>NC_079349.1:9306679-10017986 GCF_029582105.1 Oenanthe melanoleuca
CCTGGAGTCTGCTGCTGGTGGTGTTTCCTCCAGCTGCAGCCATCCTGGGAATCCCTGCTCTGCTCAGAAATCCAAGCCAGGAGTCACAGAATGGGGTGGGGAGAATGGAGGAGTATTGAAAAACATGTAATTAAAAGCAGAGATCTTCAAAGCTTCTGGGTGTAAGAATCCAACTGCAGTGTCCTGATATTTGTGCTGCATCCATGGCCACTCTGATTCCCTCTTCCATGAATGAAGTTTATCCCTGGGGTTGTATTTTGTCACCATTGGGGTCCAGTCTGCAGGGATGGCACAGCTGGAACCAGGCCAGCTGTAATGGGAAGAGGCAAAGTGGGTGCTGGTGTCCCTGGTGCCAAGGCTCTTGCTTAAAGTCCCTCTCTTTCAATATCAGTTCCCTTTTGGGAGCTCTGCTTTCACAGGACTCCAGTTCCAAGCTGGTTTAAAGCGTTTGCTTTTCATCTATCACCTGGGAATTCTGTGCTGGCAGGGGAGGTGGAAGGGCTGTGGGTGAGCTTGGCATGCCTGCCTGGGAGGAAATGTCTGCTCCCTCCCAGCTTTGGGAGGAGGCAGAGGAAAACACCTTGGCCCGTCTGTGCCAGCTGCAGCTCTGGCCAAGTGCTGAGAGCTGTGGGAGCTGTGCCTGGGGAGGAGCCGTGTGCCAGGGCTCATCTGCCCCTTGTTTCCCTTCATTCCAGCCCCACCAGGCACCTGAAAGATGTTTCTCCTCCTTCCCAGAGGTCTTCTGCAGGGATTTGCAAACAGCACGGCTTTACCTCAAAAGTGATCTCAGGTTGTTCAGGCTGGGCATTGGCAGGTTTGAAATCTGGGTGGAATTCAGGGTGAGACAATCCCTGTCCTGAAGGTTTTGGTCTTTTCTCTTTCTCCCTCCTGAGAGTCTGGTGACAAACAGGGACTTGACTGAGGTCACGTAGCTGCTTTTGTGGCAGAGGAGGGAACCCATGTGCAGCCCCAGCAGGAGCTGGGGGTGCAAATAAAGCATCTTATTCCTCTGCCCCCAGCATTTCCCTGGCAGGTCAATGGCTTCAGGCCGTGCCTGGAAGCATCTCCTCTCCTCCCTGCTTGCTTTGCATGGCTGGAAAAGGCTCAGGGAATGTGGCAGTGACAAGCAGGGCTGTTTGAAGCCAGGTTTCCCTGGGCACATCCTCTCACCCCACCTCCAGCCTTCAGTGAGGCAGAACTTGGGAACAAAGCACGTTTTCTGCCATTTGCAGGGCTCTGCCTTGCACAAGAACGAGCTTGCAGAAACCCATGTTCCTGGCAAGGGCTGGAAGTGGGTGGGAAAGCACAAACAGGCTGGAGATGGAGAAATCCAGCCTCAGAAAGGAACTTTCACTCTGTCCTGTGATGCCTCAGGCAGGGATTTGGATCTGAGGAATAGATCCTGCATCAAAGTTTGGAAGAAATGCATAAAACTGGGAGATTTGGGGAGCAGTGAGAGTGTAGCCTTAGGCTCAGCTCTGTGCATGGGTGCTGTACAACTGGCATTACAGGTCTGGCTCTGCAGAGCTCCTGTTCTCCCTTCTGCTCCTCCTGGCTGGAATTTCTGCTGGCTGCAACCAGGCTCAAGTCAGGGAGGGTTTTCCTCTTGTCCCCCAAGCGAACCTGTGCTCAACTCTTAGGCTTGTGTGGCTCTCCAGAGCTGGCTGAGGGGTGAAGGGCCTGGGTTTTCCACACCCCCAGCACTGAGTCCTGTCCTGAATTCAGGCCAGATGCACAAGGTCATTGTCCAACCCTCTCTAACAGGGAATTCTGCATTTCAGGGGAAATGTGGAGGATTTTGGGATGCCAAGGTGTTGCCAGCTGGCAGAAGGAAGACAAGGATGTGGTGGTTTCCCTGTTTCTTGCTTAGAGTCAGGGGCACAGGAAAGGGAAGCCAAAAACATCCTTAAAATAGTCTAATTCCAGGGATACATTCTTTCCTCCAGTCTTACAGGACCAGAGCATGACTTGACAGACACAAACCCTAATCCTTTGTCTCTACTTTCCCTTGTGCAGGATTTTGCTTTTCAGCAGGACCCAAAGCAAAGCTGACCTGTTCCACACTGAGGGGAGGATGTCAGAAAAGTGTTAAAATAGAATCAAATTCACCCTGATCCGTTCTGGAGGAGCCAAAAATGGGGACAACCAAAAGGAACTAAAGCTTTTTCTTCTCCTGAGTTTCCTTGGGGTCTTTGGATAGGAAAGCAGCTTTGCCTGGGATGGCTCCTACTCTCTTCTCCCAAATTTAATCCCTTGGCATTAATGTGGATTATTTCAAAGAGTAAATTGCAGTTGTCATGAATGCAAATAATATTGGGAATGTAAGACTTGTACTGCAGAGAGAAATTTTGATGTGTATGGAAAAGCCATGTCCAGGAGAGATGGGATCCCAACATGGGATGATTTTCATCATGGGAACTCCTGCTAGGTTAGAATAGGGATCTGTTCTTTCATAAAAATCTCGAGTCTAACACTTCCAGCAGAATGGGATGAAGTTTGGATTAAAGCTGTTCTCTTAACATTTAGTCTGGAATTACTCTGTCATGAATCTGGAGGAATAAAGACATCATTGAGAGTTCACTGGGGATCACAAAATACTGATTCTACTGGAATTAAATAGAAATTCAGGGGCAGGTTAACTTTTCAGGCCTGCCTGCTGTGGAAATAGAGCAAGTAATCAAAACAGGCTGAAAGAACAGGCAAAATCCTGCATGTGAGAGGCTTTGAATGCTGCTACAATTCCGGGGAAAAGGACTGGGTTATACTGTAGGTCAGCATTCGGAGTGTTTAGGAACCCACACCCAGAAGGTCACTGGATGTGGTGCAGTGGTGAAGGGGTCTCTGGGTCTTAGAAAACCTCCTTGTGCAGAGAAGTAGATCCTGAGACTCCTTCTTGCCATCCTTCTACCCAGAACAAACCCTTTTAAAATTATGTATTATTTCATCTCCCTGCACGTACAAGCTGTGCTTTTGACCCAGCTATCAGATCTGGCAAGCCTGGGGGAGACTTTCACCCCTGGATCCCTTCCCAGCCTCTCCCTTCAGCCAAGGCAACACCTGGCTGTGCCTGCAGGACCTCCTGTGCTCGTGGTCCTCAGCCACTGACCTCCCTGGAGAGCCCAGGGCCTGCAGAGGGAAAGGTGGCAATGCTGGCAAGGCACATTCCCAGCCTCCAGCATCATTCCTGCTCCCCTTCCTCCTGGGGATCTGCTGCTCCAGATGTGGTGCCTGGTGTGGCACTGGCTGAGGTTGAGGGGACACAGCCAGGGATGATGGTTTTTTAGGGATCACAGCCAGGGATGATGGTTTTAAGGGGTTGTCTCATTTTTCCTGCCTTGAGGACCCTGGTTTGTGCCTGGTGCATGGTGCAAGATGAAATTCTCACTGCTCAGGAAGGGATTCATAGCACGAGGTTTGGCTCCTCGCTGGCTCTGTCAGAGAGCAGGTGGGAAAGAGACTTGAAGGGGAGATTTAACGAGGGGCCAAAAGTCACTGCTGCAGGAGGTGAGGCCCAAGTTGGTCTGAAAAGAGATGAGCTTGCTCAGACAGGGGGAATGGTGTAGATGAAGATAGGGGGCAAAATCCAGGCTATTGTCTCGTGGTCCTGAAGCCACACGCGGGTCCCGGAGCATCCCTGGGTGTGCATTCCCCGAGTCCCCTCAGGAATGTGGCCCTGGAGCATCCCTGGGTGTGCATTCCCCGTGTCCCCTCTGGAATGTGGCCCTGGAACATCCCTGGGTGTGCATTCCCCGTGTCCCCTCTGGAACGGGGTCCTGGAGCATCCCTGGGTGTGCATTCCCCGTGTCCCCTCTGGAATGTGGCCCTGGAACATCCCTGGGTGTGCATTCCCCGTGTCCCCTCTGGAACGGGGTCCTGGAGCATCCCTGGGTGTGCATTCCCCGTGTCCCCTCTGGAATGTGGCCCTGGAGCATCCCTGGGTGTGCATTCCCCGTGTCCCCTCTGGAATGTGGCCCTGGAGCATCCCTGGGTGTGCATTCCTGTGTCCCCTCTGGAATGTGGCCCTGGAGCATCCCTGAGTGCGCATTCCCCGTGTCCCCTCAGGAATGTGGCTCTGGAGCATCCCTGGGTGTGCATTCCCCTTGTCCCCTCTGGAATGTGGCCCTGGAGCATCCCTGGGTGCGCATTCCCGTGTCCCCGCCGGTGCGCGGTCCCGGGGCTGCAGCGGGAGCGGCGGCCACGAGAGGGCACTGGAAGGTTGCGGATCCAGTCCCAAACCATCCCAGCAAAAAGAGCTTTTTCTCCTCTCCCCCTCCATTTCAATCATAAATCAGCGCATTGGAGCTTGAAACAAGGCTAGAATGGCGCACACACAGCATGCCTGCTTTTTGCTGTTTTTTTTTTTTTTTTTTTTTTTTTTCTACCAGGAGATTTTTTTTCCTGCAGCTTTCACAGGTCTGTTGTATTTTGCTCATCTTCCTTCGGTCCTGTTAAGAGTTGCAGGTCTTCAAGGGAACAATCTGGTTTCTGTACCCTGAATTCCGGAGATAAAGCCCTGAACTGATACAAAAGGGACATGCTGAGGAGACAATTTCAAAATTGTATTTTGACCTGGTTGATAGGTTATAATTTCTGTCTCGTTTCCCTGAGTTTTATTTCAAGCAGGGGAGATTTGGTTTCCTGGTCCCAGAGGGTGACAGGGAGAGTTTCCCTAAGAATTACTGTCTTGCCTATGGTGGACGGTGTTGCAGGAAAAAATCATTCTCCTTCAGCTGAGTGTCAGAGGAAATTCAGAAACAGTTTGAAGTTAAAATGCTTATTTTGCCCTTTCACTTTGGCCTTATCCCTATCCTAACTCAATTTGGTTCTGATTTTTGGGCTGCACATTAAAGTAAATAATTCTCTCTTGGAATATCTCCGAATTTTCATTCTGCAAAATATCTCAAGATTTGACTTTTGTTTTTTTCCTTTCAACCTGAAATCAGGAGGAAATGGAATCAACAGCCTGGCATGTCTTTTGGAGAGAGAATCCTGTTTTCTGATCTCTTCTTGACACTGCCTTTCTGATGTTGCTGCTGTGTTGAGCTGGGATGATGGCTTGGCTGGGCTGGAATGTGTTCCTAGGAAGTCTCTCACTTCATCCTCTGCCCTGATTTGTGCTGAGGCCAAGGCAAACCTCGCTGCAGTTTGAACACTGATCCACACTTTGAGATCGGCAGATGGGAAGTCTCAAGAAATATTTTATCTGGCAGGAGATTTTTGCCTTGGAATAAGAGCTGGGGGTGGAGCAGGGATGTCGATGAGAATTTGCAGGTAGAGAGAGAAAATATTTTTGACCTTCAAGTAGCAGAGCCCGGAGCAGTGGGGGTGTGGAGCCTGAATCCCCACAGCACTTCTGCTGCTTGTCCTGCTGATGGCAGCGCTGGGACTGCCAGCCCTGCCCTGCTCTGGGGCTCAGACACAGCTCAGGGTCTGCGAGGGGGAGAAACGACCTGCCTGCTTTCCCACATCCCGTGGTTTTCCCAAATTCCCTGTTTTTCCATGGGAGCTCGAGGTGGGTGTGGGCAGTGTGCTGGCAGACTGAGCTTTGGAAGTGGCTGCTTGTGCTCAAACATTCTCCCCTTCCTCACTTTTCCCATCCTGAGGTTTGTCCCTGGCTGCAGGCTGGCACACAGAGATCTCCTGGCCTGGAGATTCCTGTTGGTGAGCAGTGTCATCCTTCAGAGCTTCCAGGAGAAACTCCTGGAGAGCAGTTGGTGCTCCAGGAAGGCAATCCCTGCAGGACATTGTTCCTAGGAGGGTGCCACAGGAGAGAAATTACTTTGTTGACCACCCTTTAATCGTCTTTAAATGCACTGAGTTTATTCCAGCAAAAATCAGCACTCAGGCTGGAGAAGTTTCCACAATCTGCTTAATTTGTTAAAAACTGAAAGCACAAATAACCTCTGGAGAGATCTTCAGTTCCAAGTCTGAAATGTCTCCCTCTTCATACAGTCATTTATCAATAATGTAACATTAAAGCAACACCCATTTCTGGTAATAAACCAAGAAATGGGAGTTTAGCTTGCAGAATAAGATGAAGCTTTGATAATTTAATAATAACAATAAAAAAGAAGGCTTTTTTTTTTTTTTTCCAGTTTCGAAACCCAGCACTTCCTGCGAAGTGGCAAATAAGCAACTGAAGGAAAGACAGAGCCTGCTCTGAGCTGTGAGGTTTAAATCAAAACATGCACACTTAAAAAAATATATATTTCAGGGTTTTAGAGGCCCTGAAAAGGAGGAAGAGCAATTAATCTGCCTTGGGTTTAGGGTGGTGGCTTGGGCTGTTCAAAGAGACAGCATGTGTGTGGGAATACTCCTCTGGAAAACGAAGATATTCCCTCATCAAAGAAGGAACCTGCAAACGTGTGTTGCATAAAGGGGGAAATTCCAGGCATTCCTGGGGAAATTGCAACTTCTCCAGTGCAGGATTGAGCCCATGAAATGCTTGTAGACCATCCTGGGAGTCTGTGTGCAGGGCTGGAGGGAGATGCAGCAGAGAGCCAGGGGTCAGGATGCTCCTGTGTGAGGAGGGAAGGAGGAACTGGCTGTTCCTCATGGATTGGCCATTTCTTCCCAGCACAGTGTTGCAGCCATGCTAATAACCACAGCTCCACCTGGCCATCAGTTATTCATAGAGACCCCACCAGCACTGGCAGGCTGCAGGGATGAGAAGCAGCAGTGTTTGAGCTGTTAATTGGATGGGTAAGTTCCCCTCTCCTGAGGGCTGAGATGAACTTCCCATTGACCCCCAAAATGGTTTCTGGAGGCTGGAACGGAGCCCAGGGTGCTCAGGGCAGGTGGCTTTGACCAATTTTCCTGCACTTTGCAAAGCTGCTGGGCTGGGGTTGATGCCAGGCTTGTCAGGGTGATACCTTGGGTTTTAGCTTTTATATTTTTCAGATTCTCTGCTGCTTGGTGTAACTCTGAAACTTCATGTTGGGTGCTGGTGAGTTCTCTTCACAGGGTAGTTGGACAGAGAAATCCCTTCCTATATTGAGAATCAGGGACACCCAGTGCCCAAAAATCATAAATGGTGAAGGGAAGGGGGCAAGGCAGGGGGCTGAGACTTCATAGCCTGGGGCTCTGGTTGGACAATTGACCCCAATGTGTGGATAAACCAAAACTTACAAAAGTGTAAAGACTCATGACCAGGACCCATCTTGGGTTTGATTTGGGTGCAGCCCTGGCCGGGTTCTTGCACTGCCCAAAGTGGATCATTTCAGTAAGTAACTATTTTATCCCTTCTGCTCTGTCTAGTCTCTGTTCCAGGTCAGCCTTTCCAGGCATCAAGGGGAACTGGGTGAGAAAAGGAAGGATGGGATCCCAGCCTGGCAGAAATCAGGGGCATCTCAGTTCCCATGGGATCACCCAGCCTGAAGCCTCCCAGAATAATCTTTTGTCTCCCCACTTGGAGGAAAGGGGAGATTTTTGTCAAAGCAGAATTGGGCAGTTCTTGCATTCTCTTGGCTTTGCTTCAGGCCGTTGCTGACTCCTTGACTTGTCCCCCAGCCACCTCCACCATCCTGACTCTGCTGGCAGAGCTGCAATAAAACTCAAAATTCTCTTATTTCCCCTTCAAACCACTCAATGGCTTCTGGCTTGATGGAGGTGGACCCATGGTGTGTGGGAATGGGTAGGAAAGGACACAATCAGGCTCAAATGTTTGGAGCAGATGCTCAGTGATGCTGGAGATGGGTTGGTAGGATTGGGAGCAGGTCAGGGCTGTATTTTATATATTATCAGCTATTTTATCTCCCTTTGGGAAGGGAGGGAAACCTTCCAGGTGGATTGTCTTTGTCTTGGGACATTCTTGGCCTTATGGTACTAAAAGTGCTTGTTCCTCTGTGCAGTCCCTGCTGTGGGAGCCTTATCCCATTCATGCTGAATATTCCCCAAAATCCACCAAACCAATGGGATTAAACCAGTGACACCTGTCAGGCAAGCCTTAATGTAGAGCTGATCCATGTCCTCCACCTCCCCTGTGACCTCCCTGCTCTTTTTAGGGCTCCTTTTCTTACTCCTTGGTGTTTGAAAGCCTCCAAAACTCAGTGTCTGGAGCTGGAGAGCAGCACGCTTGGACAGATGAACGATGTCCCTCCTTGTCTGTTCACTGCAGAAATATTCCCCTGCCTTCCTCGCCTCCATCTGTCCAGTAGCTTTAAGTGGCTTTCCAAATGTGTTTATCTGGAATTCTTTACATTTTTACCCTCCATCCCGTGCCTGGGAAGCGACTGGGCCCTCGGATGCTGGAATCAGTGCTTAATGTAGGTCTGGTGTGCAGAGTTATCTAGAGGAGATGATCCTGTTGAAGGAGGAAGAGCACAGAAATCAGTGCCCCCGGTGAAAATGCAGGTGATAAACGTTCCTGTGAGCACATTCCTGCTCCGTGTGTCCCGGCATCGCTCACAAATCCCTCCTAGGAAGAAGGAGAGGGAAGCAGGGAGCTGTAAATTACAGCTTGGCTTAATTGGCTGGCTCAGGTACAGGAGGCTGGGCTGGGAATACACAAAATATCTTTATGTAGGAGAAGTGGTTCTTAGCAGGGGATGCAGTGAAATGGGGGTTTCAGGCTGTTGGTGTCTTGTGGTTGGATCCTCTGGTGTCTGAGAAGGTGCAAACTCCAACTGAAGCTTTTCCTGCCGTTGGGGCTTTCTTAATATTCCTCTCTCCCCTGTGGATTCTCCGGTGTCTAATAATATTCCTAATAAGCTGCAACATGAGCTCAACAATTTCTTTCAGTGTGGGGCATTAATAGGTCTCAGGGCACAGGAGAGGGCCCTATTTTCATAAAACTTGTAGGAACTGTAAGACCTCTGCACCTTCCACCAAGCTGCACTGGAATTGGCCAACAAATTTGGAAGTTATTGGAGACGGGGGAGATGAGTATGTTTGTTTTATTTATATTTTATATATGTATCCCACGTGCAGACTGACTGCAGAAACCTCATTTCTTAAGAGACCGAGCCTAAACCTTATGTTTTGCCTCACTATTGTAATAAACCCTGTCTCCTTTTATTTACCCACCTGTAGGATTTGATGATTTCCCCTTTCCCCCCAGTCCTCAATTTCCCCATATCCTGTTCCCAAAAGGGCTGGGGCCCTTCCCAAGGGATGGTTTCGTGCTGTTCCCCAGGAGGGCTGCCCTGAAGGATGCAGATTTGTAAGTGCACATATGTTACATTCAGCAGTGAGAGGGAAAAGGATACACAGAGAGAGCCTGCTCCAAAACCACTTCAGATTTGTGGGGTTGCTTTTGAATCTGTCAAAGGCACCTATATCCCCAAAGGGAAGAAAACCTTTAGCAATGCAGAAATAGGAGCAGCAGGAGAATTTTCGATACGTTTAGCCCAGGAAACCACTTTTGCTGAATGGGAAAGGAGCTTTCTTTTGGGGACTGATGCTTTTGATGACACCTGAAAACCCAGAATTTGAACCCCCTGTGCTCCCCACGCTGCCCCAGCCCGTGTGTGCACACAAATTATCCCCTGCACCAGCACTGTGTCCATGCTTCCCTCTCCCAGCATTCCAGCCCGCTTGGGTTGACCTTGTCTCTCTCAGTGATTTAGCTTTTAGAGAAGGAATGGGTAAGGATTTGCTTTGACATTTAAAGGCAATCCAGGTAATTGATAGCACTGGCAGCGTCCATCTCTCCCCCCATATATCTGCACAACAGTATCTATTTTTGACGTAGCTGACACGCCATTTCCTTTGGCAGCCCAGGGGCGGCTCATCTTTAAATTAAACTCGTCTCCGACCCTCCGATCTGCGAGCGGTGCAGAGGCAGACACGGGTGGGGTATTTCATCTGGAGACTGTGCAGGCATATTTGAGCAGGGTGATGTATTATCAAAAGGGCTCTGCATTACTGCTAGCTGGAACCAAAACAAGCTCTAAAGTATTAACTAATGACATGGGAAGTCCCTTAGGTATCTAATCACCTTTAATGTTCAGATTTAGAAGACAACTTTAAAGGAAGAAAAAGAGATTAGCGGGTCAGGTCAGAGCACCCCTTCCCCCCTCCCTCCGCCCCCAAAATACAATTGGCTTTTTAAAGTCAAAACCAGATTCATATTTCACCTCATCAGTAAATACACCATTAAAAGCCCAGCCTTGGAGCTTGCATCTCGGAGCAAAGCTTTGCTCACATTTGGAGGGGTTTGAACCTTTGGCTTGCATCAAAAGCAGTGATGGGCTTGGGGGTCTGGAAAACAAACACAAAACCCACCCTTAGTGAGGTTTGAGGTGAAGTTTGGTGCTGTCAGTAGGAACAGAAAACCCCTGCAATGTTTCAGCTGTACATTCCCAGCTTTTCATGCCTGTCAAGTGCTTGCTCTCAAAACTGTGTGGCTCTAATCCCTGTTTTCCTTGTGCCAGAGCTCCTTACCTGGACAGAGGTGCTGTAGGACATTCCTGTCTCCTTTAGGAAGTCTGCTTGGGGGGAAGGAAATACTGCTTTGGCCTCCCAAGATCAGGCCAGCATGTGGCTTGCAGAACTGGCTCTGTGGACTGAAATAAAAAAACCAACCCTAACCCAGAACCTCATAAGAAAAGGAAAGCTGTTGTCAGTAAATTCACTTTCCTGCATGGATGTGGACCCAGCTGTGACTCAGGGTAAAGGATTTCAGCCCCTGGCTGTACCCAGTGGGCCAATTCCTGCCTCCCCACCAGTCTGTCTCTCCAGTTTGAGGCAGAGCAGTGACATTTGTTTTCACCTGGACATTCTACTGTTTACTGCAGGAGAAGCTCTGCCTTCCAGAGCTGCTTCTGCAACTTCAAATAGGGATTTCTGAAGAAGATGAACAAGTTTTGGCATCCCAAGCCCTGCTGAACTTTGCTGCAAAGTGGATTTTTGTGAGACTTTGTGGCAGAGCTCAGCATTAGCCACATGCCTCAGTGACTTTGAATGCAAATATAAAATTTACAGGGATTAAAGTGATTTCCAACCCTGGATTTCACTGATTTTTTTTTTTTTTTTTTTTTTTTTCCCCGTCTAGTTGTGCTTAGGCAGCTGTGCTAGAGATTTGAACTCTCTGGAATTTTTTCTTTCATTCATTACTTTTTTAAGGGTGGCTTGCAATACTGAACCCTCCAGTATTTCCCCCAAATTAATGGAGCTCAGAGATGCTCGGCATCTCTTTAAGTCAGGTTCACCAAAATCCTGAATTAACATAAAATCTGATTTCTTTTCCTTGTCCTTTGACACTCTTCAGAAACTTTTAGGTATAAACCAAATAATTTGCTCATATCCTTTTATGGTTTTCATGCAGAAAAAGTTTACTTAATTAGCTAAAATTGTTATTCTTTCTTTTGAGAGTATAATCTTAGGGTAAGACTTGATACTTCTGAAATACAGAGAAGAGACTAAATAAAATTGGGAGCTGACCAATTCCAGGGCAAGTGTGATGGAGAGAAATCAGACATAGTGCCTTTTATTCTTTATTTAAATTTTTTAAAAAGCCACACAACCACCCTCAGCAGAAGCTGTGGAATTGTATCCAAAGTCCTGCATCCATCCAGGGATTGTGATGACGACAGAAGTCACTGGAGCTCTGCTCTCATCTCATTTGTTAGGATGTCACCTCTCCAGACATATTTATAATTTTGCAGCTTGTGGTTCCCAATCATTTATTCCTGTTAGATAAATACACGGCCGTGGGCTTTGGTGACATCATGGTAAACCAAGGGAGTGAGGGCTGAGGACTTTGGGATTGTGTGGCTTTGTCTGGCAGCTTTCCCCACGCTTGTGTGGTCACCCCTGCTGGATTCAGATTGTCCTGGGGTGAAGTGGGAAGTGTTTGTGTTTCCCTCTCCCTTTGTTCTATTCGACTGGCATTGGTGTTGTGGTGCCAGCTGATGGTCAGTGCACCCAGAGGGACTCTCTGTAAAGAGCTGGAGATGTTTCTTGGGACTGGATATGAGCATTTGGGCAGTCAGCACCCAAACTCAGAAGAAGAAAATAGTGCTGTTTCAGGGTTTTGGGTTTATTTTTGGTTTTTTAATGCCTTGTGCCTATATGTATCTGGCACAGAGATGAAAAGGGCACTTTATCTGCTTCATCTACAAAATGAGCACCTTAAATCAAGTATTTAAATTGATAAGAATAGGTGAGAATCTCTTTGCAGGTACATATCTCCATAAGACAGATTCTTACAGCTCTGGGAAGAGGCTGGGGGATTATAAGTGAGAAATGAGCCCTGCAATGGGAATCCAACCCTGAGCCCATCCAGCAGTGCCTCGTGCTCCCTGTCCTTCCCTTGAGAGGCACAGCTGGAACGAGGCACTGAAAGCTGGCTGGCACAGCTGCTGTGCTGGAGCTCAGCTTGCTCCAGCCTTCACTTTGCATTATTTAAGCCCAAATTGTGATGGGGGATGATTGGAGTGGCAGGGAGGTGATGGAGCCCACCTATGTGAAGGGGCTCCTCCAAAAGAGCCGGGTGGGCAACAGCTCTGATCTGCTGCCAAGGTGGAAATCCCACAGAGAGGGGAGGAACAGGGGGATGTTAAGGCAGGAGAGGCTCTGGGGAAAGTGTCCAGGCAGCTTCCCAGCATTTTCCAGGACACACCAGCTGCTGCTTTTCCTTGAGCTGGGTGCTGCTTGGAGTCTCAGCTCTGCCCTTACCTTGCTAAACTGACTCCAAGGAGCACAGATTGTTCCAGTGTGAAGGCACCAATCTTCCTTGGGGTCTTTTGCCATCCTGGATCTGGCTACAAGGATTTTTCTCCTGCAGAAATCAGAAAAGCTGGGAAAAACTGGTGGTTCCATCATCCTGTTGTGGAGCTCTTGGAGATCTGATGTTTGCATCTGTGCTGCCTCTGCCCCAGCCCCAGGGATGCTGGTGTTCATCTCCTGAGAGCGCTGTGAAAACCATGCTGCTCATGGTACAAATATTCTTAGCATTCGAAGAAGGACAAATATTTTCTGGCTCTCCATGCCAAAAACAACAGGGGTGGTTGAGGGCTGTTTTCTCCTGCCATCTCCTTTCTCCAGGGTGAGGCTCTGGCTTTAAACAGGGTCTTACTGTTTGTTCTGCCTGGGGAGATCTGCCCCTGGATGCTGAATGGAGGCGTGGAAATCTGTGGGGAAGATTGCACTGGTTGTACCTTCTGTGCCAAGATGGGAAAAGCCAACCCTTTGCATTCCTATTTTCCCCAAAAAAAGGTGCCCAGGTGCTGGTTTTCCTGCCAGGATTTGGGTGGGATGGATTCAGAAGAGGCTGTGCCCAGGGAACCAGTGCCAAAGCAGTGCCAGAGCAGCGCCGGCAGTGCACGTGCAGTGGAGAGAGCTCTGCGAGCTGAGCACGAGGCAATAGTGGAGATGGATGAGACTCTGGGAGAATGTTGTGAGGTTCAGATAAAATCTGCAGTTCTCAGGGCAGGGTCTCAGCGTGGTGGTGTTGAGGCTAAATGGAGTTTACCCACTTGGGCCGTGAATGACGTGTTGTTTATCCATTCCTCATCTACACCCGGCAATGGAAATAATTTCTTTTAATATCCTATCCTGACATTGGGAGGGAGGGGGGATCACCCCACTGGGGGCTCAGGAGCAGGTGCATGGGGGCTTGGGAAGGCTGCCATTCCCTGTGGTGTTGGAGAGGGCTCTGGGCTTGCTGAGAAGTCTGGAGGGGGGGCTTTTAACCCCAAATTGCCCCACGGGTGTGCTGCTAAGGGGATGTCTGCACCCCCTGAGTTATGTTGTGCACTGTGCACAGAGCACCCTCACTTGTGTTCTCTCTCTCCTGGCATCTTCTCTCATAATCATTCATTCTCTCTATAAACAGATTTCCCGGTAATGGTTTTTATTTTCTTTGAAGTGTCCCATTCATTCTGCTGCTCTGCCCATTCATGTGCTCAGGGTTCCTTGAAAGGAAGACAGACACAAACATCCAAAGTGCTTGAAATATGCTGGTGGGGGAGGGGGCAGGCAGAGGCACTTCTTTTAAAATATATCTATTTTAGGAGTCTTTTTAATACTTATGATTTTTTTCATCCTTTTTTTCCCACCTAAATAATTATCTCTTTGATTATTGTGTTGCTTTCCCCCCATACTGATCCTGGTGCAGCCTAGTTTTTAAATTCCACCCCCTCCAATGTGTTCCTGCTGCTTTAAACTATTAATAAATTGAAGGCATGTTCTGGAAGCTGTTTTAATCCAGCCCCAAAGTTAAGCAGGTGCTGAAGTGGTTTGCTGATGGGGTGCATTGCTGAATTGGGGCCTCCAGGCTAAGACATGACTGTCAGCAGGGCTTGGTGGCCAGGCTTGCAGGAATACAAAGGAATATTTGGCCCTGAAAAGCAGGAATTTTGTTTCTCTGTGAGGGCAGGGGACTGGAAGGGCTGTAGGGAAGGGCTGCTGTTCCTTAGGGCCAGCATAAACCCCAAGTGCTGGTTGTTTGTCACAGCCCGCCCATAACACTTCACCTGCACCAGGATCCCTTCCCACAGCAGCACCAGCCCAGTTCTGAGGGTGAATCAGTGCAAATGCTGCTCTGTTTTGCCCCAACAAAATTGTCATCCTTCTGTGGTGTCTGAACTTCTTGGGGCTTCCTCAAGGACAGAGATCCTCCTCCTCTGGGTGAAAAGTAACTTTGCTCCAACACCTGGTGTCACCAAATCTATTTCCTTTCAATGACAGGCATGGCTTGCAGTGGGCTCTAATTCCATCCTCAAAGCCTTGTCCCAGCATAAGAGGAGGAGACCTCAGGGTCCTGATCCTTCCCCAGGGAGGCAGAGTTTGGGTTTAGAGCAGAGAAGAGCCCTCACCCTCTGTGAAACGTCACTGTTGAGTCTCAACCCTGGGAGCCTTTACAAAACCGAGTGCCCTAAGCGAGTTCTCATTTGTGCTTTTTTTCTCTTGACACTTCTGCCCACACAGCCAAGGCTTCACATGGCATTTTTGGGCAGTATTTGGGGTTTTTCTTAATTATTATGTCATGATGATGGACCAGGGGTTTGGTGCATGGGAGGGAGAATAGGTTTGCTGTTCTCCACCAGATTTTTGTGTTGGGTTGGTTTTTATTAGGACGTGTTTGGCTTTGGGTTCAGATTTATAGCAAGCTCTGTTCCATGAGGCTCCAATAGGTTTTTTGAGTCCTGAGCCTCATAGAAATGGAGAATTATGATTCCAACATCATGCCTAGTAGCAATAATAATGATAAAGAACTGGAGGCTCATATTTGTGTGGGAGGCAAGCCCAAATTCTCTTTCAAGAGACTGAACCTCTGCGTGGCTCTGGAGCAGGCAGGACCCTATTTCAGGTGGAAGGCTTGTGCCCACTTGACTCAGGGAGTGGGGTCTGGAGCAGATTTGGATGAGGAGCAGGACTGGGGGAAGGAGGCAGGAGCAAACCAGCCCCGAGCATACCACAAATGTGTTTTATATTGTAATATCAAACATTGGCTTCTTCTGTGTTTTCTGTTAAAACAAGTCATAAAAGGACTACTTAAAGGGGACTCCATTCCTATATTTTATATATACCCACAGAGAACATGTGGAGTGCAGATAATGGTGACCAACCTTCCCCTCCCACCTCCTCCTTCATCTCCTCGATCTAATAAGAAAAAGAACAGAGCTGGTGTTAACACAAGAGGGGTTGTTAATCTATTCGGAAACGGATTTTCGGGGCCAGCCATATTATTTTTAATTTTTTTGGCGGGCCTGAGAGGGGATGGGATGGGATGGGATGGGATGGGATGGGATGGGATGGGATGGGATGGGATGGGATGGGATGGGATGGGATAATGGGATGGGATGGGATGGGATGGGATGGGATGGGATGGGATGGGATAATGGGATGGGATAATGGGATGGGATGGGATGGGATGGGATGGGATAATGGGATGGGATAATGGGATGGGATAATGGGATGGGATAATGGGATGGGATAATGGGATGGGATAATGGGATGGGATGCTCCCCTCGCCGCTCGGGGCGGGAGGAGGGCAGGAGCGCTGGCCGGGCAGAGGTGCGGGCAGCCTGGGCTGGGGTGTAATTGATAGCAGGGAAGAGCTGTCACAATAGCAGGATAGGAAACCGGCTATCCGGGACAGAGCCAGCTTTTAAAAGCCCCTAATCTGCCAGTCTATGTATTAAAGGGCTGATTTGAGGGGAGGACACGGCGGAGGGGGGTTAAAGAGGAGGCCTGACTCCTGTTAGCTCCTTCTAATGAGGCAGTTGAATAGCATTTAAAAGGGCTCCTGGCCTGGCATGAAATCTCACAAAGGAACCTCCTTATTTTAATGCACGCAACTGACTTTGCTTTACAAACACTTTTATAGTGTCCAGACACTTACAAATCGACCTTCAGTGATTCTCGAGTTAATACGAAGTCTTGGGAAACATTAATGTGCTATTAAAAAAGAAAAAAAAATAAAAGGAAAAAAAAGAAAGTCTCTCAATAGATCTTTCTAGTCTTACAAACACTCTCAGAGTTCTTGAGTACTCGGCTCAGGGTATAAAAATGTAAAGTCGTTTAAGGCTATTAATGGGGAGAGGGAGTCGATCCTGCATTCCTTGCTCGAGTCTCTCATTTAAGCTATTAACCTCCCGCTTGTAGTTGTTTGGTTTGTTGTGTTTTTTTTCTTTTTTTTTTTCCCCGAGTAAAAAGCAACGGATTTTGGCTTCGAGCAAGCATATTTAAAACCTCGAAGAAGGGCTTGTGTGTCGGCAAGTTTATCTTCCCCTCCCCAGCCCCGCCTTGATATGTCAGTCGGTTTAATAAAAAATCCCCTATTCCCACTCTCACCAGACCTCGGCTCTCTAATTATCCAACAATGAGAGGGAAGAATTTTAGGGATCCAATCCTTCCAAGCGAAAAACTAGAGGGGATGGGAAGGGCGAGATCGGGTGCTGTCTGAAAGCAGCTCGGAAAATACCTCTTTCCTTTAAAAAAAAAAAAAAATAGTAAAAAAGCCCCCGTGCAGCAGAAGGGAAACGGTTTAAATTGGCAAGCGAGATTAATGAGGGATGGAAAAAGCGCGGAGTAAATCGTGCTGGAAAAGCTGGACACGGCAGGAAATGTGTGTGTGTAGGGTGGGGATGTGCAGAGTATGTGCGGCTCGTGCTGGTCCTGGGAGAGAGATCCTGGGTTTTGGGAGCTGCGATTCCCGCAGGATTTGTCCCATAGACATGGAAACGGAAGGAGGATAAAAACAGACTGAGAAAGGAGTGTTGTGAAGAGGAATGGGCCGGGATTTTGGGGATGGGTTTTGGAGGTGGGAATCGCTTTCCACGACCCTCTGCTCCCCGGCAATCCGCGCCGTTTCTAACAGTAGAACTCGTTTCTCAGAAGTGAAATTTCTGCTTTTTCCCTGTTTTACCGCCCGCCTGAGCTGGGGACAGCAGTGACGGGAGCCGGACTGAGGGGCAGGGGGTCCCCGCAGCCGCCCCGGCGGTGCTGGAGGGGGAAAAAAACCAACCCGACCCCAAACCACCCCTCTCTCCCAGCCCAAATTATCTCCTCTTAGCGCTGCTTTCGATAAGGCCAGACAGAGGCAGCCGGCCCGGGGGGGCGCGGACCCCCGCGCTCCTCTTTTGTCTGGTTTTCCCCCGGCTCTCCGTTGTTTTTTCTTTTTTGTTTCTTTTTTTTTTTTTTTTTTTTTTTTTTTTTTTTTTTTTTTTCTTCAGTGAACAAAGAACTGATTTAAAGGCTGCTCTGGGCCGCGCCGCTCCGCGCAGGCTGAGCGCGGAGGCTCCGCTCCAGCGCAGCCCCGAGCTGCGGGCAAATAAACAACGCTCTGTTTTATCTCTTTGCTTTTCCCCCTCTTCGGTGAAATTCGCGGGAGGGGGAGCGGATCTGAGCATGCGAACAGCTGCTTAAAATCTAATATAGACAAATAGACATCTTGTATAACATTAAGTTTTAGTAGGCAACTCATTTATTTTGAAGTTCGCTTGCGAATAGTTTGGCAAAGAGCTTTTCTCCCTTTTTCCTGTTCCTGGAGAGGAGCTGGAGAGTTTGCTGGGCTGAACTGGGATGGGAGAAGGAGCAGGGCACTCTGTCCGTGAAGGTTTCCCAGCCCTCGGCTCGGTCACCTCAGCACTGCGGGCTGGGGCTGGATCCCTTTCACCCAGGCGAAAAACGAACAGGAACAAGCCCCAAACAAAATTAAACGTAGAGAGAAGACCGTGAGGATGAATGGAATATTTACTATTTGGGGAATTAGGGCTTCTGCAAAGAACTTTAGAGAATCTTAACGCTTACAGCGTTCGCAGTGCAAAGTTTTGGGGCATCCCCTTCTTTAGACTTGCGCGATATTAAACTAAAAAAACCTGGGGCGGGCTTTTTTATTTTGAGTTTGTAAATTCCTGGATTTACAAAGTGGATTCTGCTGTGGGAAGCGGCCGGGGATGGAGCAGGGCACTCTTGCCTCGGCGGGATGGTCACGCGGAATGTGCCTCTGTCAAGGAAAGGATGATGATATTAATAATTATTATTGTTTTATAGGAATGTTAGTATTTTATAGGAGCCAAGAGCACAGAGGCCAAAAGCAATTCTGTGTCCAGCCAGCCATGGGGAGAGCGGCTCCAAAGGAGAGAGCTGGAGGTCAGGGGGAATAAAAATAAAATGGGCAAATAATAACTAGAAAATGAAGAAGTTATTCGTGGAGGTGTGCGCTGGCTGCTGTTACCAGCGCGCCTCTGTCTCTCCTCTCCCAAATCCCTCCCTGGAGCAGAGTATTTAGGGCTGGATATGGGGAAAAAGGGGGAAGCTGCAATTGTTTGAGAGCTCGTAGGGATAACAGGCCCCTCTGCCGCACCACTACCTTCTCCTGCCTTCAGCGTTTGTTTGCACTGTCCAAAATTCCACGGGTTACCGATTTTTTTTTGTTTAATTCGTTGTGTATATTTACTTTTTTTTTTTTTTTTTTTCTCGTTTGTACTAAGATGACCTGGTGAATTACTAGATGGAAAACAGTCCGGGTGCCAGGATAAAGTTTTCTGCCGGATCAGGGGTTTGTTTGTTGGGGTTTTTTTCTCGCAGAAACAAATTTCTCGTGCGGCGGCAGCAAATGAATTCTCCGCTGGATTTTGGTGCTTGGGAAAGATGCGATCCGGACTAAAATACGGCTGAGTTTAAGCTGTAGTCTTTAGAGGAGTTTTTTTGTTCTTTATAATAATGATTTAAAACCTTAAACTACACGCACACACTAAAAACTTCATACTTGGCCCATTTAGGAGGGGGGAAATGTAGAAATAAACCTGCAGCATGATTAAAAAATGTGTTGTTGAAGCAGGAAGCGAAAACAGAGCGGCGAGAGATTTGGGGAAAGTATCAAATCCCGGTATCTGAGGCTGCTCAAGGCAGTTCCAGCTCCCTCGCTGTGCCCTGGCAGTGGGGAAGGAGCGGAGCTGCCGGTTCCGCGGGCCGAGAGCAGCCGGGCCGGGAGCCGGAGGTGATTTATTGTGTGTTTGTTTAAAGCGTTCCCCCAAACAGAAACAAACCATTGATCTCCCTGCAAGGCTCGGAGCCGCGGCCCTGCAGCGCGGATGCTGCGCGGGGGGCGCAGGGCTGGGTATTTTGGGGTATTTTGGATTTTTTTTCCCGCTGCTCGGAGCCAGGGAATATCAAATTTTCTGCCCAAACGTTTGACTTGGCGGGGCAGGAACACTCCTCTCGCTTTAAACCCGGCTTAATTTTGCCGCTTTAGAAAGAGAGCGAGCCCGAGCACGGAAGGTGCAGCCGGGTCTGTTATCCCTCAATTATAACTTCATTAATATCTGCTGCTCACTGGGCAGTGGCGGAGCGGGAGCGGAGGCAAAGCGCGCAGCTTAGTGCCAGGTAGCACATTCTTATTCTTATTCTGATCATTATTATTTGTGTTCCACCCGCTCCTCTCGGCTCATCCCGGATCCCTCCCTGGCGTTGGGAAGCGCCCCAAGCCCGAGGTGTTAACGAGGGGGGACTAAAGGGCTGCGAAGCGGGGCGCGGGGCGGCCCCGGCACTGCTCGGAGGAAACGCCTTGGGTTTCTTTACGGGCTCATTTTCTCCGAGGAGGATTTTACTGCACGCGTAAAGAATTTTGAAAAGCAGCGGTAAATATTTTTCTCTTCTGGCAAGTTATTTATTGGCATGAAGAGAGGATTTTTTTTTTTCTCTCTCTCTCCCTCTTTATAAAGCTACATGTGGTGACCATATAGGATCAGAAATAATGTGGCCTTTCTGGGTTTGAAGAACTGCTAATGTCATTAAAGGTCTTCCTAACACGCCAGCTAGGAGTTCAAAAAGCCTCGCCTTTTATCCTGAGCATATATTTGGTTGTTTATAAAGTGCAGACTTCCTTGTGCTTCAAGTGCATTGGGAGGATTCCTTAAAACTCCGTAGCTGGATCTGTTTCCAACTATATTCTTCTTTGGAAATTGGAAATCGGGCTGTTTAACTGGTGTCTTTCACACTTCTTTGCTGGCTGCTATTTTTATACATTTGACCGCAGATGAGCTTTTCCCGCACACAGAAGCAAACAAAGCATTATCCCCTTTGCCTGGTATTGCAGAAAATATCTGTGCCGGCCACTAATTGTCCATTAGCGCTAATAAGTGGCTAAAACAATAGCAGGAGATAACCCGAGCAACCTGTCTTCTTTATTTTAATTTGACTTACTGAAATCGGGAAGGTTTTGACGAAGACCCGACTAGACGTGTCCAGGGAATCTGTGTACTAAACTTTTGGACTGTTGATTTTGAGGGTCACTTATCTAAGCTAAGTTCAAAGTGTCACCTGCTTTAATCTCTTTTCTGTCATGCTCGGAGAGACTCCACACAGCACAGTTCGTTTCTCAGAGCGCCTGGAAAAATCTCTGTCTCGATTATTTTTTTTTTTCCTCCCCATTCCCCCCCCCCCTCACAAATACGTTTAAGAATTTCTCCCCTCGATTCTAGACTTTTAGGGAAAACTCATTTGAATTCAATTATTAATATTTTCCGGGCATGCTCTTTCACTGTGCCATTTGTAATATATTAGGATGAATTATATGCTGGGTTTGAAAAAAAATAAAGGAAGGGGGGAAAATGGCAAAAAAAGGAGAAAAATCCGGAGAAAAAAAAGGCCTATTCTGTTAAATAGAAACAAGATGTTCAAATATAGAATACACGAATTTGAAATCTGGTGTTTTCCACTCTCAAATGCTGATGGCGTTAAAAAAAAAAAAATCTACTTTGCTGCTTCTGCAATTTAAATCTTTAGGTAGAAACATAAATTATCCACCGGGATATTATTTTTAATTAAAATTCTCTTTCCTGAAGGAGTTGTTTTTAACTTCTCCTCGGTTTTCCTGAAGATTTTTCTTTTTCCCTCGGATTTCACATTTTCATTAATTGAGGGATTCTTAAGTCTTGCAGCGGGGTTGGTGTTTTTGAGACTTTGACAGAAAACAGCCCGCTTGTTTTGTTTTGGTTTGGGTGAATGGTTTTGGGGAAAATGCATAGTTTTGAAACAACTCAGAGGGAGTGGAAAGCTTGGAGCTCCTCAGACATGTCAATGAGCAGTGTTCACACACACACACACAAATCCCGTGGTTTTTCAACCAGCTCTTGAATGGCAAACTGCTCTCTAAGGCTTTGGAGAGGCAAACCTAAATTTATGCCTCTCCAGCCTTTTTGAGGCACCCAAATAGAAACGGAGAAATGCTGAACCCTCACAAATCTGGGTGAAGACGAGAAGGACAGCACTGGTTGGTCACCCCTAAAATCGAGCCCTTTTCTCTCACTGCCTGCATGTGACTTCAGCTGCCTTTATCATTTCCTCCCAGAGGAGAGCTGGAGGATCAAGGAAAATTCCTTTGTATCCCCAAAAGTCAGGGGCTTGAAGCACTTGGTGGAGTTCAAAAGGTTTGGGAGGGGCAGGTGGGGTGAAAGGCTGAGAGGATCCACCTCAGCCCAGCACTGCCGGGCAATCCAGCCCCGGCTCCCGGCGTCCAGAAATGTTCCTGGAGCATCCACACCATAAAGCACCTCCTGCTGCCTGGGAACAAACATTCAGGTGCTGGGAGAAGACAGCAAGTGGTGGAGGAGCCCAGGATCAGGGGGATTTTAAAGGTTTTCCTGTATTTTGGTTTGGTGTTTTGTCTGTCAGAGGTGTCCCCTCCTGCCACTCCAGGCTGAAGAGACAACAGCACTTAAAATGTAGCAAAAATAAAGAAAATCTTAGGAAAAACAGCTTTTCTTTTTTTTTTTCTTTTTTTTTTTTTCTTTTTTTTTTTTTTTTTTAATTCTGAGAAATTCTTTTAGTAAGGGAAAGAGGGATTATTTTGGTTGCTTGAAGCTGGTGAGTATCAAGGCAAAGTCTTGCTCTCTCATGGAGGGCTCTCCAGGATCTCTGGGTGCTGCTCCAGGGGCTGCAGCTCTGTTGACCCTCTGTGCTGCTCTCTGTGCAGTGTCCAGTGTCCCAGCAGATAAGGCAGGCAGATGGGGACTGAGGGCACAGCCAGAATTATAGGAGCAGGTACAGCTGCTGATCTGTCTTAGCGGTTTCATGGACTTTTTTCCTTTTTCCTGTAATTTTGGAATCAGTCATTCTGCTATCAGCTTGCTCTAGAGATGGATGAGTAACACCAGTGAGATAAAAGAGTCAAGCCTCCCTTTCCTGTGATTTGGCTGCTTTTTGTTAACAGCGCTGAGTGCCATTATTTCCCATGAGAGACATCTGGAAAATCATCAATGTGTGGTGGAGAAAGTGGCTCTTCTCTGCTCTGTGCTCCCCTTTGATCCAACATGGAGCACAATTCACTGCCTCTTGAGATCAATAGCTGCCATCCCGGGGTATTTTTCACTCTCCTATGCTGTGGCTGATTTGAACCACTTTAAGAAAATATGAATGTTAGCTGCTTTTTGTCTCAGATCGTGTTTATTTATGAATTTGTGACAGCAAGGCCAATGCCAGGAGGAGAATGGCATGGACCAGCTGGATATCATGAGTACAACCATTTGAGTGGTTCCTCTGTGCTGGGTTGGCTTCACCTTTGTTACAGCCCACGACTGGAGATTTCCAAAGTCTAGGTGGCTGTGGCTGGGCTGTGCAGCCTCCCAGCAATCAAAGCACAGATCCCCAGAGCCAACAGCAGCAGCTGCTCGGGTTTGGGCTGAAGCTGCCTACCTGGAGTAGGGATGGGATCAGAGCTCTTTGGTCTGGGGATGAAAATGGGGGGAGCAGAGCGGGGAGGGGTTTGTGTGTTTGAGTTCAGCAAGAATATTAAGCTGTGCTCTGGTCTTTTTAACCAAGAGGGGCCACCCTGTGATTTGTGGGCTGTGTGCAGCACTCTGGTGCTTTGGCTGTGGCTCCTGATCCTGGGATTTGTCGTGGCCAGGCTGTGGTGGGCTGAGGCTGCCCCTGGGCTGGTCTGGGCAGGAGTCAGGGCTGAAGGGGCTGGCATTACACCCAGCCTTGTGTTCTGCACAGCCTGCATCTCTGAGACTTCAATCCCTGAGTCACTCACTCCCAGAGTTTTTTGATTCCTGACTAAAAGACATCTGGGTGGGTTAGAGTGACTGTGTGAAGCTTTTCCTGCAGAGAGCAGCTCTCAAATACATGAGAAGCCCTGTCAGTAGTGAGCAGGAACTCCTGAGCTGTACATTCACTCTGAGATGTTTGCCTGCTCGGTACCTCTGCCTTCCAGCACTAAATCCTGTAGTACTCGACCTGAAAGGTCCTGCTAATATGGGCAGGATCAAGCACAGGCCTACCAAGAGCAAGGGAGGTCATTATTTTCACAGGAACTGCAAGTTGGACCCTAAATCTTCAGAAGAGAGCGGTGCCTAGAAACCAGCTGTCCCATATATCTGCTGTGTTGAACTGGTAGCAGGGTAGGGAGAATAAAAATGTGTTTTGCAGTATAATATTGCTTTGTGCCTCTAAAAAAGGCTTCTAATTTTATGTTTTAAAGGCAAACATTGCAGCTAATTGAAGAGCAGAGAGGGAAAAATGGATCTCCTTTTCTAAGTGCCAGTAAGACTGGGTTCTGGGCCAGTGGTTCTGTGAGAGGTCTCCATTTACTACCTGTCCTAAACCTCAGGTATTTTAGAAGGAAAATGTCTGCCATATATTAAAGAGAAAAGTCATTAAATGGATGTCAAAAAAAAAAAAAAAGGAGGAGGAGGACAGAGAAAACCCATATGACTGAATTTATGGCTTGCTTAGGAAGCACAAGGTAGCACTGAGAAAACATGAATGGGAACAAGGGGGCATCCATGCAGAGGAAAAGGCTTTTACCACTTGCTGCCTTCCCAGTGCTGACCTCGGGAGAGGTGCACCAGGATGGCAGTGTCACTGTCCCAGACCCTCCTCCTGCCTCTCCCCTCAGCCCCCCTCACTTGCAGAACATAACCCTCCTCCTCCTCCTGCTCCCTGGGCGTTGGATTAGGCCCCATGCCCAGAAAGTTGCTGGGATTTTACTGCTCTGTTGAATACACCCATTTGCCTCTGGAGGAAACTGCCCAAGCAGCCCTGAGCCAGCAGGAAAGCCAGGGCTTTGTGGGCATCCAGGCAGGAGCCAAACTAAACGAGCAGGAGGCAAAGGGAAATGCTCTGAGGGGTTTGGCTTTGGGTGGGAGGATGCAGGAAGAGAGAAATGTGGAATTTTAGCCATCACCTCGATGGGAGCAGTGTCCAGAGCACGTGGTGTCAGACCAGCAGTCAAGGTGGTGACACACCTGTGGGCAGATAGATGTGTCCATGGGAAGAGCTGTCCTGTTCCCCAGGTTCTGTGTCTCCAGAGCTGTGGGCAGAGCTTGGAGCGTGAGGCTTCCCCTAAATTGGGGAGTGGGGCTGAGGTGGGCAGGAGACAGGCAGAGACACTGAGCTCAGTAATGCTGTGAGCTCCTGGTTCCTTTGGGACATGGAAACCCTATCCTAGAGGGCACCTGTCCTTCCTAACCCATTTCCTTCTTGTCTTCAAGTGCAGCTGTGAGGTGCTGTGGCCTTTCCATGGGATCAGCCTCAGGGATGGGCTGGTGCCCCCCAGTTCTGCTCACAGAATCCCAGGAACCCCCAGAACTGGTGCCCAGCACACAGTGTGGGGTGCTGCTGTTCCTCTAGCCCACTGCAATCCCCACAAGCTCTGGGTGCTTTGGAGGAAGGAAATCAGAAAGCACACACAGCAGGGCTGGCTGTGGGCTTAGCAGGTTCAGTTGAGCTGATGCTGGATAAACACCATAAAAATATGGCCAAGAAACTGGATTTTCTGTCAGATCAGGCACTAAGCTGCCAGCTTTATAGCTTGATTCTACATGGTTCTGATTCCTTCTCTGACTTGGAGTTGTTTTGGTATGAACAAGACAAGGGAGGTGGCTTCCAATCCTTTCTTTGATGCCAAAGGACTGTGGAGGGGAAAATGGGAAGCAACAGCAGCAAGAATCCTGCTCTGAACTTGGTGGGGCAGACAAAGAGTTTGGGAGGGAGCAGATTTGTCTTCTCCTCTGCTGTTGATGTACCCTGTAGTCTCAGGCACTTCACCTCCTCTTCCTGTGCCTGCCTTGTCCCATCCTCCTGCCACAGGAGCTCTGCACAGACAGAGCTTCCTCTCCCTGTGTGTTTGTGGGATGCTTCACACGGTGGTGTCTGTCACGGGGTGGCCTCTGGACTCCATCACAGCCCTACTACTATTAATAATCCAGAGGATTAGAAAGATAAGCCAGTTACAGCAAGACTCGGGCTTGTCAGTGCTGTCCACTGACTTGTGGTATCTCCTAGGTGGGGGAACTGCTCTGCTCTGTTTATTTACAGTCCATAACTTTGCAAATGGGCTAATAGAGGCTCAGGT
Source organism: Oenanthe melanoleuca (assembly GCF_029582105.1). Lineage (NCBI taxonomy): Eukaryota > Metazoa > Chordata > Aves > Passeriformes > Muscicapidae > Oenanthe > Oenanthe melanoleuca. The sequence goes on from NC_079349.1 coordinate 9,332,427, forward strand.
TTTACTTCTTTGCAAACCCCTCAGCGTAGGAGACATCTGTGCTGACAGAATTATCTTTTTTCTTCTTTTTTTTTTTTTTTCTTTTTTTCCCCCCTTTGCCTACAATGGTGCCTTTAAGGAGAGCTGGGCTTTAATTGGAGGCTCAGATGGATCCCTCCCCCTTGGCCTGGGGGAGGATGCCTGACGAGTAGCATGGAAGTAAAATACGGGCAGATTTAATCCATGTATCTCAGCTATGAAGCACAGGATGCCATATATTGAATATCTATTTCATCCCAAGACTCAAAATTACTTTATTTATCTCTGCATGAAGCACAATAAAACTCTGCTTTCTTCCATGGGCTTTATTGCAGCAAAAGGCAGCGGCTGCTCGGGGTTGAGGTGGCTGGTGGGGGGCACACAGGTGCTGGCTTGGCATGGCCAAGATTCCTGATTATCCCGGTTATCCCGGTTATCCCAGTTATCCCAGCTCTCCCAGCTATCCCAGTTATCCCGGCTATCCCCATTATCCCCGCTATCCCAGTTATCCCGGCTCTCCCAGCTATCCCAATTATCCCAGCGATCCTGGTTATCCTGGCTATCCCCTTATCCTAGTTATCCCGACTATCCCCATTATCCCAGCTATCCCGGTTATCCCAGTTATCCCCATTATCCCAGTTCCCATTATCCCAGTTATCCCAGCTCTCCCAGCTATCCCAATAATCCCGGTTATTCCCGTTATCCTAGCTATCCTGGTTATCCTGATTATCCCGGTTTTCCCGGTTATCCCAGTTATCCTGGCTCTCCCAGCTGTCCCAATTATCCCAGTTATCCCAGTTATCCCAGTTATCCTGGCTATCCCGGTTATCCTGGCTATCCCAGTTATCCTGGTAATCCCAGTTATCCCGGTTATCCCAGTTATCCTGGTAATCCCAGTTATCCCGGTTATCCCAGTTATCCTGGCTATCCCAGCTATCCCAGTTATCCTGGCTATCCCAGCTTTCCCCATTATCTTGGCTATCCCGTTTATCCCAGCTATCCCCATTATCCCAGTTATCCCAGTCATCCCCATTAACCCCGTTATCCCAGTTATCCCAGCTATCCCGGTTATCCCAGTTATCCCGGTTATTCTGGTTATCCTGGCTATCCCAGTTACCCCAGTTATCCCCGTTATCCCAGTTATCCCGTGCCAGCTCCAGTCTCCACAGCTCCCCGTGGGATGTTGCCAGTGCCGGAGGATCCCTGGGGTCACAGCAAGGTGAAAGTTGTTTATTCCGTGCTGCAGGATCTAATCGGAGCTGGAGCACAGGGACAAGCCCTTGCTGACTGATCTCCCTCTAGGGGCACTTTTCCTTTTTGTGATGCCATGCTAAGTGGATTTTGTCTCCTGGCTGATACAAGAGGGTTTTTTTCTGCTCTGTGAACAGTCGTGGTGTTCCTTTCGCAGAGGGGAAAGGCAAGGCTCAGAAAAAGAGGCTGAGGCAGAGCTGTCCCCACCTGAGCATGGAACCAAGGCACAGCACAGGGATGATGCTCACACTTGTATAGAGAAATTCCTGTCCTTCCTCCTGCCCAGGCAGGGCTTCCCAGCAGTGAGATTTGAGTGAAATCAAGCAGAGGGTTTTTTCCTCAAAGACTCAAGGATTTATGAGACCTTGCAGCTCCTTCCAGCTGTGGGACCTGACTTAGCCTGACCCAGCAGCCAAATTGTAGCTCAGTCACACATCTCCCTGTTCTCTTTCCTGCTCTGGGATTTTACAGGGGGAGTTTGGGAGAGAGGCTGTGTGTGTGGAAAGAAGGGATGAGGTGCATGTGAGGAGTTTTACAGTGTGACAGACCTCACCTGGGACCAGCACAGCCACACGGAGCATTTTCAGTCTGCAGGACAAAAGAATTCCCAGCCATGCCAGAGAGGCTGGGCTGCTTGTGCCATGGGAAAAGGGAGGAGAGTGGGCTGGCAGGGAATCTCCCTGGGCTTGCCTTGCTGCTGGCATGGAGGGACAGCTCCTTGGCTGTGTGGCTGCTGCAGCGACCTCAAGTTTCTGCACCTTCTTCCCACTCTTTGCCATCATTCCAAGAGCATTCCCTGCCCCACTGGTGAGATCTCAGCTCCCTTGGCTCTGTGTAAATGTTATTATTCCATGTCCTGGAGAAATTAGTCTATTAGATTCGTTCTTGAGGGGGTTTTCTGGTGTCTAGTCCAAGGTTTGTTGCTGTGTGAGCAGTTTTCTAATGATGCTCCTCTGGGGGTTCTCTGAACCCACGGTGTCTCGGTGAGGGCACTGACTTTTCCCAGCCCATGTGGCACAGGAACTTTGTTTCTAGGAGTGACAGCAGGCTGCTAAACATGATGGAAATGGGATCAGGCACCCCAAAACTGAGAATGGGGACAAGAGAGGTAAATCAGTTGCTGGAGGCAGGTCCAGGTGTGCAGGACTCCTCCTCTTTCTTTAGGGAAACGGGCTGAGCACTTGCTCTGCACCAAGCTGCAAATTTATGACCTGTACCCTGTAACACTGAGCACATCCCTAAAACAGAGTGATTTTCACCTACAAAACAGATTCAAGGAGGGTTTATTTAGTTCCTTATTCCCCAAGTTTGCTCCAGGCTGGACCCCTTCAGCACAGCTTTGGGTGTGGAGCAGTGCCCAAACCATGCTCCAGGCTGTTCCTGCTGGCTTGAGGTGCTCTTGGGGTCTCTGGAGGGCAATTTCTGGACCCTGATTTTAGAGATCTTAAGGATATTCTTTATTGGCACCTCCCAGACTGGGCTGTTTCATCCTAATGTCTCCAGGCTCTCCTTTCTCCCTCTCCACTGGCTCTTGCTGCTCTCCCCTTCGACAGCACTGGGGCAAGTTAATAAATAATTCCAGGGATTCCCTGGGGTGGTACAGACTTGCTGACACCCAGAGTGACCCTTCCTGCTGCTGACTGGCAGGTGACCCCCCCCCTCAGCACACAGGCACCGTGTCTGGGAGAGCTTGTCCCCACCCTGGGAGCCAGGTGCAGCACTCTTGTGACAAGGGCACTGTTTACAGGAGAGGAGAGGCTTCGGGGTTTTCACACTGGGATTTGGGAATGTTCCCCCCACCCTGCTCCTCCTGAGTAGTTGGTCAGAAGTGTTTATCAAGGGCTAGAAAGGAAACCTGTGTGTATAATACCCCAGACCAGAAAGCCAGAAAAATCTCCCTGAAACCACAGGGTCAGCCTGGCAGATTTGCAGCATTAATTTACTGCTGGCTTAAACAAATAGAGGTAGATTTGCACTCCTGCCTCCTCTTCTGCCATCCCACACTCCAGAGAGCAGCAAGTACAGGATTCCCAGGGCTCTGCCCATGCCTGGTGTCCCTGGATAGATAGATAGATAGATAGATAGATAGATAGATAGATAGATAGATAGATAGATAGATAGATAGATAGATAGATTCCTGCTGGAATCCCCTTCCCTCTGGGGGAAAAGGGAGCTGAGGAGTCTCCTCATGGAACTGCTGAGTTAATTGTCCCCATCCACGCTCTGAGCCTGTGGTGGATGCAGGGAAATGCTGCTTAGCTCTGACCCCACTTCCTTTGTGGTGATGGTAATTCACTGATCCTGTGGCTGCTGCTCTCCTGTGTCCTTGCAGCTGACAAGGAGTGAGGGAGGCTGGGGAAAGGCAGGGAACTCCCTGATCCCATGTCCTGCAGGAAATCAATCTGTGCCGGCCACTCAGCTGAGGGATACATTGTTCAAAATTCTATGAGGAATTCTATGAGGAATTCTGATCCCACATCCTGTGTAGGAATTCACATTTGAGCCACACCTCTGGGTCTGACAGGGGCAGAGGCGTCCTGCTGCTGTTGGATAGTCAGGAGCAGCTTAATATGGGACTCAGATTTATGTTAATGCTCCTAGAAGCTTTCTCATTGAGGGTCATTCACCTCTTTAGCATCATAAAATATTTCATATTTCCTTGGACCTCACTTCCACATCTGCTCCCTAATGATCCAAAGATGAGTATGAGAAGAGGCTCAGATATTTAAATGTATGATGGGAGGGGATGAATGGTTCAGATCACCAGCTCTGAGCTGTGGCAGGAAGGGTCTGAGGTGGTCAAAATGTCTGATCCATGTCTTGTCTGCCCTTGGGGAGGGGTGCTGTGGCTTTGTCAAGCCTGTCACTCAGCTGAGGATGTTTTCCTTTGGAAAAGCAGCAATGTTTGTGGCACAGAGAGGGTGGATGGGTGTTGCACACCATGGGATGCTCTGGGAATGGATTGCTCCTGAGGGAGCTGGAGCAGAGAGCAGCATTTCCACTGCTCCCAAAGGCAGGAATGGACAGCTTGGGATATGCTGGGAAGCTCCTCTGTGTGGGTCAGCCCTGGCCTCTGTGAGGAGGTGACTTTGGTGTGTCCAGCTTATTTGTCTTTGCAGGAATTACAGGTTTGGCCCAGATTGTGTCAGCAGCCCACTGTAATCTCTTGAAACCCCCCAAAAACTGAGATTTTGTCCCAGGGAGGAAAATCTGGGCTTTGGAGCAGAAAAGAGGAGCATCTTTGTTCTACTTTTGTCTTTAATTTCTTTTCTCATCTCTTTAAGTGCAGCCCTTCCCTCCCTGGAAGGTGCTGTCACTACCCTCACTTTTCCAATTCCAAATCCCAGCACTGGGATAAACCTCAGCCGAGTTTTCCAAAGGGCTGGAGGTGGTGTCAGGGCCATCTGCTCTCCAGGCCATTAGAAGAATTTGCAGGGTAAAGCTTTGCCATGTGTTCCCTGCAGATTACACACACCTTTGGCTGTGCTCTTGTTGTTAGCTGCTCATTATTGGGGGGTTTGAAAAGCTTTCCTTATAAATGCCCTGGGTCCCAACCACACGTGTTGTATCAGTGGTTTTATAATGACCCATTTGGAATTATTTAGCCAGGGAACCTTGGAGTTTTTTTCCTTTCAATGTGTCCTTGTAAGATGCCCAACTTCTACAGTTAGTCTATGAATGTACCCACACTATTAGATCCACTTGTTTATAATAGCAACCAAATGTCTTCAAATATTCAAGCCTCCTTTTATTTTTTACAGCACTGGCAATAAGCCTTTACATGTTAACTCTTGGCCTCTCTGGGTAACCTCTTATTTAAAAGCAACTTAATTGACTTTACCAGGCCTGGGCTATTTTTCATTTCTTCCTAGAGGACTCATTACTGGAGATGGATGTTTATAAACTGGATCTGGATCCTTCTCTCTCTCTCTCTCTTTCTCTCTCTCTCACACACACACAAAACCAACCTATTTTACCCCTTCCTGCCTGTTTACATTAGCAGGCCATAATCATATTCATGGCTTCACATAGTTTGGCCAAGATTTGGCCAGTGGAAAGTGAAAAAAGTAAATAGGTGAACAGCAAGTGCTGAAAGAAAAGAGAAAACACTGAAATACTCAGGATTTTAGGGATTAGTGTCTAAATGAAATGGGCAGGAGTTGAACAGAGGTTTGATTCTTTGGAGCAGGTAGGTTTGTGATGTCAAACAGGTGGAAAGCAGTGGTAAACTGGGCCCAGTGCTGGGCTTTTAATTCTTTCTTTCTCTTTGGAAGTAGGTGGTATTGTGATTATTTAGGAAAAAGGGTGACAATTCGGGTCAATCTACAATCCTTGGCATAACAGATCCTCCAGAGTTCTGCCCAATAACCTGCAAAGGCTTAAGGCATGAGAGTTTTATCTGTGTAAACCTGCTGAGAAGGGGACACAGTCAAATCCAGAACCTTGCAGTAATGACTGCATCAAACCCTCAGCCCAGCCCGTGCTGTAAGAATTTTCCTGGTGCCATTGGATGCACTCTGATTTCCACCAGTGGAACATCTGGTGCTTTGTGGCCATGTCCCTGGCTCAGCTGAAACCCACAGACCTGTTCTGGCAGAGGGGCTCCCAAACCCTCTGTTTGCTCAGTGCCTGTGCTGGAAAGGCCACACTGCTCCATCTGTACCTCCTGAAATTCCTGTGGGATGTGAGGGAGGTAGAAACACCAATTCTTCATCCTCTTTTTGCCCTATTTTCACTTTACATCTGATCAGGGGATCTTCTTCATCATTTTAAGGCTCTGGCAGCAGAGAATGGCAACACCTTCCACCCTTCTCAGGCCAGCAGAATTCATGGGGAGTATTTTCCTGCTTATTGCTCCATTTGCCCACATTTTGTTGTGTCTTGTCTTTCCTGGGCCAGGTTCTTGTTCACCAGCATGTCCCCACCAGCTGCCACTGCTCTGGAGAATGACCCAAGGGATTCAGCTGTGACATCCCAGATTTCTGATGAGGGGCTTTTCCCCACCCTGCAGCCTCCCATAGACCCCTCATGGTTGATGTTATTTTTCAGAGCTCCACAAGATGCCCCTGGAAGAGCTGAGAGAGAAAAGTGGGCAGTCCAGCTCCAAGATTATCAGATTTATCTTATTTACTGTGATCTGGTGTCTCCTGCATCACTATCCCAAGCTCTGACTGATCCAGCTCAATTTGATGACACCTGCTCTGGCTTTTGAACCCTTCCCTCAAAATGAAGGGTGTCTCCTACCCTTTTCAGCTTTTTGTTGTTTTCCAATCCTCCTCTGGGGTGTTTTGGCCCTGCTCAGCAGAGCACAGGTCCCCCTGTCCCAGCTCTGTGTGTGAGCAGTGCTCCCACTGTGGTCCCTGCCCTCCTGCCACCTCTCCTGCAAACCCCACGCTCACCTTCTGCCCCATCTCTCTCTGGGACTAATAATTTATTTTTACTGGATTGTGGATAAAACCACAATTAAAGAATCTGGATTTTGAATAATCCTCCAGCCACCTTTCCCTGAATTTCATCGTCACAAATAATTTTGGGCTCTTTCTCTGTCTTTTCTTCCTGATTTTTTCTGTCATTTTCCCTTCCCTTTTTAATCTTCTCTTGCCTTTCATGAGCTCCCTTAACTGGGTAGCATCTGCCAATTTTATTAATGGGCTGTGTAATCCATTTACTGGGTCATTAATGAAAATATTAAATAAGGCCAGACCTAACAAAAGATCCTTGGAGTACTGTGCAGGATACCTCCCACAAGTGTAACACTTGGCTTGCTGCCTTTCTGGCAGGTCTGAATCCACAAAGCAACGTTCCTATTATTGTTATTATTATTGTTATTATTACTGGCACAAGGTGACAACCAGAAATCCCAGCCAAAGGCCGGGTTTTTGTGGCCATAGGCATGGTGCACACATGCTCTGGTTGTTTATTAGAAAACAGCAGAGTCACTGTGAGAGGGGATCTGGCTTGGTCCAAGAGCTGTATGAAGAAGAGGCAGCCCCAAGGTGATTACAGCGTGAAAAGAGGGAACTAATGAAGGATGGGAAGGGTGACACAGGGATCAAGGGTACTGCCAAAGGTTTGCCCTCTGACAGTGGCACTCAGGCAGAAATCACTTGTCTCCATCTGCTTGATTTTACTTTTTCAAAGTGTGTCAGCGCTGGGTGCTTCATTCCCAGTTCCAAAATTACCCTTTTTGTAAAGCAGTCAACTCCAGAATCTTAAGGGGCATGGAAGAAAAGGAGATGTAAAAACCATTCTGTGTCTGCTGGCTGGACAAGCTGAGTGCCTGCTAGGAGATGTGAGCAGAGGAGATCAGGTTGATTTTGAAGAATCCCAAGCAGATCCCAGTGAAGGGGATGGTGAGGTAAGCTCAGCTCAGCAGGTAGTGGAACAAAGCCACAGTGAGCAGAGAGCAGAGCAAAGACAGCAAAATGCACAGGGGAAAGAGATTCTGGTGGGTGCTTTTCTGCCAGAAAATGGGAATTTCCAGAGCTGCATACAGCACTGGAATACCCATCTCCCAGTCAAAATCCCACTGCTCAGGCTTTTATGATCTCGAGATAATTAAGATCAATGCCTGGATATGTAAATTGTGTGTATCAGATGTTTAAATAAGTATTTTTGTGCACACACCCAGATGTTTACTGGCAATTATTTTCATAGCATTTATCAAACCTCCTGGGTGCTGCAGGTTTAAGGCCTTCAGTTGCATTTTGGGAAACCTATCCCAGAGCACGTGGATAAAATATTTTTATATATTCTCCTCTCCAGGTGCATTTTCCACAATGCCTGTGTGTACACCAGGAGCCCTCCATGACTATATGGGGCAAACAAAGTCTTTTTTGTAACTTTGCAGTTCAATTTGAGCAGCTTTCAGGACTTCCCAGTGCTCTTTACAAACCCTGAAGTCCAGGCAAAAAAACAAACAGGAAAGGTTAGGGGTTGAGGTGGGGGGGGGGAGAGAAGGAGAGGTTTCTTTAGAAAAGAAGAAATTTCTGACCACGTTCCTTTTATTGGCCTGGAGGAACCCTCGAGATTAACAACCACCAACTCCCCCCTTCCCTGGCAGCCGCCCCCCTGCAACCCCGGGACCTTAAACAATCCGGTAGAAGGTGTGACTTCAAACTCGGTGGTAGGGATAAAGAGAAAGGAAGCCGGAATGTAAGCACTTGTGTGATGTGATTATTCCCAGAAATGCCTCGACATCTCCCCGCCGGCCCAGCCCGGGGCTCGCGGTGAGGTGCTGAGCGCGGCTCGGTGATTCCTTATCGGGCCGGCGGTGTCCCCGCGCGGGCAGCAGCGGAAACAGGGCGGGCAGCGCGCCCAGCCTCCGCCGGGGCTGCTCGGCACCCATGAGAGCTCTGCCGAGCCCCCGCCAAGGTAACGGGGCTCCCCTGCACCCCGGGCGGGCCGGGCCGGGCCGGGCCGGGCTGGGCTGGGCTGGCACCGGGGCACTCCTGGGCTGGGACACTCCTGGAGCTGGCACCGGGGCACTCCTGGGGCTGGGACACTCCTGGAGCTGGCACCGGGGCACTCCTGGGGCTGGGACACTCCTGGAGCTGGCACCGGGGCACACCTGGAGCTGGCACCGGGGCACATCTGGAGCTGGCACCAGGGGACACCTGGGGCTGGGACACTCCTGGGGCTGGCATCGGGGCACTCCTGGGGCTGGGACACTCCTGGGGCTGGCACCGGGGCACACCTGGAGCTGGCACCAGGGGACACCTGGGGCTGGCACCAGGGGACACCTGGAGCTGGCACCAGGGGACATCTGGGGCTGGGACACTCCTGGGGCTGGCATCGGGGCACACCTGGAGCTGGCACCAGGGGACACCTGGGGCTGGGACACTCCTGGAGCTGGCACCGGGGCACACCTGGAGCTGGCACCGAAGCATGTCTGGAGCTGGCACCAGGGGACACCTGGGGCTGGCACCGGGGCACTCCTGGAGCTGGGACACTCCTGGAGCTGGCTCCAGGGTACACCTGGAGCTGGCACCGGCGCATACCCGTGGCTGGCACTGGGACTACCTGGAGCTGGCACTGCGACACTCCTGGAGCTGGCACTGCGACACTCCTGGGGCTGGCACTGTGACATACTTGGAGCTGGCACTGGGGACTCACCTGGAGCCGGCACTGGGACACACCTGGAGCCAGCCCGACGCGCGTGGGGTGATCCCACAGCAGGGAGGGGCTGGCTCCCACCCGTGGGTGCTGGGAAGTTTTGGAGGCCCACCTGTGGTTGCAGAGACATCGGGGTGCACGGGATGGGAGTGTTTGACCACTGCTTCTGGACTTGATGTCCATCTCCACCAGAGGAGCCTGGGGACAGATTTTGGGGTAGGTTTGCCTGTTAAGTTTTGGGTGCGAATGTGCCTAAAGATACTCTGGTAGAACTCTGCATATCCTCTCTTCAATGCTTGATTATGAATTTATTCACCTGAAGTGATACCCGGTTTGCCAGCTCTGATCCCATCTGTCAGGAGAGTAAAACAATACACCTATTCTCTTTCATATATATATTGTTTTCCCCGTATTTAAATAATTTCATTTACAGGGGAGGTAAAAGCGAGAGAGGGCTAATGTGGAGCAGGTGTTTTGATTTCACATTCCTCTTTGAAAAACAAATCTTGCCATTTGGAGCCCCTATTCACCCTTGGTTGGTGAAGAATTAATAATAGGGATTGTTTAGAGTTCATCAAAGAAAACCCCATCCCCTTTCTCCGCCTCCCCTTCCCTGAGCCGTCGGTGGGATCCAGCACCTCCTGATTGGAGATGGCACAAAGCTTTGGCGTTTGATTTTTTTTCCCCCCCAATTATTTATTTATTATTTTTTTGGTTGGTTTTGATTTCCAACTCGCTGTTTGGCGCTGTGTGTGAGGGACTTGGCACGGAGAAAGAGGGGCTGGCTCTTCTCTGCCGTGGGCTGAGAGGGATGGAGCGAGCAGGGAGATCCAGCCTGGGTGCGGGGAGCGGCGGCTTTCCCCCACCATTCTCTGCTCCATTCCGGATCCATTCCGGATCCATTCCCGCACCCTTCCCTGCTACATTCCAGATCCATTTCCGCACCCTTCCCTGCTCCATTCCGGATCCATTCCGGATCCATTCCCCCACCATTCTCTGCTCCATTCCGGATCCATTCCGGATCCATTCCCCCACCATTCTCTGCTCCATTCCGGATCCATTCCGGATCCATTCCCGCACCACTCCCTGCTCCATTCCGGATCCATTCCGGATCCATTCCCGCACCCTTCCCTGCTACATTCCAGATCCATTTCCGCACCATTCCCGCTCCATTCCCGCACCATTCCGTGCTCCATTCCCTGCCCCATTCTTGCTCCAATCCCTCACCATTTCCTGCCCCATTCTTTCTCCATCCCCACTCCATTCCCTGCTCCATTCCCGCACAGTTTCCTGTCCCATCCCCATTCCATCCCCGCTCCATCCCCTGTCCATTCCCTGCTCCATTCCCTCTGGAAGCCGGGATAAAAACACACGTGGGTTTGGAGAGCAGCCCCCGAACCCCCCAGCGCTTCAAGGGATCTGCCCCGCATCTCCACCGTCCCCGAGAAGTAGCTCAGTAGAAATATATAAATATATAACTATATATATAACTACATATTTATAGATAAATATATAGTTATATAAATATATAATTATTATATAAATATTTCTTTACTATTTCTGCTTCTTTCCTACCCCTTGAATAACAAAAAAAAAAAAAAAAAAAAAAAAAAAAAAAAAAAAATCACAGAACCGCATTCCGGGGGCTAAGTGTCCATCGGGACACACAAAATGTGCCTGGATCTTGTGAGGGTGCCAGGGACAGGGAGTCCATTCATCCCCAGTCCCCAGAAACAACTCGGGGACACGGGGATGAACGAATTTTTTGGGTTGGTTTAGGTTGTTGTTTTCTTTTTTTCCATTTTTTAAATTAACATCCATCAGGAAAAAAAATGTGTTTTGATGATTTTCCCGTTGTCCCAGAGCTTTAAGGTTCCTCCCCGCTTATCTCCCGAGGTTCACAAAAATGAAAAGCAGTGGTAGGAATGAGGTAAATCATTAAAAAAAAAAAATGTTTGCACTGGGGTGATTTGGAGTAAGACAGGGACTGGAGAATTAATACCGAGTTTGTAAAGCGAGGGTAACAAGTTCCACGTCGTTTTGGGGGGCTGGTTTTAGGACGGAATTTTAAATAAGCCTAAAACGTGAGTAACTTCTGGCTGATATCCGCCAGTGTGAGGGTAAAATGAGTTCGAGATCCTAATTGATGTTTCTGCTTAAACTCAACCAAATTAACCAAATATTTGGCAGTTCAAGAGCCCCGTTTTGCTCTCGATTTCGGGGCTTGGGCTGCTGCTGTGGGAAAGCCGTGGGTAAATGCATCTCCGAAATTCGATTTCTCCTGCCTGATCCCGCTGTAGGTACTTGTGCCCAAGCAAATTCCTGCCTGCTGCTGCTGCCTGCTCCGAGAAAATCGATTTTCCTGGAGTTCAGGGCAATTTTCTCCATCCTTCTCTTAGCGAGGCTCCTCCGTTCTGCAGAAACTCCGGCTAATTTCCCCAGATAATCTTAATATTCGCCACGAAACCGAAGGAACGAGCTGGCCCGTTCCTCCTTTGGCTTTAAAGGTTGTTTCAAAGCTTTGATTTGAGCTCTGGGTGGTTGGAGGGCGCTGCCCGCACCCCCTTTTGAAAAGCCAAGGGGGAAATCAGAAATAAAACATCTCCGAGATGGGGAAAGTCCTGTGAAAACTCCTCAGACACTCAGTCCCGCCGGGAGCTCTCCCTGGCCAAAAGCACGGCCGGGTCTGTCCCGGCAAGTGCATGGAGAGAGAGATTCGTGATTTCAGTTAGGTAGAGAGGAAACGAGAAATGCTTTCTGTGTGGAAAACAGGCAAATAGCCTCCTTTTCCAAAGGGAAGGTAAAAAGAAAAAGTTGTGAGTTTGGGTTTTTTTTCTGTTTTAATTTCTCTCACGAGCGTCTCTAATTTAGTAGCGATCGCTGGTTTTTAATCCCGAGCCTAAGGCAAGCCGGGCTTTGCCCGAGGCCAGCAGCTCCTTCCCCTCGCAACATTCGTCTTCCAAGATCAGAGATGCCTTGCTCAAATTCCCTAAAAACCGCTTTATTTCCCCTCGAAAAACCCCGAAGCTTTCAGTGATTCTCTCTAATTATCCCCAAAAATATCTCATTAAAACCAACCCAGCCCCACCGTTAAACCCGGATTTATGGGGGGTCACTTCGGACGCAGTTTGGGGGAATTTGTTCCTTTTCTTCCCCCATTTTTCCAGAGTCAATCTTTTTCTCTCCCGTTAGAACACTCCTGAATTTCTCTCCCCTCCCGCTTTTGGCTGGGGGGAGCGGTGTAATTTAAATCCGCCCTTCAGCCCGAACAATAGGGGCCGTAAACCCAGACTCTAAGAAAGTTGTCGGCAGGGACGGAGGAACCGCAAACACATTTTTTCCCCCCAACCATACAATGTGGAAACTCTTAAAGGGCGCTATCTGTAGACATCTTGCAATCACTGGTCTTCCTTGTCATCTGAAGGAGAAAGGGGAAAATATATTAAGTGAAGACACACTTTAAAATTACTTATACATTTTAAACATGCTGGCAAAGGGAACGGCCTGATAAACTCTTGCCCAGATTTCCTTTTTCTCGGGTAAATTATTTCAAGTTGTTATACAAATATCTCCCGCCTCTCTCCTTTCCCGGATTTAATTCGAACGAAAACAAATTCCTGCAGCCTCAAAAACAGCTCGGACGTGGCGAAACAGCAAGGCCCGTCCTGCAGCCCCGCGTGGGTGCGAACACCCACCTCAGCTGGGCTTAGAAAAGGGGAGAAAAATGACAATAATAATTTAAATAGGTTTAAAAACTTCATAACAAGCCGGCACAGCGCTTGTGCTGCAGCCAGGTGGGAGCTGAGCTGTGCTTACTTTCTCCTGAGCCAAAATTCCCCCAAAAGCAGTCGGGACAGGGAATTATTTCTCAGCTGACGAGTTTGCGAGGCCGGCTGGCTGTGCCTGTGCCCAGGGCTGCGGCCAAGCGCACGCCGCCGCCTGTAAAGCCGCCAGCTGCAAAGGCGGAGGTTTGGCCCTGGAACCAACTCTGCGACTTTCCCACCGTGCGGCCGCGCTCCTTGGCTTTGCAAACGGCATCGATCCGGTCGGGAGAGCGCTGTGCAAAGGAAGCCAGGCTCTGGCAATTTATTTTTGTCTTCTTTTCTTTATTTTTTTCTCGTTTCTCCGGGGTAACATTGATTTTTTTTTTTTTTTTCCCCGTTTTTTTTTTTTTTGCTTTTTAATAAAAATAGGGCAAGTCCCGGGATCCGGTAGGGGATGCGCTGCCTGGTCAGACATACCCCGTGGTGGGGAGGGGGAATGGGGTGGTTGGGGGATGGAGGAAGCTCTGCTGGCGGAAGGGTCCGAGCCCGATTCGGGGTGACCCAAAGGAAGGACGGGCTGGTCACACGGCCGGGGATGGAGACTCGGCTCTGCTCTAAACACATGAGGCAGGATCGGGTCCTTCTTCTGCAGCGGGATCTCCAAGCTCCCTCTCTCCCCCTCCCGCACTTCCAGCATCTTCAAACAGCGTCCGTCGCACAACCTGAGGGTAACGGGGCGGGGGGAAGGGGCTTTCTTCTTCTTCTTTTTTTTTTTTTTTTTTTTTTCTTCCCGTTAAGTCTCTTTCAAGCTGAATTTATGTTTGTGTGATGAAATGCCCCTCTGTGTTTAACATTCCCAATGATCATTTGTTTCCTTAGCTCCATTACTCCTTTATGAGAGCGCCTTTCGCCCGGGCATGTTTAATCATAACCGCTTACGCAATATTTTCTTTGGGATAGATTCACTCAACCTTATTACATATCAATTATTTCCTTACAACTTCGTTCCACACCAGCTGCTTTGTTATCTGGGCCTGCCACCCCTTCACCCCCACCCTCCACCCGGCGTGTGCTGGGAAGGGAGGGAGACGTTTGTTTTTCCTAGGATAAAATACTGCTAATAGTAATGCGGATTGAGTGGAAGGAGAAGGGGGAAGCGGAGGGAGAAGCCGGGCCTGGGATGCTCCGCGGGGCTGCGTGTCCCTGTCCCAGGCAGGACCGCTGCCAATCGGGGTCCTCGGGGTCCCCTTCCCCCCGCAGAGCACTCCCCGTTTCTCCACGCTTTTGCGCTCATTTTGGAGCTGCTCCGCTGTGTTTGCGCCTCCCAGGCTTCGTGCTGGCTCCGAGCAGAGATTTCTGCTTCACAATCCCCGGGAGAGCTCTCCCCACCCAGCCTCCCGCCGGCTCCTCCGGCAGCCACCCATCTGGAAAGGACATTTCCAATCGATACGAGCCCCTCCCGCCCGGACCCGAGTTCGAAATCATTTCAGTGCAAGTTTTATCGGAATTTTACATCGTAAACACGCAGCCAGATTTGGCTCCTCTTTCCCGTGCCGGTTTTCCTGGGCTGTCCCGGGATGGGCTTCGCTCGCCGCACCCCAGGGCGCTGCGCGGGGGCTGGGGGGAGCTTTTCTCCTCGTCCAGCTGGCAAAAACAGGAGGGAATAATCGCGACAGGAGGGAACAATCGCGTCAAGAGGGACCCATCCCTCACAGGCCGGGAGAGCCGGGCCCGTGAGATCCCGCAATGCTCCCTTCTCACCTTCTGCTTTTTACCCTCCAACCCAAGGCTCGAGGGACAGAGTTTCATTTCCCGTTTGGGGAGCGTGCCACAAGATTTTTTTTTTTTTTTTTTTTTTTTTTTTTTAATTTTTATTCTCCCTTATGCCGAAGAACCCGAGATCCTTTGGCTTAGTCGTGTCTTTATAGGGGAAATATATATATCCATTTATGTGGGCTATAAAGCTGCGCTGGGTCCTGCGCGGCCGTGACTCGCTGGGACAGGGGCTCTGAACCGGGACACCCAGATTTGGAGCGTGTCAGGAGTCCTGGCAAGATACACTTGGGAATTGGGGGGGTTAATGCTGAATTTCCTGGCTCCGGCGAGCTGCTCTCTCCATCATCTTTACGCGCACACACGGATATGTGAACAGATGACTTGGCACCGGCGAAAAACACTTAAAATAATGCCTCTGCCTCTGGCCAGGCCTGTGTAAATATCTCACTCTCCCACATGCCCGCCTGGCTTTTCCTGATGCTGCGTTACTTGATCACAAATACATAATTTGCACGAGTGTGTGTATACACGGAGCCGCTTTGATCTCGGCGCAGAAATGCCCCCCTTCGCCTTCGCAGAGGCTGCAGCCCCGAGAACAAAAGCGGAGAATAAAAATGCTCAAATAACACATTTTCAAATGGGAAGCGTGTGTCGGCTTCCTTGAGTGGTTCTGGCACTTGGAAAGGGGTAGTGGTGGGGGGGAAAGAGACTTTATTGAACATATAAATTTAAACTTAGTTACCGCTAACAGTTGCCTTATAAAAGGGGTCCATATAACCCACATCCATTTTTTTCCTGGAGTCCTCAGGCGCGTTTCCCAGCGCAGCCGATCTCTTGGCAGCGCCAGGCTGCGAGGAGCGGGGCTGGCTGCGGGCTTTCGCAGGGGGAGATGTTTATTTTTCAGTCATTGTTGGCTCCCTCCCCTGGATTATTTTACTGCTGCAGATTTAAGCCCTTCTACTTATTTCTTGATTCTCTGGCAGTGCTCTCTGCAAGCTGCTCCCAGCTCTGCGCTTTCTCCCTTCGCTGCGTCTCGGGGTGGTGAAATTACAGGGTACGAGGGAAATGTGTAAATTATAGGGTTTATTAAAATGTAGGCGAGCGTGGCTCTCTAGGCGAAACAGATGCAGGATGGCTTGAAGTCAGGCAGGCTGACAAACTGCAGAGCAGCGGGGCAGGGGAATCATTAGAGGGACATTTCCCTCAGGGAGAGAGGAAGCGGCCCCGGGGTGCCGGGGGAGGCTCGCCCTGCAGGAGCCCCTAAAACCAGCGCAGGTTCCCCCTGGGGAACAGCGAGGAGGGTGATCCCAGTAAAGTGCACGAGGCCTCTGAGTGTTCAGCCCCTAAAAGCCGCATCCCTTGTCTCCCAGTCCCCGGGAAGTCCGAGGGGCTTCCCCTCCTCCCTTCCCACCCAGCCGCAGACCCGGCCTCGGAGGCGATGATTTATTTAGGCTAAAGCGTAATTCTCAGTTTATAGTTTGGCTTCTCCACTATTAACCTCAACTGCTTTTATGTGAATCTCAGGGATGATGAAGGGACTTTCTGCGGCAGGAGAGAGCTCTCAGAAGGACCTTGAGGTTTGGGCACTGAAACTCCCTTTTCCCTCTTTCCCTCGCTACAGGGAAGAGCAAACTGGCAAGAAGCGGGGCTGGGATGTCGATACAGAGTGGGGAGTGGATAAAAAAACCCTGGATGAGGTGGGCTTGGTGCTGCCTCGGCTCACAACCTGCAGCAGCGGCTCATCCCGAGAGATGGAGGTGGATAAAGGCTGAGATCACACCAGGAGGGTGAGCGCTCCTGCAGGAGCCGGTCCAGCTTTCCCTGAGGCCAGGTGGAGGATGGATGTGTTCTCCTCGGCAGGGCAAAGATCCATCCTGCATCTCTCAGGAGCTGTTGTCGACCTGCCAGAGGAAGGACAAATATCCAGCGGTCCCTTCTCCTGACTCTGTGGGACCTGCTGGGAGGAGATCCCGTAAATGCAATCCTGGGGGTGTTCTCTCACCGCTCTTATTTCGACACCTCGTGCAGCTAATGAAGCCTTTATTTATTCGTGTGCTTTCTTGTTGGTTTTGGAGGGTGTCGGAGCAGCGAGGAGCAGACAGAGAGTTTAAAAAAGGAAAGCGTTATTTACTAATCCCCTCTCAGCCTCCATTGGGGTAACCAAAACACCATGATAAAAGGAGTAATTAGGAGGGTACTGAAGTATTCATTCAGCTCTTGTCTTCAAGAGATTGATTTGGGGATCTCAACCAGCCTGGCTGTTTTACCACAACGTGGCCGTCGTCCCCTCCTCCTCCTCGGGCTGTGAAATGGGGAGGAAGAGCTGCCCACAACTCTCTTCCCAGTAAAACCAAACCTTCGTTATCAGTCCTGCCTCTCAATTTATATCCTGAAAACTCATTTGTAAGCACAGCTGTCATTTTTCCTCTCTTTTTTTTAATGTTTTTGGTTTGTTTCTAGCCACTATGTTAATTTAAGAGGAACACATGAACTAGGAAATGGTCTTTAGGCAGCTTTGCGAGCAGCCCTCTGTGAAGGGAAGTTGAGACAGGTCTGGGTAGGAGAGACTGGAGGAGCAGCTGGATTTTACATAAGGATGTGGGAGAGCTGGGGCTGAATAGTGGGAACGGGGAAAGAGCAGGGAACAGGAGGAGAAACCTCCGTGAGCTCCATTCCTCCTCTGGGGAAGTCCTTGCTCTGGACGGATGCAGGAATTGCTGAGGGGTTTCTTCTCTCATTCACTGAAGTTTCGTAGTTGAAATGCTTTTGAAAGACAAGCAGATTTGCAAATAAAGGACTGTCAAAATCAGCTCCTCTGCTCAGCTTTCCGTCCTCTCGACACAGGGATGGGAGTCAGAGGCTGGTTGCTGAATGGAAAAGTGCCTGATGTGATGTGGGGAGAGCTTATGCACTCAACAGTTGTATTCTCTGTGCAAAGAGGGGGCTTTTGTGCTGCTTGATATTTCAGCAAAAGCTAAAGAGGAAATGAAGCAAACCCGTCTGCATTTCCAGAGGGAATTCTGCAGTGTGCAGACTGGAAATATCTCCCTCTTTTCCCTTGGACTCCGTGGCTATTTTTATGTTACTTTAGACCATGATCCTGGGTTCTTGGACTGCTTCTTCTGGGGTGCTAGTCTTTCTAAAAATATAAATAAAATTCTATTCCTAGTAGTATTTTCTTTCTATTTTTGACTGTTGTCTTCTTATTTTTAATGAAGTGTTTTTTTGTTTTGGGTTGGTTTGGTTTTTTTTTTTTTTTTTTTTGACAATGAGGTCACCTTTTCTTCTTTGCTGAGAGGAAGGAGATCTTTGCATAAATGTCTATCCTTTGCCTCCGTGCTTATCTCAGCCATACAGAACTCTCCCAGTGCTCCACTGATCTGTGAGCTGCCCATTCCTCGGTGGGGAGGACCAGGTCCGCGTGTTTGGAAACACCAGGACAGCCGGGCAGGCAGGAGCTATCAAGTGTGAGGGTGATTAACTGGATGGAGGCCTCCAGGCTGGAGCAGCACGAGCACAGAGCTGTGAGGATGGCAGAAGACAAGTGTCAAGTGCTGGCTCTCAGCTGTGCACGGAGCTCGTGTTGTTCCATGATCTAATGCCCGTCACCCCCTCGTGCTGGGCTTAGATGTTCCCCCAGCTAACGAGCTAAACAAAGCCAAGGTGCCAGCTGAAGCCTCCAGTTAAAATTGTCCTGTTAGAGCCTTAACTGCACTCGTGTAGGGAATCTTCCTGACTGATGGGAAGAGTGCAGAAGGCAGGTTGTGTGCGGGAGGCATGATAAAACAGGATTTATCCAGAGGGAGGGAGACCCTGCCTTGCTACCGAGCAGCTCTGAGCTGCTGCTGCTCAACTCAAGTGCCTTGGACTGTTGCCTGTTCTCTCTGCTTCCCTGGGCTGCTCCTTCTGCTGCTGATGGATCCACCAGGCTCTATTTCAACTCCTGGCTCACCCACATCATGCTCCAGAAGAAGAAAAAGGTCCTGTAACTCAGGGATGGATTCTCTCTGCTGTCTCCTGCCTTTGAAGCTGCTGCATTGTGATTACTGAGATAATTTTGCTGCAATGCTCGGTGGGTTCAGGTGTCTCAACCCCAGATCTGTTGCCACAACAGTTTTTTACTTCCGTTGTTCCTGCCTAGTTGAGGTGGACCTGGAGGTATTTGAGATTTGCCATCCCAGAGCAAAACCAGTGTGGACACTGACACACACTGGTCACCAGCATGAGCACTGAGTTTCCAAGTGTGTGTAGACCAGTATGGGTATTCACCACATATTTTATCCCTGAAAATGCCTCAGCTTGCTGTAATGATCCTGATCTCTGTGGAAATGAGCAATGCATCTCTCTTGTTTTTGCTGCTGTGCCTCCAGTTCCTCTCACAGCCACTTGGGACCCGACATCCATTTCAGACCCAAAGACAGAAAAGACTGAAGGGTTTTATTGTGTGATGCATGAAGGACAGAGAATTCCCAACCAAGGATCAGCAGAGGTGAAAATGAAGCAAAACTGAAGCAGAGGAGGGATTGATACTGGTGTGATATCAGTGACAGTGGACCTGGCTTTTCCATCTGAAAGGAAGAGCAAGGATGTGGGAAGGGAAGAGGTCTCTGAGTCCACTGTGGGAGAGCAGAGGCTGAAAGGAGGCCCCAGCATGAATTCTTCCCTTCCCACTAACTTGGAGCGTTTTCCCTATTCTGTACAGAACGTGATACTCTCTCAGGAGTGACCCTGCTGACCTCCCGCCTCCTGATAGGATGGCGAGTAAGTGAGTGCAAAATAAATGGCACCAAATAGACCTTTTCAAAGAGAACGAGGGAAATAAATCAGGTTATTCTGGTGCAGCATTGACAGCATGTCAAAACAACTCCCCAAAGCGTGAAACTTGGCTGGGGAATGGTAATTCCACTGCCATGATCCTCACATGCCAGATGTATGGCTTATCATCATGTCTGTCTGTCTGTCTGTCTGTCCACCTGGCTGCCTACCTGCTGGTCCTGCAGGATCCAACCTTGGAGCACACGTGAGCTTCTTCTGAGCTGGTCTCCCCTTCTGGAGTGGGGTCTAAATAGGTGAGAAAAGCCTGTTGGAATGTCCTAGCTGGGGACTCAATGTGGCCAAATGATCTGCTGGGCAATGCCATGTCAGATGGGTGGTTATATTTTATTTATATTTTATTTATGTGTTTATATACAGAAGCCCTGTTGCCTTGCTGACACCCATCAGGCAGGTGGGTGATAGCAAACCCTGATGGATGCTGCACTCTCAGCCTGGTGAATTATTGTGTTATCCAGGCTTGTATTATCCAGAGCACCTTTCCAGCTTTCTAAAGAGCAGTGGCAAACAGATCTGCCAAAAATAAAATCCCCATTGCATTGTGCTCTGTCTAGACACAGCCTTCAGGATGCACACAGAGAATCACTGCTTGCTAATTCCACCAGGAAACAGACACAAAACCCAAACATGAGGAAGGCTCTAAGCATTGGTCTGTGCTGATCAGGAAGAGCTGATGAACGAGGTGTTCATCAAACACCAGGCAGGGAGCTCCTCTGTGGTTCTCTGGACACACAGCCCTGGATTTGCTGTGCACAGGAGTCTTTGAGAGGGAAGGCAGTTGTGGATTTCATGCCTGGGAGCTTCACAGTTACCCCAGCAGGAGCAGAATAAAGAAGGCTTAGAAATGCTGCTGAAGTTAGTTAGTATATTGGAACATTCCTGGAGATTTCTGTAAGTCCAGAAAAACTGTAGAAAATTATCCTCCCCAGTAATTTCCAGGGCTAAAGGCTGAGCTCACTTCCAGTAGTGCAGCTGCTGTAAATTTCTACTAATTAGCAGGAGCCTGAGTAATTTGGGGAGTAGTTAATGTTTTGGCATTTGTGTGCTTGTTTGTTTTTCTCATTGGAGGATTAGGAGGAAATGGATCTGTGCTGCACATTGGGTCTGGGAGCAGGGGGTGTTTCTGGTGCCAGTTTGGAGCAGATTTCCTGGCTGTGCAGAGCAGTTTGAGCAGTGGAGCTCAGGACATGGCCAAGGTCTTGAACACGCAGCTTTTGATCCCAAGCAGACCCACCAGCAATCCTGGACAGATGCAGGAAAATCCATGGGAAGTTTTGTGTTTCTGGAGGTGATCTTGGAGCTGTAGCTTCTCTAGGTGGGGGACTGTAGGGATCTGAAAGAGCTTCAAACAAAATTGCTGTTGTTGGTGAGATATAAATGAAACATGACCAGCAGAAGAACCCAGATCAGGCAGGTATGAGCTTTAGAACGATGCCTCATCCATAAACTCTCCCTGATCCACAGAGATTGGTTTTGCCTGGGCTGAAATTTAGCAACTTAGGACCGAGCTATGCAGGACTCTCTGTCCCAAAAGTAGATCAAACCCCTCTCTTCTGACTTCAGGTGAGCCTGGATAACCAGTGTGTTCTGGTGGAGGAGGAGTGAGGAGGGAAGTGTCCTGCAAGACAGGAGCAGAGCCCAGGTTCTGTAATTTCCCACTCCCAGGACTTCCACCTTGTTTATGATCCCAATACCCCCTCTCACCTTGGTTTATAAGCGTCACACCTCAAATGAGAGCAAGGGGAGATGTCCCACCTGACCCTGCTGGGGATGGAATTCCTGGCAGTCAGATGTCAGAGCCCTGCTACTGCAGGAGCTGGGAGGGCTGGCAGAGCCTGGGAAGGGACCACCTGCCTCATGGAGCACAGGCTCCAGCAATTACAGGTGACCACGGAAGAGCTGCTTAGTCCAGAGGGGTCCCCAGCACATCCACTGCATGCTGCAGGCCATAAAACACTTCCCAACACCCTATAACAAATTTAAGACCCTTAGTACAAAAGACCAAAAGCCACAAAACCTTGAACACGCAGGAGAGATCAAGGGCATTGCCAGTGTCCTGGGTCCCAGCAGTAGCAGGGAAATTGTGAGGTGAAAATGTCCAGACAATCTTAGGAAGTGGACCAAGGCCCACCCCACAGAGGAAAAGCAAGAAAACCCCATCAGTCCCTGCCAAATCTGACCCGAGGGGAAATTCTTTCCTGAATACAGGCCAAAACTCAAAGTAATTGCATATGTACTCTTTAAAAATGGATTTTATTTAGGAGAAACACATTGTCATCATCATCCTGTAAACTGTGCCAAATGTGTGCCGAGGACTTTCCGTGGAAGGAGAAATGGAAAGGCTGCAGAGATGCTGGGATGAATGAGGAACCTCTATCCCTCACAGCCTGGCTGGTGCTAGAGGGAGGACCCCCTGGAACACCCCAGATTTTTTGGGAAATGAGGTTTGACTTCGCTGGAGCTGCTTTTTTTTTTTTTTTTTTTTTTTTCTTGCAGGAGTCTCCCATCAGTTGCAGTGCATTGGGTTGATGGCTTAGAACCAATGTCAGCCTCCTGAAAGTGAGACAAAGCTTTGGCAAGGGTTTCCTCAAGGTCCTGGCCTGGGGAACCTGCTCAGGGTTGGAGCATCCATCGTGCAGGTTGAGCACAGAGCAGCACTCCTTGCCTCTGATGAAACCCTCTCTGATCTCAGGGCTGTAAAAGTCCTGAGCACCCCTTCAACCTGACTGAGGAGACTGAAGGACTTGCGCTTAAAGCAAATTTGCTTCTGTTTCCTGCAGTCCCAACCCTGTTTCTCTTTTTCCCATCTCTGATTGCACCTCTGCTCTCAGTTCAGGCAGCAGTCAGAGCCTTCTCAGGCTGCAGTTCCACCGTGTCTGTGGAAGCAGATGGATTTTAGAGCCTTTGCCAGAAAGATTTATCCAAATTAGAGCTTCCAGTCTTGCTAAAGCAGCCAGTTCTCTGCTCTGGATGGAATTAAGAGGGGTTGAGAGGGAATGAAGAGAAATTGCTTTGCTCTCTTCCTGTCCTTCTCCAGAGCTGTGTGATAAATTTCTTATTTTCATAGAGGATGAGCCCATCATGAAATCTCAAAGCACTTGACCCATCCAAATAGCATCACAAAAAAACATCAGACTATTCTGTCATTTAACAGGTATGTTCACAATTGTTCAAAAAAGGGTCAAAGTCACAGAGGTGTTGGAATTTCCTCTCAGGGACCTAGGAAAGTTGCCCTTCCTAGGAAGGGAATCAGGGCTCACAGGACTGGATACTGATTTGGGAAATTTGAAGTGTGGGATGTGCTGCTGGCCCTGAGGACACGTGCAATAAGGACACTCATGCACTAGGGACTGCACAGACACCACTGATCCTTTTGGGAATCTGCTGACAGGATGAGCAGCAGCTCTTACACCCAGGGCTTCCCAAACTTTCAGAAATGTGGGAATTTGCATCCCACTGAAATTGAAGCAGACACCAAATCTTCTTGAGGTTTTTTCACTTTTATGTCATGGCATTGGTGACACATGCAGAGAACTGATAGTTTCATGTCTGTAGGCAAAGCCATGGACAAAAATTAGGGGCAGGATGATCCTGGCTGAAGGCTTGCTCAGGGTGAGGTGCTGATCCTGCAGGGAGATCTGTCCTTCCTGCTCCACCCAGTGACCTTGGGCTCTGTCCTGCCTGAGCTGAGAGCCTCTCTGGCCACAGGAGGTGTCTCACAGGCAGTGGGAATCCAATCTCCAGTGAAAGCTGGTGGCAGGAAAGCTTTGGCAGAGGGAGGGCTGTGACCAGCACGGTGTTTGCAGCATCCCTGACTGTGCAGCAGTGATATCCCAGGCAGGGCTTGGCTCAGGCAGCTGCAGCTTCCCAGTCCTGCCTGGCCCCAAATCTACTCTGGATGGAACTCCCACTCTGAATTCCCTCTCAGGCTGATTTCTGAGCATGCTGAGCTCTCAGGCAGCTTGGCTTTGGTGGGAGTCTGGCTGCAGGCTCCCTTCTTGTGCCTGGGGAGATCCAGCAGACCCAGCTCTCACTGGGGATTCCCAAAGCAGCTCCCCTCACCCAGGAGCTCAGAAAGCACAGCAGCAAGATTTAATGTCTGCTCACCTGGAGAGCCAAGTGTTGTGGAGAGAATGTTGGCATCTATTTTTTTTTTTAATAGGGGGATTTAAATTTTGTGTATTAGGAAAGAGCAGGTTAAAAGCACAAGTCAGTGTTAAGTTAAAGTGTGCATATAAGAAATAAAAATAGCCCATGCTAGGCATGGTGGAGAGAAGAGGATCTTGCACCATTTCCATTAAAAATGACATTTAAATGAAAGGTGAATTTTGACAGGACCACATCCATCCCCTTTGGAGCCTGCTCCTGCAGAGCCAGGGTAGAACAGCTTTCCCTGCTGATGATCCCTTGCTGATTTTTGTGTCCTTTTAGAGTGTGGGGAAGGTTCACTGAACAGAAAAATAACGAGATTTTTTCCTGAAATACCCCAATCAAAATCAGCTCCTACAGACAAACTACTCTCCTGCTGGATATCTCATTTAGGAATAATTGATGTGCTCCCCTTTCCTCCTTTATGTGATGGGAAAAGGGTATTAAAGGGTGTGCTCAGGTGCCATCCTGTGTCTGTAGATGACATGGAGCATTTGGATTTCGGTAAAGCTCAGTTCCTGCATTTTTCAGCACCTGCTGAGCCTCAAGGCTGGCTCTGGAGACATTGTCTGGGATGTGAGTCCCAAGTCCCCAGGGTGGGACTGAAATTTGGCCTTTTCCCAAGGGGCTGGGCATTGCCAAACTGCTCCTTCCAAACCCACTCAAGGGAAATCAGACCAAAAATATCATGGAAAGGAAAAAAGCATGAGAAGAAAAACAAAGACACAAAAAAGCTCCAAAAATCACTGAAAAAACCCTCTAAGCCCACACCTCCCTTCCTCTTCTCCATGGTTTGTAGTGGATGGTTTGGGGGGAGATCTGTTTTCACTCAAGAGCAGGGCTGTCCTGCCATGGTGGGGCAGAGCTGGCTCCATCCCTGCTGGGCTGAGGTGGCTGCAACCCCAACCCCAGGGGCTGGGCTGGGCTGGGCAGAGCCCTGGGCAGGCACCAATAACCCTGGGCAAGGTTCACGCTGCTCTGGCCAGAACCCAGCCCCAGCCAGTTGTAGGGGTCAAGCTAATGCTGACACTGGGGCCTTTGATTGTGTTTGATTCATGTCCCAACACCACTGGTAGGTCAGATGGGCCGTTAATCCCAGAGTCCCTGCCCCCTTCCACAGAGAAAAAAAAAAAAAAAATGGAAAATGAGAAATAAGTTTAGTGGGTGACTTCCCAGATCTCTTCAAGGTTTGTGGTTCCAGCTGGCTGCAAACTCCGGGTGTTCAGAAATGCATTTCCTCTTCCTCATTTTGGTTAGTTTTTTTTTTTTTTTTTTTTTTTTTTTTTTTTTTTTTGTTTGGTTGGTTGTTGTTTTGGTTTGGTTGTTTTAGTAGCCCAGTGGTTAAAATGCACTGGAAGGAAAAGCTGCTGTGTGGAGCAGAGTCTGGTTGTGAGGTGGTTGTAGCCTGTTTCAGGGGGACCTGGGCTGCCTGAGAAGCTGTGGTGCAAATGAGGTCTCTCTGCTTTGCCTTTTGAATTTAATCCCAGGGATTCCATTTCCATCTAATCTTGGCAGCTGGAGGCTGGAGGAGGAAGGTTTGGTGCAGAACTGAGCATCACCACCCGTTTTCTGTCTGTACAGAGCTTTTGTCTCCTTGAATGTGCCTCTGCATGTGATAGGAGGGTTTTTTTCCCAGCTGATAAAATGTATTTGGTATCGCTAAAAGGCCGAATAGTCAGATTGTGGGTGTGCTCAGCCAGCACACCGAGGGTGGTCAGTGGGACAAGCCACCCTCGGCGGGCAATCCCTGGGGAATGATGCTGCTCGGAGATTCTTTGGGATGCGGGACTTCCCCGGGAGTGGGAGCGAGGAGACGCGATCGCCGTGGGTTGGGGAGGGAAGAGCCCTGGAAGCAGCAGCCGAGGGGGTCCCGGGGCCACGACACCCCCGTTGGAGGCTGAAAATAGCGTCAGCAGGGCTCTGGGCTGGGGAAGGCTGCTGTGGGCAAATGACCAATTAGGGAATCTTTGTCAGATTCGGGAAAGCCGAGATAAGTCCCTTTTATCAGCCTATAAAAATACCACTTTCACTTATCTGGAGCTACCTACGCCGCCCAGCTGCGGGAGCCGGGAGGGGGGAGCGGAGCCGCTCCGCAGACAGAGGAGGAGTTTGGGATGGGCTTGACAGCCAGGGGGGTTTGGAGAACCCTTTTCTGCCGGAGAGCGAGCCCTCTCCCCTCACCTCCCTTCCCCCCGGACCCACCAGCTCTCCAAGCCGCACTCTGTCTGCATGGGGAACCCAAATCTTCCCTTTTCCTCTCATTTTCACCCTTTTTTCCCGGTGTGATGCCGCGGGGGGTGGCTCGGCCAGGTGGGAGAGAAGCCGAGGAGCTGGGGAGGGGAAGGGGCAGCCAGGGGCACGGAGGAAGGAGCTGGCTCCACTCCCTCCTGTCCACTGACATTCCCATATTTACATGGAAACACTCAGATCCACGCGGATCCATCCTCCCCCCGAGCCCGTGGGGCAGACGCGCGTGGGGCTGGGGGTTTTCTGGACACCCTAAAATCTCTTCCTGCATCTGTGCCTGTGCATCTGAAGGCATCTCCGCCCGGATCCCCACACGCAAACAGAGGATCAAGACGTGGAGAGAGTGCTAACATGAATTCCTACTGTGGGAAAACATGCTGCACTTTGATTATTTTCTCTGTGGTTTCCAGGCTGTTTGGGCTGTAGGAAAACGAGCAGATAGAGTGTGGAGGGGGAAAAGAAACCCATCAGGCAACTCAACTCGCGCTGCTTTCTAGGTTTTTGAGAGGCTGTTGGGAAAGAGAAAAATGCAGGGAAAATATGGTTTTCGTTAGAAAAAAAAAAAAAAACAAAAAACGCCAAGCAGTTTTGCTGGGATGGCAAGAGGGCAGAGAGGCAGCTGTTCCCCCCTCGCCCTTCATGCCCCCTAAACCCAGGCCCACAGGACTCTCTCCTGCTATTCTTTTTATAATTTTTTTAGGGCAGAACAGGCAAATCTGGTTGGCACAAAGTGAGAGCCTTGGCCGGCGTGGGATGAAGTCGTCTCTCTTGGGGTTTGGGCAGGGAAAACTTTGAGCTGGGGTTTTTGTGGAGCCGTTTCTCTTTCGAGGAATAAACACGCGGATGGAGACGAGCAGGACGCTGACAGCAGCGGTGCCACGGGGTGTGGGGCGACCCTTGGGGGGGCTCGGGGAAGGGGCCCGGTACCTTTCGCACAGATTTGCTGGAAGGGCTTCCAAATTCTTTTCCAAATATAGCCCCGGGGCGGCCGCCCGGCTCGCAGCTCCTCCGTGCGCCCTTCGCGCAGCCCGGGGGGACAAGCGCGACCCCGCAGCCGGGAGGGAACGGGGACGGGGTGACTCCCACGGGAACACGCGTGGAAGCTGCAGGACAGATCCCCACCACTCTCCGTTCCCCTGGACTCTGAGCAGGCTTATTTTTTGTTGAAAGAACGGGTATTCTTGGTCCTTCTGCCCAGCTGTCACCTCCGGTCCTTCCCCGAGGATGGCACCGTCTCTGCTGCCCTGTCCCGGGCCAGGAGGAAGGCCAGGGATTTCTCTTCCTACCCTAACCCGAACCTGGGAATTCCCAGCCCAAAACGCCCTGGCAGGAAGGTGTGCGTAGGGAGAACCTCGGTGTGCCCAAAGCGCGTCCTGCTCCTGTTGGGGGGGACACGCAGCTTTGGGGACAGACACCCCCCTTTCCTCCAGAATTCCCGTCCTGGAGTGAAACCTGGGCTGCGGGGAGGAGGCAGAGGCCGGGGGGCATCTGGGGTGAGGGGACCCCTCCCTGCCAGGCCTGGGAGCCTTCAAAGATCATTTCCCCAGCGATAAATGGGATTTCCACCCGCACCCCCCGTCCCACACCCCCTGGTTCCATTATGAAAAACTCCGCTTGGGATATTTCTCCCCCATCACGTTTTTATAGTGAGATCAAGGACAAACTTCTTGCGGGTCTTTGGGATTTTTTTCAGTCTTTTTTTTTTTTTTTTTTTTTTTTTTTTTTTTTTTTTTAATTTTTTTTTTTTTTTTCTCCCTAAATTCTTTTCGAGATAAAGCTCGGAGAAATTTGCGGTTCTCCCGCCGCAATTAAGAGGGAAAGGGAGCGCGATCTTGACTGCTCCTGCTCGTTCTGCTCGCTTCGGAGGTGGGGAAGGGGAGGGGGAGACGGGACGACGGGAGGGAATTGATTTTAGATTTCTCTTTTATGTCGGGTCTGGTTTCTGGTGATTAAATTTCTCTCTTCTGTGGACTGAACCTCGGGATAACTGATTAATAACATGCCACTTGGCGCCAACACGGGGTCTCGAGGCCTTTAATCGGCAAGATGCACAAGAGAACAGAGAGAAACACAGAGCAGGACAAAACTCCACCGACTATTTCAGCCTGCTGCTCTCTGCCTCGGCGGAATTTTTTTTTCCCTCCCCCTCATCTTTTCAGTATTTCCTGCTAAACTCGTAAACTTTATTTGATTTACAGCTATTTCATGAACCTGCTTAAACTAACATGTGTTCCGTCTTGTCCGACTGAATCATAAAAACAATCTTGGATCCAAACGAGATTTTTTTTTTTTTTTTAAGGAAGAAACGAGTTATTAATGACAGAAAATAGACATTGTCCTGCACGGCGGCTCCTCGGGCCCCCGGAGTGGGGAGGTTGGTGGCTCCTGTGCCCGCAGCCTGCGGGGGGAGCCGAGCTCGGCTCTGCGGGTCCCACCCGGGTTCTGAGGGAACTTTTTTTGCGCAGAGCTTCGAGCGCTTCTTTCCCCTCAAAAGAATTTTTCGTTGGAAACGAACGATTTTTAACCCAAAATGAGCTGGCAAAGGCATTAACCCACTGCCTGTGGTGGCAGCCTTGCAGACACACACGGGGCAGGTAAACACGCCTGGCTGCTCCCCAAAAACCCCAGGCAGGAACGAAACGAGCTCCTAAAATTTTCTCCAGTGGGTGAGAGCAAGATTTCTTTGTGCCCAAAACCACAGGACAGAGAGGCACGTATCCAACAGGAACTGTTGATATCCGTGGAACAGGTATAAATCTGTATTTAAGATTGTATGGATGGAAGCACACGTGGGTTTATAAAAAATCAGGTTTACCACACTGAGTACCGACACCACGCAAATATTCAGCCCCGATTCCCATCCCTGCTTGTGTGGAAAAACTCTCCAGGGAAGATACCCGCTACCCTCAGAATTAACTCACTGACACTTCGGGAAGCAGGATGGGGCACCCCACTGCTCCCAAATACCGCTGATAACCAGGGGGCTCTGCCCCTCCAAAACCGATTTCTCTTCTGCACTCGGGGAGCTCAGGGCCCTGGAGTTATAGTTTGGGACCTCACCCAGCCCTGGAACATTTTTTTTCTTTTCTATTCCTCCTGTGATAATTTTTGTGGTATTTAACGTTTCCTGGAGACGCACACAAAAGAAATCCCAAGAACTCTTAAGGTTATTGATGTAATCTGTATTTTTTCCGCACAGATAAAAATGGATTTTAGGATGCCCGTGACACCCGTTCAAAGCCGAATTAAGGCAGTTCCCGTCCTGGGAGCCCACAGCCAGCCCCTGGCCTCCCTGGGAGCGTCTCCCACTCCCGAAATTCGTGGATAGCCGGGAATACAAAGGATAATCTGGATATAACAGAGCGGCCGGGCTGCGCTGTCGCTCGGCGTTATTTAGGGCAAGGGAAAGAAAAGCGACCGGGAGAAGAAAAGGGGCGAGAGGGCTTGGAAAGGAGGAGAGAGGCAAAGAAAAATGAGTGAAGAGAAAAGGAGAAAGAAAATCAGACGGGGTGAGGGATCCATGGGGATGGCCGGGTGTGCCCGCCGCCCAGGGCTCCTCTCCCCGGGAGAGCCGCGGCTCAGGCGGGAGGGCGAGGGAAGGGAACATCCTCAGGTGATGCTTTGAGGCCTTTTAGCAGCGCCTGCTTCCAACCCTTGGGATCGGGCTCCTTCTGCCACCCCCGCCCTCCCTTCAAGGTCATGGCAAGATCGCTCTCCGGGACAGGCGCGGGGCGCGGAGGATTTTCCCCCTCTTGTCCCCATTTAGTTTCTTCCCAGGGAGAGAAGAGAGCGAAGGCCTTATCAGCTTTTATTTTCTCCTCGGGGCCGAGATAAGGCCCTGATTGACGCCCTGGTTGGGAAGAGCAGATTAGCCCGGCTGTGCCGGCTTTGGGGACGCGCTCGTCTCCTCTGGGGGCATCGGGATGGATCGGGAGTGGAGCGGGGATCCCACGGGCACCCCGTGGCCAAAAACCGCCCGCTGATAACGGGTGGAAAGAGAAATGCAGCTCAATTCCCTCTTTTCCTGGGCAGCACTGGGGAAAAACTGGGGAGGGCTTGGAGTTCTGTCTCCCTGGACTCTTCTCCCTCCCTTTTGGGGGGAACAGGGACAAGAGAATGGAACCCTTTAGCTCCAGGGCTGCTCCCAGATGAATTTGGGGATCCTCACGCTGTGCTCGGCAGCCAGGAGGAAAAGGGATCTTCACCCCCACGCGTGGGAGGTGCGGGAGGGCAGCGCCGTGCCCGCGCCACGCCAAGCCCTGCCTCTGCCCGGCTCCTGCTTTTTCATTTTCGTCACTATTTTAAAGCCTGCAGCTCGCCTGGGAAATTAATGGGCTGAAGGGAGGGGGAAAAGGTCTTAATTGCAAACTTTTTTTTTCTTAAGGTAGCCAGAAGGGCGGGAAAAGAACCCCAACAAACCAACACAAACCAAATCCAAAACACCCGAAACCACAAACTTTAAAAAAAAAACGCTATTCACCTGTAATTAAAAAAAAAAAAAAAAAAAAAAAAAAAAGCTCGACCCAGGTATCTACCCCCGAAGGCTCGTCTAAAGCAATTCCCCAGCACTAATTGCAGGATTTTGTAATGGAAATAATGACACGACAGAACTGCATTGGCGGGACTTTTATACAAATATTTTTTTGATACCAACTCTCAGATCAATGAAGATCCCTGCCCCCATGACTGAGGAGAAAAATTAGGAAACAATTGGCAGGAAAAAACCCAACACATTTAAAAATAAAGCTCAGTAAGTGAATGGACAAAAATGCTTCCAGAAAGGAGAATTATTTTAAACACTTGTTTGCTCCCAGGTGCGTATTTCGCCAAAGAAAAAGCGGCCAACAAAAGGGAAATAAAAGCAAAGAGAGAACTGGTCCGAGAGGGGAAGTAAATTATCTAAAAATGGAAAGGAAAAATAATAATCCCTACTAGGAAGGAGCTGATTTTCTCTGAAAATACGGGAAGGATAAAAAAAAAAAAAATAAAATAAAAAAGAGCGTTGGGAAGCCACAAGTGCTGATGTATCTGTATTTTACAAGCCGGGCGGCCGCGCTGCCCTGTCCCCGGGCACGGTGGCTGCCGACGAGCCGCGAGAGAAATGCAAAAGCCTCTTCGATTCGGTTAAGGCGACTCAAAAAGTGATTTTAAAGGGGTGTGGAGGGCGGGTGGTGGGGGAGTGAGTTCACGCTCGGCACTATTTCTTACTGCTGACACCTCGACCTCACTGCGAGCCAGCACCCCGGCCACCCCTCCCTTAGGCTGTCCCGGGGAAATCCCGCCAGGAGAAACCTGCAGGGCCAGGGACACCCTGCTAGGACAGCGGGAGGGGCCGTGCGGGGCTCCGGCCATGCGGGGCCTCCGGGCCGGGGCTGCTCGGGCCGCGTCCTGCGCTCCCGGAGCCGCCGGCGAGCAGCTGAAACAGCGGGATCGAGCCTGGCAGGGCTGCACAGAGCTCGGGGTGGTAAGTGCTGCACGGTGCTTGGCTGCTGGAGAGTGCGTGTGAGGGGTTTATATTTCTGTGTAATATATAATTATGTATGTATAGGGAGAGAGCATGTGCATAGGCGGCGCATCCACGCTGAACACTCGGCCGCCTTCCGCCCGTGCGCAGATTTGCGCCCACTCCCACTGAGCTGTGATTAAGGCTTGTGTGCACCCCAAAATCCGTATTTAAAACCTAAATATCCACATAAAACCAATAGAGGATGGGGCAAGGGTAGCTTGAGCTGGCGGAAACGCTGTTGGGCAAGTGTTTGTGAAGATCTCATCACCTGCACATCCACGCACATGGATATTTGTCTGTGCCTGTGGATATTTCCGTGTGCAAACAGCCACGTTTCTTCACGTGGATCTCTTGGATCTCAGCACTCGTGCAGTTACACTGCACGTTTAGTCTAAAGATATCAAATAAATAATATATGGAATACATGGATATAAAAATTTTTTAAAGGCTTGAGTGAAGAGCCATCGTGTGTGGGGGCGTGTTTGCAAACGGGGTGTCCGCACTTATATATGCACATCTGTACTTAAATCTCAGTATTTAGGTGAATCTCTGTCTGCATTCCTGCATGTGCCGGTTCTCTGACCCCGCATCCCTCCCCGCTCCCGGCTGGGTCCCGCATTCCCGGCAGCAGCAGGATCCGGGCTGTTCCAGGCTCGGAGGCCGAGAGCGAGCGCTCCCCAGGCGGGCAGCGGGGAGCGATTCCCATCCCTCGGCTGCAGCGGCCTCAGAGGCAGCGGGGACACCTCAGGGGACACCTCAGGGGACACCAGGAGATGGTGCCGGGAGAGGGGGAGAATATTTTAGTTGTCATTTTGGGTGAGGTCCTATCCTGCTCTGGCAGCACCAGCACTTGGGGCCAGCTGGAGAATCATCCTCGGTGGGATTTTCCCCTTTTCTCGGGTTGTTTTTCCCTCCATCCCTGATATTTGGGAGGACACTGAGCTGACAAGATCCAGCAAATTGGGCGCATTAGGGTTAAAGGGGGCTATACCTCCTTAAGCCCCTTTCCTTTTTATTTTTTTCCTCCATCCCCGCTGGTGCTTTTCCCCCTGGCCTGGCTCCCCTGGAGCGGGCAGAGCTGCGCTGGGGAGCTCAGGGCGGTGCGGACAGGGCTGGCCGAGATGTGGGGGTTCTGCCTCATCCTTGGGGTGTGGGGGTGCTGCCTCATTCCCGGGATGCGGGGTGCTGCCTCAGCCCCGAGCAGGGCTGGGGTGCCCGCTGGGAACACTCACCTTGGCAGCCTTCAGCTCCTCGCTCTTCCTTAGGTGTTGCTCTTTATTGCCTCGCTCCCTGTTCCTTCTCCTCTCTTTTTCTGTTGGAAGAAAAAACACTTTAGCATCTTTTTCTCTCTGCCTGTGTGTGTATTTTTCCTTTTAAAATATATTTTTATTTTTTATTTTTGGGATTTTTTTTTTTTTTAATTTTGGTGCAATCTTCCTGCTGCTACCGCGTGTGCATCCCAAAATTCCTCCAGATTAAGGCAGAGTAGGGACACGGGGCAGCTCCAGCGACATCTCTGCAGCAACTGGCTACACTTGGAGGAATCTGGAAGGTTTTGATTTTTTTTTTCCTTGTCAATCTCATTTGGCAAATAATCGCCTTGGCTTACTACAATTTATTTTCTTTCCTTTTTTCCCCGATCTTTTTTTTTTTTTTTTTTTTTTTTTTTTAATTTATTTAATCAGAGCAAATAATTAGTTCCCGAAGCACACTTGAATCCGTGCAAATAACCAGGTTATCATTTACTATATATAGCCCAGCGTGCTTGCTTCCAGAGGCGCCTGAGTGTTCATTGGACAAGTTTCCTGCTCACCCTAACAGAATTATTTGTTTAGAAAAATAAATTCAACTGAATAATGCCAATCCCGTTGGATTATTGAACTCGTGGCGTAGCGAGAGTTTTGCTTCTGCTTTCCCCCTTTTCTGCTCCGAGGATGTGTGGGTTTTTCCTGAAGTTGCCATGTGATATAAACCCCCTCACTCTCCCATGTAGAAGTCTGCCTTGTGAATATCTAGATTTATATGTATACACATACATCATATAGAGGTCTCACACACCCAACCACAGTGTATTTTGCATTTCACCGAATGGACTTCTTTTGAGGGAAAGGAAAAAAAAAAAGCAGCAGGAATCTCCCTGATAGAGCTTTAAAAAGAGGAGAATAATACAAATTAACCTTCCATTACTGCTGCAGTCAACCATGACAGAATAGGCCAGTTGCGTGGTTGGTGACGTCTCCGTGTCCTATAGGAGCAAAGCTCGTGAGATAGCAGCTATCGCCTTGAACTCTCTTTATTTTATCGGAGTATGGCCGGTAATAAACAGTAATATTTAATTTGTCTGAGACCACAAACCGGCTTCGAGCTGGAAGGCTCCTCGCCTTGCCCTTCCAGTCCTGGGGGAGCCTGAATTTGCCGTCTTTTTTTCCCCCAGCTGCTTTATTTTTTAAAAATTTTTTTCGCTTTCCCTCCTTGTCCACTCCTCCCCCCCCCCCCCCCCCCAACCTGCAGACGGAAATAAATTCGATTTATTTGCATCGTTTTCAACTTGTCTTCAAGGTGTTTGAGAGCTAGTTTGGCACTGGAGAGGTGAGTGCTTTTCTAGGCAGCGGCCGTGCTCGGGTTCGCTCTTCTGAACTTCAGGGATTTTCACTTCTCCCTTTCTTTCCGTCCCTTTCGTGCTGGCTGTCGCTCGCAGCTGCCAGAATCATTTCTCCTCGTTGCTTTTGCTTCTTTTCGAAAGGAAAAGCCGCTCTCCTTTCGGGGATGCTCGCAGCACACGTGCGGCGCGGGGCCGGCCGCGCTCCCCGCGTGTTTCCGCGGCTTCCCCGCTCCGCCGTGCCCGCCTGCCCCGCTCCCTTTTCCCCGCTTTTCCCCCCGGGTTTGCACCTTTGGGAGCAGAGCCCAGGCCAGGGAAGGGCTCACGGAGCCCTCTCGCCCCAGGCCGGGGCTGGGGCCGCTCCTGCGGCCGCCGCCTTCCCCGCGGGGGAACGAGCGCCCGCTCCGCTGCCTCGTTTATTTGTGTCTGGAAGGGCTCCACGGCTCCTTTCGCCTCGAAAAATAATGAAATATGGGACAAGCTTCGCTCTGTTTGTTTAAGTAGCATTCTCTGGCTTATTTTCTGCGGCTGCAAGTGCAGTTATTTTATTATTCTTATTTGCAAGCGTTTACTGTTGGCTGTGTCTTCTCAAGTAGCTGTTGGGACTGGCGTGCACATGGGAAGGATTTGGGAGATGCCAAACTACACCCGCAGAAGCACCCCCTCCCCAAGAGCCGCTCGCCCCCAGGCTTTCCCCTTCCTCACCTCAAACTTTCAGAGGGCTCCGGTGTTATCGCGCCCTGCGAGAGCTGGGAGCGAGGGTGGATTTGCTGAAAACTTCCTCGAAACGCCAAAAAAAAAAAAAAAAAAAAAAAAGAAAAAAAAAATTGTCTGAGAGACAGAAAGGAGTGAGGGTGTTTTTTTGTTTTGTTTTTTTTTTTTTTTTTTTTTTTTTTTTTGGATGGGTGGGGGTACGGGACAGAGCGACGAGCAGAGGGTGGGGGCAGCAGGAGGAGGAGGAGGAGGAGGGTGGGCAGAGCAGATCTGAACCATGCCATTTATTCCGAGTCTTATCAAAAATCCGCCTCGCCAATCTGGTTCTCTTCAGCCTGCAGAATGCGACAGGGAGGCTGTTTACCCTGCGCTGACCTATTCAACTTTACCCTCCCAATAATACATTAAAAAAAAAAAAAAAAAAGGAAAAAAAGAGAGAAGGAAGATGCAGATAAACCCCCAGCCCCGCTCCTCGCTGACGGCTTGATTATTTGAGCTCTGGGGGGCTGCGGCCCTCGGCCGTGGCAGCGCGGCGAGGGGTGAGGAAGAGGATGGGAAAGGGCAGGGGAAAGAGCCTGGATGCGGCCACAAGCGGGGACAAGGGCCACAGCCCGGCGCACGCCCCCCGGGGCTTTCGGCCCCACTCCGCCGGGGTTTTTTGGGGGGGTGTACTCATTAGGAAAATCTATTTTAGGGGAACACCCCCCACCCCCCAATAAAAGGCCTCTGTGAGCACCAGCAAAATTCGAGCTGGGTTTAAATCCACACCTCTGGGCTGCCTTTGAGGGTGTGAGGGGGGACCTGGGGGTGGTGCGAGGTTAGCGGAGCCAGCGATTTATTTTGGGGGGGCAGGATATTCCCAGACGCTGAATTTTCTCTTTGGTTGGGAGAGATGGATGGAGGAGGGAGAGAGGGAGGGAGGGAGGGAAGGAGGGAGGGAGCGGGGAAGGAGGTAAAGCAGAGGGGGAGGGTTGCTGGGGAGTTTGATGATTGTCTTTGTGCCTTGTTCTTGTTTGCCGGCCAGAAAAATAGGCTGGAAAAGGAGGTTTGGGGGGGGAGGGGGCGGGAGGGAGGGCTGTGGGAGAGGGAGTCTCTCCGGAGCAGGATCCCAGCTGGTTGGGCGGTGGGTCCCGGCACTTGGCGAACGGAGCTGGACGAGCCCACGTCACCTCCGCGCTGCGCTCGGCTGCTCCGCGCTCCGCGCCCGGCTCCGCGCACGGCGGCAGCGCCGCGAACCTGCCCGGAGGAGCGGGGGTTACCGGCCCGCCGAAACTTTTTTTTTATTATTTTTTTTTTTTTTCCAAGAGGGTGCTCCTTTCTTTTTCCGCTCTTTCGCCCTCTCGCTCTCTCTCTCTCTATTTTTTTTTTATTACTATTTTTTTAATTTTGAAATTCTTTTTAGGTGGGCAGCAGTGAGAGTGGGCTAGGGAGAACTGCATCAGATCAGGCTGAGAAAAGGGTGGGGGTGGGGGCTTTATCTTGGTCTCAGGATCCTTTCTAGCGCGTCTGACAACCTGGAAGTGTTTGGAGAGAGCAGGACAGAGAGAGAGAGAGAAGCAGGCTTGCATTGGATAGATTTTTTTCTTCCAGGCTGGGTTTTCACATGCTGATCCGCAAATATAAATAAATAAAAGGAAATATGCACACGAGAAGCCTGATCCCATTGTAATTTCCATTGCAAACGGGGGAAATAGAGCCACACTTTATATATGTGGAGATGCATTGATTGCATGGAATTCAACGAGCAAGGTAACGGCTCTTCCATTGCCATGTCTGTCCGTCGGGGTCTGTCCTCTGTGTGTGCGGGTGCGGGAGGCGCTGCCCGGGGGCACCGGGAGCTGCGAGGCCGCGGGGAGCAGCGAGAGGAGCGGGGGCTGCTCTGCCCAGCGCCCCCTCCGCGCTCCGTGGGGCTGGGGGGGCCGGGGCGAAGCCGGAACAAAAGCAGAGGGTGGTGATTTTATTTTATTTTTCATTTCATTTCCCTCTCCCCCCTCCATGTGTTTTTTCCTCCCGCAAACCCACTCGGCGCTACTTTAGCAATGCGAGATGCATTTTTCATCCAGCCACCGCGGCCTGGTTCTGTCAAGCTCCATTTCTTCTCAGAAGCTCTTTTAAGGGGAAAAAAAAAGGAAATTAGAAGCCACGGATCGCCAAATGCTCTTAGTTATGGGGCTATTTTTTGTCGTCACACCCTCTGTTTTTAAAATTATGATTATTTTTATATCTGCTTAATTGTGTCTGGGCGCGGAGAGCATCGAGGAGGTTTCGCTGGGCTGGGCTGCGCTGCCATGGCTGGGTGTCTCTTTGTTTTAATAAACATGCTTTAAGGTTTTTTATTATTATTTTCCCTCGCTCTACCCCCTAACCGTGCCAGCTCTGGGGGAATCATAGCTCCAAGCGGGAGGGAAATCGATTAAAAAACGCATAAGCGCCACTTCCCAAGGGGGAAAAAAAAAAAAACCAACAAGAACCCAAACAAACAAGACATCACAACAGTCCAGGGAAGAAAAAAAAAAAAAAAAAAAAAAAAAAAAAAAGAAAAAAAAAAAGGAGGAGGAGGAGGAGGGGGGAAGAGAAAAGCCTTAAATGGTCCCTGGAGCTGCGGCTCTGCCCCCACGGGCTGGGCCCGGGCCCGGCGCAGCGGCTCCCGCAGCCCCGCGCACTTTCCGCGCTTTCGCTTCGCCCTCGGCTCTGCGGCTGGGAAAGGAACCTTTGGGAAAGGAGGGATGGAGGGAGGGCTCGGCCACGGGCTGCGCGAGCTGCAGCTCCAGAGGTGCGGACCTGCAGTCCCCTCGCTTTTTGTCCTTTTCTATTCCATGTCCGTCCGTGTGTGTGTTACCCACCGCTAGCGGGGATTTTCTCCCCCCTCCTTTCCACTCCCAATTTTCCTTCGCTTTTAAAGAAGAATTGTCTTTTTTTTTTTTTTTTTTTTTTTCTTCCCGCTCTCTCAGCTTGATTTTTAATAGCTTTCGAATATCGTTGCAGGGCGAAGAACTCATTTAAAAACATTCTCATGTATTTAGACCCAATATTGCCTCCATATGGTTCCAAAACTGAATCCCCTTCTCTGAAACATGCAAGAAATATTTTTTTTTAAAGCAGCTAAAACTCTGAACTCCTTAAGAACAATAAAAACCTAACAGATAATTCAATTGCTTTTATCTTTGTGGGGTTTTATTTTGTGTTGCTATGAAACTTTCACCGTTCCTGATAGAGCCTTTAAAGCTAAGTCAAAATACAGCTTTTAAAACTCCCTGCGGTTACTCGCACCCGATATAAACCATGTAATTTTTAAGCTCGTTTTGTCTGCTGGTGCAGTTTTATCCTAAATCTTATGGCTTAGTTCACTCCAGTCCCAATTCCACGCCCCGTTCACCAGCCCGAGTCCTCTTTACCTCGCACAGCGTTTGTCCGGTTGATTTATTTACACTTTCATTCTTTAATTTTCTCGTCCATCCTTTGCTTTTCTTGTAACCGCCCGGGGTAAGAGAAGAACAGGCTTTTAAAATTTGTCATTTTTTGTAAGAGGTGCAAGAAGTTGAATTTTCCTTGGGAACTGGGTGCTAGAAGTGGCCTCGTGTGCCAGCGGTGTTTTCCTGCTGGAAACTGCAGCGGGGTGAAGGTTTCCACTTCCCTGGGAGGAAAGTTTGGACTTTAAACCCCCTGGGCCGCAGCGAGCCCGGAGGAATTGGAGGTGGCCAAGCCTCGGGGGAGGCTCTGGAGCCCCCAGCTCGAATCTCCCCACCTCCAGA
Organism: Oenanthe melanoleuca; assembly: GCF_029582105.1. Classification (NCBI taxonomy): domain Eukaryota; kingdom Metazoa; phylum Chordata; class Aves; order Passeriformes; family Muscicapidae; genus Oenanthe; species Oenanthe melanoleuca. The sequence goes on from NC_079349.1 coordinate 9,371,151, forward strand.
GTCATTTGTGCGATGAGCTGCTTGTTTCACAGCCCCTCGGTGCCTCGCTCCCGCCAGGCAGCCCTAAAATGCGCTGTTTACCTTTTCCAAAAGATGCATTCAATAATACCGCCTCCCCCTTCCCCTCCCTCTCCACCCCCCCCGAGCCCCCCCCAAATCCTATCATCCCTTGCGGGCTGCGATAATAAATAAAAGTCTTTATTTCTCCCTCTCCCAAAGTTAAAGGGCCTTGCTCCCTCCCTGGGCAGCTGAAGTGAGTGGCGGGATGGTCGGGGCAGCGCCGCGCTCGCTCGGAGCCACCCCGCTCGATAAATATCTCGATTTTATTAAACGTCAGCATTGACTTGTGCGTCTCTTATCTCTGCTCTCTCCCGATGTGTGCCTGCAGTGGGGGATTCGGCGAAGGAAGCTCGTAACATGGCGGATGGCGAGGAAGGCTTCGGGCTGCCCAGCACGCCGGCCGATTCGGAGGCCAAGGAGCTCCAGGCTGAAGCCAAGCAGGACACGCAGCTGGGGGCCAGCAGCAAGTCGCCCACCTCACCCCAAGCAGCCTTCACCCAGCAGGTAGGCACCCACTCTCCTGTCCTTCATCCCATCACCGTTTCATTGCGTTATTTCCCCCTTTCCTTTCTGCCCCCGCCCCAGCTGCCTGGTTGGGTTATTTTAGGCCCCAGGCGAGGGCAAAGCCTCACCTGGCCGTGGGCCTCGTCCTGCTGTAGTGTTATTCAAGGTCGTGCTAAAGCTGCGGGGATGTGCCCGTGAGGATTTTGGGGGTGTGGAGGAGCAGGACCCGAAATATGAGAGAGGGGATCCCGCCCTGCAGAGGCACCCCCACACCCACGAGTGTTCGCGCCTGAGTGGGCAAATGCACTGGCGAGCACCCACAGAGTGGAGACCCCTTTGTACAGATATAAATGTATATTATATATATATATATCCACATCCCTATGCGCCCCTTGGACACCCAGGTGGACACCCACACCCCAGCGGGCACCCGGCTGTCATTTTGCCACCCCCAGAGCGACACGGGGGGTTTGGGGTGTCCCTCACCCCCCTGAGCCCTCGTCCCGCTGGCGCTGCGTGTGCCGGGACACGCGTGGGCTCCGCACCCGAGCCACCTTCGGTTCTTCCCTGCTGGGAGCCCTGCGAGCGGAGGGGAAGAAATGCGGGCAAAGATTTCCCACCGCCATCCCGACTGTGGAGTCCCCCCGCTGTCCCCTGGCAGGTCGCCCCCGATGGACCCCACGGGGGCAGGCACCGGCGAGGGGTTCGGAAAGCGACCCCGAAATTTGACCGGGCCCTTCGGCTGAGATTTAGTGAGGGGGAGAAGGGCTTGGTTGGGTTGGGGGTGTCCCCACGGATGTGCTGTCCCCACGGTGGCATCTGCCCCAGCCGTAGGGCTCCCAGGTCTTGGGTGGGAAAGAGAAAATCAGGGGGCTCGGGGAGCAGGGGGACACCCCACACCTCTCTAGCCTGCAGAGCTCAGCCGGGAGGTGTAAATACTCGTGGGAGGGTGTAAATCTCCTCCGCTTGGCTCTGGGAGCAGCTGTGCCGGAGCACCGGGGGATTTCTCTGGGAGGATGCGGTTGGAGCCGGCTCCGGGAGCTCCCTGCCATCGGCTCCCGGCCCCACGAGCCCCGCGGCCCGCAGGACCCGCTCCAGGCCTGCCTTAAGCTGCCCTGGAAGCCCTGTCTGGCCAGCTTGGGGCAGGGCTTTCCTGGGAATCCGGCCTGTCCCCTGCGAGCTCCCCGGCGGGGCCGTGAGGAGCCCCGAGCTGCGGCGGGGCTGTCCCCGTTCCTTTCGGGGCTGTCCCGGTTCCTCCCGGTGCTCTCCCCGTTCCTCCAGGGGCTACCCCGGTTCCTCCCGGTGCTCTCCCCGTTCCTTTCGGGGCTGTCCCGGTTCCTCCCGGTGCTCTCCCCGTTCCTTTCGGGGCTGTTCCCCTCCGCTCCAGCCTGTCCCAGCCGCTCCCGGGGCTGTCCCCGCTCCTCCCGGGGCTGACACTCTGTGCCTCCCCGCTCCGCAGGGCATGGAGGGCATCAAGGTGTTTTTGCACGAACGCGAGCTGTGGCTGAAGTTCCACGAAGTGGGCACGGAGATGATCATAACAAAGGCCGGGAGGTAAGAGCAGGGGGTCCGCGGTCTCCTCCGTGGCTGCGGGGACGAGGGGGACACACCCGCCTGGATGGGGGGCTCTGGGCACGTCTCTGGCACGGGGACGGTCACATCTCTGGTGTCCGTGTTGTGTGTGCCACTGCCCGGCCGTGGAGAGCCCTCCCTGCCTGGAGAGACGCGGCAGAAATTGTTTCTTCTGGCTTCTTTCTTAACCAGAACAGTTGGATCATTAATTCCGACTTCAGGCCTTTGGAAACTTTCCAGGCGAACGCGAGTTGCAACCACTTGGCCAAAAAGCAAACTTTGTTTAGAGCAGCTCTGTGGGCCATTATTATTATTATTATTATTATTATTATTATTATTATTATTATTATTATTGTAATTTGGCTCTTCTGCTTCCCCCCATCCCCCCCCAAGTTTTACGCCGTTTTACAGTTTTTTATTTATTTTTGTTCACTCTGGGGCGAATATTCCCAGCCCAGCCACTTCACCCCTTTTAAAAGTCTATGCGGTCTTAAGCTACTGTTTATAGAGAGATAACAAAGCTGTTTGGATGCAGGGATAGATGCGTCCGCAAATAAATATCATGTGGGTGTATTTCTGTGCGGGGTTTATCTGCGTGGGTGTGCGGGAAAATACACAGCCTTGCAAATCCAACTTTATTGGGGTTCTAATCGATTCCATGACCGGCTGTGTAAACTTGATCCGCAGATATTGCTATGCGGACGCGGGTATTTTTGAGGGGATTTTACATTTTCCTGGATTTTAATGTGGTGGAGGGTTGCTCCATTGAAGAGTGGCCAGCGAGAAGCAGTAAAAGAGTCTCTCCAGTCCTATCAACAAATTGGGGGCAGCCCGAGGGAGGATTTTTCGTTGTGATTTTCAATTAGAATCCTTGGAGAAAAAGGGGGCAAAGCCTCCACGTGTACGAATAATTTTAGATTGTAGGGACACAATCAACAAGACAGAGTCAAACTTTCATTTTGCTCTGTCATCTGGTATTTGTTGTGGTCTTCCAAAATTTGCCTGAAGAGGGAGGGGAAAAATAAATATCGAGCTGGTTGGATAAAGTTTTAGCGAATAGATCTCGCCTTCCCCTTGAACCTCGCTGCTGCAAAAATGGATTTGAAAGGGGTTTGTGGCCAAGGGGATGGGGGATGAAGTCGGTGTTGGGATCGCCCGAAAAAAAACCCCATGTTCATAGGGACAAAAAAAAAAAAAAAATTCTAACTCTCAAAGGGAGACAGAAACCACCTTGCAGAAATTCAAACAAAAATCTCTGTGGACAGAGCTCTCATCTGCAGAGCAATAATATAGACATTTACAGGGCAGGGGCTCGGGGGGAGATGCGGGCTGGCTTTCCTCACTCATGGAATTGCCGTGTCCCTGGTCCCGCTGCTCAGGTGTTTTCGATGGAATTACAGATGAATCTCCAGGTGCAATTTGGTTTCTTCTCCCTTTAAAACCTTAAAGTTCAATACTCGCTTCCTTCGTTGGGCGCTTTTCGCCCCCCTTCAACTTTTTAGAACCGAATTAAAGCCCAGCCCAGGTGCCCCACGGCAGCGATAAGGTTCCGAGCCTCGGAGAAGAGCGCGGTATTTTTAGAGGTGTGGGGCTCTTTTCTTTTTTTTGGATTTTTTTTTTTTTTAATGTTGTTTATGCGTGTTTTAAGTCCAGGGCTCCATTTTCATCTGCTTTATTTTTAAATATTTGGAAAGCTCGAACTAAAATAACAGCAGTGGTTTAAGTGCCTGCCTTGCAGTAATGGAAAATATTTCGAAAAGCCCCTGCCTTGTGTGTATCCGAGGGTTTCCAAGGATTTGTCAGGTGTGTTTGCTGCTGTCTCGGCTGTTCACGGATTTTCTTTTACACCTGAGTGCATGCAGGGCTTTTTTCCACCATATCTCTCCGTAGAACCTCAAGGTGTTCATAAAAATGTATTTTAAAATGTTTCTATTTCTATATATACAATATATGAGAATGTATTTCTAGAAATATATACATTTATAGAGAGATATATAAATATAATTTTTATAGCAGTATCTATAACTTTTAAAATAAAACTTTTTTTGGCAAATTTCCTCTCCTGTTCCAGCGGTTAATGGAGGGAGGGATGTAACTTACTTCCAAAAATTCTCACGCTCAGATTGGCTCAAAAAACGGAGATTCAAAACCTCGGTGAAATAAATAATTAGCAAAAACACGAATAGACGAGGAGGTGAATAAACAAGCCCGCCAGCCTCGAAATTTTGATTTTGCTTTGCTAAATCATCTGGTTCGCCTCGGATGGGTCCCAGCACCACTCAAACTTGTCCCACATCCCAAGGGAGCCTTTCGGGAGGATCCAACTGGGAATGTGACGCTGCCCTTTTGTTAAATGTCTCCTTCTCGCTCACACGCACACCTTGGCAAACTTTCTCTGCTTTTATACTTTATTTATTTATTTATCTCTTCAACAGGCGAATGTTCCCCAGTTACAAAGTGAAGGTCACTGGACTCAATCCAAAAACGAAGTACATCCTGTTGATGGATATCGTACCGGCGGATGACCACAGATACAAATTCGCGGATAATAAATGGTAAGCACGCGTGGGGGAGAGAGGGACGAGACCTCCGGGCTGCCCGGCTGGGAGAAATCCTTCAATCAGCGGCTCGTCCTTTTCCCATGCAAAGTGTTGGGCTGCAGGAGCCTTACCTGAGCGTAGTGGGATGTTCCTACAGCCCCTGGGAGAGAAATGCATCCAAAAAAAGGAAAAACCGCAGAAATCCTGTTGCAATTAACGAATCCTGTTTGGCCATGAGATTATTTGCTATTGTGGAGCTGATGGTTTAATTATATTAAGGAAGGGAATATCTCCGGGCAGGAAGATCTCTAAGGACTGGTTCTTTGCTCCTGACTCGAGGGCTGTGAATTGGGAAAAGGGGAAGGATGGGGTTAAACGGGCAAGCGGCGAGAGCCATCTCCGACGGGAAAGGTGCCAAGGAACTCAGTAATTCCCTGAGCCAGCGGTGCTGGAAATGCCTTTTCTCCCCAGGCACGGGGTACCTGAGTGGGAGGGAGCCCCGGGAGGGGAAGGACGGGGAGCGGGAGCCCCAAGAAGGGAAGGACGGGGAGCAGGGACCCCAGGAAAGGAAGGACGGGGAGCAGGGACCCCAGGAAAGGAAGGACGGGCAGCAGGAGCCCCAAGAAGGGAAGGACGGGCAGCAGGAGCCCCAAGAAGGGAAGGACGGGCAGCAGGAGCCCACGGGCCGTCCCCAGGTGGCCGCAGTCAGCCCCGTGTCCCCATGCAGGTCGGTGACAGGCAAGGCAGAGCCGGCCATGCCCGGCAGGCTCTACGTGCACCCCGATTCCCCCGCCACCGGTGCCCACTGGATGAGGCAGCTGGTTTCCTTCCAGAAGCTCAAACTCACCAACAACCACCTCGATCCCTTCGGACATGTAAGTACCAGGGTGGGACAATGGCATCGTGCGTGTCCAGCACCCACGCGGGGTATCCCCAGCACCGAGGTCGTGCCCACCCCTCAAATCCTGGGGTGGTATTTTCACCCCTGAGAGAGCTGGATGAGCCTCACTGAGGACCCCCCCAAAAAATAGCAGCATAAACCTTAAACAAGGATAGTTTCGTGGGAATTGATTCCAGACTCCCGTGCCTGGAGTTCCCGAGTGGGTGAAACTCTCTTGGTTTACTTGAGTATTTGGTACCTGATTTTAATCGCGTGGGGAGTCCCGCATAGTTAAAATCTGCCCGCTGCCTCCGGGAATTTGCCTAACAGGTAAAATCAATCAGGCATAACTAGAGGAGGAAATAGGACCGAAAACGATCTCTCGATTAGGGGGGAAAAAAAAACCCCAAGTAACAATAATTAAAGAAAATTAGTAAAATTGAAGCCCCGCTAGGACTTCTCGGGCATTAAAAAGGTCTTTGCGAGGCTTGTGGGGCCGTGAAAATTTGTGTGAATTCTGTAGCCAGGAACAGCCCTCCTTCGAAGGTCTCCAAAGATGAGAGTTCCCCCGAGCAAATATATATATGCATGTATGAATAATATATATATATATATAAATATATAATTGAAGGAATATGTGAATTCAGATCCCGCCAGCCCTTTCCAAGAGCGGATTTTTCTCCAGTCTTGTTTCAACACTTCAGTTTCGTTTTTTTTTTTTTTCCAAGCTGTTTTTTTTTTTCTTTGCTTTTTAGTGATAAATTTTGTGCTATTAAATCCTCGCCCACGTGTAGCCAAGAAGTGAGAGGGGTTTAGGGGAGAGAAGCCAGCAGAGCCCCCAGCCCACCCCAGTGCTGAGCACCCTTTCACAAGCTCTCCTTTGCACCTCCATTTGCGGGGGTTGATTTCCTTTTTCTTTTTATAATTCGAATTTTATTTTAATCCCACCTTGAGCTGGTGGCAAAGGGCTGGTTCCCAGGGATCAGGAACTTTCCTGAAGGGAAGAGGGAGGGGAGCAGCGCAGCCGGGGGAACCCATCCCACCCCCGGGGTGCTTCTGGGGAGAAGGGGGGGATCCGGCCCGGGAGGAAGGGGCCAGGCATCCCCGCTGGGAACAGGCGGCTCTGGGGAAAAAGTCCCTCTAAACAAACCGAAGACGCTGAGGGGACAATAAGGGACTTCAGAGGAGGAGCTGCGCCAGGAGCCTCTCAATTAGAGTCGCTGTAATGAAATTAAAAACCATTAGATCGTTCACCGTTGATGTCTACGACTTTCCTGGATGTCAAAGCAATTTGCTTAAACCCCCGGGACGGGGGAGGCGGCGGCGGGACGCGCTGCGTCTCTCTGTCGCCAGGGTCCGGCAGTCATTATCGGGTCCGAGCGGCCCCCCGCCGCCTCCGCCGCCCCCCACCTTCCCCCGAGATTAACCCGGTACCGAGCAGGGCCCGCTTTTTATCTGGAGCACAGCGCTCAGCCCTCCCGGCTCCGGCACCGTCCTGTGCGGGTGGGATGTCCCTAAACGCCCAAATCCCTCCAGCTCGCTTCCCTCGTGCTTTCTTCACTCTTCACCCCCCTGGGATGGGATTGGGGGTGTTGAGATACCGGCGCCCCCAGCACGTGTTGGGGGAGCAGCTTTGGCCCCTCAGGGGTCTGTGTGGGCAGAGCGGGGCTGGGGAGGGGGCAGCAGGTGGGGAACCACCTTCCACAGCACCTCCCGGCCCTGCCGGGCTCCTGCGTGAGGGTGTCTGGAGAAATCTGTCCCACCAGCCCAGCACCTCAGTCTGCCCCTCGAGGGGAGTCCTGGCAAGGGTGAAGGTTTTGGGGAAGGGGCTGCGGGTTCCTGCGGGTCTCTGTCCTCCTCCTGTCCTGTGTCCCCTCCATTCCCACGGCGTGTGCTCTCCTTCTCCCCGTGCCCAGATCATCCTGAACTCCATGCACAAATACCAGCCCCGGCTGCACATCGTGAAAGCGGACGAGAACAACGGCTTCGGCTCCAAGAACACCGCCTTCTGCACCCACGTCTTCCCGGAGACCGCCTTCATCGCCGTCACCTCCTACCAGAACCACAAGGTGAGGCTGGGCCGGCCCCGTCCCGCTGCTTCCCTCTTCCCGCGGCTCTTCCTGAGGGCCTCAGCCCCTCTTCTCTCTCTACTTCTTCTTTTACCCCTTCTTTTTCTTTCCTCTTTTTCTTCTCTTTCTTTCCTTTCCTCTCTCTTCCTTTCCTCCTTTTTCTTCTCCTTGTCCTCTTCCCCCTCTTCCTTTCCCCCTTAATTTTCCTCTCCTTGTCCCCTTCTCCTCTTCCTTTCCCCCTTAAATTTTCCTCTCCTTGTCTCCTTCCTTTTCTTCTCCTATTCTCCTTGTCCTTTCTTCTTCTCCTCTCCCCTCTCCGTCCTCTTCCTTTCCTTCCTTCCTCCTTTCTCTCTGCCTTTCTTCCTTCTCCTTGTCCCCATCTTTTTCCTCTCCTTGTCCCCTTGTCATTTCTTCTTGTTCTTTCCCCTCCCTTGCCCTTTTTCTTCCTCTCGTCTCCCTCTTCTCCCTTCCCCTTTCCTCTCCTCACATCCCCATCCCATCGCCTCTGTTATTCCTGGCCACACAAAGCATCCAAAGCGGGGCTCGGGGCGAGCCGGGGAGGGGGAATGAGCTCACCAGGATGCTTTGCTCACATGGAGACGACCAACCGAGGAAGTTTGCTTTATCTCCCCCCTCCCGGTGGGTCAAAGGCTCCTAATCTGGGGGAGGGAGCCGGGCGCTCCCCTCCGCGGCCGGGCGCTGATAACCCGGCTGCGCACGGGGGGCTGCGGGCTCGGCACGGGGGGCCCGGCAGGAAAGGGAGGCTGCCTGCCGAGAGAGGCGAACAAAGCACGGAATAACGGGAAAATAACGGCATGGCTTTGTCTCTGCTGGAACAGCAAAGGTGCAAGAAGGGTTTTCTTGGCTGTTGCTGCCCCTCTGTGCTGCTCCTGCCCTGCTTGGGTTTGGGCTTCCCCACGCAGCAGGGGAGGAGGAGGAGGAAGGCTGAAGGTGGAGGGCAAGGTGGTTCTCCACAGATGAATCTGGGATGTCCTCCACCAACTGTCTCTTGCCACCGTCCACAGACCCTCAGCCCCGTGAAAACTCAATTTCTTTCAGCAAAACAACAAATTCCTCTCTAAATCACATAAAAAGCGCTTACTATAAACCTGTACTTACAGGCAGGTAGGATGGCTCCTTTTTTCTCAAACAGAAAAGCCATTTAGCACCCTAAAGAAATCCTGCATGCTTTCCAGGTTCCCAAACCTGTGTGAAATAATTGCATTTCCTCCATCCATCAGCTGACCAGAGAGATGCAGAGAGCAGAGCTGGGCTGGAGGAGAAAGAGTGTTCCACCATAACTAGGGAGAAAGGAAAATACTTCCCTGCCCTTTAAAATAGGAGCTGCTGGCACGGCTGGGACAAGCAAACCGAATCCAAATTGAGTCCTTGCCAAATTATGCCTTAAATTATAACTCCACTGTGGATGCTATAAAATCAAGTTTAACTTCTGCTTGATGGATTTGGAGAAAGAATATAATATTAATAGAAGTGGGAGTTAATAAAACAGGACACACTGCCTGCTTTAAAGGCATTTCCCGAGGAGAAAACAGACGTGAATGGAACTGCTCTGCTTTGAAGAAAAACGGGGCTGTTTTATAGGAAAAGAAATGATCATGCAAATAAAACAAAAGCAAAGCAGGAACATGTAAGTACAGTAGTTTGGGAAAACTGCCATGCTAGGAGGAGCAGGAATATTTGATAGTAAATCAGCAACATCTGTGTGATAAGAAGTGACATCTGTGTATCTGACACAGGCAGGAATCCCCACAGACACACACGCTCCCAGCCCAGCAGACTCTGCACCCACCAGGACATTTCACACACCTCTGACACGTTTTACAGGCTCTGACATCCCCCTGCCACACATTGCTCCCTGTGCTGCCTGCAGTCAGGGGGGAACGGAGGAAGAGTGGCTGTAGCCCCAAGATTAAATCCCAATTGGGAAAAATAGAACCATAAAAATAAGCCATGATCTTCCCCAAAGGGCGTCTCCCTGCAGGGAATGGAATTTGTAGCTCGCCCCTGTGCAGATGGGGATGATATTGGTGAGGAGAAACACACTCTAGCTGATGTGGGTGAAACTGAGTTGGAAACCTGAGCTCAGCTTTCACAGCTGAGAGGTTGCTTGGAAAAGCAGATTTTCCTCTTGCAATGCTGTATTACCCCCTGCCAAGAAGGATGGCAGCCCCCTGATGAGTGGGGCAGCCCCAGCTCTTGCTGTCAGTGCACTGCTGATTTTTTTTACCATTTTTCTCTCTCACCTTCACCCCTCACCTGCAGCTCATCCCTCATGCAATCTTTCCCATCCATCCCACCCAGACTCTGATGTATTTTGCACAGAGTTTTATACACCCATGTATTTTACACACACACAAATTCATCCCTGCATGAGGTTTAGGTTTCAAGAGCTCTGTTATAGCTGAATTCTATTACAGAATTAATTGTGTGACTCACTCCAAAATGCATTTGGGTCCATGCTTACACAGCTTATAGAAATACCTGCCTGCTTCCAGATAGGTCAATTTATTTCAAGAGCACAGCTGCAATCCCAATGCAGGGCTTGTGCTTATTTCCCCTGATATTTTAGGCAGCCTGAAAAGATATTTAAGCACCCTGGGATCTCCCTCTCCTCAGCCCTACTCCCCAAAAAGAGGCTTAAGCTATGAGGAGAGTTTTGGTGAAGTTTTCAGGGCGGTTGTCAGCAGCTCCATTGGTCACCTCCCCCCTCTCTGCTAGCCTTAAAAACACCCCAGAAATATCGAGGTGTTAAAAAAGGTCACATGCACATTTCATTTCCTTGCTATTTACACAATGGGTGCTTGCAGTCGGGTTGATTCCCAAATATTAACTTCCCCTGCAGTTAAGCACCGTTTTGCTGTAGCTTAAATCATTGTGTTACTGGCTCGTATTTATTAGGTATGAGCTCTCTGCTTAGGACCAGGAAATGAACCTAATAGACAGAAATAATTAAGGTTCTGCCCTCACGAGGGTTTCTTTCAAAAACAAGAATTCACAACAATTATTCTCATTAATTTTTACAACCTACTTTCCCCCTTAGCTGGACTTGGGCTTTATATTGGTTCCCCCCCTCAGGATATCCGGTTATATGCTGATTTTTCCCCCCCCCACCCTACTTTATTTAACATTCTTGGTAGCCAAAATTCTTTCAAGGAAACTTTAGCCCCAGGTGGGATGCTACAGGCACCCAGAAATGCTGTGTGCACCAGGGTGAAGCAGAGGAGCAGGGCATGGCTGAAGACTGGATTCACTCTCAGATATCTGGTGGGATTTCTGAACTCAGAGGTTCATCCTTCCCCTGAAAAGATAAAATCTTGCTGGTGAACCAGCTGGTGCTCCATTCTGGAGTTCTGGAGAGCTGCCTGTCCCCTCTGAGCACTGGATTCTTGTCACTGTGTCTGAGGGCTGCAGGTGGGCAGGTCCTTGGGCGTGGGGTGGCTCCTCCTGAGAGCTGCATTTTCCTTCTCTTAGGTTGCAGGTGGCCACCTCCACCATTTCAGCAGAAGCCACCAGCTGGTGGCCTGGCTGGCACCTCATGGGGTTCCCCTGTGCAGCCCCCAAGCTCTCTCTGTCCCACCTGTCATTGTCCCTGTGTTTCTCCATCTCTCTGGCAAGAGGGGACAGCCCCTCTCCTCACCCAGGGCAGACTCCCCTCCAAAGAGGGAGAGTGCCTCCCTGCTGCTGAGAGAGACAAGGTGCTGGGGTCAAGCAAGGTGAGACCAAGGAGCTGCTCTTTGTCAGCAGACCTGGGGCACCTGAGGATGCAGTGAGTGCTCTGTGCCTGACCCTCTCTGGGGCTCCTCACCTCTCTGCTCTCCCACCCTTAGTGCTGCTCCAGGCCTTGGTGGGCAGCACTTCCTTCCAGAGGTCTCGTGCCCATCACAGCTGTGGTTGAACCAGCCTTGTGTCCTTCTGTCCCCACTCTTGTCCCTGCTCCCTGCCAGCCCTGGACCCTTTTGCTCCTCAGAGCAGCCCCTCTCCTTCAGCTTGGCCAAGACAGCCTCTGGATCCAGCGTTCTTCCTGCTGCAGACTCCTCTCCTTCCCCCAAAACCCTGTGCCAAGTCTCTCTTCCCATCCCTCATGCTCGTGCCCCAGTTCAGCCAGCAGCCTCCTCAATGAGCCCCTCTGTCTCACCCCAGTACCTCCAACCAGCCTCCCAGTCCCTCCCATTTCCTCCACTGCCTTTGGGTTCAGCATCTTCTCCCCGTGCCAGCACCTCCCCTCTCCTCCCTCCTCCTGGCCCTTCCTTTTCCAGAATGCCCAACCTTTCTTAGTTTCAGAAGAGCCCAAAGAGATCAGGGTATGATGTTTTCCCTTAGCTTAAGTGCTTAAAAAAGATGCTGTTGATACCAGAATAAGTAAATAAAATAGAGCCCAGAGCACCTGGTGTGGAGCACATCACCCCTAACAAAGTTTTAACTTTGTTCTGACTTCTAAAGTGAGAAGCAATTGAGAAAAATCTTATTGCGGCAAGTTCTTGATAAAAAAATAATAAGTTTTGATTTTGGCCATAATGATATTCATGAGCCCTTAGGCACAAATCCCTGTGGAAAAGGAAAAGGAAGTAAAGCACCTTTCCTAGACCTAACTCGATGCAAAGCTAAGTTTTGCTATGCTGGGACCAAAGATGTAGTTGAAGAAGAGCAGGAGAGTTTTGTGGCCAATTAGCCCAGAGAAGGAAGCACAGGGGAGCAGCCCAGGGACTCCTCTGGGATTCCCAATTCCATTGGGAACTGTCACTTCCCATTAAAGTGAGGATGAACCCATAGGTCAGACAAGCCCTGAAAAGTGGGAATCTGGGAGGCTTCACCCTGCAAAGCTCTGCTCTCCAAGGGTCTGTGACAGCTTCAGGAACCAGTGGAGCTTTGCTTTCCATCAGTAACAAACCCCAAACAAAGCCCTTCAGTTTTATTGAACCTGTGCTGTACAATTCAGCCCTGGGCACTCTGTCTTAATGACCTTGCAGGACGTTGTATTTTGTTTTATTTTTCATGAGGTAATTGTCATTTGACTTTCTGACAGCTTTTCTTCCCCCCTGCCCTCCCCCATGAGTTAGAGTCAATTAAACTCAGTTTTGCTGTAGCAAAGCTGATCCAGAAGAAGGTTATTTCCACCCCTGCGTTTGCTTTTCCACCTCTGAAATAATTTGGAAGCCAGGCAAAAAAGTGGCCAAACGAAATATCTTCCACAGGCTGTTTGCTGAAGTAGGGATTCACCAACTTTGTTTTCTAGTTTGTTGTGTACAGCTTTGTTAAATCTGGCTTGGGCTCTCCTGGCTTTGTGGTGGCTGATGCCACGAGTTGTCACCTAAGGAAACTTTGCTCTGGAAGCTCCAGTCCATCTGAAGTACACCAGAGGTCTAAGAATTCATTCTAAACCTGTACTCCCTGGTTTTCAGATGCCTTCAATCCAGCAGATCCTTCATTTTAAAGAGGCTGAAGTTGGTCCTGGTTCTGTTGGGGCTTTTGGCCACCAGCATCAACACTTTTGCTCATAAGTGTGTTCCTCGTGTGGGATGGGGGACTTCTCTACTCCCAAATCAGCAGATCGGCAATCCTGAGGGCCCGTGTTGATATTTTGGCTGCTATTTCGCGGGTGATTAAAAGCTTGAAGAATCAAACGGGGCATTCAACTGAGGTGCTTGAAGGAGGGGCTGGAGCACCCCTGGCTCCTCCTGCAGTGGGCAGAGAGCACTGAGGAGCTGTGAAGGCACTGCCACCCAGCCCAGAGCCCTCTGGCAGCCCCCATCTCCCTCCCTCCATCCCAGCAGGGAGCCCAGGCTCCCAGTGCAGGCGCCTTGGTTCAAATGCCTTCGGTCAGGTTGGGATGAATCCGGCCCTTTGTGCCTTTGTGTGCCGGTGCCAATCCTGTAAATCCTCCCTCACTGAAGGACCTCGCTTATATGAGCAAATATTGCCATTGGGGTCGGCGAGGCAGGACAACTCCTACATTTACAGGGCTTCAGGAGCATTCAAAATGTTGAATAATGCCTATTATTCATTCTAGAAGAGTCACCACCTTCCAACCGATAGGCAGTTGCTTTGCAAAATACACAGCTGGTTGTGTAATAATTCAGGGCTTTTAATTGCAAAATGAGCCTCTGTTTTATTGCTGGAGAATGGCTCAACTGGCAAATTGACCCCAAAAGATTGTTTGTTTACCCTTCTCTTTGAAATCTCAAATGAGGGACCAAAAAAAGTGCCAAGGGCTTGTTTATGTGCTGAAGTATGGTCCTGATTTAATAGGAATGCCTGTGGAGAGGAGTGTAAGTGTGGTGGGGGGCTCTGTGAGAATTTTGGGGCTGAATGAGGCAAAAATGGCAAATAAACAAACGGCCCTTGGAAAAAAATATGCAAAAAGACAAGAGCAAAATAATCTGGTTGTGCATACACCTGGCGAGGTTTGCTATTGACACTGGGCGAGCCAGAATTTCCTCTTTGGATTTTGGCAGGGAGGTGGGCCTGGTTGTTTGTGCTTGTCTTGGTGAACATGAACCTCTGTCTGTTCTCCCTCCCTTAATCCTGAGCTCTTTCCTTCCCCTTGGCCAGTTTTCAATAGGAAGGAAGGACGGGGTTTCCATAAAATGTGGGAGTGTCAGGTTCCTGCAGTGCCAAACACGGGGCTGTCTTTCCTCCTGGGCAAGTGTCTCTCCTGATTCCTTGCTGAGAGCTCAGACTGCCAGGTAGTGATGGAAAAAAGAGGAAAAATAAAAGGGAATTTTTCCCCTTCTGCCCAAATGTTGGGGCTTTGCAGTAACATCACACCTGATCAAGGCTCGATCCTCTTCTGTCAGGGCACCAAAGCATTTTCATGGCAGAGTGAGTTTTTACAAAATCCACAGGGTAGCTGAGGGTGTTGCTGATCCACAATTAATATTGGCTTAAATGACAAGCCTTTGCTCACCAAAACTTGGGAAAAGTAGTGCAAGAGGGGATAGAACCTCTTGGAGCAGCACAGTCCCTTTGGGTAAGGGCATGGTCTGTCCAGCAGCTGCTTTAAATATTAAATTGAGATATTTTAGAGGACCAGAGCTGAGTCTGAAGGGATTCATCTGGCTAAACTTCAGATTCTCAAGGTAGCTCAGTGAGCAAACTGGAATTGATGGGGAGACAAAAAACCCTCCAGGGTTTGATGGTCACAGGTGAAGTTGCCCTCAAAATAATTTAGGTAATTAGTCCATGCAGAGCTTCCAGAAGTGGGGCAGGATGGCAGATGCAGAGCATATGGAGCTCATTTAGCTGGTGTGAAACACCCAGAGGGTGACAATGAGGGTGCAGGGTCTGAGAGGTGAGGTTTTGGTCCTGCTGTGCATTGATGAGAAAATACTTGTTGGGATTTGTTCAGACCCAAATTCCATCCCTGCTCCTCTGTGCAGCGAAGCCCTTTCTGTCCCAACAGCAAAATGAAAGTAAGAACTCTCAGAAAGCAGATTTTCTCCAGAGAAAAATGTGTGTGTGCAGTCCCACATGTGAGCTATGGGACAGGCCTGGGAGAAGCCAGAGGCTGCTGACAGGAGAATTTTCCAGTGGAGCATTCCAGGGAAAAGCCCATCTGGGGCGGTCAGTGCCTGAGCTGAGGGATGGCTGGAGCTCCTCCAAGCTGTATTTTCCCTCCCATCCCACCTGCCTTGGGTGTAACAAGCACTGTCCCTCTCTCCCAGGCCATGACCCTGTTGCATTTCCTCCCTTTCAGATCACCCAGCTGAAGATTGAGAACAACCCCTTTGCCAAAGGCTTCCGAGGCAGCGACGACATGGAGCTGCACAGGATGTCCAGGATGCAGAGGTAACCTTGTCACCTCTGGGGACCCTCCCAGGGCCACCAGAGCCACCTGGGCTTTGCTTGGCACATCCCTGAGCACTCCCTGCCTTGGCATCTGCATGGGTGTTCTCCATCAGGGTGTTGGAACATTCCCAGGACATGGGGCCAAAATCCTGGCCCTTCTGCTTCTAGGGGAATTCTTAATTGCTGCATGGCAGAGGCAGGACCTCATTTGTGGGATGCTGTCTTGGCCATTCCTTTCAGACCTGTCCTCATCCAGAACACCCTTTAGCTTTGTGCTAAACTCTCATCTCTGAGGCTGCACGTGCTCTTAGACCCATTAAAAACTTGGACTAGCTGGGAGAAGCTCTGGCCACCAGGCTACTGAGTGTTCCTTTCTCCCAGGTGACAGAGCTCCCAGCCTTGTTTTGGAAGCAGGTTTTTGAAGCCTGCTCCAGCTGCCTCTGGAGATGGTGGTGGAGAGTCCTGTGCTCTGTTGTTACTGGCTTTGGAGGGGTTTTGGCAGGAGGGGAGTGTTTGCCTGCTGGGCTCTGGATGTGCAGAGCAGGAGCAGAGGTGTGGTGGTTTCAGGTTGAAGAAGGAAAGGTTAGAAAACATTGGGATCTCCAGGGCCAGGTGGCTGAGGAAACCTTTTTGAATCTCGGCTTTAGCTGCAAGTACTTAAGCTGAAAAGCAAGCCTAAATCTTGTTTGAAAATCCTGTTTAATGTCCTTTTTTAAATGTCAGGTCCTGCTGGTAATTAACTTTGTGCTTTTTCCTTCACTTGGAACTTTCTCCATGTGTCAGGCTGCTTCCTGGTGCAAATGTTTTGCAGGAATGGTGCCATACCCACGATTCTAACTAAGACAGATGGAGATTCTCAATAGAGCTTTTTCCAGCAGGGGAGGAGCCACTGGGATCCTTCATTCTCTGGCTCCTGCTGCAGGGACCAGCTTTGGGACCTTCTGATGGGAGGGTTTTCCCACTGCCCACCCAGGAGCCAGCTGTAGGTGGTCACTTCTGCTTGTTGTAGTTGATGACCTGAGCGTGGCTCTCCATAGCCAGGAAAGTTGTGCTGTCAGGCACCAAATAATTCCTGCAAACACACCCAGAACCCACCTCAAACTGGGCAAATGTCCTCCTGTGTACAAACATGTTCAGCCTCACCCCCAGAAAAGCCAAAAATGTATATGTGACACTTAATCTGCTGCATCGAAATCATCTCCAGGCTCTCCTGAATGTGCCCTGTGTTCCCTGCCTGCCCTTTCCAACAGATCCTGGCAGGATCTGTCAATATTTATTTATTTATGGTGGCACTACCCCTTGAAATAGCTCCCCCCACCCCATGCCAGTCTCCCAACTTCTACTGGAACTTGAGTGATGACGTGTCTCCCCCCCAAGATTTTTTTTTGCTGCCAAACCACCCTTTCATTATAGCCCCTGGAAGGATTTGAAGGTTTGGATTCAGGTTTTTTTTTTTTTTGGAGCAGGAGGGAGGAGGTGGAACAGGGAGGACTCTAAGGAAGGGCTCAGTGCCATATGAAGAGCATGGCATCAAGCCACACTGAGCCTGTGCTAAAAATTGATTGGCATTTTTATGTAGGGGCTGCGGTCGAGGATCCAGGGAACAGAAACACTTGGAATATATAAATACACCCACTCAGGACTGGAAGGGTTAAAATCGTTGCCTTTACAGGATTAATTTCTGATGTTCATTTTAATAACTTAGCTGAGGAATGGTTGTGTGCCTTTACAAAGGTGGCATTTTTTTTAAGGATAAGATGATTATAGTAAAATAAAGACCCATTCAAGGTTGCAAATATGTGCCCACCTTTGTGGGTTTTTTATGTAGATATATGAATATATCCAAAAATTATATATGAAAATATATAAAACCATATATAAAATATATATAAATAAATTGTAGCCATAAAAAATAGGTTGTGTCTATGAGATAAAGAACCATTCAGGATTGAGAATGCTGCAGAACTATGCCCTGCCTTTTGTGGGTTTATACAGATTCAACATATAAATATATATTAAAATGTAATTAAATTTATATATGATATATTTTAACATATAAATGCATGTTTATGACGTTGTTTCCCAGTGATAGACCAGTCAGTCTATCCTGGTTTTAGGGGAATGATGTCCATTTATGCCCTTGGAGAATATGGTGGGATGCATTTTTAGTGCTATTCCTTCATTATGAAAAAAGTAGCTGGAGAACCCCCACATTTTCTGACAGTGCACAGCCTTTTGTAGCAGAAACTGCTGAGCTGACATTCACCATGGCTTCGAGTCCATCCCTCTCCATGGCTTTCTCCTTCCAGGGGCCTCCCACATTGGTTTTATTCCTCTTATTTCCCAGAAAAAAAGTTAACAAGTCAGTCCAGGTAGAACTTCTTTCAGGAGTGATGTGAAGCTTTTCAGCAGAAGAGGATTTCATTGAAAAAGAGGAGCCACGAGCTCCAGGGAGATCCAAATTCCAGGGAATGTTCATTTTCCTCCCTGTGCCTTTCTTTCCTGAAGCACAAGAGGTGCCTTCAGCAGCTGCTTTGGTAGGATGGACCCACTGGGAAGAAGAGGTTTTTCAAAGTTTTCAAGTTTCTGAGCATGAGATTGAGATTTTTATTTTATTGATTAGGGGAAGAACCCCAAAAACATTAAAAAGAATTTTTAATGGATGTGAGGGATGTGAGTTTTACTACATTTGTGGGTCTGGAGCACTGTGGGGGAGCCATTCTGGTCAACCCTGTAACCAATTCTTGCTGCTCATCTGCTCATCCCATTGTCTGTGGTGGTTCTTGTGGGGCTGAGGAGCTTCTGGAAGCCCCTGGTTATTTTGCCATTTAATTAATTTTGTAAATTAATGCAGTTCAGCCCTTGAAGCTTCTGTTGGGAAGAGGGGGATGATGATGCCTTGAAATGGTGGCTCTTGCCTCCCTCAGTGGGTACTCTGAGCACTTGAAAAGTGACCAAAAATGCAGAATGACAGTGTGACAGGGAAGAGTGACAGTGCAGACTGATGTGGCTGTGTTTTCTCCATCGAGGATCACGAGCCAGTTTGCTGCCTTGGCACGGATCCACAGCAATCTGCTTGGCTCCAAAGGAATTATTCCAAAGATTCCCATGTGTCATGGAGAGCAGAAACAGGGCCAGACAGAGGGGACACAAATTCAGTTCTGTGAGTCAGAGCCAGTGTGACAGAGATGACAGTGCATTTTGGGGTGCCAGCAGAAGAAATGGATGAGCCTCTGGTGCTCCCTGGCATTCCAACATCCTGTTGGACTGATTAGCACCAGGCTGACTTGTGCACCCTGGTCTTGCTCAAAGCACCTCATTCCTGTGTATTCTCATTGCATCTTTAATCCATTTCCCAGGTCTGTCACTGCAATCCCCCAGGAGTCACCCTCTGTCTGAAACGTTTTCAGTGTGAGACTTGATGTTAGAACATCTGCTGGGGAGAGGATGCTTTCCTCCAGCACACATCCCCCAGGGAATTTTCCTGGTCCCAGTGGGAACTGCAGGCTTGAAAATGTGTTCTGTAGAATCTGACAGAATTCAGATGGAATCCAAAAGGAAGCTGGGCAGACCTCACTTATTCACAGCTTTTTTGAAGTGAGAAAGCCACTCCAGAAACACAGGGCAGCTGCAGTTTCTGCCATTGACCTTCCTTTGGGGGATCTGAGCAGCAGCAGCTCAGCCCAGCATGAAGGGATGAGGTGCTGCCATTCTCCAGCTGCTCCTGTGTTCCTCTTACTCCAACATCAAACTGGAGAAGTTTATCTTTTAATTTGCCTGCTAATGAGAGCTCTTGGTGTCTCCCTGGTTGTTTTCACTGCTGGTTCTTGGGTTGGTTGCAGTGATGGCTTTGGGCTGCACTGCTCAGAGGAGCTGCTAACAGGATCATCATGGACTGGTTTGGGTTGAAGGGACCTTAAAGATCATCAGGGACACCTTCCATGATCCTAGGTTTCTCCAAACCCTGTCCAGCCTGGCCTTGGACGCTTCCAGGAATCCAGGAACAGCCACAGCCTCTCTGGGCACCCTGTGCCAGGGCCTGCCCACCTCACAGGGACAGATTTTATTCTAATATCCAATCTAAACCTATTCTGGAGGAGAATGGGGCAGTGAACAGACTCCCATGTTCCTTGGAGGACATTTTGATTTGTGCTGCTGCACATCCAGTCTCAGTGTTATTCTCTGCAGTCCCCACACAGAGAGGGGTCGTGTTTAATCAGAGCTGAGGCTGCAGGAAGTTCTCAGTAATTCCTCTCCTACCACGTCCTTTCCTGCTGCAGTTTATCCACTTCCAGCCAGCCTCTTGAGAGTGCTTCACTTTTATTTCAATATGCTGGAAATCAACTGAAATGAATGCACACTGACAATTTGGTTTGGTTTGATAATTTTATTTTTTTTTTTCCTGAGAGATGATCTATTTATTCCAGACATTTTTTTTTTTTCCCTCTTCTTCCTTTTGCTGTGTCTTTTATGGCTGACTTCCACTTCTTCCCTCCTCTTGAGCCTCAGCAGGAAGGACAACAATTGGTGGCCTGGGAACTATAAACCCCAAAGCCATTGAGTTGTGTTTGCACATCTGGAATTGGGGGTTGTTTCTGTGCTGGGTAGAGGGGACAGCACTGTTAGGGTGACAAATATTTGTCCTTTTGTTGGGACTGCCCAAGGAGGAGTTAAAATTTCCAGAAATTTGGAAAGAGGGGAGGGGAATCCCTGTGTTCAACCTTGGGTCAGGTTTTAGACTAAGATTTGATATTGTGAACAAGGTTCAGACAGTTCAGGGATTTCCAAGGCTGCTGTAAAAGCATGGAAAGGAAATCCTTTCCCATCTTGTGCTTTACCTTGACCTCCAACAGATCCTTGGGATCTGACATTTAATAAGTCTTTTGAAGCCTTGTTGCCATGAGCTGCAGCATCTCTGGGAAGCCTTGATGTTTTGTTGCAGAAAAATCAGGAACATCTTCTAAAATAACTTGTTTAGAGCCAGTAGGGGTTGGATGCTTCAATGAAGGAAGTTCTTGATGCTAAACTGGGGATTTTTGAAGAGGTTTTTAACCAGTTTTTTATCTGGGAGCTGCATTTACTATGCCTTGGCTGGTACATCATGAAACTTCAGGTCTGCACATGAAAATATAAGGAAAACTATAATTCTCTTAGAGTGTAGCAATAAGCAAGAAAGTGAACTGGCTGTTGCTCTGTGCAGATCTGTATTTATAGTTTTCCCAGTTATTATTAATTTGCAGTGGCCAACAAGGTTTCTGATTCTGAGATTGCAAAATCATCTTGAGTTTGCTGCTTTGAATTCTTTGCTGGCCATGAGTTTGTGGCAAAAATGATTTTACAGAACTCTTGAGTCTGTCGTGGTGAGAGCATCACTTGGCCAGGGAAAAGGGAAGTTGTCATGAGAGAAAATGAGACTGAGTTTGTAATTCCCCCTGGCAGAGGTGGGATTTGGGATTTGGAATTGCAGGAGGGATTCACTTGTCAGGCCTGATGTGAAGGGTGGGGAGTTAAATGCTGAATTTGGAGTGGGATGTGAGTGTTATTGGGAAAGTTCTGCAGAGCTGCTGTCCAACCCCACTATGGCCAAAGTGAAAGGTGTTCCTAAGTGTGACATGGCCTGGCATCATGCCATGATCTGTCCCTTTTCTCCTCCACCTGAGCTCTCAGGTACCCACTGGGAGACAAAACGAGGTTCTGTCAGATTTTGGGTATTGGATGTTGGTTGTGTGAGGCTGAGAGCTGAACCCAGCCAGTGTGAGCAGTCTCTCCCCAGGAAGGAGAGCTAAGGGCACATCCAGGAGTCAGCTCCTCACGGATGATCTCCTTGGAAGGGAAACAAGCTGGGGATGCAGCTTAGGGATGTTGTGTTGGTACAATTTTCATTGAGCATCACGGTGTGAAGGTGGAACAGCAGCTGTGGGAGGCTGGGAGATCCCTCAGAACCCAGAAGATTTGAGGGTCATCCCTGAGGTTTGATGGGCACAGCCCTTGACCTTCCCCAGAAGGCACCAAAACTGCCCTCCAGCTAAATCTCCTGGTGGGAGTTAGTGCTGGCTGTCCACAGGCAGGTCCTCTGCATCCCACCACGTATCCACTGCTGCCCTGAATATCCAAGGGATCAATCTCTGCTTCCTCCTGGTCCATCTCTCTTTTGTTCCTCATGAACAGCCTGGATTTAGTTCTGAGAAAATGCTGCTTCCAGGGGATGAAACCCTACCTTTGGAACAGGCTTTCCTTGGCAAGCCCCCAGTTCCTGGGGTTGGGAAAGCTTTCATGGCCCAACCAGAGCCACATTTCTTTGGGTTTGAGCTCCTGGGTGGATTTCCCTTCTGTTCCAGCTCGGTTGCTGATGTTTCAGAGCAGTGGTTTGGATGAAAGCTCCCTGCTGGGGTAGGTTTATGTGATTGCTATTGTTAAATTTTGTAAATAAGTCCTGAGTTCTATGGTGATAGACATCCCTGAGGGGTGTCACTGGAGGTTCAGGGCTCCTCCTCTGCCTGGAAATGGCCAGGTGAGCCTGTGGATGGCAATTGAGGAGCTGTCCTTGCTCCAGCACAAGGATTTTGGACAGGTGAGGGGGGTGCCTCAAAGCCAGCTTGGTCCAATGGTCTCAGAGGAGAAAACCTGTGTTGGAATCAGCACTTGGTGGATGCTCTGAGCCTGGTGACACTTTGGGGTGCTGTCCTACCTGATCTTTATGCATTTTGGCAAGTCTTTGGGTTCAGGAGGAGACTTTTACCTCACCTGAAGCGTCTGAGACCTCCTATTGAGCTTCAGCTCTCCCTGCAGAGCAGGAATCACCTTTGGGGTTGCCACATTGCTGATGTGCTTGGAGAAACATCTCCAAAAAACACTGTAGGGACTTTGAGGAGAGGGGATTTCCAGCCTGTATTGGCAAAGCATCCCAACTTCAAACCAGATCTGGGGGCAAGGGAACAATCCAGGCTTTCCCTCCCATCCTGGCTCTGCTGTGCATCAAATCTTGCTGATTTATTTATTTCTCTTTCTGAGCTTGGTCTGTGGTGCAGGGATCCCCCATCCAGGACAACCAGGCTGACAGACTCCAGGCAAAAGGAATGGGGACAACAACTATAAAGCAAAAAAAAGTAGACCTAAATATTTAATTAATTTCCAAGTTCAGCTTGGCAGAAATGATATTTTTTATTTACATGCATGTGCATATTGGAAATAAATTACAAACAGTATATAGCTTATAAATGCTACAATATGTAAATAGAAATCTTGTCTATTTTGCTAAAACTGCATTTATCTATTTTATGTGTGGGTATAAAATAGTGGCAGTAGAACAGGCATGAATTGAAGTGGACTGAAAGGAAAGGGAATAACAAGTTCTGTATGGATAAAGTGTGACAGGGCTGCAGCCCCTTGGGAGGGATATCTCCATTTCCCTGAAAGCCTAAACAAACTCCATGACACTAATGTGCTGCCTTCACTTATTAATCCTCTGATCTATTTATTAATTGATTGCTTTGCTGACTTGTTTCTCTTTTGTTTCTTTGCCTGCAGTAAGGAGTACCCAGTTGTCCCCAGGAGCACAGTGAGACAAAAAGTGTCCTCGAATCACAGTCCCTTCAGCGGGGAGAGCAGGGTCCTGTCTGCCTCCTCCAACCTGGGCTCCCAGTACCAGTGTGAGAACGGGGTGTCCAGCACCTCCCAGGACCTGCTGCCTCCTGCCAACCCCTACCCCATCTCCCAGGAGCACGGCCAGATCTACCACTGCACCAAGAGAAAAGGTCAGAGCTTGGCTGCTTGGTGTTTTCCCCCTCCTAACACGACTGTCAGCATGGTTTCCTGATGTTCCCCCTTGGACAGCTGCCTTTGTGGGCAGAAAAACATCAAAGTGAAAGAATATTTTATATATTCAGTGAGAAAATACTTTCCTTTGTCTTCCTTCTCCAATAGTTGATTTTTTGGCAAAAATAGCACGCAACAAATGATGCTGGAGGATGAGTGAGGCATGAGAGTTGTGGGCAGCTCCCCCAGGCTGGGCTGGGAAACTCTCAAATCCTATTTCTGCAGGGTTGGGAATGAGCTGTTTGGAGGGCTGGCAGTGCCTTCCACCCACTGTGAATCCACATTTGGAAAGATAGCTGGTGCTGGAGATAAAGGTGACTGATCTGCAGCCCCTCAGACAGGGTTAATCTCCAAGTGGAGATACCTTGACAGTTTGCATTTTGCCCAGTTTGTGACTCAGGGCTGTCTCAGCTGGGACACAGTTTTTGTCTGCAGAAATGCTGGGGCTAATGAAGGGTGCCTGGGATGTAAACCCATGATATCCATGTTCCTTCCCTTCTGCTGCCACTGACCTGCTTTGACAGAGCTTTAGGCATCAAACTGAGAGGGCTTTCCACTGACTGCTGGGCTCATCCTGGCATGAAGAGCCCCCTGATAGTGATGAGATGATTGTTCTGGGCAGGAGTGAGGGGTTTGTGGTCTCTGCCCTCCTCTCCCAAAGCAATGGCAGTGCTTCAGTGCAGCACCACTTGTAGGACTGAGATAACAAAAGCTTTAGATCAGTTTTACTTGGGGAAAAAAAAACCCAAACAACTAGGGGATTTCCAGAGCTGGATGCAACAAGGGGTGGGCAGGGGCTGATTTCTGCCAACCCCTCAGGATTTACTCTATGGAAAAGCTACCAGAAGGCAGCAAGCACCAGGGCATTGAGTGCAGCAGGAATTTCTCCCCACAGCAGATCCCTTCCCACTTCCCTGCACGACCCTATCAGTCAGACACATGTCATTATTTTTAGCAACATAACCCCTGGAGCACTGGGATGTGCAGACACACAGTCTAAGGTAGGGAAGGCTGGGAAGTGCTGGCACAGGAGGCAGGAGGGCAGTGGAAACCTCTCCCACGCCCTTGGCAAATCCCTCGGATGTTGTAGGAGCACAAGGGTTGTATGCAGGTATGCAAAGTCAAAAAAACAACTGAGAAATCCTAATATTTTCCTGAGATTGAGGTAAACAGTGGAAAACAGGTGGAATTTTCTGTCCCCTCCAGCTGACCATAGGATCTGCCAGAGCAGGGACTGGAAATGGGGATGGCTGTAAGGCAGGGAATAGAGATGCAGTGGTCACCCAAAGTGTCCCCCAGGCCAGAGGGGGAGTGTGGCCTGTTTCAGCCCTGTGCTGCTGTGGCTGGGAGGTTTTGGGTGCTGCACAGTCCCACTGCTGGAGATGGAAGGTCCCAGCCTGCCATCCCTCCTCAGCTGCGGCTCCTGGGAGTCCTTCCCAGCTCCTCAGTGCTCTCACCTCTCCTCTTCCGCCTTCCCAAAACTAACCAAAACAAGCTGTCCCAAATGGCAGCCAGCCCTCGGGACAATCCCTGGCTGCAGCGTGTCCCTGCCCGCGGGGCAATTCATCATTCGCCTCCGCATTGTAACCTGATAAGGAACCAACAGAGGTTTCCTTCCAGTTTTGGGATTCCCGCTAAGTGGTGTCTCCATGGGTGGTTTCCCTCAATCCCCCAATTATCTCACTTCCTCTTATTGTCACTGAAGACACGGCTATCTGCCCTGGAATAAAGCTCCCTCTTGGCCACAGTGCAGGGGACAGGGGGACAGCCTGGCCTGCAGGAGCGATGGCCCCTCCTTATCTCTGCCATGGCTGGAGTGGCACAAGCAGTTAAGGGCCTTTTATCAGAGCAGCCAAAGGCTTTAATCAAAGAGCAGCAGTGTCCTGCCCGATACCACGGCTTCTTCTGTGAGCTTGGGTGTCCCCGCAGCCCAGCCTCGCTCCCCTCCCCTCCTCGTGCCTTTGGCAAATCCAAAACAGCCACCAGGGCTTACAGGAAAGAAACACACAGTTAATGGGAACCAGAGAGCCAGGCTGAGCTGCCAAGCAGCTCTTTGCGAAGTGAAATTAATTAAAAGGAAAAAAAATTCACTAGAGATGAGCGATTTGGGTCGGATAAATCAGAGTGTGGGCCAAGGTTTCATGTCACTGAACATGGAGCTTCCTTCCAGCACCAGCAAGGATCTTTGGTGGGCATAGGAAAATATGTATGATATCCCTCTTTTTTTTTTTTTTTTGCTGTTCCAGCCTCTCATTTCTGAGTTTTCCCTCATAATTCTCCTGCTTTCCTACAGAAAACTCAAAAACAAGCATTTGTTTGCTCCTACTGTGCCTCAGTCTATTTTCTGGACTGGAAATCTTATTGATTGTGCTGGATTATCCACTCCCCAAGCACTGACTCCTCCTCAGGCAGCCTAGGATTTATCTCAAGCGGATTATTTCCTTTCTCAAGGCTGTGGTTATGGATAAATGCTCTTGGGGGCAGAGGCCAGTTCAGCTGGGCTTGAGACCAGCTGCTGTCTGCATCTTCTGGGGTGAACTCCACCACTGGTTTTCCAAACCAGTCTCCTTCCAGATTTGACATCTCCTGATGTTTCTCTGCATCCTTTCCAATCAGAGCCAAGCCTTGGGTTAGGCTCAGTTAGGGACAGGTCTGTGTTCACCCAGCCCAAAGGAACCTTGTTCAACTCCTGCTTTCCTGGTGACCTAAGACAAGGATTATTCTCTGTGCTTGGCAGTGTTGTTCTTAGCTGTCAAGGCAAGATGGATTCACTGTGGAGATCTGATATGGAATTGCATTAGGGGAGAGCAGCAGGGCTGCCAGGGGGTGTTATCTCTGAAGGCTCCCCTGCCTCAGGGAGGTGATGCTCTCCTGGCTGAGGAAGGCAGGAAGGAAGGACACATCCCAGAGCTCCCAGTCTGGCCACTCCTGGAGTGCAGGTGGGAGGGCAGGGTCACAGCACTGGGAATGTCCTGGTGTGCTGCAATGGGGTCGCTGTTCCAGGAGTGGGGAATGCAAGGATCATCCTGCCTCGTGTCCCAGCTCCACACTGGGATTGCTGAGGGCATGTGGCAGTCACTGGTCTTGAGAGGATTGACTACCTCCAGCCCTGGGTCTCATCAAGGAGTGGCCTCAGCTCTTGATGTGGATTTTAGGCTGACACAAAGAACAGTTGGAGCTTTGTCTTTTTTCTGGTTGTTCTCCACCTCTCCCATTGTTGTGCTTGGAGAAGCCCAAAAGGCCTCACTCACCAGCAGGCAGCTTGCCTTGTCTTCCATTTAGCCCCACATCCCAGTCAGGATCCTGGGCCTTGTTTTCCCTTGTATTATCCTCTCTCTCTGATATCCTGTGGACTAAATAGTCATCCCTCTAAACCTCTGCTCCCTCCCAGCCTTACACAATCCCAACCACTTGGCAGATTTCTGGGATGCTTGTGATGCTGAACAGGAGGCAACTGGAACAGCTTCTCCCTGGGGATGTTATAAAAGTTGTCAAGTTGGCACTCTGAGGGAGAAGAGGGAGGTGGCAGAATCCACTGGCTCCAACCAGTGAGGACTGTGTCCTTCAGCCCCCTAACTTGGACAGAGCCCTGGGGAAGGATTTATCTTCCCTCTCCTTCCTGCTCTGATGAGTTGGTGCTGGTACAGCAATGCCTTTCCACCTTCTCAAGAACAGGCACTGACAGTGTGGACAGACCTCTTTGTTGACTGAACCCACCCAACTTGGTTTTTTCACTCAAAGAATCTGTAGGACAGAATCCAGGCATGGGATGTCTTGGAGGACACGATGCTGATGTTTGGGGATGAGATGAGTTGGCCAAGGCTTGGGCTGTGCTGCAGAGATGCAGTGGAGCCAGAGCAGGATGGCTGTGGGACACTGAGGGTGAGGAAGGGACTCCCTGCCTGGGGAGGAGATGTTCAGGGAGCTGGGGTGCACCCAGCTCATGCTCCTGTCACTGCAGTTTCATATCCCTGATGGAAAGGCAGAGGGAGCTGGGCCATGATTAAAGGGGTCCCATCAATGCCTGTCACTGTCTGCAGGGAGGTGCCAGGGGATGGGCCAGGCTCAGGTGGTGTCCAGCAACAGGACAGCAGGCAGCAGCTGATGCCTGGGAGGTTCCACCTGACCCATGAGGAAAGACTTTCCTGTGGCCAAGCACCAGCCAGGCTGCCCAGGAGGGTATGCAGTCTCCTCACTGGAGATAACCCAGAATTTTCTGGACACAGTCCTGTGCTCTGGGATGACCCTGCTGGAGCAGGGAGGTATATCCCACCAGATAACCCATTGTGGTCCTTCCAACCTGCCCCATTCCCTGATCCCCCTCTCCTGTCAGAGGTGCCTCCTGTGCCCCTGCAGGGAATGCTGGCAGCTTGCTGCCTGTGGGAAAGACTCCAGCTTTTGGGGGTTGGGTTGTCCCTGTCCCACAGCCCTGTTGTGTTCACACAGCACAGCCATATCACAAACAGTGCAATAGCTGGAATGGCTGGCATGTCTTAGGTTCCATGTCCTAGGATTTAGGACTTATTTGTCCTTTAGAGATGTTCATTTTATTGAATCTGCCTTGCTCTTGTCTTCTTGGACAACCTTTGTCCCTCTTGCACCCTGGTATTGGCTCTTCAGGCTCGTGCCAGATCCATGCTGGAATCCAGACTGGATGAAAGAACGGAGTTAGTGATAATCACCCATTGTGTCTCCCTCACAAAGTCAGGATGCACCTCCTGTAATGCCCTGGAAATGTGGGTGAGCTCTGAAAACCAAACAAGTCGTGCCCCATTCTTCATTGTCTTCCCTCCTGGGGAGCTGAGTGTTGTGTGGGGAAGGAACTCTTCTGATTTACACCAGGGGGGAGAGGGAGGCCCAGTGCAGCCTGGAGTCCAGAGGCTTTCCATGTTTGCATTTCATTCTACGTGGCCCGAATCTCGGAACTGGGAAAATTCCATTTAAAAAGCCATTTGCGTGGTATTCACAGCCCAGCTGGAAGCAGTAAATACCGGAAACCTTGGACGCGCTCGTGCTCTCGCTCCAGCTCCTTCATTAGATAGATCATCAAATTCCTTGTGAGGGAGCCAGTTTCCACCCCATTCTTCAGGCTCCGTTTTCCTTGGATTCACTTCAGAGCAGCTTCTCCCTGGTGCTGGCAGCTCCCCTGCTTGGCAGCACCTCCTGCTTTCTGAGGGTTGTGCAGCACCGAGGGGCTGATCACCACCCTTGGCCTCCCAGAACAGCACTGGGGGGTGGTCAGGATATCTCCCAGGATAGCCAACAGCTCCTCTGGGGGCTCGGTGGCACCTGGGAAGGGATGAGGACCTGCTGTCAGGGAACATCAGCAACCAAACCCTGAGCAGGCAGTTGCTATCTCCTGCTGACCTTGAGGTAAAAGAAACTCCAGGGACAGGGTTATGGCCTTGAGCTGCACTGCCCAGGCTCCAGAGCCCGTGAGGATGAATGGAAACTGCAGCCTTTGGCATTGCATGAGACACCTGCTTGTCTTGTGCTCCTTTTGTCGCCCTAGAGCTGCTCCACACACCCTGGGGATGTTGCTCTGTGCTGGCTCTGGGCTCCTCTGTGAGGAGTGGTGGGACAAGACCAGACCACCTGTGCCACTGTACATCCCTCAGGCAGCACCAGCTGAGGCTCTCTGCTCTGCACCATCCACCTCAGCATGCACATGGACCATTCTCTTCCCTCTCTGGCACTTGGAGGCTCCATAGGTGGAAAATCTCTGGGAAGAGGGGCAGGAGGACAGGCAGAAGCTGTTAGGGCAGGCTGGAATCCTTTGTTAGTGCCTGGCTCCTGTTTGGACATGGGAACAAAGTCCTTACACACCTTAAAATCCTTTTCCACATAAAACATCAGCAAACCTGGCTCTAGAGGGACCAGCACAGTGATCCTGAGAGCTTACGGAAGGACAGAGGGCACTTTTGGGGTTTCCACTGAAATCCTGGTTGGCTTTGTTTCTCTCTCTTCACCTGTGATGGATTCTGGAAGTGGTTCAGTGACACTGCAGCTCTGCCCAGCTGGGCTGTGAAATGCCTGGGCTAAATGGAAAAATCAGCAAGCTCAGGTTGTAAGGCAGTTTTACACCATGGAAAAACAGAGTTTGACTGGTTTGTGTTGTATATTTTAAAAAATCAAAATAAAATAAACAGTCAAACCCCAAGCCAATGATTTCTGGTGCCAGCAGAGTGATGCGGTTTAATGCTGAAAACTTTATTAGCAGAACAATGCTGCATTTTACAAGACATTGTTTTTCCACCCCAGTGTTCTTATTACTCAGCGGTGGGTCAGGAATCCAAACTTTTTGCACTGTGCATAAAAGCTCCAGCTCAGGCTGTCTTCCAGATGTCCCTCTTGTCATGGAGCTGAGATCAGGAGGGAGGTTAGAGCTGTGCCTGCAGCTTTTGGCTCTCAGGGGCCTCCATCCTTTCCCCTGCTCCTACCTAAGCTGGACCTGAGCTGGATGAAGGAGGATGACACATTCCTGCATCTCCCTGCTCATTGTTTCAGCTGGTTTTAAAAATGGGATGGAATTGCTCATTTATCTCATCCTGCTTCCCACCCCAATTTACAGGGAAGGCAGAGGAGAGGCTTGATTATCAGGGCTCTGCATTGCTGAGGGGAAGGAGCAATGAAAGAACAAAATTCAAAAGTTGCTTTGAGGTTGTCAGGAAGAAAGAAATGGGACTGTGGCTTCCCAGCTGAATTCATGGTACTACAGAGCCAAAGGCCACTTTGGGAATGTCCCCACAGTGTCCCTCAGTACCTGTTCTCTGTGGCATTGTTGACCAAGATGAACAGCAGCAGCTGTTCCACTGGACTTGGAAGAGCCCTGGGTGGGAATAATGGGTTATTTTACATGCAGAGAGGGCACAGCTCCCAGGAGAGCCCCAGTGGCTGTTCAGAGCTATAAGGGTTACGTGCATGTGTGTATTGAGAAGAAACAAAAGATGCCTGCACTGCCCACCTGCCCCTCCTGGAGGGGGAATGCAACACGAGCATTCCCCTCATGGCAGCCTGGCAGCAGCACCTCTGTGCCTCCTGTGGGACACATGCTGTCCTCAATCCTCCTCTCTCTGCAACTCTTTGGGGTTTGTTTCCCACTGTATTTGGGGGGTGAAAAAAATTACACCTCAAAACAGGTTGGTTGAGAAAACTTGTAATGGGTAACTTGTTCTAAATTTCTTTCAAATCTGACCCCTGTTCAAAGGGTGCAGCCAGGGGAGCTCTAACCAAGTGGGATGTTTTCCTGCCTGCACAAGAAATCTTATTTTTGAAGCAGCAGCAAAGTTAATCCATGTCAGAACAGCTCCCCTTCCCTTGCCATGCTGTCCTTAAAATCTCTTGGTGAAGCGCTCATCCCTGGGAATTTTGCCATCCATTCCAGCAGAGCTGGATTTCATTTGATGACCCTGTGAATGAATAAATAAGTGCACATTCATTTATTCATTTGGCCTCACCCTGGAGATTTCACCTAAATTGTTTATCTCCTTCCCTCTGCTCGCCTGGGATGCTGCAGGAAACAAAGGGCTCTGCAAGATGTGCCTTGTTGTTTCTAGCTGTGAAATTTACTTTTCTCCTTTGTTCCCCTTGGCTCCAGCACACGGCCCTGTGTGGATTTATGTGCCCAGCTGCCTTGGCACAGCTGAAGGCTGGGGCTGTCAAACTCCAAATCTGATTGTCCCAGCCACACCATCACTCTCTTGGGAGGATTTTTATTGTGATCTCCTTTTTTGTCTCTTTTTATCATGGAAATGTTTTGTTGTAAAGGAAAGGATTTGAGTTGACAGCATCAGCTCTGAGCCTCCTGGGGGGGAGTGGGGATGCTGGTAGGTGCAGAGGTCACAGGCAGATGGAACTCCTCAGGTAAAAGTGGCAGCAGAAAGGAGACAGGGAGCAAGATGAACCTCAGCATCCCTCCAGCATCTGGACTTCCCCCCCAGAGCTTCCAGCAGAGAGGGCCAAGTGCAAGGCTTGGTTTCCAGAGGCTGGATTGAGATTTCCAGGGAAATGATGGGGATCCACACGGAGGGCAGTGTCAGATTGTCCTGGGCGAAGCCAGCACTGCAGACAGGGTGGTTCCTCTGCGTGCACATTACCCTTGGTGCCTACCAGGATTTTCTCTCCCAACAGACGAGGAATGTTCCACCACCGAGCATCCCTACAAGAAGCCCTACATGGAGACCTCTCCAGCGGACGAGGACCCTTTCTACAGGCCCAGCTACCCGCAGCAGCAGGGCCTGAGCACGCCGTACAGGACTGAGTCGGCGCAGCGCCAGGCCTGCATGTACGCCAGCGCCGCGCCGCCCACGGAGCCCAGCCTGGAGGACATCAGCTGCAACACGTGGCCCAGCGTGCCCTCCTACAGCAGTTGCACAGTGTCTGCCATGCAGCCCATGGACAGGTTACCCTACCAGCATTTCTCTGCCCACTTCACCTCGGGGCCGCTGGTGCCGCGCCTGGGCAGCGTGGCCAACCACACGTCGCCCCAGATCGCGGACACCCACGGCATGTTCCAGCACCAGAGCTCCCACCAGCCCATCGTCAGGCAGTGCGGACCTCAAACGGGCATCCAGTCCCCTCCCAGCAGCCTGCAGCCGCCAGAGTTCCTCTATCCCCACGGCGTGCCCCGAACGCTGTCGCCGCACCAGTACCACTCGGTGCACGGCGTGGGCATGGTGCCAGAGTGGGGCGAGAACAGCTAACCAGGCCCAGGGCAGTGCCAGAGCCACGGGCAAACCCCGCCAGCGGCAGGAGGCAGAGGAAAAGCGTCCCCCTGTTGATGACAAAGCGTTTTGCAAGACTCCTTGAGGTGAATGTTCAGCACTCCGAGGGACGGGCACTGACAGAAGCCATCGGCCTCGCTGGGACTTGCCCTGACCCCCTCTTGATTTCTTTTGTTTCAGAAGAAAAGCCAGCAGCCCAGCACACTTCTGTCCCTCCACAGTCCCACCCAGTTTGTGTTGCTGCCACCACCCTCCTTCCTCCCCTGCCCCTCTGCTCTTTTTTGTTCTCCAAGGGACACCAAGCTCCTGCTGCCTTTCTCACCACGGTCAAAATGCTTGAACAAGAACAGTTAGGATCTTACCTTTTTTTTTTTTTTTTTTTTTTTTTTTTGTGGTGTTGATGTTGACAATGTTATATAATAAATAATAATATATATTTTTTTTCTTTCCATTTTCTCAGAAAAAAAAAAAAAGAAAAAAGACACCAGCTCTTTTACCAAGGGTAGATTTTAGAGTGGTGTTTCTATTTTTTTTTTTTTTTAATTAGTGTTATCTTCACTTTTCAACTCAAAGAGGTACTGAGAACCCACAAATAAATAAATCCAGTACCTACCTCACCCAGGCATTGCACCAAGAGTGGAATTACTCCCACAGGGAGCTGTGTTTCCTTACAGATTCCCCAAAATTCTCTCCAGGAACCATTCCATAAACCATCCTCATCTCCTTTCCTACTTGTAATTCTCTCACTCCTCTTCCCTTCCCATCCCCTGGTCTTTCCTGGTCCCAGCTGTCTCTGATGGAAGTGTGGGGTTATTTCCAAGCCTGCAAACATCCCCAGCTTGAGTCCTGCTGGATTTTTAGCAGCGTGTGGAAAGCCAGGCTCTGAGCCAGCTGCCACGGGGGGAGAGGGGGAGAGGATGCAGAACTGAGAGGAAAAAGTTTGCTCACCAAAACGATGATGATGCGTGTTTGCAATCCCGGGCTTTCATTTTCTCCCGTGTTCCTTTGCTTCCTCTCCAAAAAAAAAAAAAAAAAAAAAAAAAAAAGCCAAAAAAAAAAAAAAAACAAAAAAAAAACCCAAACATATCAATCTGGGTGTGTGAAGTGAGATATTAAATAAATGTGTTTAAAAGGGGCAGAAAGTGATCATGAGAGGCTGGGAGTGGTGGATGTAAAAAGAGAAGGAAAAGCAAATATGTGCAAGGAAAAAATGTCTACTGCAGAATATTTCAGGTGTAAAGTTTCCTGGTCCTATTTATTTATACGTGGGAGTTCCAATAACTCCAAGGATGTCACAAAAGCAGCTGATTCCAAGAGGTTCAAACTTTTATTGAAATGGAAGTTTGCTTTCTTTTCTTTTTTTTTTTCCTCTCCAAGCTGTGCACACTATATAATTTACATATATTTTTAATTAAAAGTAATTCTAATTAACTAAAGAGGTATAACTGCGTGTCAGCCACTGGGAAGGTGGGTGGGAATGTGTGGGAATTCTGATGTGGGAGGGAATACAGACAAGTATCCCAAGCCATGGAGCAAAGGAGAAAAAAAGAATCAGAAAATAATCCCTACTGAGCTCTGCTCTCCCATTTTTGTGTGCCAATTTATGGCTAATAAATACCACACGCTCTCAACAGCAAGGGAGTGCCCACCTATCTTTAATGTATTTTTGGATTTGGGGTGGTTTTAGTTGATTTTTTTTTGCTTCTACTTGATGCCTATAATTGAATTTTTTTTTTTTTTTTTAGCAGAGGAGGTGCAGCATCACAGGGGGGCAGGTAGGGATGGGCTGAGCTTGAGCTGAGTTTGGGGCTGTAGGTCTGTTCAACAACTGCCTGGGTCTCTTGGGGTCACTTTCCCATCAAGATTTACAAATGACCTTGCTGGATGCTGGGATGGCATTGGGAAGCCCCAGTGAGGTGGAACTCCACCCTTTTCCCAGGGAAATGAGATTGGAGGGAAGTTTTTGGCTCAGGGGTTGTGTCCCAGCCTCAGTGAAGGAGGAGAGATGCTTTGGGAGCTGGAAACCAGGTGGGAAAATCAGCTCCAGAGCCATGAAGAGATTGCAGTTGGGAAGCCCAGGGGCACCTCAGGGGGAGCATGGAAGGAGCCAAGGATGTGTCCCCAGCCTGGGACAGGCAGCAGGGACACTCCACAGGGATATTCCCACCTTGCTGTCCCAGGGATGGAGGGCATGGGGTGTTCTGAGCCTCTCCCAGCACTGCCTCCAATAAAACTTTCTTCTTTCAGGTGTCTGCTTTTACTGTCTTGTGCTTGCAAAGCATTTCATGGGTGTTGGGTTGGGCACAGCCAAATGTGATGCTGGAGATCACTCTGGGTATCAACAGCACTGGGCAGAGGGAGATGCAGGGGCACAGCTCAATTCTTGCAAAGATTTTTGTCTGCGTGGAGCCACCCCCAGGGAATCACCCAAACGTCACATTAAATCACACAGAACATGCAGGGCTCCAGGAGTGATGAGTAAATTGCATTTTGAGTTAAGGAACACAACAGTTACTCTGTATTTAGCTGTCATCTACTCTGTGCTTCCCCAGCTCCCACTGCTGATCATGGAATCATCCAATGCCCACTGGTGATTCCCATGTCATTACATGGGCAGGGGTTACCCTGTCAGTAAGGAGGTCTCCCCAGAAATGCCTGCCAGGCATCTCAAACAGGATTAAGGAAAACTAAACTCCCGTGGAAAATTGCATCTTAAGCTTTGGGAGGAAAGCCTCAAGCTTCCAACTCCACTCATTTCCTCAGAGCTCCTCAGGTTTGGTTTTTGGCTCTTTGGGGTTATGCTGAGATTGTGTGATGGGTTTTGGGGCTGGAAAACCAGGCAGATCCCTGAGAGCAGCCTTGTGGAGCCACACTGGTGTGAGGAGCAGGGAGGCCATCAGTTGTCACAGCAGTAAAATCTGGGATGGAGGCAAAGCAAAGGCAGTGGGAGGATCCAAAAAAGCCTTTTCCTCCTCTTTTGAGGCACTTTGTCCACGTGGCATTTCCATATGGCATTTCCATTTCCATGGGCAGGACTAGGGGGAGTCAGGATGTGAAAGGAAAAGGTGATACCAGCTTGGATGTGGATGTGCCTGTTCTACCTTTTCCCCAAGAGGTCCAAAACAACACCAGGAGCTGTCAAGAAGAAGGTTGTCCTGTCCCTCTGATTGTGATTTTATGATCCAAAGAACCTGATGTAATTTCTTTTCTTATGGATTTATCTCTTAGCCAAGAATAATAATGCTGAGAATAACAAACAGCAAAATTAGGGGAAAAAATACATTTGTCAGTGGAGGAATTGGACAAAGGAGGTTGCAAAGTTCCCCCTATTCAGAGCTAAACTGGCAGTTCTTCCCTGTGAGGGTGGGCAGGCCCTGGCACAGGTGCCCAGAGCAGCTGTGGCTGCCCCTGCATCCCTGGCAGTGTCCCAGGCTGGGTTGGATGAGGCTGGGAGCAGCCTGGGCCAGTGGGAGGTATCCCTGCCATGGCAGGGGTGGCACTGGATGGGCTTTAAGGTCCCTTCCAACACAAACCATCCCATAATTCTTTAATAAGAAGCATTGAAACTTGGGGAAGACCATTCCCAAACAAGGCTCTGGTGGTTTTCCATAAACCCCACTGAGGGCTTATGGGGTGGGCTGGGCCTGGGCACAGGGGTGATGGAACCAGAGTCCTGGAGAGCTGAACCCAGGGAGGATTTGGGTGCCCTGAGAGGCACAGAGAGCTCTTTGTCTGTGCCCAGAAGCCACTCCACGTTTCAAGTTTCACCAGCCACGATGCTGGGTGGGTTTGGGAGATGAGTTTTGCCCACCAGCAGCCCCCAAAGCTGTGCTGGTGAAGCTTTTCCTGCAGGCAGGGACCTTTGGAAGGGACAAAGTCACCCCTCAGGCTGCTCCCATGGCAGAGCCAACCTCCCAAAAATTGCTCTTGTGCCTCGAGGGCTGAGGGAAAAAAATATCCCAAAGCCTCAGGATTCTTGTCCATAAATCCAGCCCACAATATCATAGATTTTACAGTGCTGTCAACTCTGACAATTTTATGATGGGTCTCATGTGATTTGGAAAAGTGTGGTTTAGTTTTTTCTCTTAAAATTTCCAGCTCCTGGAGACCAGTGAATATATGAGGCTCTCAAAGGATTCTTAGACTTTCCCCCACTGCCCTGTTTTTGATTTTTTGTTTGATTTTAGAACATACTGTAAAGTTGGAAATTTTACTGGAAAGAAAAGTGAGGCAGAGAAAACATGACTTGGGGAAGTGGGGCTAAAACTCATCACAGGCCAATAACTATTTAGTTTTGGGGTTTTTAAAAAAAATTTTTACTTTTTAAAATTATTTATGTCTGTTAAAAACAATGCCTTTGCTACATTATTTTTGAGTAATAAAAAGGACAAAGTTTGAAGTGAATGGCAAATGTTCAGAGAGTGGTTTGAATGAATTCCCACCCCCAAAGAGGAGTGAAACTTCCTTCACATTTAGATTTTACTCCTTCAAAATTTCCAAGGAAATGTTTCAACCTGAAGTCATTTCAGAGGGATGTGTTTCACTTGAACCCATCACAGGCAGGGGCTCCAATATCTCCTACTTCCTTTTTTTGGTCAAATCCTTCAGACTCAGTGTCTGCTTCTGGCTGTGAGGTTTGGAAATTTCACCCTGCACCTGTAAGGATTCAACAACAGAAAAGCAAATTTGCAAAGTCCCTGAGACAAATAAGGGCAAGAAATGAAGATACAACAGCTTCCACAGTCCATCAGAAGGGTTTGAACATCCTGGCTCAAACTTCACCTTGGAGACAATCCCAAGGTTTCCCACCAGTGAGTAAAATAATAAAAAAAGATGTGGTGAGAATACAGGAATTGGTCACTGTGGATGTCACCTGTGCACTGCTCTCACTCAGGGGTGTTTTCTCTCCTAGACACTGAAGGAATGAGTTGTAATCTGCCTCAGGGCAAAAAATGTTGCTTGAATTATGAACAGAAAGTACAGCCC
Organism: Oenanthe melanoleuca; assembly: GCF_029582105.1. NCBI lineage: Eukaryota > Metazoa > Chordata > Aves > Passeriformes > Muscicapidae > Oenanthe > Oenanthe melanoleuca. The sequence continues at coordinate 9,408,106 of NC_079349.1, forward strand.
TGAACTGGGAGGGGGAAGAGGCAAACACCTGCAGCAGTGCATGGGGAACCCTTGAACAGCAAGGGACTGGGGCTCGGGGGTACCTGCCCATAAATGTGGGTTTGTTGTGGAAGCTCAACAAGCCACATTATTATTAATTATTATTATTATTGTTGTAACAATCTGCTGCTGCTCCTCTGTTTTCTGGGAGGTGCCATGTGGAGAGTGCCTCTCCCCCTGGATGCTGTGTGATATCCCTGTCACCAACTCCTAAATGCTTCAGGATTTCACTTCAGCTGCTGCTCAGACCTGCACTGCTATGAATCAGGAATTTGTTTGCTGCCCCTGGGTCCTCCCATTCTCCTGAAAAAGCAATGAGATGGAATCTCAGTTCCTCTTTCCCTGCTCTTGGTGTGTGCAGCTCTAACAACTCCTTTAAGATCCCATTCCTGGCTGGGTTTGGCTCCTCCAGCCCAGCTGATCTTTGCTCCATGGTTGGCTCCTGCCCCATTTGTGATCACCAGGACCCCCAGGTCCTGTTCTGCAGAGCTTCTTTCAGCCCCAGCCTGAGCTGGTTTATGGGATTGACTTTGGGACTCCTTTGGGGAGCTCTCCAGTTTTTAGGGATCCATCTGAGCAGCAGCTCTGCTTCCTAGTGTTTTGTTCCCACTCCTGAACTGGGTGTCCTGTCCCATCAGCCCAGTCTTTAATAAATGAAGTTATTCCAAACCATTGGAGTCAATACTGATTGTTGAGGGTGCTGCTTATAGCCAACCACCACCTGGATTTTGGCTGCTGCAGATCCCCCTTGGCACCTGCTGACCCAGCCAACTTTCTGTTTCTATTTACCAGTCCCTACCTCATCAGTCTGGACTTGGGGATCACTGTTAAAGGCAGCTCCAGGTCCTGATGTTCTCCAGAAACTCAGACTGGAGAGTGCCCCTGCACTTCCCATCTCTGGATCACTGCACACCTGAGATGTCTGGGTGCAACTTCTTCATCAGAGCTTTGAATTGGAAAAAAAGTGGCCCACAAACACCCAGGATGGTTTTTTTGTGAGGCACAACCTGGAGAAAGCAAGCCCAGCTGAAGCCTGGCTGGAAAGATGAGTAGAATGGTGAATTTGCTGCTGGTCCAGAAGGTTTGGCTCCCCTGGCTGAGCTTGGTGCTGCCTGGCCAGGGAAGGAGGGGTAAATCCAGACTTGGAGAGTTTTAGCTGAAGGCAGGGGATCCTGTCTGTGCTGCTGGGACAGTCTGGAGCTGCTCAGGGAGTCAGGAGAGAAGGTGGCTCTGCACTTTGCAGCCTGAGAGAGGGACAGGCACCAATATTGATACTGGGGAGGTGCCAGTCGAGGTGATGATGACAAACCCAGGCTGGCAGGGGCTGCAGCCCTTGCCTGCGTGGGCAGCAAATAATAAAACTCTGGTTTGGGACACTTCCAAGTGCCCTGCACTGAAACCTGGGCTGTGTAGCAAAGCAGGGAGGCAGCACCACCTCATAGCTCTAGGCTGAGGCAACCTTGCACTGCTGGGTGACCTTCAAAGCCTCCAAAAACACTTGGCAAAGGAGAATAAATACTACTGTTGGATCCATGTGGGTACCTGAGCTTTTTGGGTGTGTTTAACCAGCACCAAAACACTGCTTTTAGGCTTGCATGACATCATTTCTTTGCTTACAAATGAGCAATTGTTATTTTCCTTCCATTTTTAATCCAATCACCTGAAACAATAAATTGTTTTTTTATGCAAAGCATCTCCTAGAAGAGGAAACATCAGAGCTGCTTAGTTTTTGGCATAAAATATTGCTGCTGGCCACCCCTGCATCCCAGCTTGTTGCTCAGCTGTAGAGTATTCAAAGAAGGAATAAAACACGGGGAAGTCAGGAACCAAAAGGGGTCAATTCATCCTTAGCTGTGTTATAATATTAACTTATAATAGCAATGAAGTCTCAAGTATTTCCCCACTATCTTCCAGGCACTGGGGATCATCTATGCCATTACTGGAAGGTTTTTACCCATAAAGAAGGGAGCTGTGGGTCTGAGCAGGATTATCAGCATCCCAGGGCATTCCTGAGCCTGATATGGGATTATTTTTAAGGTTGTTTGCTTGGATTTTTGTTCAATTGACACAGCTGTTAATAAAGTACAGGAAAGCAAGATGTCCTTTCTCACTTGGTTGTGGCAGCTTTTAAGTTTTTTTAATGATTTGATCAGTTATTGATGGGTGGGGGCAGAACTCCCTTGGATCATTAGCTGAATCCTGCTCCTGCTCTTTCCAATAGGACAGAATTCCAGGAGAATTTTGGGACAGGTAGCTCTGCCTGAGAGGTGCAGCAGGCTGGGATGGCTAAATATAACCTAAATTAAGGCTTCATCTGGAGCCCAAGCTGGAGAGTTTGGGAGCCAGGAAAAGTTGAACAGGCACTATTTAAAGAATGAAGTGGCTGGGGAAGCTCTCCAAGCTCAGTGGCATTTCACTGAGGACCCTCAACATTCAACCTGAAATTATTCTGGGTTTTTTTGTTGAAGGTGGTTGAATTTTGCACGTTGAGGTCCCAAAAGACAACTGCAGTGACCCATTTCTTTAGGAAATTAAGCTACTCTTAACTCTCTGCACCAACTCTTCTTTAGCTAGAAGTCTTGTCCACAGTGGGGCTGCTACTGGGAATTCCAACAGGAATATTCTTTTAGACAAGTTATAGATGAGCCCATGCAGAGTTAGATCAGAGAAAAAAAGTCATGTGGGATTTTTTAAAATTTATTTTTTTGCTTAATCCATCCTGATGAAGTTCAGTGTAGCAGAAATGTATGAATTGGATGCTGGGCTGTGGGGATCTGTTCTCCTTCAGGACACAAGAGTGGGATAACAGGGGAATAAGTGATTTGTACATCAGGGATAACAGAAAGCACAGCCATTGTCCAGACCTGGCTTGTGCAACCCCCTTGGGATTCCATCAAGGACATGATCCTTGCCTGGAGGAGAGGGATTAAATGGTAGGATAAAAGGAACAGAATGGCAAAGCCAGGAACCCCCCCAGCCTGCTCTCCTCACACTTGGGAGTGACCCTGGCAGGGAGATGCTCCTTGAGTCCCAACCTTTGCAAAGCACTCGTGGCAAGGAGCAGCTCCTTGGTGCCACGACCCTGAGCTGTCCCCTGCTCCCACGGCTCCTGCTGCTGCTGAAGGGGCTCTTTCCCGGTGTCACTGATGGCCCTGACCTTTATGTTCAGCCTGTGCTGGAGTTCACCCAGCTCCCCCTCACCGGGGAGCAATCAGCCTGGGATCCTGGCACTGCTTCCTCCCCATCCTCCTCCTCCTGGCTTTCCATGGCATGGACAAACCCCCAGGCTACCTGCCTCCCTTCCTGGAAGCCAAGGGGATGAGGGGAAATGGCAGAAAATCCCTTACATGGCTGGGATTTTTGGAGACATAAAAGCTTCTCTTTGAGAGCAAATACTTTTTTTTTTTTTTTTTTTCCTCCACCCCCCCTTTCTCCTTCTCATGGCATTAGGGCTCAAGAAATTCCTTGGAAAATAATTTGTCAAAGCCCTGCCTGATCAAAGACATATATAAAAGGACCCTTTTTTTTCAAGGGGAAAAACTCCCCCTCCGAGCTCAGAATGAATTGGCAATTCATTTACCAACTGTCAGATAAAGTAGCTCAATCCCTATCACGTCTTTAGCTGGAGCTGTGGCCAGAAGGAAGCAATTCCCGGCCCACTGTGCGTCCATGTTTGGGGTATGTTAGTGATTAGAGTATTCCTGCCTGGGGGATGCAGAAAGATATGACTCAGATTCACAAAAGAGCCATAAATCTCCCTCCTTTTATTCAAAATGTGTGTTTTATAGCCATTTCCTGGCCAATTTCTGCCTCGGATAAATATGTAACATATCTGTGTGTGTATAGTTTTTAGGGCTGAGTGTTGGGCTTCCTCTCAAGAGCCAACTGTCTGCTCAGAACAGCAGAGAGCTCCAACTTTTCCTTTCATTCCCAGAAAATTCCCTGGTTGAGCCTCAATTGCCTGTCCTGGTGGCACCTGCTCCTGTTCTCCTGGAGCTGTGGTCCCTGGAAAAGGTTTGAGTGGGAGACAGGATCTGGAGGACCCCAGAAAGATTATCCAGGCTCCAAGACAGGAACAACCAGCTTGGAAGGACAATGCAGAGCTGCAGGAAAAGTCAAGGCAGGGATATTCCTCTGCTTCAGACCCCCCACAAGCAGAAATGCCCAATGACTTTAATTGTGAAGGGCTGCAACCCTTCACTAAAATCAGCTGAGAAAGGCTCCCCAAGACCCATTTGCTCTTTGTGATTAGAGGATGAGTTCCAGGAAGAAGGAAGAGCAGGAACAAGCTCCTGGAGAGTACCAGCACTCAGCTTTCCATCGGTGTCCTGCTCCTCCAAGTCACGCAGAAAGCTGATTCCCCTCACTGAAACAACAGGAAAACCCATCCTCTTTGCAGGAAAGCAGTAAATTTGGGGGTCTGGCATTGCTGGTACTTTATTTTTAGCTCTTCCTTCTAATCCTTTAAGCCTGGAGTCCCTTTCTGTTTCCTTTTCCCCTAAACCAGGAGCTGCAATCGCTTGGCCCTGGTTCAAAGTCTCAAAGCCAAGGGCAAAGCTCCCAGATCCCAGAGCAGTCTGCAAGGGGGCCTGAGGGTTATCTCCTGGAGGGTTTGATCTCAAAGCTGCTGGACTTGGTGGGAATCTCAGCCCCAACCCTTTTTTTTTACCATGCCCTCAAACATAGCCAGCCTATTGGCACACCCTGGGTGCACGTGGTGGTTAAAAATAACACCTGTGCCTGCAAGAAACAGCCTCAAAATGTTTCCTAAACTTTGGCCCCAGGCTAGAATTGATCTCAGATGCCCAGTGTGATGCCTTGAGTGAAAGATAAAGCAAGAAAAATGTGGATTAATGATTGAGGATGATGGGAATTCCTCCTAAAGGCAGAGGTGGCAGAGGAAAATATCACTTGCTGGAGTGAGATTTGTGTTATTGCTGTGCTTTGGATGCTCTTCAGGGGACAGGCACTGCCAGGCTGCTCTTTTCCTGCTCTTTCCTGCTTTTCAGTGATTTCTGGCAACTTCACGTTGCAGGTTCATGTCCTTCCATGAGCTATTCCCACCAGGTGAATAATCCTCAGTGCCAGGAGATGTCAATCCTTTGGAATTACCTTCCTCTGCATCAGGCACTGCTGGCCCTGGGGTCATTTATCAGCAGGGGAAGGAACTTCTGGAGATCCCCCAAATGCTGAGGCTTTAGTAATTCTCTACCTGAGGTGGCCCTTTGATTTCAAACAAGGAACCAGCAGATCTGAAACCTTCCACACAAGTGTCTTTCAGCTCTGCCCTCAGCTTCCAGCTGAATTTATTTTTTTTCTCCTCGTGGTATCTCCATTTCAGGCCCCTTCATGTAAACATTTGGAAGCACATGCTGGTTTTAACAATGATTCATCCTATTAAAGTCCAAGTGGCTCCTCACAGGATGCTTTCCAGAACTAGGCAATAGATATAAAAAGGGCAGGGACCACGACTTCCCTGGGCTATCTCAAGTGCCTGATACCTCAGACACAACAGGCTCAGCTGCAGAGGAGCTGGGCTCTCTATTAAAGCTGCTTAGAAATAGGATTTATAGGGTTTTTTTTTCCTCTAGGAAATCCTCTTTGTTCAAACATCCTAAACAGGCTCAGATTTTTGGGTTTCAGGCAGCTTCAGTGTTGGTTCAGAGCAGGGGAGAGAAGGGCAGTGGGATGTGACTTTGTGCACAGCAGGGTTTTATTATCAGCCAGAAAAAAAATTAATCAAGCTGAGAAACGCCAATTTTCCAGCTTTTAACCCATCCATTTGGTCTTCAATAAATACAGGACAGAAAAGGGCTTTTCCCCCCTGATTTGTGCCACTTGCTGTGCTTTACACGGCGGGGGAGGCACAGGGCTGCTCCCAGCTCGGCTCAGCAATTTGGGAAGCTCCTGGCTCTGCCTGGGGACCACGTGCAGCCCTGGAGAAGGTCCCTGGCTGTGCTCAAGCACTTCAAATGTCACTGGGAAGTGGCCTGTGTGCCCAGAGGGCTCTGTGACCCCGGCTGGTGCCACAGGGATGTCCCAGCACATCCCAGCGCTGGGAGGGTTCTCCAGGAGCATCCTTGGATTACATCTTGACCTGTTTTTGTGAAACATCATCAAAGCTCTCTCAGGAATGGGTTGGGGTTTTTTTGGTATCACCTTGTCTGCATTTAGGCAGAGAAGCTCAGGGAATTTTGGGGGATGTCTCTGGGAAGTTTTCCAAGCATCCACGACCTTCAGCTGGCTGGGCCTCAGCCAGCCCTGCATGGCTGTGTCAGGCTGCTGCTAAGCCTGAGCTCTTCCCAAAAATAGAAATTAAAAATGCTTTCATAGATTTTTTTTTTCTCTAAGTGTTTTTTTTTTTACAAGCTGAAATGAAGCAGGCGTTTTACAAACAGTGTGTTTTTCATGAGACACTTAAAAGCCAAAACGAAAAAAAAAAATTGTCCAGAAATGAAGCTATGACAAAATTAATCCTTTTCATTACAAGATGATTCAATGCAGAGAAGTGTTTTACTTCTTTAGTGATTTATCAACTGTCTTCAAATAGACCAGGTAATTTAAGTTAAAAAATTATCATTCTGTTGAAAAATCACTTTTTTTTCCAGGAGGAAAGAAAAAACTGTTTCAAGGAAAAAAGTTTTCTCTGGGTACCAAGGAAGTGCTCCTGGGCATATTGTGGAGACAGGGAAAAGTAGTGAAGTGAGCTGAATTTATATATTTATATAAAGTATTTTAGGATGTCTATAAAATATTTTTTAATCTGCTTGTTTGATGGGTGACCAAACACAGAGGTAGAGATACCAACATGATATTTTTTGAGGGGAGTTTCTAACTCATCCAACATTTCTAGAAGGTATCTATGGACCCTTGAGACTTCTGCAAAAAGCAAACTGATAGCAGGACATTGCCAGGGAGAAAAGAGAAAATCCAAAAGCCCTGAGCACGGCCAGGCAGTTGCTTTAGGGAAAAAAAAAAAAAAAAAAAAAAAAAAGAAAAGAAAGAAAGAAAGAAAAAAGAATAGAATTTCCAGGAAAAGCCTCAAGATGCTCGTGGTGAGGCTGAGTGAGGGAACACCTGGGGAAGATTGATTAAGAGACAGCCAATGTGTGCCTGTGATTTATGAGGAGTGGGCCTGGCTTTAGTAGGAGTTTTTGGGAGATATTGCTGCTATGGTGCAGGACAGAAAGCTCCTGGATGCAATCGAGTTCCCAGACTGTCAAACATCACTTGATAAGGTTCCATGAGGGAGATTATTCACTCAGAGAGGGGGGAACAGACCAGGAGGTCAAAGAAGCTGTGGGGCAGAAACCTGCTTGGAGAATTCTCTCTGTGCATCCAACTCCATATAAACATGTGTGTAAAAATATAAATATATGTGTATCTATCTCCATCTGTCTGTCCATCTAATTATTTATCCAAAACAGCCCCTCCTGCTCCTCCTTTCTGGCAGCAGGGAGCAATTCCCTGTGCCTGAATCCTGCCTGCTTCAGCTGGGAGGAGATGATTTTAGAGATTCACTCCCACTTGAGTTTGGGTTGTTTGTTTTGCTCCCCTGTGTGTTGGATGCTGGAGCTGGGATCAGGTTTGGACCTGCAGAGATCCATCCCTGCTCCTTTAAGTGCTTACACCGTGGCCAAGGCACTGAATTCCCCTTTTGAAGATGTGATGAATAACCAGAGAGTGCCTGAAGGATGGTTAAAGGAGCACACAGTGTTTTCCAGCTGGATAGACAGAGCAGATAAGAGAAGTTGATAACTTTGGCTTTTGGGAGTGATCAATGGCCTCAAGGTGTTCCTTATAAATGTTGGCAAAATGAAGGATTTTGAGCACCCCTGGAGCTTGCAGTGCCTGAGAGTCTGGAATGTGCAGCCCTACTCCACTGCCTTTCAGCTGGATCAGTGGAGTTTTCTGCAATGTAATCTCTGCCTTTATTTGTTTTCAAGCCATTTGGAATCCTCTGGGGAACCAGAAGGGCTGGGTGTGCTCCCTGTCCTTTGGTAAGGTTGTGTCTTTTGGAATTTCACTTTTGGAGGTGGAGGTTTGAGAGAAGGGAGGGAGGCAGAGCAGCTTTAGGGACTCTGCTTCTGCTCTCACCCCACACCAGGGACCTGCTGCTTCCTTCTGCTCTGCTCCCCAGGGCCCAAACTACGATTATTGAATTCCTGATCCATAATCACTTTTATTGCCACAAAAACGGGCACTTCTGAAGCCATTCACTGAGACATCAGAATGGTTTTTGGGTCATATTGAAATCCAAGAGAAAGGAGGAAGGCTTAAAGCTGCCTCATAAATCCCAGAAATCTTTTGATTTCTAGCCCTAAAGCTACAATGGGATAAAAACCACAGCTAACACAAGAATATGGGACATTGCTTCCCTGGAGCAAGGAATCAGCTGGGAACTTAGGAGATACAGTCATGGCATCACCTTGGCATGCCAAAAAAAGCCTGAGCCTGCCTTGCTTTGTGGCTGTGAGGGAGCATCTCACTGCCCTGTGAGCTGGGGATCCAAAGTGTTCTCTAAACCCCTAAACCCCTACATTGAAGTTTTTCAGTTTAGGAAGAGACTCCACATAGTCAATGACCCATACTCTTATTGTGAAGGCCCAAAGTCAGTGGGACCATTAGAAAAAAGGGAATTCCAGACAAAACTCCTCCCTGGCAGCACAGCCACACGGTGGAGGCAGCTGCCAAGAAGGCCACCAAGATCTCATGTGCTTTTAAGACACAATTAGGGATTTTTATAGGAAAATACCTGCATGTGGAATCTCACAGGGAAAGGAGGGGAATGTGATGCAGTAAGTGGGAACAGGGATGTGTTTTGTAAACTGTCACCTGTGATCTGTGTCCTGACCTTCTTCATTCCAACCTGAAAGGGCCTTTTCCAGCAAATTCCCACTCTGGCTTGGCTCATAGGAAGCTGCCTGGAATCAGTTCCTGGGCAGAGCCAGCCCAAGTGGAGCAGAGGCCATAAACATTTCTGGGGCAATGTCCCTGGGAGCTGCCCCCAGCTCTTGCATTTTCCTACAAGCACCATAATCATCAACGAGCAGGAAAAGATTCTAAACCCTCAAAATATACCTGGGAGCCTTTACCTGGGATATTATATTACCAGCCCACACCTGGGAGTGTGTCCCAGGACTTGAAGTGGTCTCCCAGGGCAGAATGGGACCCCATCCCACAAATGCTTTCCTTGAAAATTAACTTTATCTGAACCAAAACCAGCCCAGGCAGAGAACTCTGCCTCTGAGAGACACCTGGGGTTCTTGCACTCAGGCTTGTGGGAGTCCTTGGCATCTAATTTTAGCAATTTAAAAATTGCCTCAAATTTAAGCTGCTCATCCAGGTTTTTTTAAATTAACATGTGTCCTTCAGCTCCTGGTCAGCAGAAAATACAGAGGGAGCATGTGGAGCTTGTAGGGATGCCCCAGCAGTGCAAAAACAATGCTGTGGCTCTGGGTGAGGACAGGGAGCTGGCACAGACTCAGAATTCTGCTCAGAGCCTCTTGTAGACCGAGACAGAAAGATAAACAGAAATGGGAAACAGTGGCTGGAGCGACACAAACGCAGCTTCTCCTCTGATATTTGCTCTGGGGGGTGGTTGCATTCCTTCAAAGCAGAGAGAGAGTCAACAACAGGACAACAATAATCACAGCAGCAATAAAAAGCGTGTCCCCTCTGCCTGTTCCCAAATGCTGCTCTGGCAGGGGCTGTGTGCCTGCTCCTGCTGCTGGGAAGTGATAAGGACACAACCTCCTGCACTTGAGAGTGCACTGGAAATAGAAAGGGAGATAGAGCTCCACAAGAGCAGCCTCAGGCTTCCCTAGCCCTGCCTGGGGGCTCCAGCAGCAAACTGAGAGCAAATTCTCTGCTGTCTTTGATGGGCAGAGGGTCAAGGTGCTGCTCCAAATGGGCACAGCTCTGCTTCCACCAAGCTGGCCAGGACTGGGGTCTCAGGGAGGGAGCAGCACAGGCACCTCTGGCACAGCCAGGCTTTGGAGCCCTTTTAGGGCCTTTTAGCCTCTTATTTTAGGTGTAAGGAAGCTCTGGACTAAGCAGTGTTGGAAAAATGATGGATATTATACAGAATACACAGGAGGAATTGTTCCCTGTGAGGGTGGGGAGGCACAGAGAAGCTGTGGCTGCCCCTGGATCCCTGGAATGCCCAAGGCCATGTTGGACACTGGGGCTTGGAGCAAACTGGGATAGTGGGAGGTGTCCCTGCCATGGCAGGAGTGGAATGAGAGGAGCTTTGAGGTCCTTCCCAAACCCACCTATGGATTCTTTAGCAGCAAGTTCCATGGATCACCCAGGTGTGATGATAAATTCCCCTTTCTGCTTGGAAATCAGGAGCTTTGGGTGGCTTTTGGGTCATCACCTGTGTCCCCTCTCTGGCTCTGTTGCTTTTCCCTGCTGCTCATTTCAGGTGACAAAGCAGCAGAGAGAGACTGGCAAGCTCTGCCTTGCTGTGTGCTGGAGCAGGGAGCTTTTCCAGCAATGTGGCTTTCCAGACTCTCTGCTTCCCCTGCACTTGGTGAGGTACTCAGGACCCTCTGTGGAGCCAAACCTTTGCCCACAGACCAGCAAAAATCCATAATACTGAACATCAGACGTTTGGTTTGACCTCAAGGGAACTTCCAGACCTTGGCCATGAGATAGGATGAGATAATGGTGTTTGTCTGCAGCAAATTTCAAACCACCTCTGCTGTTTGCCATGTGCTGAGCATCAAATTCAGCTCAATGTTCTGAGATGCCTCCCCCAGAACTGCTCCTGTGCTGGGTTTAGCTCATTCTCCCTGTGCTTTTCCATTTTCCAGCAGTGAGTTGAGTTCTGCACCTGCTCAGCTGCTTTCCAGAGGTGAATCCAGGAGCTCAGTAGCTACATGAGGATATCTAATTCCCTTTTTCCACCCTGCTCCCACATGTGCTCCTGCTCTCCAAAGCAAACAGCAGCAGGCAATGGAGCACTGCTTTCCATGAATTGTTTTGCTCTATTTTCGAAGAAGAGACCTGGGAAAATCTGTGGAAACTTTCTCGCTGGCCCAAGTGAGTTGAGAGAAAGAAAAACATTGCTCCAGAGTCAAAATTAAAATGCTTTTGGTTTTTCTAGTGTTCAAAGATGAACAGGAAAGGCAATTCATGAGGGAGAAGGGAATGGCTGCTGTAGAAACCACAAAAAAGCTTTCGAGGACCTGGCTCCAATCCTGCTGTGCTGGGATGAGCTGCTGCTTCACAACCTGGATGTACCACGAGTCAGGCACCATCAGCTGCTCTGCAGAACAGAAAACTGTGGGACATGGAAGGTGAAAGTCACTGTTGGACGGGGCAGCTGCTGTTTGATCAGAATTACACCAGTCTGGAGCTGAGCTTCCTAAGTCTCTGCTACAATCCCAGCCCTGTTCCTCCTCTTGCACCCCACCCAGGATCAAAGACAGGCTAATAAAATAGAAGGAAGTGGTTGAAATGGTCTGGAAAGAGGAAATTCTTGTCTAATTCCCAGTCATGGCAGAGGCTGTGTGTTCTGTGTGTCCTCCCATCTCCAGGCCTGGAAAAGCCATTGGCAGTTTTGAATCTAGAGCTAAAGACTTCCTCCCCTCTGGCCCCAGAGAGGGAGGAAAAAGAGGAGAGTTTTTGTGCATGGAAAGGGTGGCTGGCTCCATGGGAGGAATCCTGTCCTGGCTGTTTGGGAGGCAGGATGTCAGCCTCAGAAGGCCAAGAGTTTATTTTGGAAAAGCAAGTTTCAGGTTTCTCATCTGCAGCACATGGATGTGCTTCACCTCCTCCTGCAGCCTCCTCCTTTGTGCCTCTCCTGCCAGGGTGCTCCCAGCCCTCCTGGTGGCCCTGTCCCCAACCCTGGGGACACCACAGTGTCACCATGGCCCTGCTGGCAGCAAAGCTCCTGGCACAGGAGGGTGAAGCTGGAGGCTGCTTTCCTCTTCCCAGCCTCATTGTGGAGCTTCCCTGCTGGAAAACCTTGGCTTCTCCAGTTTCCCACACTTCAGCTCATCCACTCCTTGCCTGAGTTTCCCAAGTGCTTTGTGGGAAGACAAAACACCTGCTCTGTGAACTCAGATCCTGGAGGAAAGTTGGCAGAGATGTCCTTCCTGGACTGGGAGGATGATTTTGTTTTTAAATTGCAGGTAGTAGGATCCCTTCTGTCTCTCCTGAAGCACCTGGCACTCTGCTTCAGGGACTGTCTCAGCTGTGCCAGCCTGTGCCCTGTGTCCTGGCTCCCTGAAGGTGCCATCTCCCAGCCAGCACTCCCATCCTGCTTCCAGGAGGTGCCAGTGGCTCTGCCAGAGCTCTGCTCTTCCTGCTGGATGGAGAACAGCATCCCTTGGCTCTGCCAGCTCTCATTCCTCCTCATCCAGCTGTGTGAAGTCAGGCCAGGAGTCTGATCTGGAATTAGGCAATGACAACGATTAATCTGGTGCACAATTAGTGGTCAAGGCTCAGCTCCTGAGACACAAGGGAAGAGAGGCAGCTCCTGCTATTTTCCTTTTCAACAACAGCCCAATAATTCCCTAAATCCAAACTTTGGATGGCTCTGCTATCCTTTTGGAAAGGGGAACAAAAATAACATCACCAAGCCTGCAGCAGCCCCTTGAAGTGGACTCAAATGGCAATAAAATCCCTTTGTGGAGTGAGCTTTGGATGGATTTTTCACTGAGTGTCCAAAAATTCCTTGGAAAGCCCATGTCGGCCAAAGGCCAGGTCTGGGCTGTGTACCTGTGCTCTGTCCAGATGGAGGAGAAATGGAACAGATGCACCAAGATGAAGAGAAGGGTTCAGAGTGTTTTCAGAGCCTCCTGTTAGCTGAAAGGGATGGAAAAGGATTTAGAAAACGAATCCTTTGAACATGAGGAAAAAATTGTCTTGGCCAGTGCTGCCAGTGCCCTTCCTGAGGTGGGGAAATGCCATTTGCTGCAAGGAGCTCAACCCAAACCTCCCCTGGGCCAGCTGCCTCTGTGTGAGAGGCTGAGTGGGAGGAGACAAACATGGGAAGTTGAATGGGGCTCTTCAAATATTTGGCCTTCCTCTAATGCAGGTTAAAGCTGGCAGTGGTTTGGTGTTTTTTTTTTTTTTTTCTCTATGGCTTTGATATCCAAGGAGATCTGGGATTGCAGTGCTCTCCCAGGTTCAGGAGTGAGGGGCAAAAGGAAGGAAAATTCTTTGGGGAATAGATGGATAAAGGAAAACTCTGCACTTCCTACCCCACCTTACACAAGGCAAGGAAACCTCTCTGGCCACAGCATCAGTGGGGCTTCAGCTCCTGAAAAGCAGCTGCTGTGAGCTCTGGATGTGAAAATCAGACTCCATCCCTCTTCTCAATTTTTTAGACATCATTGTCATTCCATGCAAAAGGGAGAAGTATAAAAATCCAGGGATTCACATCGGGTTTTTTTTCTACTCCATTAACTGTGGGCACAGAAAAAGGAAAAGCAGACATGCAGACAAGTATCAGCAATGATTTCCATGGAAACCTGGGGTTTTTGTGACTGCTGGTGATCTATGTTCACTAAAGGTGAAGTGCTGGAAGCTGGAGCTAGTGCTGAAACCACTGGATTGAACATGGAAATCAACATGGGACTAATGCTGAACCTGATGGAAAAACATGGGGCTCACAGTGAAATAGTCACAGACCAATCAGGTAATTTAATAATAATAATAATAATAATAATAACAATATGGAATAAACTTGACCAAGAATAACCAATCTCAGATCACCAGAGCCTGCTTTCTGTTTATAATATTGCTTTACAAGCTCCTGGCAGCATTCCTGACTCTAAAAGTGGTGTTCAATTCCCTTCCTGCTGAAGGCCTGTGTATTCCACCCCTGTGGGCTGGTTTGGGATAGCAGGGAACAGGGCTGGACGTGGCCAGGAACCACAGAGGATGAGAAAAGCAGAACCGACAAGTGTAAAAATCTGGATTTGCAGAGTCCAGTGATGTATTTGAGCTGCAGCAAGTTGTCAAATGCAACAAGGACTGAACTGATCCAGCTCCAGGCCTTTGTTGTGGAAGGTGTGGAAGTTCTTCACTTCAATAAAGGAGACCCTGAGGAAGAGACACAGAGGTTTAAGTCATATTTAGTCTGTCATTTTTGCTGTGATTTGTCTCTGTGGATTTAGGGACTTCATTTTCAGCTCACTTTAAATGTGTAAATTGGTGTACAGCTGAACCTGTGAAAAGAAGTCACATCTGTCACACTGATATTATCCAAGTGTTTCTAGGCTTGGGTGTCTGATGAGGAAAGATCTGTGCCTTGGATGTGGAGCTGGAGGCAGCAGTGAAACAGAAAAAGGAGCTGCTGCCATGGACAGAGGGCACAGGGAAGAGCAGGAGAGACTTTGCTCCTGTTCACTGGGGCAGAGCTGTGGGCTTGTAAATCAGGGCTTGGTTACAAATCAGAGCCATTCCTGGTCTCTGCCCTGGGGCTGGGTTTGGCTGCAGCATCTCCTCAAGTGTCTTGGAACATCATCCTGGCCGTGGAAGGAAGTTCCCTCCTGATATTGCTACTGGTGTGTGGATGTGACTGGACTGAGGACACTGGAGCTGCAGTTCAGCCCTGTCTCACCCTCTCCTGGGCTTTCCAGGCCAGCAGTGAACGTGAGGACTGCACTTCTATCCCTGTAGATGCAGACAGCCTGGCTTGGATGGGCTCACCCCCCTCAGCACAGCTGGGCTGAGTGGTGGCATGTCTAAAGGCTGGAACAAGCCCTGAGTGTGATGGGACTTCACAGGGAACGGAGAGAAAAGCCCTCAGTAGACACAGAGCAGTGGGAGATTCATGCATGGAAGTTCTGTGCCTGAAAAATTGTCTGTCTTCAGCTGTCATCCACTTTAATAAAGCAGGATGGAGAGGGAGCAGCTTTCCCTGCCTTCACAGGCCAGCACTGCTGCAGCAGCACCGCAGCAACGCTGGCTCAGTGTCCAGAGAGGGAAGGAAAGTTGTCTTCAGAGAGACAAGCAGACAGACAAACAGACAGCGAGCCAGCTGCTCCTCTGTTCTGTGCATGGAACTCCAGAACTCTTCCAGGAGCTGTTTGTAACCAGGAACAGAACCAAACTGCTGGCAGAGCTCCCTATGAAAGATTGCCAGTTCAGTCCTGGCTGGCATTTTAACAGGAGCAGCTCCTCATCAGCAGTGTCAGGGTTAAACACTCCCAGCGTGTGTGCAATTGCAGAAATGCCCCGAGAAGAAGCAAGGAGATATTTCCATCTTAAAGCCCGATAAGGAGTGAAAATGTGCAACTGGTTCCATATGGGGGCTGCAGGGCCCGAGCCAAGCGGAAAAGCCACGGAGTCTGCCAACCCCTAAGAACTTGCAAGCCTGATAAATGAGTGCCTTGCTTTGGGAAAGCCAGAGACAAAGTCACACTAGAAAGGAGAAAACAGAAGAAAAGTGAGGAGTCTTTAAAAAAAAAAAAAAATAAGCCAAGTCTTCCCCATTCGTCTTGTCGGCTGGCGGCAGGAATTCCTGGAAATGTTTTACATGTCAAAGATTTAACCAAGCTGGGATGTTTGTGGACAAGCTGTTATAGGCAATGAATAAATAAATCAGGAAAATGGTCTATCTCCTGCTTTACAAAAATGATCCTGGCCTGAGACAGCTGTTCTTCTGGGATCCTCTGTGCAAGCCAGGGTGGGAGCGCTCACAGCCAGAGCACTCTCGGATTTCTCAGCCCTGACACGGAAGGCAGTGCTGGGCTTGGTCATGCAGCAAGGGGGGAAAGCTGAGGGACAGCTCTGGCCACAGAAGCACCTGGGCATCCTCCAGCAGTGGGATGCACATTCCCAGCAGGATGCACATTCCCAGTAGTGGGATGCATATTCCCAGTAGTGGGATGCACATTCCCAGTAGAGGAATGCAGGTTCCCAGCAGTGGGATGCAGATTCCCAGTGGGATGCACATTCCCAGTAGAGGAATGCAGATTCCCAGTAGAGGAATGCAGGTTCCCAGCAGTGGGATGCAGGTTCCCAGCCAGGTGCAGGTTCCCAGCAGGATGCACATTCCCAGCAGGATGCAGATTCCCAGTGGGATGCACATTCCCAGTAATGGGATGCACATTCCCAGTGGGATGCACATTCCCAGTAGTGGGATGCAGATTCCCAGTAGAGGAATGCAGGTTCCCAGTAGTGGGATGCAGGTTCCCAGCCAGGTGCAGGTTCCCAGCAGGATGCACATTCCCACCAGGATGCAGATTCCCAGTAGGATGCAGGTTCCCAGCCAGGTGCAGGTTCCCAGCAGGATGCAGGTTCCCAGCGGGATGCACATTCCCAGTGGGATGCACATTCCCAGTGGGATGCAGATTCCCAGTGGGATGCACGTTCCCAGCCAGGTGCAGGTTCCCAGCAGGATGCACATTCCCAGTGGGATGCACATTCCCAGTAGGATGCAGATTCCCAGTGGGATGCAGATTCCCAGTGGGATGCATATTCCCAGTGGGATGCACATTCCCAGTAGGATGCAGATTCCCAGTGGGATGCAGATTCCCAGTGGGATGCATATTCCCAGTGGGATGCACATTCCCAGTAGGATGCAGATTCCCAGTGGGATGAACGTTCCCAGCCAGGTGCAGGTTCCCAGCAGGATGCAGATTCCCAGTAGGATGCAGATTCCCAGTGGGATGCAGGTTCCCAGTAGGATGCAGATTCCCAGCAGGATGCAGATTCCCAGCTGCCCCCCAGGACTGTGAGCACCCCCAGCAGCAGGGATGGGTGCTCAGCAAACAGCAGTGGCAGAGTCTGGCCCAGGGTCAGGGATCAGGGCTGGGAGGGGACAGAGGGTCAGGGCAGATCAGCCTCTCCTGCTCAGGGCTGAGGCTTGCCAGGGCTGCATTCCTGGCTGAAGGGATCTGGCTGT
Organism: Oenanthe melanoleuca; assembly: GCF_029582105.1. Taxonomy (NCBI): domain Eukaryota; kingdom Metazoa; phylum Chordata; class Aves; order Passeriformes; family Muscicapidae; genus Oenanthe; species Oenanthe melanoleuca. The sequence continues at coordinate 9,425,012 of NC_079349.1, forward strand.
GCCATGGATTTCTGCACAGGAGTGGGCAAATCCACACTTGGCTGCCTGGAGGGAAGGCTGTGCCTTTGGAAAAGTCTTTTGGCCTCCTCCAGCCAAACACCCTCCCATGTTAAATCAGAAATAGAGGAGGAAATCAAGCATACAAACAAAATCCCCTCCTGTTTCTTCTCCAAATAGGGATTTTTTAAAATCCAAGTGCAGCTTTGAAGCTTGGTCTGTAGAAGCTCTGAGGTCCCCTGCCATAGGAAACCTTGGCTGGCTCATTAGCCTAAGCAAATTTGTTGTAATGAGGTTTTCTGTTACATGAGGACTTCAGCAGTGTCACCTGTGCCAGCTCACTGACTTCTCCCAAGCTAAGAGTGTTTTGTTGGGCTAAAAAGAGCAAACAAAAATTGCTGGGCAAGGTGATAAATGCTATGTGAAATGGTCACTATAATCTGTCTGGAAAGTTGAAAGGAATCCCTCCTTCTTGGGAGCCTAAAATACTTCTTTTACTAGAATACCTTATTTTCCAGCTTAGTCACTTGCCAAAATATTTGTTCTCTGCTCTGTGCCTCTGTCTTGCAGCTGCTGACAAAACTGGACACTCAGAATTTCCCTGGCCAAAGGGAAATAAGAATTTCCTGCATTTTGTGTGTGGTTCTAGGGCAGCTGGGTTATTATGGTGGTGCCTGGGGACATGCAGGTTACACCTGGATTTGTGAATAAGGGGGATTTGTTTGCTGGAGAAGGCTCAGGTAGGAGGAGCACTGAGCACTGGCAGGATGCTTCACTTTGGCTGTTGCCCACCTTCCAGTCTCTGCTGTCACCCTGCTGTGGCTTTTCCAGGGCTGTCACCTCCCTTTGTGCTGCCCAATGTGCTGCTCACTGTGCCAGGCTCATGGCAGGGGATGCTGTGCAATCCCAGCCCCCTGTGCCCTCAAGCCTGGCATTTATTATTTGCTGAGGCTTTCTTGAGCCAGCCCAAGACATTGGAGGGAAGTCCTCTCAAGACCTGGGCTGGCCAAAAATTCAGTGGGTGGGAAAACTTTGGAGATGAAATATTGAGATTTCTCAGATGATGGGTCCTTTGATTTCCATTTAAAAACAAGTTAAAGAGGGAGCTTTGATTATGACATCTCTATCCTTGCAAAATACCCTCCCACTTAAAGGTCTGTGCATGAATTATAGAGCCAGATTTTCCTTTGTGCTTTATTTTTTGCCATCTTTTACAGCTCGGGGAAAATTCCTGTAAATACACTCAGCTTCACACCCTGTTTTCCCACGGAGCCTCTGTGTGGATGAAGAGATTCTGTCAAAGATTTCATAAACATAAATAATAAACCCAGTTTGCTTCCCTTCAGCCCATTCTTATTACATAAGAGAGGATCTGGAGCATCTGAAGAAGACCCTGAGCTGAGGTCTGGGAAATTCCAAGTGTGTTCTGCAATTGAATGTTCACCACTTTTTGGGTTTGTGCCATGCCAAGGAGCCTGCAAGAAAACTCATCTGCAGGGGATGAAGTCCATGTTCTCCCTGGATAATTTTTTTTTAAAGCATTGCCAACTTGGGCAATCATAAATCTGTATCAAACATTGCAAGATTTGTTTATCAAGGCTTTCTACCATAGAAAATTCCTTTAATGAAAACACACTTCTGAGGGACTTCTTGAGGCTGAAGCTTGGAAGATATCCCAAACTCCTGACCTGAGATTCTGGCTCCATCTCCCAGATGGAAAAGACAAAGCTTTTGAGACAGGTCTGTATCTTGCAGCCCTAAACCACAATCTTTTGGAAAGAGCAAATATGTCAAAGGTCATGTTTTGGAGACTTTGGAATGGCTCAGATCAAAGATGCATCTCTCCCCAGATTCTGTCTCCAATGGTGCCAGCAGCAAATAGTCAGGGCAAAACCATAGCAAGTCCCTTGTAATTTTTCCTGTGGTCCTTCCAACTCCTGGCAATTTGCAGCTGAAGCATTTCCTGAGCTTGAGGTCATATCCACATCCTTATGTGGAATCAATTGCCCAGGTTGGATCTTTCAATGGTTTTAATTGTTATTTGAACCCATTTGTACTCTTGGCTTCCACAACCCCCTTTGACAAGGAGTTCTACCACTGAATTAATAAACAGCACCATAAATCAGAATAGCTCTCAATTATAATAAAAGACTGGAATTTGGATAAGACTGCCAGCATGGATAAAGTTCTTTAATCACATCCATGTATTTTATCCACAGCAATGGGAGCCTCATCCCAAAGGAGGGGGAACACATAAAATGAGTTTATGGTGAGATCTTGGAAATCCTGGTAATTCAGAAACTGTGCCTTGCCAGGGTCTGCTCAGCCTGGAAAGGTTTTCTTGGGAAAATTTTGGGTTTATTAATTGTGGCCATGCAGGAAAGCCTGGCTCTGCTGGGAAATCAATTCCTGGGTAAGGCCTCAGTGCAAGGGAAGGGAGAACCTGCACCTGCTTGGAGGAGCAGCCTCTCTCCCCATCCATTTGTGCCTGTGCACACCTGGACTAACAAGTGCTGCTGGAAGAGGAAAGCCTGGCTCTGCTGGGATGATCTCAGATTTGTTCACTTGGGGCATGGCAGATTGAGGTGTTCCCTTAGATGGCTCCCAGAAGGTTTTCCCATCTATCAGAGCAAAGCTTGACTTTCATTTGGAAGCAGAATATGTCCATAAAACAGCTCTGAGAGCTTGATCTGATCTTCCTGACATTTTAACCTTCTTTTTCCCCAAGACTGATTTTTTTTTTGAGGGTGAGAGTGGCAAAACCCACATAATTCTGCAATATTTTCTGGTTGGGAAAACCCCAACCTTTTGTTTTTCCTCAGTGCTGGTCACCTTGGCACCACCAGCTCCTCAGGATTTCTCATTTCAGAGCATGAATTTGAACATTCAAAATGTACAGCTTGGGATGCATCAGGAAAGCATCTGAAAGTGTGGGGGGTATGGTTCTTTTTGCTGATGTTTTGTAGGTTCACATTGCTCTAGCCTCCCCAAACAGTGCTGTGGGAACTATTTCCCACTCCTGATATTTCTCTTTTATTTTAAGTTGGGTTGTTCTGTAATTATACAACTCCAGGAGCTCGGGCTTGAGGAAAAGTAAAAAAAAAAATAATTGCTGTCACCAGGTTCAGGAAAAGCACAGGGGTTTTTTTGTAGGATCTGCCTGGCTATTAAGGAGCCTTTCTTCCTTTTCTTCAAAATTCTATCAGATTTTGCCATCCTTGGGGACCACTTGTCTTACCTGGAGACTGGCTGAGAGTATAAACCATCAAAGCCATCATTTCTCTTTAGCCAAGGTGGAAAACACACATCTCCTGACCCAGGGGCAGCTCCACACCTTTCCAAGTGATCAGTGACCCAGACAGGAATTGCATCCTTAAAGATGGATAATCCTGGTTGGCCACATGACTCTGAAAGACACAGGAAATGCTCCAGCTGGGCAGGGCAGAGATGTTCCTCCTCTCCAAACCTCAGTGCCCTTCTGCTCTCTTGCCCCCAGCTCCTGCTGTGTTTTGATGCAAGGAGGGGAAGGATTTGATGCCTCCTTCCCTCCACGGGGGGCCCAGCTCTGAATCCATCCCTGCCTGCTCTGAAAATGACTTCCAGCAAAATGAAGTGACAGGAGAGCAGTGTCACACAGCATGCTGCCTGGGCACTGGGATTTGGGGATGAACAGCCAGGGAAGAGTGGGACACAGTGCCAGCTCAGCTGAGCTAAAACTAGGCTTGGTTTTCTATTTTTTGTGTATATAATGCAGATAAAACCAGCTACATCTATGCAAAGTCACTCTCTGCATTGCAATAATGTTTTATCTCTCTATATATTGCCAATATTTGAGGGTTTTGCATACAAATAATAATAATTCCAATGGGTTCTTGCCTTGCTCAGAGCTCAGGGGTTCCCCAGCCACTCCATCTTGGCTTCTTCCCACTCAGCCTCTCATTACAGCTCATTTTGTTGCCACTCCTGGGTGCAATGAGGAGCTTGGCTTGGTGCTCTGCTCCCTAAGTCCTTTCCAGGTCCCAGCTCCTTAAAACCTCCTTGCAAACCTAGAAAATTTAATCTGTAAAAATCCAGGAGGAGTTTTGACTGAACAGAGCTGGATTTAACCTGTTGCTGCCTTCACCTGCTGCTCTGGGATGAGGATCAGGTTGAAACAGAGTCAGGTGCTTGGCAAATATCCCTTTCCTCTCCATATTGCAGCTCTGACATTGATGGATTTCTGTCTGTTGGTTCAGCCTGTATTTGCTGTGTGAAGCTTTTCATGCCATTATTAATTGCAGAGCAAATGAACCTTCTTCAGGCCATATGCTGCTGCTATAATTTATGCAAATATATTATTGGTAACTATTAAAAAATTAAGATAAACCATCACTGGACTGGTATTGTTGCCAAGAGATTAAATGCTAACATTTAAAAACTTGGCAGCATTTCCTCAATGGGACTTTTGTCATCTAATGCTGTATCTACTGGGATTATCCTTTTAAAAAATTGGCAGTGGCCTCAGCAAGCATAACCTCTAGCTTATTTTGTTTTTCTTTTATCTCGATTTTTTTGGCAGCTCTTGAAGAAATCCTCTTGCCATTTCCAGCCCTTCTGCTTTCACCCAGTGAAATCCCAGCTCTGGCTTCCTCCACTCAGCATCTTTGGGACAGCCATCCATCAGTGACAGGGAGCTGGGCTGAGAGGAGCAGAAGAAACTCCTCAGATGCAGGAAACATCCTCTGCTGGCCCATCTCCACTGGTTTTGGTGGAGTTGTGCCAGGGTGGAGCTTGGCCCCCGTGTTTTTCAAGTTATTATTCTTTCATCGATTATTTGCTGGAGTGTGTTAAAAGCCTGACTTTTCCATCTGCTCCTCATGGATTTCCTTGCCTTCTGTGATGAGCACACTTTGGTTTTTGTGCTTGGCTTTCACTTTGCAAACGCTGGGTTAATGATAAACAGGATTTTTTTGGGAATCGTGGGCCAAGTGCACAGGTATGTACAGGGTTTGTTATTGCAGACACAAGCCAGGAACAAGGTATTTTTATTCAGCTGGAAAAAAAAAATCAAAAGTAGAAAAAGTAATTCTGAAGGCAAACCAGTATGTTTGAAACACCGAATATTTTTTCTGCTAGTTTGTTGAAGTTTTAATAAATAGTCCCGTATTTAAAAGCAGAAATCTGTTGCAAAGACACGGACATTTTAATCCCAGCCTAATCTGCCTGTAGTTTAGATGGCAATTTAGATAATGACCACTTAAATAGAAGCAATCGATGTTAATTAGAACAATTAAGTTAATTATAAAAGGTGATTGTAAACAAGGCGATTGTTTAGATAACAATTCATTATCTCACTGCCCTCCCTAAGGCCCATTTCCCAACACATTCAGCTTCCAGGACCTGAGCAGGGCTCCCTCTGCCAAGTTCACCCTTTCCAGGGGAGGATGTGGGACTGGAAGAGTTCAGGGATGGTTTTAAAACCCGGAGATCAAGGATAGCTGCTGAAAGGTAAAGAATTAAAAATTGCAAATAAAATAAAAAAAAAATTCTAGTCAACATTTAGCTTCATATTCGGTAGTTGCCAGTTTACCAAAAGTAGAAGGTGGACTTGGGATATAAAATGTTCCTTGCTCAGGTGAGATCCCAAAGAAGTCCCAAATTAAGCAGATATTTGGGTTCCAGCCATGTTTTGTTCATAGGACATGCAAAGAAGAACCCACTCATGCTCCAGCAACAGGAAAATTCTCCAGCAGAAAATGGCTCTGGAGCAGTTTGGTTGTGGGATTTCCCAGGATGGAGTTTGAAGGGAGAGGACAAAACCTGATGCAGAGTCCCAGCTCATCTAGGTTTTGTCAAGCTGCTTTCCAAGGGATGGCTGCTGGGAAAGCAGCACCCAGCACCCTGCTGGGAAAGCTCTGATGGATTCCGTGGGGAGCAGGTCCTTGGTGGGCAGCAACAGAAGGGCTCCAAAGCCCCCTGATCCTCTGGGAACAACTGTGGCTTGTCAGCAGGGCCAGGGAGGGCTTATCCCTCCTTTGCACCACCACTGTGCCTTGGGCTGCAAATTTCTTCCAGCTGGAAAATCCTGGAAAACGCTGATAAGCCCTGGCTGTCCCCCCAGCTGGGAATGATGGATTTTCCAGAGGTAACTCGATGTACCCAGCTCCTTTCTCCTCCACAGTGGGAGCATATGGAATATATTGTGGTCTGAGGGAAATGCATCCTAAGAATTCCTCCTTCAGGAGCGTTCCAGCAGGTGCCATGGAATCACCCACTCCAAGCAGGGGAAGTGATGAGCACCCAAAATCTCTGCAGAGCTGCACAGCCAAAAGTTTTGCTGGTCCTTGGGTTTGGGGGAGACTTGCAATGGAAGCTCTGAAAAGACTTTCCAAGGAGAGGGGACAGCAAGGAAATATCCAAGATCTGCCTGGAATAAACCTGCCCCTGCCAAGGGTCCATAAGCAGTTTCCATAATGCATTTTTTCTCCTCTGCTGCCTGAGGAATCCAATCAAACACCCTTGATATTCCTCTGCCTGGGAGATGCCCATGGATTACTGGGGTATTTCAGTTCTCAATTGAATTTTTTCTTTGCAATAAATAGAAATAAAAGTTTTATTGGTGGTTGTTTTGTTTTTTTGTTTGACCTAAAGCAATCAGCCAAATCTGTGGTTTTCCAGCACCAGAAAGGACAGAGTCATTCCCACAGGATGACTCCACTCTGTTTTTTCACTTGTGGGTCCAATTTACTCTGGGTGAAACATGGGATCAAGATGAAACCCCAGCCAGGCACATCCCTTACAGGCAGTCAAAGCTGAAATTGAAAAAATCTCTGCATTGACCCACTGAATTATCCTCTATGTGGAAAACCACTGCCTGAGTCCTCTTCCAGGAAAAGGCACAGCATGTTGGAAATACAAAGAGCCTTGGGAAGAGACCTGGGACAGTCAGAGCATTTCTGCCCCTGGGAGGGCTGGGTCCTGCTGTGGGCTTGGAGTGGCTCTTTCCAAAGGGTTCTCACGTGTGGAGGAGGTTTCCCCAGTGGGATTTTCCCCACAGCACCGAGTGGGCTCTGATTTAGAGCCCTTGGAGCATCCAGGACACTGGAATTGTGTTTGGTTTTGGATATAAACACAGCCCTTAGACCAGACCTGTGCCAGTCAGGCCTTTCTGCTGTCTCAGTGATCTGCAGAATTTTTTAGATTTTTGCCCCAGTCCAGGGCATGTGGGGAGCTAGACACCTGGGAATGTCAGTGGGTTCAGCTATCTCCTGCTGGGCTTTTCCCTGTGCCCTTCCTTTTATTTCACCTGGGTAAGACAAGAGCAAACAGCTCTGAAAAAGTGTCTGGGCAAATGAGTCCCTGTTTTGCCCTGGAAAGGACCTTCCTGTGGAAGGCTGTGTCATGAACCTGTTGAGTGTCCCAATAAATTTTGGGAAAAACCTAAACTTTGGTGCCTGCCACTATGAGGTGGAGGAGAGGGATTCTCCTCGAGGAACTCTCCACATCTTCAAACCAGATTTCCAGTTGTCCAGACTCATCCACAGCCCATGGAAGGTGGTGAGCATCCCAAGAGAGCATTTTAGGGGGAAGGAAAGAGCTTTGAGGTGTCAGCCCCTTCCCATGTTCCAGAAGTGACATTTGAGGGCTAATTTGGGTAAATGACTCCCAGTCAGCATTGCCCTAGGGGAGTCACCCCAGACTGGGAGGAGCTCCTACAAACTGGGTTTTGAACAAATTCCTTACACTTGGAGGCTGATGGGAATTTGCTAAACCAAGGAAATTGGAAGGCTGAGGTGTGTCCAACACCTCCAGGCACTGGAGATGCCTGAGGATGTAACAAAGTGCCACTGGAATATCTGACACCTTCCAGTGAGCCGTGTTTAATGGGTCAGGCAGCAGAGGTGCCACAGAATCAATAATGTTGGAGTGGAGATCTTTGCAGGTCCAACAGCTGCCTGGTTCAGGTTTGTTTTGGGTTCATTTCTTGGGGGTCATTGTTGCTGCTGGGTTTTTTTCCCCACACTTCCATCCAAGTTTTCAGTTCCCTTGTGAGTTTTTCAGGTTGAGCCCTCAGCCAGACCAAGATTTGAAGGGTGGCTGCCAGAGAATCGAGTCTATTAGGACACATAGAGCCCTTGGCAGGATTTGTGCTGAGAAATATCTGGGAGAGTAGAAAATAGGAGCCGTGGCCAATCCCCTGGGGAAGGAGCTGAGTTTGGCAGACAGAACTCCAGGCTCCAGCCCCAACCCCAGGCTGACAATTGAGACAGACAAATCCAGTGGCTGCAGGATTACAGCACCAACGAGGAACGTGTGTTGTGTGCTGATCAAAAGTCCCAAGGCCAGCCTGCTCTGCCTCTGATCTGCAAATACATCACTGCTTTTTATCACTACAACCTGATTATCTGGCAGGAGGCTGCCAAAAGCTTGTCAGGCATCCTTAAAGGGAATCATAAAGGAAGCAGGAGGAATCAAGTGGCTTGAGCAGGAAATCAGAGGGAATTCCTGGCTGGGGTTGCCAGGCTTGTGAAGGCTGGGACTGCAGTGAAACAGGAGGGGACAGCTCAGGATTCTGAAGCCTCCTCAAATTAGTGATGTGCTCAATGGAAATGCAGGGCTGGGCTGGATTCCCCAAGCCTCATTAAAAAATATTCACACACATGTCTGTAATCTAGAGGAAAAACAGCATTTAAGGCTGAAATTCAACCCCCTCACCCCCCAAAAAATACTTTATTTTAGCCTGTGGCTTTGAGTTTGTTAAAGCTCAGAAAGAAATGTTGTCAGTTTAGTTTGTAGGAGAATGAACAGCAGCACAGCTACATTTTGTTTTGATGAATTAAATAACAAGCAGCAATATTCTTGTGCCAAAAATCCCACTTCTAGTCAATTTGAAAAGAACATCATTTTGTATCCCAGAAAACTCGAGGATTACTTTTGAAGTAAACAGATACATTTAGCTTGAAGTGATTTGTAATTAAACACTTTGCTTTAAAATAATCAAACAAAGAGTTGGAGTTTCCTCCCTCCTTGAGCTTTGCCAAATTATTTGTGTTTTAAAAATGTCTTATGGAGCAGTTTGATTTGATCTCTACTTATTTGGCTTCAAAATACAACTGTGGCCAACAAAAAGTCCTTTAGCTCTAATTATGATCCAGTTAATCAAACCTCATTTGCTGCTGGTTTGTAGCTGTCACACAAGCAAAGGGGATCCTCTGCAGTCAGAGAAAGGGGCTGTGATGTGAACTCAAGGTCTTGCTACAAGAGCAATAAAAAACCTCATTACAACATTCATAGGAGTAGGATAAAGCCAGAATAAAACCAAATCTGGGCAGCAACAGATCCTAAAACCAAACTGACTTTAAGCAGGTAGAGTTATTTAAATTTTTTAGCTCTTCAATGTTGTTGAAGGTTTTGTACCTACACCCATCCCTAGAGCTGGATAGAAATCCCCTTTGTTCTTTGTGTCTCTGTTGTAGCAACAGGGTTGGCGTTTCCTCACACCCCCAGTCCCCTTTATACCAGCAAGACTCCAGAATTCTCTGCTTTTTAAAAGGCTTTTCCTTGTATTTTAATTTTTTTTTAAAAAGCTGCAGTTGATCCACGAGGCTCAGGGTTTATGGAGCTTTGTTTCCTGTGGCTCCATGTCTCAGGGCTGGGTTAGCAGGTGCCAAATAAAGTGTGAGCTCTGACTGAAGCATTTCCTGAGCTTGGGGCCTTTGGAAGAGCTCACTCCAAGTGCCTTTCCCAGCACCTACCAGCCTTGCTCCCAGGAATTCAGGGCTCCCCCTCTCTGCAGCTGCCTTCAGCCATCAAACTGAGCCTACTCTGAATGCTTCTGGGGCTTTTTCCATTTGAGTTGAGATGGATTTCCAAAGCCATTTCTGGAGGATGACACCTGGGATGGTGCAATTCCTTAGGAAGAACTGAAGAAATGAGCTCAGGCAGGGCTCAGCTGGGGTGGGGTCACATCTCTATTGAAATTATTCAGGGTTTGAGATGAAGAAGAACTTTGCAAGACATGGAGTGACAGGGCAAGGGAGGAAGGTTGTTTGCTTATTTACATGCACTGGTTTTGTTGCAAAGTCCAGAATTGCTGAGTTTTAACCATTCAGTTTATGGGATAACTAAGAGGGGAAAAGTTATTTTTAAACCAGTCTGAAAATCCCAGACCAAATCCGTCTGTGAGGTTTTTTTGCAGACATAGGGGAGGATGCAGGTTTTATTTAGGTGATTCCAACCCACAGCCTTGGGAACAGTGATCCCAAAGGGAGGGAGAAGTGAGTCTGAGCTCTTCATCCTGACCCCATCCATGAAGGGACAGATGGAGCAGGCTGGGAATCATCCTGAGAGGAGCAACAAACCCAACCCAAGGGATGTCCCATCCCTGGAAGTGTCCAAGGCCAGGCTGGACAGGACTTGGGGCAACTTGGTGTAGTGAAAGTGTCCCTGGCCATGGCAGGGGGTGGAACAAGATGAGCTTTAAGGTCCCTTCCAACCCAAACCCTTCCATGATTCTTGGTCATGCAGTTGCAGCTCCATTAGGAAACTCTGCCTCAGGTGTTGCAGTTGGGTTGCCAAGCCCATAAACCTGAGAAAATCCTTTCTAGGATTGAGGAGGAGCTTGAGTTTGCATGTGTCACCTCCAAGCTGGGATAAATAATAATAATGAGGACAATGAGTGATTGAGAGGATTTTCCCAGCACAATTAATGCTGATTTATGGTGCAGGGTAGCAGAGAGAGACAGGCTGTGATAGAATGAGTGGGTGAAGTTTCTGAATGAGAGAGGGAAGGGGATGACAGTGGGGAGTGAAAAATGAAATGTGCCTTGCTAAAAAAAGCAAGTGGAGCTGGCTGGAGCCCCGTGTGGAGCAAAGCAGGTGACATAAATAATGCCAGAGGATCTGCCATTCCCATAGCTGGCATGACTGTAATTAGATGGAATTCTTGGTGTCTTCAGTGTTGTGAGCCAGAATAGGAGTTCTTAGTTCTGTGGAGCCAATTAAGTGGCAGTGAGGGAGAAAATGAGTTCTGTCTGGGTAAAAAAGTTGTGTGACTTTGAGGGTGGCCTTCATAGGATTGGAGTGAAATCACCCAAGCTCTGCCTGCTTGTTGCTCAGACCTTCCCCAGTCACAGGGAGCTGCTGGAATCTCCAGGATTCCCTGGGCTCCTCCCTGGGGTCCCAAAGGATCTGGAACCCCATCACTGCTGCTCACACCATGCACATCCTGAGCCCAGCACCCTCCTCTACAGCCAAAACCAGCACAGAGGGTTGGGATTCTGCCCTGGTGAAGCCATGGGATCCTGGCCATGGGCTGCACCATTATCTCCAATTGATTAATTAATTAATTAATCAAGGCAGCACTGATCAGCGCCAGCAATGCCACCATGAGGAGCAGAGGAGAAGCAGAGCTGTGTCCCTGCTGCCTGGGCTGGCAGGAAAAGGGAGCCCTTCCTCTGCCATGGTGCCAAGGACTGCTCCTTGGGAGTGCAGCACATCTGAAAGCAACTTTTTGGGGTTTTTAGTAGATATTAAATGTGAATTCCATCTGGCAACAACCCCATTCAGGTTGGATCAATGCAGGATCAATCCCAAACTCCCTCTGCTGGGAAGGGGGGCAGAGGGGAATCACTGGGGAGCTGGTTGGCAGCTGGAATAATCTCTGGGATGGGCTGTCCCCATTTCCCTGAGCTGGACTGCAGCATGGATTTGGGGAGCTGGATGCTCAGGCAGTGCTCTCTGCTCTCCCACCCTCTGGCTCCCTGCCTGGCTCTGTTGATCTCTTCCCACATACCACATTTCCAGCCAGGGGCTTTTCCCAGTGCTGCCACCCAAACAAGCTCCAGAGGCTGCCTGCTGCCAGCTGTGCATCCCCTGGGATGCCTGGACAGATGTTGCAATGAGACAGGGGCTGCTTCTTCCTCCAGACACAGGGGATGATCTTCTGGAAGATGGGAAGGACAGAAGTGTTTCTCTGGCACTCAGGGACTCACTTTGAAAAATGAATTGAACTAAAATGCTCTGAGCCCAGGGACACAGGCAGGACAAAGCTGCCAGGGAGGTGGCAGCCTGGAAGGACATCAGGTACAAGGAAAACAACAGTCCAGCTTTGGGACTGCTGAAATATTGATTGGATTCTTCCAGCAATGCTGAACATGTCCCTCCTCCCACTGGGCCATGTGTGTTTGAGGGCTTGATCCTCCCCCCACCCTTTTCTGCTGGCACTAGGCAGGAAAAGCAACAAGAAGGACCAGTGATTTCCAAGTTTTTGCCCAGGAAAAGAAGGATTTTACCTCTCTGCAGGGCTTACTCTGCTGGTTCACAATGAATTGTGCTTCCAAGTCCAGGGACTCCCCTTCTTCATCTCCCTTCTCCCCCAGATTTCCACATGTCTGTCCCTCCTGCACCCCAGGCAGGTGCAGAGGGCACTCTGGTCTCTCCATCCCTGCTCCCAGCCACTCCAGCATCCATGGATTCTGTCAGGGCCATGCTGGGGAGGTGGCCACTGGCCCCAGCCACATGAGCCACGCTGCTCTCCTTCCCCCCCCAGGAGTCCAAAAGGACACGGTGACTCACTGCTGTTCCACAGGCTGCACTGCCAGCTCTCCAAATACTCCCTGTTTTTCTTAGAGTCTTGGCTCCTGAAGCCCTGTAATTACTTGAACTTTCATTTTCTTTAAATAAAGCCAATTTCTGTCACTCGCAGAGAATCGCCGGAAAATGTGACCTCCTTCAAGCTCAGGAGTGAAAACCCCAAATTTAGCCCTTCCTTTTTTGTTTTTTTTTTCCAAATTTCCTTGTAGATTCAAGTTCTCTCTTTGTGCCTTGAATCTCACAAGGTTGCAAATGTTCTGGAGTTTGTGCCTTGGTGGTGTTGACATCTCAGGTCCATTGGCTTCAAGCATTTGGTTTTGAGTGTAAAAGTCATGGATAATTCTCTTCAACACATCCTGGGCTCTGTTCAGCTCTGGACAGCACAAATTTGGCTCTGGATTTCGTGATCCCAGAGTGTGGTGTATTTAAATTGCTGTTTCAGGCTTAGAGGAGAAATTGAAATGCATTTCTTGGGTGTTCAGTCCATCCCTGCCTCGGGTGGGATGGATGAAGAGTTGGGACAAGAGCTGCCCTTCTCCCCCTTTATTTTGAGGGTGTTTGGACAGGTTTGGTGTGTATCCTTCAGCTTGGATGTTCAGCACCTGGTGAGATGGAAAAGCTCCTTTTCTGCTGGGATAACCTCTGGAGAAATGGGGTTAGCTGGGGATGAGGATCCCACCCAGCATGGAATGGAGGGGCCACAAAACGTTCCCATCCCAGGCCACTCTCCAGTGGGACATCAGAGCCTGGAGACATAGAAAACCAGCTGTGCTCTCCTTGTTCTGTTCATGAGCTCTGAACATTTTGAAGCAGCACAAAAAAGCAGCCAATGTGCACAGGCAGGGAATTGCCTTGGAGGCTGACTTGAACAAGGAACCCCGGTGAGCTCCAGAAGCTCCCTGTGAAAAGTAATCCAGAGACATTCCAAAACACATTTTTTCCAGAGGAGTAGGAGGGGGCAGTGTGCATTTTTAGCAACATCAATCAGCTCACTGGCCCAAGTCACACGTCCAAATCGAGGCCTAGAAAATATGGAAAAGTTGAAATAATCCTTGGAAGCAATCCAGGGCCTGGTCATTGAGTCTGCAGGACCTTTTATGAATAACTCTGTAACACAAACCTAATGGAAGCACCAAGAGCCAGCCCATTGGTTTTCCAGTCCCAGTTTCCCATTCCAAGACGAATGGCCTGGATTTTTGGGAGGGAAAGGAGCAGGGCTGGTTTGTCTCCTGGCTGGGGAGAGTTTGGCTTTGAAGAGCTCAGCCTGCAGGAACAGGCAGCGCTGTGAACTTCCTCACCTGGGGGTTTCTCTTGGCCTGCATCTCCTTTTTATTCCCTATTATTTCCACTTCTGTTACATGGTCAGGAAGTTGCCTCCATTCCACACCAGGACACTCTGCTCTCTGCACTGAGTGCTGTGGAGAAGCCAAAGCCTTGGAGATCCTGGAGACCTGCAGGTCTCTGTCTCTCACCTTTTCTTTCCTCTCTCTCATCACAGATACCTGACGCTTTTCATTCTTGAGGCTGTGGGACAGAAGAAAAGGAGTAATTTGAAATTACTGACAAGCCTGAAAGGCCACCAGATGACCTCCCCTTAGCACAGAGCTCTTTTCTGTAGCTCTGTGACCTCACTTCCCCAAAAGCAGCTGGCAGTGGGCAGCAGAAGGGAGAGAGACTCACCATGGTGAGAGTTGCTCCTCTGTTCTTAATTAAAGCTGACTTAATTCAGATTTTCATAGGAAAAACCTCCAGTTTCCCTATTCCCAGTAACAGACCTAAGCAGAATCCTCTTGCTACAAGGGGATGAAGAAATAGAAGTGGGAGGTTGTGTTTCCCAACCAGCTCATGAGTCAAAAGCTCTGGAAAGGGTGGGAGAGGGTGGGTGGGGGCAGAGAGCACAGGGATCATTCCTGACTCACAGTCCAAAAGCCTTTGGCCCTGCAGAGCATCAGAATCACTAGGGCTGGAAAAGCCTACAAAGGTCACCCAGCCCTTCTGGCATGAAAGCATCTCCAGCCTGGCAGCTGGCAGTGCTCTGGGGTGTCTCCTCTGTGGGCACACCTCCCTCCCAGCACCCAGCCACCCTGCAGGGCATCCCTGCATCTTCTCTCCTGATGCTGGGAATGAAAAATGCAGCAGAGATTCCTTCACTGACCTGTGATTCCTGCTGGAGCACTCGAGCACCTTCCCCTTGGTTCTGTGGTTTTAAGTGTTTTTTAGCAGTATCTGTTTATTACAGCTCAATAAAGTTTTATTTTGAGAAAAACCATGATTGATTTCCTCTGCTTGCAACAAGGAGCAGGCACCCTCCTCAGCCAGCACCTCCTCCTCCATTCATAAAAACGTGTTAACAATTCCTTTAAAATTCATAGACAAGCCAAGCACAGTTTATTCCTGAAGTCACACAAATTAATACAAAGCAGCACACGGCCTGGGCCTGGCATGAAGTCAAAGCCTGCTCCAAAGGCCTCCCTCTGCTGTACAATACATTGATGTGCTCCTGCAAACTCCAGCAATCAGCAGGGACTGCTTGGAGCTCCCTCCTCCCCTTCCCTCTGTCCTCCTGCTGGACATGAAATGATCCCTCAGGTCCCAAACCATTCTCTGATTTGCAGTTCCCTGAGCGTGACACAGAGCATTGATTAAATCTGAAGTTGTACAAATCTGTGCCACTTCAAAATCTGGTCATGCTCCAAAAATTGTGTTTGAGAGTTATCCTAAATTTTGGCTTATCCTAATTTTTTTCTCCTTTCTGCTGTGCAGGTACCCAGAGCTGAGAGTTGTGAGTTTGGGTGGTTTGGTGGCCAGGAAAGTGACCCAGCTTTGGGAGAGCATGGCTTGGGAAGGAGAGCATCCTACACAGTCCCAGGTCCCTGCTGCCCTTGGAAGATGTTCCCCAGATGGATTTTCCCCCAGGAGCTCTCCCCTGTCACAGAAACCACAGCAGGAGCAGGTGCAAGGCATTAATTGATCTTAATTAACCTGATGAGCCTCACTTGGGCTTCCACCACAGCCCTGGAGCTCAATTTAAGGGCAGCTTTGGGGTGTCCCTGCTCTCCTGATGGACTTGGGCCACTCAGCACCTGGAGTGGCTGCTGTGGGCAGTTTGTCCCAGCCTCCCTCCTGCAGGAACTGCAGCCCTGTGGATAACTTGTCTCGTGTCCTGGAGGGACAGAGTTGCTCCTTTCCCTCCTTGCCCTGTCCCCAAACCTGTGCAAAGGGTTTCCTGCACCACAGCCAGCTGCCTTTCCTTGGCTGTGCTCAGTATGGGCAGCATCCTATCATCAGCTTTCCCTTCACAAGGACTGGCATGAGGCAGTTTTACATCCTTTAAAAAAAAATTTAGTAATTTTTTTTTTTTTTCTTTTGAGAACAAATGATAGAGTTAAATATTCTGACCAGTGTTTAGAGCTGGGTTCTCTGTTAGCTCCAACACTGCCCTGCTGGGCTACAGTTTAGGGGGAACTAGAGCAATAATTTGAGTGTGTTTGCTTGTTTAATTACCTATTCCACTCCATCTACCTTCTTTTTGCTTTTTTTATTCAAGAGAGCCAATACTAAAGGCTCCTTTGAGCAGGAAGCCTGGGCTTTCTCCCCCTCCCTGCCCTGTCAGCACAGCCCCTGCTCTTGACCCTGAGCAAAGCTCTGAAGTTCTCCTTTGTCAGCAGAGCAGGGGAGGGCTGGGACACATCGATTGTCCTGCTGAAAGCACCTGGAAGTGGCAGCAAGGCAAGTGTGAGGCCAGGTGGGATTTTGGGAAGCATCCCCTGCTCCCCCACCTGTGTCCTGCAGAGCAGGCAGCGCTCAGGTGTTGGCTGATGTTATCAATAAATTGTCAGCCTGGATTTCTCTCTGTGAGGGTCACTGGCTGTGGGGCTGGGGTCACCTTCCTCTGGGAGGGAGCTGATGTGCAGCAGAGAGTGAGAGCTCGGCTGTGCTGCCTGCAGGGACAGTGCAGTGATGCTCCTGCTCGCTGAATTCCAGCTTTTCCACAGGGACCCGTGAGATCTGAGATTGACAGCATCAAATATCCCCCAGCCCTGCTCCTCTTTTCCCCTCTGCTGACCTCTTATCTAAAGTGCTTTCTCCTGCCCTCAGCAGCTGAGTTTCATCACACCAGGGAGGTCCAGCAGCCAGTCACCCCTTGGTCAATCCCTCTGCTCCCAGGATACATCCAGGTGGCCACAAAATGTCACTTCTGGGCTCTAAGCTCTGAATTCTCTCCCCCAAACCTTGGTGTTGAGATGTTGTTTTGTGGTGTAATTCCCCCAGGACTACCAAGATGGGAGGGAATGATCCTGGGTCTTGCCTGTGGTGAAATACAGATTGGCCCTAGGCTGGAATCAGCTGCAAGGCCAAAGGAAATCCTTGGTGCTGGTTTCAAAACCTCCTTCTGGGCAAGCAGGGCCTGAGCATGGCTCAGCTCTGTGTGCTGGAAGCTCCCTGTGGCAATATTTAGGTGATTTCCAGTGAGATCAATTTAGTTCACATGGGAGAGAAGTGGGGAAGAGGAGGAAGATGTTTCATCAGCTGTGGCTGGGTAAAAAAATCAAGGCTCAGCCTGGCTGCTCTCAGTCTCTGAGCTGCTGATTCTCCCTGGAATTCCTCCTGAGACTTGCTCAGAGATTTTGAAGCTTCTGATGACAGACTTTGCTTCCCCTGGTTATCTCTCATGGATCCTCCATGGTTCTGGGAGAGTTTGATCATTGTGGGCTGAGAATTTGGCTGTGCAGGGTGGCACAGGAAAGGCCACAGCTCTGGGGCTCTGTTTTTTCAGACTTGGGCTCTAAAAAAGCTGAGGCTCGTGTTCCAGGCTCACTCCAGAATTTATTTGCAACACCAACACTCAGTAACTGGGAATTGTATTTGCTGAGGTCACACAGGAGATTTGAGACCTTTTCCTTACAGCAGAGAGGCTGGGAAATGTTGCAGGGATGGAGCTGAGTCCCAGCTCCCCGTTTTCCAGGGCTGGTGCGAGTTCAGAGCTGCACTCCAAGGAAAGAAACGATGTGCCATGTGTCTCAGCAAGCTGCAGCTCTCCAAGACAGATATCCAAGTGCCCTCTGCAGCCCCTGGAGGGTGTGTGGGGATCAGTCCCCACAGACCCACCTCCTGTTGGCAGCAGGACACGGCCACACAGTCGGCGTGGAGGAGACACTTCCCTGCAGATGGTTAAGCTTAAGCAAAATGCAGCTATATTACAGTCTCCTGAATTAAATTCCCAATTGCTTTGGGAACCTATTTCAGGGAGGAAAAAGTAGATCATGTTTCACCAGACAATGCCTGAGCTGAACAACTGGAGCTGGTTTTATAGAAGGCACAGTTGATTTTTCTCCCAATATTGTTTTTTTTTCTCATCTTTGGCAGGAGAGGGAGAGAGAAATGCTGGTAGATGAATCCTGGCTGGAGGCAGGATGGCAGAAGATGGTCACTTCTGACTGGCACTGAGAATTCCTGCTGCTGAGTGCCACTGGCTGGACCTGGCAGAAATCCTGGGAATTCAGAGATAAACAGTGATCTCCAAGGTAAGTACTTCCCATCTGCTGGACTCCAGCTACACATGTGGCAGCCAAGTTGCTTTTGGTTTGTTTTGGGTGTTTTTCTGAGGGGTCTGATGTTAACTCAGGACTGAGAGAAGAAAACCTGGAATAAAGACAGCTGAAAATGCAGGGAACAGTCACTTCAGGATGAGCAAGAAAGGAAATTTGGGTGTGAGGACGGCAGGGAGGAAGAATGAATCTTTAACTCAAGAGAAAAAAATATATATATTATATAGATAGGTTGTTTTATTCATTTCCTGAATTGGGAAAAGCCAATATCCCAGGTTGGATGGGGATTGGAGCACTGGATGGAAGGTGTCCCTGCCCATGGCAGGGAGTGGGGACAGGATGATCTGTAAGGTCTCTTCCAACCAAAACCATTCCATGAAATTCTGCATATTCAATTCCAGAAGGAAAAAGCCTCTTAGAGTAGTCAACAAATTCCATTCTGGTAGCAAGGCTGATGTGTTTTGAGCTGAATGTAGAAAATGAATGTCAAGGAAAAGTCATTTCCAAGCAAGAAAGCCCATCCTTTGCGTTGGGGAAAATGTCAAAAGGGCACGCTGACATTTACATTTTTTTCTCTCTCCACTTTGTTCCTGAACAAAAATTTGCCAAAGCCAACAGGGTGTCACTTTGTGATGGAAATCTGTTTTGACAAAAAATTTTCCAACCAGCTTTACTTGCTCCACACAAACATTTCCGCTCTCGATTCCAATCCGGATTTGGCAGGGAGCAGGGTAAGGATGGAGAGGGGCTATTCCTTTCAGGTCCTGTCAGTGATGTATCACCCTGTCACAGGCCCCAGATTGCTGAAAGCATCCTGATCCCAGGGAGATCTCAGCCCCAAGGTCCCTGTGTGTGCCTGCCTGGCTGACCTGGGCAGGGATTGAAGGTTCCCTTGCTGTGAAATGCTCACCTGGGAGCTGAATTTGGGCTGGAGAGCTGCTGATCCACAGGCAGGGCCTGGCTGGGCTGTTCTGCTGAGTTACAGATCTTCCTGATAGATTTTTGTGGGGTTTTTCTTATTTATGATGCAGTTCCTGGATCGCTGCTCGGACAGACACTTGTTTGCAAAGGACAAGGAGGAATGGTTTCAGACTGCCAGAGCTGGTTTAGGTGGGATTTGGGAAGGAATTGTTCCCTGAGAGGGTGGCAAGACCCTGGCACAGAGCAGCTGTGGCTGCCCCTGGATCCCTGGAAGTGTTCAGGACCAGGCTGGACAGGGCTTGGAACAACCTGGGACAGTGGAAGGTGTCCCATGGCAGCTTGGAATGAGATCATCTTCCAACCCAAATCATCCTATGATTTTATGGTATGGAATGAAGGCAGGGTGCAGTTATCTGCTTATTTTTGGTGTTTACAGACCCAAATTTCTATATTTTCGCTGCAATCTATCTGTACAACCCTGAAATGCAGTGCATGGGATGGGAGAGGTTTGGAAGTCTCTCATTACATTGCTGGGATCATATCAGAAGGAACATCCTGGTGAGGATGAGGGCCCAAGCCATGCTGGCTCTCTCCTGGGAAGAGGACAGCCCAATTTGTACTTTGAACATGAGGGGCTTGCCAAAAAAAAAAAAAAAAAAAAAAAAAAAAAAAAAAATTAAAAAAAAGAATCTGAGCACAAGTGCTTGGATGTTACTGGCAGGGGGAAAAAAAAGCCACAGCAGCAATAAAATTAATTTCCTTCTCTAATATATACAAGACTTTCTCCAAGAGAATTATGAGGCAAGCTGATCAAAGTCTGTAAGTGGTACTTATGCTATCAGTTTCACCCCCTTAATGCCCTGCTGTCAAAACAAAATCCCCTCGAAAGGCTTTGAGGAAAATCACATGAGCATAATGGCTTTGAGAAAAATGGCCCTAAGTACTCAGTAACATATACAGAGAGGACTATTAGATGGGCTGGTGTAATTGGACTTATTTTCAAATGTAAACACTCTTCTAGGAGCAAGTTACTGCTTAGGCACAGAGCAGAGCAGGGGCTGGGTTATCAAGGGAGAGGGGAGCACTGGGAACTTTGCCCTGAGACACGATGGGGACTTTGGGCAGAATTAGATAAAAGGAGGAGGGAAAAGCAGCAGAGATTGAAGATTCATTTCAGATGTGCAAAGGATGTAATCCAGGGGGAGTGATGGTGCTGCTCCCAGGTAGGAGTGGTGAGGGTGAGCTCTGAGCCCTTATCTGCTGTGTGTGGCTGAAGGTTCCTGGTGGGGCCAGTGCTGCCCTGGCACTCTGGGAGCAGCAGCACTCCCAGCTCCAGGAGAGCTGTGACCAGCCAGCCCTGGGGGGACAGTGAAGGTGACACCCCAGATGCCAGCCTGCAGCACAGCCAGCTCTGATTGAGGGATGATTCACCTGATTAATGCTCTGCAGGATTTGTTGGTGCACTGTAGGGGAACACCATTCTCCTGTTCTGGTCTGTGACTTCCACAGAGCATTCCACGCTCTGGACAGTGCTTGCTCCCACTGGCACCTCCTGCTACCAGCTCTGCCCTTTCCCATCACTTTTTGGGGAGGTATCAGCCCCTCAGGCCTCCTTTGCTGCAGCAGCAGTGCCCCAGGGATGGATGGGCACTGACTGGATGAACACATCAGTGGCTGTGTTTGGAGAGATCCTGATGCAAAGGCAGGAAAACTGAGCATCCCTCATGGTTTGGGTGCTTCTGGGTGGAAAAGCTGCTGCTGAGGGTTAATATCCATTTTCCCCTGTGCAAACAGTGGCCAGTGCAGACTCCAGGGCCCATTTCTTCAGTCCTGCTTCCCCTGCTCCCTCTTCCCTTTTGCACCACAGCCCTCTCTGTCTGAGGCCTTGGAGTCTCTTTCCCAGACCACTGAACCTCTTTGCCACACGACTTTTCTCCCTGGAAAAAACAGTCCGCCAAAAAGCAGGATCAGGGATTTTTTGGGAGAAAAAAAAAAATCCTGCAATATTTCAAAAGCTAAAAAAAAAAGAAATTCCAAACAACCCAACAAAACCATACCAATAAACCCACACACTTTCTACTACCTGTTTTTTTTCAGCTGGTGAGTGTCAAACAAGTCTTCCCTGAGGATCCTTTTGGGCTGGGACACAGACTCTGCTGGAGTCAATGAAAAGATATTCCTAGGCCAGGCTCATGTAGATTCCTGACATCTCATAGAGCTATTTCCCTATCTGTCCCTCTTTCCTGGCCTTACTGTCTTGCTCTCCCTTTGGAGGAAATTCCTTTCCTGGTGATAACCGTGTCTGTAGCTCATATTTCCTCTTTCTTGTTGACAGTTTTAAACCAATAGATTTATGAACTTTGAAGTAATAGAAATATTTCAGGCATACCTACCCTTGCCCTTATCTAGACCAGGCAGGGATTTTTCTTTTTCTGGACACTGCACTTGTAACAGGAGACATTTGCCTTTCAACCCATCCTTTGGAAAGCCAAGCCTGGTTTGCTTAATGAGGGCTTTGGTAACCTCTGATTATTCATGTGTGAGTCCCACAGCTGTTCTGCCACCTTTTACCTCAGCTGGGACCACAGAGGTGAATCTGCCCTTAAGTGATGCCCTCTGAGGGTGTGTGAGGCTGGGGGTGATGGGTGGGTGCTCAATGAAGAAATTTGCAATTATTCCCCATCAAGGCTGGCAGGGACACCAGGGTGAGTGAACAGGTCCATGTCCTGCCCCCTTTTTGAAGTCTCTGGCCCAAAAATCCTGCTCCATCTGAGAATCCCGTGTGGCTTCTCAGGCTTCAGCCCTCCCAAATGGGAATAAGCTGGTTAAAAGTGCTGCAGGCAGGGTCAGCCCCAGCCCCAGCAGTGACAGGGGACATCAGCAGCCCCATGCCTGCACTAAGGCAAGCAGGGAGTATTTTGCACCTTCCAGCCCATCCCAGGGAGTCTGTCCTGGGGGGACACAGCTGGGCTGCACTGAGCACCCCAGAGCATTGCAGAGTGTAAATTCCTCCTTCAAGGACTTCACAGACAGAAACTCATCACTTTTTTTTTAACTCTGCAGGACCCTCAATTAATAAAAAAGGGTGGAGGGAGTAGCTGCTTCCTCCAGGAAGTGTTTGTGTCTGGCAGAGATGACAGGACAGCCCCTGTGCTGATTGACTGCAGCCCATCCCACGAGTGACAGAGTCAGAGATAACTCCAGAGGCAGCAGCAGCACCTTCCCACCTGAATGTGAGTGCTGAGCCCTGGGGGTGTAAAATGATTGGCATTAATTGCTGACACCTCCCTAAACTCCCCAGGGGCAGAGGAGAAATGCTGCACGTGGGACAATTTGCTGTTAATTGAGATTTTGCATGGCTGTGACCTCCAGTCAGGTAAATTTGGAGAAATCCTGGGGCAAAAGCATCTCTAGGTAGGGCTGGATTTTAGGGGAGGCTGAGCCTCAGTTCCAATGGTTCCAGACCCCAAAATGATGCTGTGGATGAAGAAATAACAGCCCTGTGGGGGGTCAGGTGGGAGGGTGACACCACAAAACCTCCTCCTGGGCAGCACTGGGGATGGGATTTGCTGCTGGGGAGGCTGTGAAGGAGCCCAGGAACAAAAGGATCAAAGAAGTGATCCTGAAAGACTTGGGACAGCTTTGAGAGCCAGAAGTGGCTGCTGGCTGTGTGCTGAGGATGTGCTTTTGGGATTAGAGGCTGCTGTCCCCAGCCTGCTCGTGCTCATCCTGCAAACGAAGGATTGGCTGGGTCTGTGCCCCAACGAATGTCTGAATCACAGAATGGTTTGGGTGGGAAGGGACCTTAAATCTCATCCTTCCACCATCCCAGGTGGCTCCAAGCCCTGGCCAGGCTGGCCCTGGACACTTCCAGGGATGGAGTGGGCACAGATCTGCACACACAGTATTTACCACCATGGTGAGCTGCAGGTTTTGTGGGGTTTTTTGGGGTTTTTTGTCCCAGCATTTTCCCCCTTCCTTACAGGATTCTGGTGGCTCTGATGCAGCACTGAAGGGAGCAGCAGTGCAGGGAGATCCCACACTGGTATTTCCCCAGCTGTATCAGCTGTGGGCTTAACAAAATAAATCATTTTCCAAGGCTATAAATCCCGAGCCTTTCAGCAGCTCCTACAGTAACTCCCATGTGCAGAACAACAGCAGGCTGTTTATCCAAACTCACCAAAGCATCTGTAGCTGAGTTAATGATTTCCCAGGCACTCACACCCCAGCTGTGGGCTGGGAGCTGCTGCCCAGAGGCTTCAGGGTGGGAGAACCTGCATTTCCCCTCCCAAAGCCCAAGCTGGGATGCTTGTGAGAAGTATTTTCTTCCTGCTCTACTCCATGCTGGGATTTCTTTCCAGAGGCACAGAAATTGGTAGTGTAAGGGTTAAGCTGATGTGCTGGGATGTTCCTCTCTCCTCTTGATCCCCAGCTCTTGTCTCTGTTAAACATCTCCCCCTCTCTTTTACCTTCAGCTCCTCTTTTACAAGGCCAGGCTGGGAATTTCAGCAGCCCAGAGCCATCTCCCCATCCATTAAGGGCCTGTGACAGCAGGTAAGGGGATCACTTCAAAAGGACCCTGTTCCCATCTCCCCCTCCCCAGCCCAGCCCTCACAGCCACATCCAGGCTCAGCAGAGCAAGAAGCAGCTGCTCTGGCTCTCTGCAAGGCTCATCCACACCCAAAGGGCCCAGTCTGGGGGTAGCAGCAGAGCTGAGCCCAGTGGCCAGTGATATTTTTTAGGGGCTGTTTGCCCAGAGACCTGTGCAGAGCAGTCTGAGCCATCCCACCCCCCAGGAGGGGCTGGAGATGCTCTGTTTTATCAGCCTGCTGCTGACCTCTTACCCTGCAGCAGGCCAGCCAAGGCTGCATCATGTCTTGGCTAATCACAGAGCCCTGGGGGCTGCACCCAGCCTGCCAGGCAGAGCTCACTTGCTCAGCCTGCCTTCCCTTTTTTTTTTTTTTTTTTTTTTTCCCTTCTTCTTTCTGCATTTCTCCTCCTCTCCTCTCTGCTGACTCAGTCTCAGGTTTCTCACACTGTTACCAGCTGCCACCTCTCGCCCATCCCTGTCCATCCTTCCTGTCCCATCCATCCAGGCTGGCTCCTGTGTGGTCCCCACCTGGACCAGCAGGAATCATTCTGGCCCTCCTGCCCGGGCACCAGGCAGGGATGACAACAACAGGAAGGTCCCTGGCCAGGGGAGATCACACAGGAGGTGGAATTTTGGCTGGGAGGTGCCAGTTATGTTGCCTGGGCAGGGAAAGAGGAATTGCTTCCTTTATTTCCAAAATTAATGCTGCCAAACAAAAAAAACCAGAGAAATAAATAGCCCTGCTATTTTTTAAGTTACTGAGAAGTAGTTAGAAGCAAATCTGGAAATGTGGAGATATGAACACAGAGAAGCTCCCAGGCTCTGCCTGCAATTTCTTTTAATTATTAGTTTCTCCCACAAATATTAATGTAAAACACTCACTTTCCTCATAACCCTTCTGCCCAGCACAAACCCCTTACCTGAGTAACCAGCCCTGGATTTCCAGTGCAATCCTGTCCCAGGTGTGGCTGAGGAGCTGCAGGGGAATGCTCAGCCCTGCAGGGATGAGGGGCTCTGCTTTAGGTGGCATGAATGAGTTACAAGGTGATTGAGGTCACTGGGGGACACTGACACGCTCCCTCTGCAATTCCAGAGCTCAGGTTTATGGCTTGTCCTTGTAAATCAGCACAAAGCCAGTCCCAAATGTCCAGGAATCATTCCTGAAGGGCAGGAAGGGCTGAGGGATGGGGAGGCACCTGTGTTGTGTGCTCATCCCACCTGCTGGCAGCTCCTGGGGACATCTTGTGGTTCTGCTCCCTGAGACTGGCCCTGCTGGAGCCCCTCTGTCCTGGGGCACCCACTGCTGGGAATTTCTCCTGCAGGAGCAGCTCCTGTGGAATTGCTCTGGCAGAATGGCTCCTAATGTGGGAATAATCACAGCTTTTTAAAGGCAGGAATAGATCTGGACCCATGCAAGCCCCTGGGGAGCTCTTCCAGTCTCCCCCTAGGTCTGCTGATATCTTTTTTTTCTGTGCTTTTAAGGGGACTTATCCAAAGGAGGCCACTCTCCTTTCAATTTATGGGATCAGCCTTTAAATACGGCTTGACTGAGAATTCAATTAATTGATTCAGTTTGTGGCTGGGTTGAAAATGGCTTTTTCAGGGCTCTCCCCAAAGCTGAGATTTCTCCTCTGCACTGCCCCAGCACTGATGGCTCTGAGCACCCCAGTCAGCACCCAGGCACGTGTGGGGTGACAGGAGGAAAGGTGAGCAGCATTTTCTGCTCCAAATCCCTCCCCCAGCACCTGCTGGGTGTTTTTCACCCTGCTGATCCCCCAGCACACCCCATGGAATGGCAGTGGCAGCATCCTCCCTCCAAATCTTATTTTCAGGTGGGGAAACCGAGGCACTTGAAAACAAAATGAGCCTCCTTAATCACAGCCAGGGCATTGCAGGCAGAGGCAGAATTTAGCCATTAAAATAATTTTGATTTCTATCATTTTAGGATGTTGGAGAAGACACAGTTCCCTGCATAAAATGAGATAACATTGCCAAGGAGTTCCTTGTGCTGTCACATTTCCTCCAGCTAAACAGCAAGAAATCCAAATTTTGGCAATCAACAGCTCCAAGAATTGAATGTTAGGGAGACAAAAAGGCAACACTGGGGCTTGGATCTGAGTGCTGAGCCACAGCAGCCACCCCAGGGCCCCTGTCCATCTCCATCTGCCCAGCAGTGACAGAGATGGATGATGCTGCTGCTGGGAACGTGCTCTCAGGCTGGGGCAGTGCTCCCAGGAGAAAGCTGCAGGCTTGAGGAGCCCCTGATGAAGATGTAAGAGCCGTGTTTGACACGCCAGCTCTTTTGTTGGGGCACTGGTGGCTCGTGCCACCCGCCTGCCACGCAGGAGCCACCACGCTCCTGCCCAAAAGGCACTCGTGGCACTTCTCTGCCTACAAAAAAAACCTGGGGCAATAGGAAATCTGCCCAGAGAGAAGCTCCAAGAAGCATTTTTGGGAGGACATGGGGTAAAAAGAAAACAACCAAGGTGTGTAACAGCAGGGAAAGACGCAGGGAGCAATGTTTGTTCAGCCCACCAAAGTGGGGAAGGATGAGCAAGGGGCAGATAAACCCACAGGGGCAGAGCTGCTGCCCTGAAGGAGTTAATTCCCCGAGGAGTGCACTAAGTGGTCAGCAGCCCAATAAATTATGGCCGGGAAAGACAAACCCCAATCATCATTAGTCACGGCTCATTGGCCTGTTAAGGCTCCTCAGCAGAGTTTATCTCTTCCCTCCTGCCCAGCCACAGCCATATTTCACGCTCAGAAAAGAGCTGACCCGGGGGTCAGGCGAATGAAAGCCCCATTCAACAGGTCCTGCGAGGGCTGGGCATGGCAGGGAGCAGCCCGGGTCAGGGAGAGCGGCCGGGGCTGCCCTGCCCTGCACACACTGCACACGCTCAAGTGCCCAGCACATGTTAATCCCCGGCAGGATCAGCGGGGTCAGCCGGGGCTGGGAGCAACAGGGGCATAATTAGGTGAGGGTGACCTCCATAAAACAGTAATGGGCTTCCAGAGGAGCAGCCCGTGGTGCTCTGCACCCATTTCCAGGCTCCTTGGGGGTCGGGGATGGATGGCAGGGGATGGAGGGAGTCCCAAATGTTGGCCTGATGAGCCCAGGGTTTCACCACTCAGGGAAATTTTAGTGGGAAGCATTTAAAAAAAAATATTAAAAAAAAAAGAAAGTAGGGAGAATGTCTTAATTTCCTTTAATGCATTAATTTCCATTAAAAAAAAATAAAATAAAAAAAATAAAAAAGCCCAAAAAAAAACAGTGGAGAGAATGTCTTAATTTCCATTAATTCATTATTTTCCATTTTAAAAAAATGCCCCCCAAAAAAGTGAGGAGAATGTCTTAATTTCCATTAATTCATTATTTTCCATTTTTAAAAAGCCCAAAAAAAACAGTGGGGAGAATGTCTTAATTTCAATTAATTCATTATTTTCCATTAAAAAAAAATGCCCCCCAAAAAAGTGAGGAGAATGTCTTAATTTCCATTAATTCATTATTTTCCATTTTTAAAAAGCCCAAAAAAAACAGTGGGGAGAATGTCTTAATTTCAATTAATTCATTAATTTCCATTTTAAAAAAAGCCCAAAAAAACCAGTGAGGAGAATGTCTTAATTTCCATTAATTTATTACTTTCCATTTAAAAAAAAAAAAAAAAAAAAAAAAAAGCCCTCCAAAAAAGTAAGGAGAATGTCTTAATTTCCATTAATTCATTAATTTCCGTTTTTAAAAAAAGCCCCAAAAAACCAACAGGCAAATATTTGGAGCACATGCAGCCAGAAGCTGAAACAGCAGGAAAAGAGTGTGGTGAGGAATAAGAGGGGTTGGAAGAATGGTTTTGTAGGATGTTATTTTCCCCCAATACCCTGTAAGTTCATGCATAAAGACATGGGAATCTCTCTTGGAAAAGCTGGACAGCTTGGAGTGGGATGGAGGGAGGAGAACCTCACCAACACAGCAGGGCAGGGTTTTAATTCTAGAGAAGAGTTTGTCTCTGGTGGGAAGAATAAGAAAGATGATGAGGAAATTATCTCAGATTTTTATATTTTGGATATATTGGTTTTCAGCCAGAATTTTGGCTACAAAAGGGCTTCTTAGAACACAAAGCTGTAACTATTTCAGAAATAATCCTCATTTAAATTGGTTGATTGAGACTCAAGGATTCTACTGAGAAACAACAGAGATCAAATCAAAGTCCTGTTTTACCAAGCCCTTGGAAGTCAAACTCCTGTTTTAGCATCCCTTTGGAAGTCAAATCCTGCTTTCCAGCCCTCTGGCTGAAAAAACCAGAATTACTTTTAGGAATTCAAAGCTGTGCCAATATCTGAGAGCAGGGGAACCTGGTGGAGGCAGCACAGGTGTTTATTTCTGGGGACTGCAGGTTTTCCTGCAGGAGCTGCTAGAGCTGGAATGTTTATCCCTGGTGCTGACAGGGATTCAGGCTCTGGAAGATGCTGCTGTACCCTGGAATATCATTTTCCTGGAGCTGGAGGTCAAATCTGGAGCTGAGCCCACGCTGCCCCCGTGTCTCTGTTAAGGAAGGGTTTCAGATCTCGGGACTGATCTCTGTCCTTGAGCACCATGAATCAGGAGCTGCTGGCTCAGGGCTTCTCCTTTTTCTTCCAGGGAAGCAGAGGGAGGGGTGGGTATCAATCAGGGAGAACTCTGCTGGGATAATTCCTGCCCAAAGCAGCTTGTGGGGATCACGTTTTAACCCAGCTTCTTGTCTGTCGATGTATGGCAGCGCGTCATGGGATGTTTTCACACAAAGCAATGGAGATGATGTGATTTGGGACATCCAATCCCCCTCTCCCTCCCTAATTGCAGGGAGGATAATGATGGGAGGATGCCAGAGGCACGTGTGGAGCACCCCAGCCCTGGAGCTGTGCCACGAGAGCCGGGATGGGGGAAAGGGAGCTGAAAAGGGAGAGGAGGAGGAGGAGGAGGAGGAGGAGGGCTGTGTTTCCTCCTCTTCCTGGGCTGGAGATGGGGCAGCTCCTGGCTCTGAGCACCATTTGCAGCCAGGATTTGGGTGATGCAGGATTTGGGTAACCCAAGGCAGGAGTCAGCTCTGGAGCCAGCACAGGATGGTGAGGAGGGAAGGCTGGGGTGGCTCTGGCTCCCAGAGCAGGATGGGGTCCCTGGGAGGGGGGCATGCCTGGGGAGCTCTGCCTGTTTCAGGCAGCACAAGGAGGTGAGGGAGCTGTTGGGGAGCTGGGGAAGGAGTGCAGAGGAGCTCTGGAGTCTCTCTCTGTCCTCTTTATCCATCCAGGGTCCCCCAGCCTTGAGCTCCTCTGCTGTGTAACTGGGGTGACTCAACTGGGCAGTATCACCCCCTTCCCTGGGTGGGTCCACCAGGAAAACTTCAAACAACAAAATATCTCTTCTGGATAAAAATCCTGGAGCTTTGCACAATATTTTTTTTCTCTAGTTGGAGTTGAAAATCTTTGCTGCAGCAACTCATTTGGGAGAGCTTGCAGCAAAACCTGAATCCCAGCTGGAGCTGCAGCCTCTGTTCCCAAGGGAGGAGCCTTTTTGTCCCATCCTGGATGCTGAGGTGGCACTGAGCCTCCAGCCATGGAGCTGGGGGTCACCCCACGGATGCCACCCCCAGCCTGGAGCTGCTGGAGCCCTCCCAGCCTGCAGCAGGTGTTTGTGGGACCCAGGGATGGAGCTGGGATATCCCAAACCCTGGCTGAGCACCCCAGAGTCCCTCCCTGCTGGGGACCACGGCCTCTGAGCACAAGGTGTGACCTGAGATGGGATGGATTTGTTCCTGGACAAGGGAGGTGAAAGTGGGCAGCAGAGGAAGAGCTTGGAGCTGGCAGCAGGCAAGGCTTGGAATTCACATCCCTGCATTCACAAACTGGTGGAAAATCAACCCTGGGAGCGAAGCTGGGACAGCATGTGACACGCCTGGCTCTTTATTCCCTGGACTAGAATGAAGCCATTTGTTAAATTGAAATAATTATCTGCTTTTGGTGGTGTTTCCCAAGCTGTTCCAAGCCAGGGGCGAGAGCTGCCAGGCTCTCCCCTCCCCTCTCTGCATCAAACATCCCTCCCTCCCTTTTTCTCGGGCAAAAGCAAAGACTCTCCAGTTTCCCCTGCCTTGTCCTTCAGCCATCTCGCCCTTGCCAGACTGTCAGTGGGATTAGAGCTCGTTGAATCAGCTCCTTGGAAAGCCTGGCTCAGCAAGGCACAGTGACAGCCGGGTCCCAGCGCTGGGAGCAGCAGAAATGCCTGAGCTGCACCTCAGGCTCGGTGCTACTGGAAAATTTACAGCCTCAGGCTCGGGCTCTGAGCCCCCTTTTTATTACATTTGACACCAGGCAAGAGAGATTGATTTACCCCCGTGTTCTCAGCAGGGTTTTTCAGCTCCAAAGACCAAGGGGTTGGGAAGAGGAGCCACAGAGATGCTGGCTCTGGCCATCAGCAAATGCAGCAGATCCAGGCAGAAAGAGCAGGCGATATTTCATGAGCTTAGGATGGGATTTAGCTGTCCTGCAGAGCCTGGGACAAAGGAGCACAGCCAGCATTTCCCCAGGACTGGGGGAGCTTGGGATCTCCACACTCCTCTCCCCAGGGAATGGAAGCATTTTTAAGCTGTGTTTGCTGGCTCCTCCATCATCCTGCCTTCACCAGCTGTGCCAGCATGGAATCATGGAATATCCAAAATGGGAGGATCTCTGAAATCCAGCTCCTGGCTCTGCCAGGATATGAATTTTAATTCATATTGAGGGCATTGCAAAGGCTTAGAAGCTGGGTTTTTGTAAAATAATTAACTATAGAAAAATTAAAAATCAATGTTGATATTTGGACAAGTGTCCATTAATATTTGAGCAATAACAAATTATTAAATATAGGGGATATCTATTGAAATAAGATATAAAATGTCCTGTACCTTCATCACTTTAAGAATTTCAGCATAAACTGAATCTTTGGGACAACAATGTAAAAAACAAACACTTTTAGCTTTACCATACAAGAACTGTGAAAATAGAACTGAATTTGTTATCATGTTCACATCCCACCCAACAATCCCACTGTGTCCCTGGGAGTGTTGTCCCCTCTGCCAGACGTGGGGCTGTGAGCATTCCCTGTGGACAGGGAGACAGCTGGTTCCAGAATCCCTCTGGAGTTTGGGAAGAGGATGAATCTGGGCTCAGGACTTGGTGTGGTGATGCAGAAATGAAGATGCACAAGGGGGGTGTGTGTGGCTCTCTGGATTTGTGCTTGCAAAGAAATCATGGTGATTGGCAATATGTTGTGACACCAAGCGAGAAGACTGAAAAAGCCTCTGTCTTTTCAGAATTTGTAAGTGGCTCACTTAAAGATTCTCTGATAATCCCCAGGACTGTAATAACAAAGGAGCTTTTCTATCCCCTAAACAAACATCATCAAAAAATTTAAGACCAACTTGATCCCAGAAAGTTTCACTTAAAACACATTCAGGATCTACATTTGGAAAATTCTCTCTAACATATATTAACAGTTCTCTTACCTTTTTATCTGGAACACTAAAATCATTTCTCCTTAATAAAGATTCTAAATAATCATAAATACATTTCTGCTCCTCAAACACAGGGATGTCCCTTAGAGCTCTTGCAGGTGCATTTCTCCTCCCAAGGCTCTCTGGGAGGATGGAATGGGGCTGTTGGAAGCTGCCAGGTGTTGGACTGGAGATCTCCAGAGGTCCCTCCCAGCCTACATGCTTCTCCAGATGCTGCAATTAAATGTCCTGAGAGGTGCAGCTGCCTGCAGTCACCAAGACTGGTGTTGGGATGTTTCCTTTTACTTGAGTGATTTCACACCTGGCTCTTCACCCCTGCCCTCTCTCCTGCTCTGCCCCCAGCTTGGCCACTCTTCTTCCAAAGCAGAACTCTGGGAAGTTTTGTTTCTCCCAAGCTGCCTTCCCACCCTCATCCTCTCTCCAAGGAAAAGCTTCCCCTTGTGTCTCATCCCTTCTCCCCTCCCCACGCTCGGGCTGTCACTCACTGTCCTATTTCAGCTCCACTCTTCCGTTCCTGAGCACACTCAGATTGGATATTAGGGAATATTTCTGCCCTGAAGGGATGGTCAGGCACTGGCCAGACTGCCCAGGCAGTGCTGGGGTCACCAGGGATTTAAAAGGAAGGGAGGGATTTAAAAGCTGAGTGGATCCTTGGGGACAAGGATTAGTGGTGGCCTTAGTGCTGGGGGATGGTTGGATGTGATGATCTCCAGGGGCTTTAGGATCACAAAAATCCTGTGGTTCTGTGGGCCACGTGGAATGTTCCTTAGACCCTTGAAAGCAGGATGGAGTTCCAACCCTCAGCTGGGCTTTGTGGTGTCCCCAGGCCCACCCTGGCAGTGCTGACAGGGAGAACTGCCTGCAGCATCCCTTCCCAACCTTTCCAAAACCCCATTGTGACACCCACCCTGCCCACCCAGGGAGCTTCTCCTGGCTCTTGCCTACTCTGGCTGGACTCTGCTGATGAAATGCTGTGATCTCAGTGTGGTTATATCCCAAATGCCAGTGTAGGAACCAGGACATCCCCTCAACCATCTGCTCCCTCCCCAAGTCCTGCATTTCGTCTCCAGCTCTCAGCTTTGAGTGGCAGTATTTGCTTGGGCTCTGAGCCATCTCCTCTGCCCTCTCCACTGTGGAGGTGGCAGCTGCTTTAGCAGAGCTGCTGGGGCCCTTTCCTGCCCTGCATCCCCTAATTGGCCAAGTTCAATGCAGCTCCTCCACTTGCAATTTGTCAGGCCTTTATCTGAACATCTGCATCCCTGCCTCTTAATAAGCCCTTGGAAAAATAGAAGTGCCTGATGCCTGAATAGCTTTAAATTTGGAAGCAGAGTGGGAGTAGATGGGAGAAAATGCATTGCCCTTGATGTAATCACCAGAGGAGGACAGTTCTGAACAATGACCAGATCGTCCTCGCTCAATGATGACAGCAATTTTCTGACTTATCACCCCCCAGCACTATATTAAGGCACTGAGATTACAGTGTTATTCATTAGCACCACATCTGCTGGAAATCAGCGTGGGCAAGGCTGCTGAGGGTGCTAAAAAGCTTCAGGATGGCACAGAGAGGATACTCCCCCAAAAGGGAGAATGATGTCCTTGCCCTGCTGGGGTGCTCGGTGCTGATGAGCCACAGACACGTGGGGCAGCCTGGACTGAGCTGGTGGGGACAGGGGACACAGAGCAGCAGGTCCCACCCCTGGGGGCTTGGCTGAGGCTCTTCCTTTTCTCCTGCCTGTTCCAAGTGGTCTCTTCCCATCCTGGCACAGCTCTTTGCATGGCACATCAGGTTTAACCCATGTTACCACTTCACTTCCACGCCATGGGATGCAGATCCTGTTCCCTGTATTTTGAGGTTCTCAAAGATTCTCAGTCTCAATGCAGTCATACAAAAAACTTGGATTCATAACAAATCCAGAGTGATGAAGGACCTGTGTGCCATTTGTCCTGCCTTGCACCGAGCCCTGCCCTGTTAGCTGCCCCCAAAAGCCCTCACCTTTCTCATATTCCTCTGACAGGTGAACTAAACTCTTGGATAACTTCAGGAGTGACTTGCTGATTTTTTTTCCTGCCTGGCCTGCTAAGTAGCCAAACTCCATGGCCTGGTTTATAGGCTGGAGGAAAACCTTGAAGCATTATTTGCTGATTCTGAGGTTCAGCATTTGCAGCAAGATTTGAACCATTCTTTAGGACCTCTCCTTGACTTTTCCAGTCACCCAGAGAGCAAGGGATCAGGAATATTTGGACTGCAAAGGTGTTTCATGGCCTTGTGGCTAAGAATGCAGAACAGCCCTGAACTGTGAGGATCTCCTGGACCTGCCATGGTGGGTTTTCTTCCATCCAAAGTCTGAAGGTGATTTCTGAGCCTCCCCAGGCACCGCAGTCCATGGCAGCCACACTGGGATTTCCCCAGGAAGAGGAGCGCTGCTGGCAGGCACTGTGCTGATGTGCACGAGGGTTCAGCAGTCCCATCCAGCCTTCCTGGAGCTGCCCTGCTTCCCTCAGGAGCCGGGGCTGCTGATCTGCAGAACCCCAGCTCGAGGAGCTTTCAAAGGAGCGTTCCAGCAGCTGGTGTGAACCATCCATCAGGGCTCCTGTCTTCGCTCTAACCCGCTCCGTTCTGGGCTGCCTTAATTCAGTTATGATGAAATTTCGAGCAACTGCTCCTGACAAATGAGACTTCCTCTAGTGGGTTGCTTCTTTAAACTGTTAACACATGCTTAAATATTGTCAGAGCTCAGAAGGAGAACGTTTGAGTTCCCAAAGATCCTTCATTATCAAAGGCAGCTGCTGGCGTGCAGTGGATCCCTGCTGCCCAACTGTGCATCCGTGGGAGAGCGTCCTGGCAGGGATCCTTCAGCTATGGAACAAAGGCTGCTGCCCTGGAAAAGGGCTGGAGGTTATGATCCAGGGATGGAGAATTGTTCCTAGGCAGAAGAGGGAAGTGATGGAAATGCAGAGTGGACAATGCTGACTTCCAGGACCTGAGGGGAATCTACAAAGAAAAGATGGAGAGGGGCTTTTTACAAGACATGAAGGGACAGGACACAGGGAATGGTTTCCTACTGCCAGAGGGCAGGGATGGGTGGGATGCTGGGAAGGAATTGTTCCCTGGGAGGGTGGGCAGGCCCTGGCACAGGTGCCCAGAGCAGCTCTGGCTGCCCCTGGATCCCTGGCAGTGCCCAAGGCCAGGCTGGATGGGGCGTGGAGCAATCTGGAACAGTGGGAGGTGTCCCTGCCCATGGCAGGGGTGGATGAGATGATCTTTAAGGTCCCTTCAACCCAAACCATTCTGGGATTGTGTGACTGAAGACCTGTCCCCATTCCACATGGACCTCAAGGAGCTTTAGTTTTCCAGGAAAGGTTTTGCAATGAGAACAAAGGTTTTGTGCAGCCCCTTTCCCAGCTCAGCTGCCAGGGCTGCTCAGCCTGTCCTGCACAGAAAGGAGCCCCCAGGAGATTCCCCTTCTGCTCCTCCCAACCTTCCCCTCCCCAGTTTCCACCAGTGCTGCTGTGACAAGCCTCTCTGGAGGGCACCAGCAGCTCTGGTGGCAAATCCTCATTAATTGATTCACCAGGAGCAAGGAAGAATCCAATCCAATTAGAGATAAATAATTGATGCCATCGAGCGCCGAGATTGGGACGTTATTGATCAAGGGCTGGCAGCTGTTGGTGGTGTCAGCGTCACGGAGCCTGAACTGAGACAATGACCCCTCAGCAGCCCTGGGACAGCCAGGGGACACCAGCCCAGCAGGAGCCAGCTGAGGTCTCCACACAGCACACAGCAACCACTGCAGTTCTTCAATCCTTGGCCTCTGACCACACTGAGGGTGGTGAAACCCAGAGAGCTCCTGAAGCTTTCAAACCATGCCTGGGGTAACAACAGGAGGCAGCTTTTATCCCTGGGATCTCAACTATCATTTTTAAACAGCCATTGGCCATCCTTCTAAACCCACATCCTGGAGAGAAATGAAATGTCCCCTCCAGAAGCACCTGGGAGGAACTTGGTTGGAAAAATAGGACAGGATAAGAAATAATTCTGCTGCAGCTTTGTGGTTTGGTGGCTCCAGACAGCATGGAAACGAGCAAGAGGGAAAATCCTGATGAGATGTGGCTCTAAAGGCACCTACCATGGGAGGAAGAGGAGGAAGAGGTTGGGGCTGGTGTGTGTGGGGTGAGGATTCCTTTCCTGGGGATGGCTCCTCTGTGTGGAGGAGCCAGTGAATTGGAGCCTGTCAGCCAGGCACTGATCTCTGTTCTCTGGTGAGCAGTGACAGCACACAAAGGGATGGCTGCAGCTGTGCTAGGGCAGTTTTGGGATGGATTTCAGGAAAGGTTCTTCCCCCAGAGGTGCTGGGCACTGCCCAGGCTCCCCAGGGAATGGGCACAGCCCTGAGGCTGCCAGAGCTCCAGGATGCTCCCAGGAACAGCGTGGGAGTGCTGGGGTGTCTGTGCAGGAGACAGGATCAGAATCAAAGTTCATTGAGGGTCCCTTCCAACTCAGGATATTGCATATTCTATTCTATAAATGGTGCTTTCCAGCCCTACATTCCCAACTCTGGGCCACAGCCCCTCACTGTTGGCTTCCCAAGCCCCAGAGCTGCCTTGTAAGCTTCACTGGACCTTATTCATTTGAGCCAGTTATTAATCTGAACCTGTGCCACCCCCTGCTCTCAATCACCACTGCTCAAGGGCTTTGCTCATGGGTGTGTCAGCACCAGGGTGCTGGGAGTTCAGGGCTCCTGCTTTATACTGGCTGAATTCTGCAGCCCCTGCACATTAGGATTGGCCTGGCTCTTTTATTTCCAGGCAGGAAAAAGATTGTTCTGCTGCTCTGGCACCATCAGTGTAACAACCCCCAAGAGCACTGCTGGGTTAAACCCATCAGCACGAGCGACTCTGAACAAGGAAGGAGAGAATTTTCCTTGGTGTTTATTCCCCAGCCTGCTCCTTGTGCATTCTGCCAGCACAGCAGCCCCAGCAATCCAAGGTGTGTTAGGTTGATGTGACCAGAAATGAGTATTCTGTCACCATCTGTTCAAGCTAGGTAAGGTAGTGATTTCCTTATCTCCTGGCACATATTATCTGCTAATGGGCATCTTTAAACCAGCTGGGGCAATCATCTTTATCTTTCCCACAGCCCATCCTCCCTCCAGGAAGATATCATCTGCTGCTGGCCCACTGAGTCCCAGTGCATGACTGATAAAATTCCATCATCCCACTGGGAGATGCTCCAGCCAGGGGAGGAGCCAAGCCTTTCCTACCTAAATAAAAAACTGAGAATTTAAGCAGCAAGTAACCTTCTTTCCACTAAATTAAAAAAAAAAAAAAAAAAAAAAAAAAAAAAGCCAGACCTTTCCACATCATTCCTAAACCTTCAGAGAAAAACTGCACTCTTCTACAAAAGCACTGCTTCAACTGAACCACATCTGCCACTGCAAAAAAACTGCAGCCACCATTTAATAAAACTGCTACCAACACCCTGACAGGGTGTCAGGTTGTATTCTGACTCTGTCAGTGTTTTTAGGATTGTTCTTTGTAATACTCTATTTCTATTTTAATTTTCCTAGTAAACACCTGTTATTCCTAATTTTCATATCTTTGCCTGAGAGCCCCTCAATTTCAAAATTATAATAATTTGAAAGGAAAAAGTTTACATTCTCCATTAAAAAAAATAAAAAAAATAATAATAATAAAAAAGCTTTATTAGCAAACACCTGTCCTTCAAACCAAGGCACAAGGGGAAAGGATGCAAATACAAACTCCTGCTCCCAGCATCCGCGGCTGCGTGCGAGCTCTGGGGGCAGAGCCAGCCCCAGGGGCTGCAGCTGCTGCATTAACTCACGTTCAGGGCGCTCTGCACACACTGCAAGGGATAAAAGCACCGGGAAATCCTCTCCCAGCCTGACCTGCGGCTCGCAGGACCCCGTGGACTTGCTCCCTTTTCTGCTGCGTGCACGCTCCCAGGTAACAGCTTTTCCCGAGAAAATCCAGCATCTTTAGGAGGAGCAGTGCTGTGCAAAGGCAGCAGAAGAGCCCACAAATGGAAAACTCCCTCCAAGGCAGATGGGACACGAGTCCTGCTGCGAGGGAAGAGACCTGGGGGAGGTTTGCTCCCACCGAGGAGGTGCTGGCTGCAGAGATTTGCATATTTGGTGACTTCATGCGCATCCACTCACCCACTTCCTTCCCCAGCCTCGCAGGGATCGCTCGTTACTTGTTTTCGCAGCTAATTAAAGCCTCCCCGAGCTCAGCCCGCTGATTAGGGAGAGAAGGCTGAGCCCACAGGCAGCCGGGGTGGAGGATGCCCCAGCCCACAGCCTGACCCCAGGCCACTCTGCAGACCCCACGCTGCAGTTGGGACATTATTTACCCTGATATTGCAGCGTTCTCTTAAAATATATTGAAGGAGAGATTGGGAAAATGAAGTGTATAAGATTTATCCCGCACTAGAGGATTTCAGCATCCAAGAAAGCCAGAGAGTCCAGTCCCTCAGACTTAATAGAAACCTCCTGCTTTATTAATGTTGCCTGATTTTTTTTTTCCTCTTGTCCACAGGTCCTGGGCAGAAAGTCAAAGCTGTATTTGAGGAGCTTTCCTGGAGGTTTTCATTAATAACAGGGCCAAGGAATCCACTGCAAATGTAAAAATAATAGATTTGAGAGCCCTAAAAGGATAGAGATTTACTCACTGTGGAAATATTAGGGAGAAAGTGGGAGTGGGAGGTTCCAGGGCTCGGCGCTGCCTGGCTGTGAGCGCTGGAAGCCGCTGGGAATGAATGGGAGAGGAGGGAAGGACCGAGCACCGAGCTCCCGGAGCTCGGGATATTCCCGAGAAATTGAGAATTTCCTCCCCGGGGTAATGGGAAAAGGAGGATGGAGAGCTTTCATCAGCCGAGGTGATGGTGCTGAGGCTGAGCGGGGCAGGAGGGACACACAGGAATGGGGGTAGGAGGGAGGGATTGCTGCCTCCTGCTGTGCCCAGCTCTTGTGGGAATGCTGGAACCACGTCCCCTCCTTCCCAAGGACTGCTCCTGCCCCCACCCTGATCACCAGGTCACACTGGCACTGCTGATGGCCCCAGAGCAATGCAAGGAGCCCCGACAAGCAGCAGCACTCCCGAACATGAATCCTGATTTGGGTGGGTGGGCAAGGTCCCAGTCCAGCTGAGCCCACGCACAGCAGGAAGGAAAGAACCCTTTGGCAAGGAAAGAGCCCCTCTGCCTCCAGGACAAGTGGCTTGAAGGGTTTGTCCTCCTTACTCCAAATTAGAGGAAGCAATCTTCTGAAGCTTCTTGGGATGGGCTGGTTTTGCTGGTGGGAAATGGGTTTAAAATGGGTCCAGTTTATTCTGGAAGGAAGAACACAATCTTTAACTCTGAGCCATCCTCCAGGCAGATGTGAAAGCCCCCAGTCAGAACTTCCAGGCCTCTGGATATCACCAGCCTGGGAGATGGAGGGAGGCAGAAATGACTTTTCCATCCATCTGGACAAAAAAGGCAGTGAAGCCCATGGATGCAGAACTGACTGCAGGCTCGGATGCCAAATCAGCCCTCTAGGAATGGTGGGCAGCCCCTGCTGCTTCCCTGGGAGCAGCCTCCAGCCTGCCCTGAAGCCCCCCAGCCCCGGGCGCTGCGCTGGTGGCCCGGGGGGCTGCAGGCATTTTCCCAGCGCTCTAATCTAACAGCACCAGTGGGAATGTTTACAGCACGCTGCCACTTGAGGGCTTATCAGCCCGGCTGCCTATCTCCCAGCGGCCCAGCCTGATAAAGGGAGGGGCTGCTGGCACCCGGGGAAGCCGGGGATGGAGCTGGGCAATGGCCAAGCAAAGCCAGCAGCGCTGCGGGACCTTTCCAGGAGCCCCTCCGGGCCACCGAGCATGTGGTGGAGAGAAGGAGCAGAGATCCTTTCCCAAAGGATCCCTCCGAGCAGTTTGGGAACATCCCATGGAGGATGCACGGAAATGCATCCCTGGGAAAATTAGAGGCCATGGAATCAGAGATAATTTACGTGGGATATCCCAGCACTGCCAAGGCCACCAAGAACCGATGTCCCCAAGTGCCACATCCACGTGGCTTTTAAATCCCTCCGGGCATAGGGACTCCACCACCACTGCCTAGGTTTGGTAATCCCTGGTAAAGAAATTTTCCTTTTTATACAATCTAAACCTCCCCCGGTGCAACCTGAGGATGTTTCCTCTTGTCCTGTTACTTGGGGGGAAGGGTCTGACCTCACCGTAGTGGGTGGCTCCAATATTTCTATCGGGGAAACCAAGTGCTGACACCTGCCTGCCTTAGGAACAGGCTTTTCCCTAAATTAGCTGAGGCTAAAACGCAGCTCGGCTGGGGCTCCACCCTCTGTGCCGGGGCTGAGCTGCAGCAACTCGTGAGTGCCAGCAGGAACCCTAAAGGTGCGTCCCCTTCTCCACCTGCAGCGTTTGAACACAGCAAAGTTAGAAAGTACTCGGATTTTTGTTTTTAGCTTCAGGATAGTCAGGTGCCCTGCAGCGCTTGTACCTCCCGGCGCATCCCCGGCTGCGGGGCCGCTCCGGCCGTGCCACACGCCACCATTGCCCTCTAGTGGCCCCCGCCCGGGCGAGGGGCGCTCCCGGCTCCTGCGGGGTCCCGCTGCCGCCCCCCGTCCCCGGCTGGGATCCCCCGGGCTGTGCCACTACCACAGCACCCGGTCCGTGTCCCCTGCGTGTCCCCTGTGCCACCACCACAGCACCCGGTCCGTGTCCCCTGCGTGTCCCCTGTGCCACCACCACAGCACCCGGTCCGTGTGCCCTGGGTGTCCCCTGGGCTGTGCCACCAACACACACCCACTTCATGTCCCCTGGGCTGTGCCAAGAACACAGCACCCGGTCCCTGTGCCACCAACACACACCTGCTCCCTGTCCCCTGTGCCACCCTGGGCTGTGCCACCACCACACACCCGATTCCTGTCCCCTGGGCTGTGCCACCACCACACACCCACTCTGTGTCCCCGGGGTGTCCCCTGTGCTGCGTCACCAACAGACACCTGCTCCCTGTCCCCTGTGTGTCCCCGGGCTGTGCCAGGAGCACAGACCCGCTCCCTGTCCCCTGTGTGTCCCCGGGCTGTGCCAGGAGCACAGACCCGCTCCCTGTCCCCTGTGTGTCCCCGGGCTGTGCCACCAGCACAGACCCGCTCCCTGTCCCCTGTGTGTCCCCGGGCTGTGCCACCAGCACAGACCTGCTCCCTGTCCCCTGTGTGTCCCCGGGCTGTGCCACCAGCACAGACCCGCTCCCTGTCCCCTGTGTGTCCCCGGGCTGTGCCAGGAGCAGGCTCTCAGGGGTCTGGGCTGTTCCCAGGATTTGGTGTTCTGCACACCTGGCTGCAGCCCCAGCCCGGCTGTTGTGCCCTCTGGGATGTTTCCCAGCCAGCGTGGCTCCCCCAAGCAGGGAATCTCAGAATTGAGGTTTGGGAGGGTGGATGGAACTCGGAATTCAGTTTGGAGTCCTCCCCAGCTTTATTTTAAACGTGTTTTTGTAGGATCACAGAATCATTTAGGCTGGAAAAACCCTTTAGGATCATTGAGCCCAACCAGCACTGCCCAGGTCACCACAACCCTCCAGGGATGGTGACCCCTCACCTTCCCTGGCCAATGCTTGATAATCCTTCTGGTGAACAAATTTTCCCTAATATCCAACCTGAACCTCCTCTGGCAAAACCTGATGCTTGTTAGTTGGAAAAAGGGAGCAATATTTAAATTAATTTAAGATAACAGAGTGGCTGCTGCTCCTGACAGTGTGGCCAAGAGGGATCCCCAGTTCCCAGGTGGACCCAACAGCACCAGAAACAGGGAATGGAGAGGTAAACTCGGGCAGGGAGGGAAGTGTGCAAAGGGAATGGGCTTTGTGTAACTCCTGGGCTGTGTAAATGCAGGGAGAGAGAGGCTGGAGAGTCACCACGGATTTTCAAGAGTGCTGGAAGGGCCATGCACGGCACATCACCCTCCCCCTTTATCTTAATACATAAAGACCTTTGGAGAGCGAAAATTCCCTGCTCTTCCCAGAGTTCTGTTCCCAAAGTGTTGTTCTGAACTAATCCATCCTCTAGTGGAGCTGGATGTTGCTATTCTGGTCCCTGCAGTAACAGGAACCCTCTGCGTGACTTGTCAGGACCTGCTTCACCCCAGACATGAGATCACAGCCTCATTTCTCATTTATAAATAAATACAGTCCTGGCAGGGCTGGAAACATGAGGGAAGTCTAAAGGGACGTTTCCTCCCTGGTGTGATCTCCCCCAAAGTGGTCCCAAAGGGCTGGGCCAGGGGAGAAGGTGCTGCAGGAGAGGGTGAGGTGTGTCATCATCCCATCCTCTGCAGATGTTTCTGGAGAGCTTTGAGATTTTGGGCTCTTCCTCCAGCCCTGGTTTATGTAGGACAGGGATTCATGATCCTGGTGTGTCCCACTGCCTGTCATGGAAATCTCACATGCCATAATGTGAGATTTTAAAGGGTGTGGAGTTTTTTTACAATGAAGGTGCTACTAAGGAAAATCATAGATAACCTTTTTTTCTCCAAAGAAAAGAGGGCAGAGAGGACATGGGAGCACATCACCAATGCATGCAAACCACAAACTGCAGCCACAGGTGCCAGGTGAGGGATAAATCAAATGTGAGCTGTGGATTGCAGAGAAAAACACAAGGACAGGGGGGAAAAAACAAGAGACTGAGAAAGTGATGTAGAAAGAAAAAAACCCAAACCCCAGAGCAGTAATGGGGGAGAGGAAATAGTTGGGAGCAAGCAAAGGGAAGTGAAGCCATTGCAGAGGGTTTATTGTTCTCACCTGGTGAATTTTATATCCTCCATGACCTGAATCTCTCCCTGGGTGACTGTAGGGTTTCATTAACTCACTGTGTAACCCCCTCCAGAGTTTTATGGCTCAGGACAGACCCCAGTGGCCATCACCATTCAGAGTTAGAGCAGCCCACAGATGTCCCCATGCCACAGCAGCACAGGGGCCCACCCTGTGTCCCCAGGCTGCAGGGCCAGAGCTCTGGGCACGTTTAGAGATGGTTTGGGGTCCTGGCTGGTGTTTCCATTCCCCCCTGGATGGAGCTGCCCCTTCAGAGCAGAACCAGAGCACAGGAACCGCCCCCAAAGCTGATTCTGCCATGCAGGAATCTCTTGTGTCCCTTTCCCCAGGCAGGGAGGAGGGAATGGGGAGGTGCTGAGGAGCTGGGACAGGGACATCTCCAGCTGAGTCCTGGCCACACCCTGTGCCTGCACTGGAATTTGTGTCTCCCAGGGTGAGCAGGGGTGAGGAGTCTCATTTCTGAAGTGCAGGCTCTGGTTTTTGCCCCTCAGTGAACCCAGTGACACTTGGTGCTGTATTTTGTGCCTTCCAAGTGAAATGTGGATAACCCAGCTCCCCCCTCCAAGGCTGATCTCTTACTCCCTGACCAGCACTGGAGGCTTCCAGCCCCCAAACCCAGTTCCCCCGTGGTGCCCAAGGCTCTGCCCTGCAGATTCCCCCTCCTCTGCACTCCTGGGCTGGGTGAGGTGCCCTTCCCATGGGCAGCCAGCAGCAGCTGCTGCTCAAAGCCTGCTGTGATGCTGTGCCAGCCTCTGAGACAGCTCAGGGCACCTCTCCTGCCCACCAGCCTGGGGGGACCAGCAGCCAAGCCCTGGAGCACAGAAGGGGCTGTGTGGCTGCTGTTTGCCCTCCAAGAGCTGGAGGAAACTTGGCAGGGAGAAAAAAGCCTTTAGAAGCTCCTGGGATGGTTGGGATTTACGTTAAGCTGCTCTCAGGAATAAATCTTGAGTGGGAGCAGGTATGGCAGAAGGGATGTGGGCAAAGGGGATTTGTCTCCATACACCCAGGAGGAGCCATTCACTGTGCACAACTGCAGTTTGTCCTCCTAAATTGCCTTTGTCACCTGCAGGAGGCTGGTCCTGCTCAACTGAGAAAATACCTTTGGTTTCTGAGGGGGTCTGGAAAAAACCACCTCAGCCACGTTTTTAACATGAATGTCTTTGACTTTAGATTGTGAAGAAGAGCAAGAGAAATCTCAAAAACCTCTCGGAAAGAGGGCATGGTGCATGTATCTGAGTTGCAGAGCTGGAGAACAAAGAGGTGGCTGTGGAAAGAGGGGCAGAAGTGGAGTGAGCTTGGAGGCACAGAACATGGAAAACCCTCTCCTTGGAGAAAGGAAGGTCTGTCCCTGTGACATTGTCCCAGGTGAGATGAGCTTCCCTGGGGATGAAAAGCCTTGCTGTGGGTTTATTCCGTGCCAAGGGCTGGGTGGGTTCCTGCAGGCTCTGTGGTTAAGGGCAGGCTGTGCCCAGCCAAAGGACAAAATCCATCTCCACCCTGGCCTGGCTGAGCAGGGCTGAGCCTGCTGTGGGGCTGGGCTGTGGCCAGGAGGGGGGTGCTGTGTGCTGGCCAGGCTAGCACAGACCTGGCTTTGATTGCCAGCAAGCCCTGCATCTCAGCTCCCTCTGGGCAGTGCCTGTGCTGGTGGTCCAGCTCTCAGAGCTGCTTGTGAGCCCTCCAGGCAGAGAAAGGCACTTGCAGTGCTGCAGAAAAGGCTGAGGAGGGTTTCCTACTGACAGCTCTGTGGGGATTTTCTTAGGCTCTATACCTTTACATTTGAACCTGTTTTGCCCTTGGAGAGCTTTTTCTCCCAGCCCTGACCTCAGCTCATGAGCTCTTCATTAATTTTTTTCTCTCTGCCCAACTATAGCAGGAAAGGGTAAATGAATGACTCCAGTGGGTGGTGGAGCCTCTCATAATGA
The DNA here is from genome assembly GCF_029582105.1 of Oenanthe melanoleuca. NCBI lineage: Eukaryota > Metazoa > Chordata > Aves > Passeriformes > Muscicapidae > Oenanthe > Oenanthe melanoleuca. Next base: position 9,468,919 of record NC_079349.1, read on the forward strand.
AGATTCTCTCTGTCCTGCTGTCTCTCCAGTCTGCAGCTTCATCCTGGTGCTTCAAGGTGCTGGCTCAGGAGCCTGTGCTCTGAAGTGTTTCTGTGTTGGGGCTGTACAAAAGTGCTCTTCTTCTGCCTCATCCCTGCCTGGCCGAGTGCTGACGCTCTCCAGCTGTAACCTCAGCCCTGGGCTCCCTGGGGGAAGGAATCCCAGCCTGTCCATCCTCAGCCCTGCCAGTGGCACAGCTCTGGGGGCCAGAGCCAGCCCAGAATGGGAATGACAGGACCCCTGTGAAAGGCCTCCTGTCTGAACCCTGTGAGCTGCAGGGGAAAGCCTGGAAGCACCAGCTCTCCTGGCCAGGGTGGAACACCTCTGGTCAAACCTCCTGGACTGGGGGGGGGGACCCTGGGGAGCTGCTCTGCATGTGGGTGCTGCCCATCTCCCCAGCCTCGCTGGCCAAAAACATTCTCTCATTTGGGGGCCACCAACTCCCTGCTGCTCTCCTGGCCCTTGGCTTCTGCCCAAATCCACTTTGCCCCAAAACCCAGCGTGTCCCCAAAACCCAGGGTGTCCCTTCTCCCCCCAGAACCCAGGGTGTCCCTTCTTCCCCAAAACCCAGGGTGCCCCTTTTCCCCCAAACCCACGGTGTCCCTTTTCCCCCAAAACCCAGGCTGTCCCCTTGCCCCCCAAATCCAGGGTATCCCTTTTCCCCCCAAATCCAGGGTATCCCTTTTCCCCCCAAATCCAGGGTATCCCTTTTCCCCCCAAACCCAGGGTGCCCCCTTGCCCCAAAACCCAGGGTGCCCCTTTTCCCCTAAAACCCAGGGTGTCCCTTTTCCCCCAAATCCAGGGTGTCCCCTTGCTTTCAGCCATTTGGCTTCCTGTGCCAGCTGCCCAGCCTGCCTGAAATTTTAAAACAAACCCAGCATGACACCATTCCCTGGAGAAAGCAGCTCCTGCCCCATGTTCCATGCTCTCCCTTCTCCCTCCTCCTCCTCGCTGCTCTCCAGGAAATCCCGTGCCCGGTGATTTACGGGCAGTAAAAGTCCCTGACTTGGGACTTGCTTTTGCAAGGCTTCAGGGCAGTTTTGTGAGGTTCAGCTTGCCTGGAAGGTGTTTCTTGCTGGTGGCTGCAGGTGGGTGAGCCTTGCTGAGCTGAGGGGCAGCAGAGGAGTGTGAAACCATGGAATCAGTTCAGGCACCTTTTGTGAGAGCAAAACCAGCTCGTGAGAGCTCTGAAGGTGAGGATGGCTCCAAGCACAGCTGGCCCAGCTGCAAGCCATTCTCAGGACAAACTCACTTTTGCCACCAAATGTCCATGTAATTGTATGGCTCTGGTCTATCCATCACGCCTAATACATGGCTGTATAAGCCAGGCTTAAGTAATGAGTTGTGACAGGCTGTACATTTCGTGGTGATTATGGCATGTGTCTAAAGCAAAGAGCTGGAGGCAATAATCCCCTGGAAACACATTGCCCTGGGGTGTCTTGTTACCATTCTGAAATAAAATTACAAATCAAGAAATAATGAAAACAGTCAAGAACTCGAGCCATAGGTAGGGCAGGACTGTCAGGGGATCAATCCTTCAGCCCCAAGATGTGGGGATTATTCAGCACCCACTCCCCCACCCTGAGTGCTGCTGTTTCTGCCTCCAGGGTCCTGCGAAAAGCAGCTTTTCCTTGGTGTGAGGGGCTCACCTGCACCCTGCTCACCCCCAGCTCTCCTGGGGGATTTTCAGGTCCTGGGGAGTATTGGAGAGGTCTGCAACCTAAACCCATTCAGAAAAAGCTTCCTATGGAATGAGCTGGGTTTGATGCCAAACTTCCAACTCAGGAGATTCTGATTCCTCTTTTATTCCCTCTATTTAAGGTGGAGCATCTTGTGAATTGTTTGGGATAACAATCTATCTTTGCTAACTGGGCTCCAGGAACTGAGATGTGGAATCTCAGAAGGGAGAGGCTGGCATCTGGCTTTTCCTTGGTTCTCCTTTGCCTCCACACCTTCATCTCCTCCTTTTCCAGGGAGCAAGCAGGTTTTCTTTCCAGAGCAAGTTGGGATGTGACTGTCCTGCCTTTTGGACTGTGTTGGGTTGATGTGGTCAGAAACGTGTATTCTGTCACCATCTGTTAACCCAGCTGGGGCAGTGACCCTGATCTCCTGGCACATATTATCTGCTAATGGCCATCTTTAAACCAGCTGGGGCAATCATCTTTATCTTTCCCACAGCCCATCCTCCCTCCAGGAAGATATCATCTGCTGCTGGCCCACTGAGTCCCACTGCATGACTGATAAAATTCCATCATCCCACTGGGAGATGCTCCAGCCAGGGGAGGAGCCAAGCCTTTCCTACCTAGATAAAAACTGAGATTTTGGACAGCAAGGCACCTTCTTTCCACTGGATTCCAGAGGAAAACCCGATCTTCTACATCATCCCTGGACCTTCACAGGGAAACTGCACCTTCTCCAGGAGCACTGCTCCAGCTGAACCACATCTGCCACTGCAGGAGGATGCAGCCACCATTGAATGGGACTGTGCCAACACCCTGACTGACTGACGGGTGTCAGCTTGGATTCTGACTCTGGCAGGGTTGGGATTGTTCTTTGTAATACTGCATTTCTATTTTAATTTTCCTAGTAAAGAACTAATTCCCATATCTTTGCCTGAGAGCCCCTTAATTCCAAATTTATAACAATAATTTGGAAGAGGGAGGTTTACATTCTCCATTTCAAAGAGAAGCTCCTGCCTGTATTGGCAGCCACCTGTCCTTCAAACCAGGACAGGGACAAGCCAGGAGTGACCCAGTGTATTCAGGTCAAACCTGAAACCTCCCAAGGCTCATTCTGAGCTGGTATTTCTGTGACTCCATAGGAATTCGGGACCTTTTGGGGTGTTTAGGAGCACAAGTTGCCTCTTTTCCATGAAATATCATCCACGAGGAAACCATTCCCACCAGTACAAGGCAATGGTTGTTCCGTGGGGTTTTCTCTCTTTTCTCAGCACTAAATGAGGGATTGATCCAGCAGCCAGAGGACTGGGGGAGAACTTTCACCACCATGTGTGTGTTATCAACAATAATTTCTGTAATAAATTCTGTGCAGAGAATTCCAGCTATCCACGATGAGCTCAGGAATGTCACCGGCTCCTGCTCTCCCAGCAGAAGCAGAAGATGCTGGGAAATGACAGCACAAGTTTATTTCTTCCCTCTTTTTCCTCTTTTTGTTTTCCCCAAGCTTAAGAAAAACATCCAACAAAGAAAATTTTTTTTTTTTTTTTTTTTTTTTTCCTTTCCTTTTCACATCAACAGGATTTGCCAAATAATGAAGGAGGACCAAGATGTGTCAAATGCCATCCCAGAAAGACAGAAAGGCTTCGATATTTTACAGGGTTGAGGTCTGCAAATTTGGAGCTTTTTGGGAAAAAAATCTTTGTCACCACTTCGATTTCTTCAGCTTGCCAGGAGTGGAGTTTTTTCAATCAAGTTTTTGTTTAAGAGAGAACTCAAAAATGTTGGTGGGAATGAGGGGCTTTTCCTCCTCTTTTCCTTCTGTGGGAAAAATACAAGCTGAGGAATTCCAGTGCCTTGAGAGCTGACTGAAAACTGCAGGTTTTTTTAGTTTGAAAACAACAAAATGAAATTTTCCCCTTCTGCAAAGCATTTTTCATGCAGGAAAATTGGAGAAAAGCAGTTAAGTGTGGAGGAAGACTAAAATGCTTTCTGACTCTGGGATTGTTTTTTAATTAATTTGTTTCAATAAAAGTCTGACATCTTAATAGGAGAAAATGTTTTGTTTGGATTTTTGTGTACATAGTTGAAATCTACCAACATCATAATGCATTATGACATTTAATATATAATAATATGTCATGATATATTTTAATATCCTTTCAACAAAATGGTCCAGCGAAATAATGCCCAAAGTGAAATGAAATATTCCAGCAGTGCCTCTGGAAAACTGAGGAAAAGCTTTGTCCCTCTTCAGAAATTTCAGAGAAATGGAGAAGTTCTTGCAAAATACTCTGGTTTTGATCCAAATGTGGGTTTGGAAGGAGCAACAACTTCACCTCCAGGAACTCTTTGATCAACTCCTTTGGACCCCTCTAGTTGCACTGGAACTGCAAAATGTGCTTTTTTTGGTCATTTCCTTAAATCAAATTATCTCATCCCTCCAGAAGAAAAGGCAAAATTGGTCATTATCCTCATTTTACTGCCCAGGAAGCCAAGTTTTGGGGAGAGGAATGGAGGGAGAGCTGGAGGGGAAGCCAAGGGTCAGTGGCAGCTCGGTGCTTCCCACAGGGTGGATGATTTTGCCATTTCCCAGTCGAATTTTTACCATTTCCCATTTGAATTTTTGCCATTTCCTGATTGAATTTTTGCCATTTCCCAGTCGAATTTTTGCCATTTCCCAGTTGAATTTTTACCATTTCCCATTTGAATTTTCCATTTCCTGACCGAATTTTTGCCATTTTCTGATTGAATTTTTGTCATTTCCCAGTTTGATTTTGCCATTTCCTGATTTAATTTTGCCATTTCCTGATTTAATTTTGCCATTTCCCACTTGACTTTTCCATTTCCTGAATAAATTTTTGCCATTTCCCAGCTGAATTTTGCCATTTCCCACGTTGATTTTACCATTTCCCAGTTGACTTTTTGCCATTTCCTGATTTAATTTTGCCATTTCCCATTTGAATTGTGCCATGTAAATTTTTGCCATTTCCCAGTTTGATTTTACCATTTCCCAGCTGAATTTTTGCCATTTCCTGATTTCATTTTGCCATTTCCCCGTTGAATTTTCCATTTCCCAATTGAACTTTTGACACTTCCCAGTTGAATTTTGCCATTTCCTGATTTCATTTTGCCATTTCCCAGTTTGATTTTGCAATTTCCCAGTTGAATTTTTGCCATGTCCTGATTTCATTTTGCCATTTCCCAGTTTGATTTTGCAATTTCCCAGTTGAATTTTTGCCATTTCCTGATTTCATTTTGCCATTTCCCAGTTTGATTTTGCAATTTCCCTGTTGAATTTTGCCATTTCCTGATTTTATTTTGACATTTCCCGATTGAATTTTTGCCATTTCCTGATTTCATTTTGCCATTTCCCGATTGAATTTTTGCCATTTCCGCGTTGAATTTTCCATTTCCAGATTGAATTTTTGCCACTTCCCAGTTGAATTTTGCCATTTCCTGATTGAATTTTTGCCATTTCCCAGTTTGATTTTGCAATTTCCCAGTTGAATTTTGCCATTTCCTGATTTCATTTTGCCATTTCCCAGTCTAACCTCCCTGGCAAGGAGCTGCCCCCACTAAGAATTCCCTGAATATTCCCCAATTTTCTGTTTACTTGCTGCAAACTGGGAGCCAGAGGAGGCTGCTCAGGGTTGAATGAAGGTTGTGTCCCCTTTCCTCGGGCTCTTCTTGATCCTGATTTTAGGAGAAGCTTCCTGAAAACAACATGACAAGTGTCGTTTGTCCCGTCACACTCAGCCTTTGTCCCATCAAGTCACCTTCAACACATCTGCAACCAGATTTGAGAGTTAAAACCTGCTTCTTTTTTATTTTTAAAGTGCTTGGTTTCCCCTGAAGGGGATCTCTGGAGTCCTTGGGAAGACACAAGAGTGACTGATTAAATTTTTTTTATTTTTTTTTTTTATATTGAAGTGTTAAAAACTGGTTCAGGCTGAAGGGGAACATTAGGAACATAATTAATTCCTTTTTTTTTCCCAAAATTCCTATTAAAAACAAATAAATAACCTTATGGATTGGCATCCATCAAGGTTTTTTTTTCATACAAACAAGTTTTAAAAACCAAGATATTGATGTGTGAGCTCTCTGCATGATAAAGAAAGGTCTCTAATGAGCCAGCTTTAGCTTGAAATTGATAATAAATATAATTTCCAAATTACAGTTAATCCCAGCAGCTTTGCCCTTGCTGCACGAGGCCTTTAGACCCAAAACTTTGGTGGAGGTTTGAGATGAGCTGGGATTGAGGTCCCTGGAGCAGGATTAGGTCCCACCCTCTGGATTCCAGGGTCTGTTCCTCTCCTTGGAGAAGCCAACAGGAGGAAATCTCCACAAGGTCAGGCAAATTCAAATATTTCTGCATTTTTTGTCCTTTTCCAAGCAGCTTTCCTGCTGCTGGAAGAGCAGCTGGAGTTGTGTTCCCATTCCCTGATGAGTGGGAATCTTTCCCTTCCCAAATCTTCGAAATCCCAACACTGTCCTGAGAAGGATCTGACTCCACAACTTCCAGAAACGGGAATAACCAGGGCAGCTCTGAGGTTTCACCCAGAATTACAACAAAATCCTGGAAAAGTGACCCTCCAAGAAATGCCAGGTGTCCTGTGACAGGGACAAGGCTCATTTCCAGCCTGTCTCCAAAGGTACTGACAGTGGCTGAGTCGGGAATGAGGGAAGCAATAAGCTGAGTAATGAGGAATTAATTGAACACTTGCTTTTCATTTCCACCCCCCCTTGCCCAAGACTGAGCCTAACTCAGATCCCTTCGGCCCTGGAGGAATGGGGTGTGCTGAGAATTTTTTCCTCTTGGGGTTTCCAGCATTTTCTGCTTGATTGAGGCACTTTTCTCCCTGTTCTTTTTCCTCTTCTTCCCACCAGCTCTTCTCTTTTTCTAATGGGAGGAAGATTTGGGATGCTGCCTTCTGTAGTGGTGTCTGTGGAAAATATAGCAATGGTATCAAGGAATGGCAATATTTAATCAACCCCAGAATTCCAGGATGGAATTTGGGTGGGAAAGGACCTCAAAACTCATCTTGTTCCACCCTCCCTGCTGGTTTTCACTATCCCAGGCTGCTCCAAGCCCTGTCCAGCCTGGTTTGGACAATTCCAGGGATCCAGGGGCAGGCACAGCTTCTCTCAGTTCAATTCCTTGGTGCCACACCTTGTGCAGCACCTGGGGGCTGGATCATGGATTTAGGAGTGTTCCCATCACATCCCTGTTTGTATTTTTGGATACTGCAGCTCTGGAGTGACTTCAGAGAGGTGCTGTGAGCAGGTAAATTGTGAGTGAACCTCCTTTTCCCAGCTACAGAATAATACCTGCTGCTGTGCAAAAATGAGCTTTTTCCTCACCTTTTGGTGTGCCTGGCACTGGGAATTCCCCAGTCCTGGTTTGCAACATCTCTGTCACCTGTAAATATGAGAAACCTCCTGAAGATGATGAGAACAATGTTTCTGTGCCCAAGGAGAAACAGGAACGCTGTGGTTTCTGGTTTTCCCTCCCCATTTCTTGTAGAAAGGACTCCTGGACACCTCTGGGTCCCTCCCATGGATTTCCCCTTCCAGCTCTGATAATTTCAGCTGGAGTAAAATATCAAAATCTCTTTCCCTCAGGACTGGCCTCTGAGTGGGACCATCCCTGCAGCGGCAGGACCTGCCCTGTCCCAAAGCCATCCCTGCCCTGTGGTCACCACATCACTCCTGATTTCAGGATCCTACTCCAGGAGCACATTTTGCAGTGGGATGTGGAATTGCAGAGGAGATCTGATGCTTTCCTTGCCCTTTTTTTGTCTCTCCCTCTTTCCCCAGCGTGGCCCAGCCCCAATTACAGCTCCGGGCTCTCTCAGAGGGGACATTCAAACCCAACAAAGCCCTGTCCCCCGCCCTACAAAGGCGACATCTCCTGGGCTTGTGCCCTAATGAGAGCAAATTTTTTGTCCAAACATTTGAAGCGAGGAGGTGCCTTCTCCTGCCACCCCCTGCCGGGGTTAATATCATTATCCAGCTGGCTCTGGTTGGGAATTAAAACAAGGGCATTCCCTTCTTTTAATGAGAGCTGACAGTGGCTCCAGCACTTCAGAAGGGAATTAGGGAAGGAGGGATGGCTGCAGAGTCTGTCTCCCTGGAGCCTTACCCACCAGCCCTGCTGCCCCGTGGGATCAAAGGCCACTTACCTGCTGCTGAGCCCCAAATCCCTTGGGATACCCCGCTGGAATAATGGCTTCACCCCCTGGAAATAACAATTCTAGCAGGCAGAGCAACCCAAGGATCCTCTTCCACAGGGCAGGAAGGCAGAGAGGAGCCCCTGGAGGTTTGGGGCATCATGGCCACATCAAAAATGGATTTTGGAGTGTTAAACCTGGCCAGATTTGGTTAGGACTAGGTGGAAAGAGAAAATTTTTTGGTGTAGCCATTCTGGTGAAAATTTACTAGCAAAATCTTGTGGAGAAAATTATGCATATGCATCTAGTTTTTAATTATTTTTGTTTTAATTGAAAACTCTTAAGTTTTCAACAGCACCTTTTGGACTTTCGATAAGTGCTTCAGAGAAGGAGTTTTATTTTTAGAAATGGAAAAACCCCAAAAAGTTGATTAGAAATATCCACCAAAATTTCGCAGTGCCTTATCCCCAAAAAACAGCGAGTTCAGCTCGTCCTCGTCTCTGTCTCAGGATAGGTTTGATTAGAAACGTCAAAAAAATGCGGGACAAAAATGTGAATTTTTAATCCCATTTTAAAGGACCTTTACCCATGAGTGAACTCTCCTTTTGAAGTGCTGCAGTGGCTCTTGCCCAGTCTGCTCCGAGGGAGAGATGCCCAAACAAAGGGAACCATTTGCAGTGATCGTTACCGGTGGCAGAATTCCAGGAATCCAGCGCTGGGACACGACCAGGAAATCATTTCCTGGGACTCCAGGGGAATTGCTGCTGCTCTGGAGGTGGGGAGGAGACACTGACCCACACAAAACAGGCTGTGAAAATGGATTGAACAGGCTGATTGCAATGGTTCAGGGGGATTTTCTTGGAGTTTTTTGTGTGCTGGAGCAGTTTGTAGCTGCCCTGTGAAAGGGATTGAGAGGAAAAGAAATTCTTCCTTCATGGATCACAGAGAGGATGCTCATTGCACTCCTCTGCCATGGAGCTTCAGGTGTAGCTGAACAATTCCAGGAGCTGATACAGGATAACTTCAGCCCAAATCCCATTCCATGGTATCTTCCTTAGGAGCATCTCAGCTGAAAAGTCATGCTCTAGTATAAATTTGTGGATCTGGGGAGAAGAAGGAAATGGGAGAGTTAATGGCTCTGGGGATATTTCCTTTCTCAGCAGACCAGGTCAGAGGTGCTGCTGGGGATCTGGTGTGCTTGCTGTCCCCTTGGTAGCACTGGGGGACAAGGGACAGCAAATAACAGCTTTGGGGCACTCACAGCACCAGGAAAACCTGAACAAAATAACAGCTTTGGGGTACTCACAGCACCAGGAAAATCTGGACAAAATAACAGCTCTGGGGAACTCACAACACCCAGAAAACCTGGACAAAATAACAGCTTTGGGGAACTCACAGCACTGGGAAAACCTGGAAATATGTCTTGCATTACAGCTGTAGTCAGGGAAAAAAAAATCTCTTTTCCTGATGTCCATCACAGAGGAAAAATTCTACTTTTTTCCTTTAATTGGAAGGTTGAAAATTAATAATTGATTTGAAAACAAAAGCACTTTAAGGCTTCTGGGTGAGAGGTTTTCATTTTCCAATGGATAGGTGACAGAGCTTAGGGAAAACCAACACTCCTGGGGGGAAATCTGCCTGTTTTGGTGCTTAGCCCTGGAGCAGGGCAGGACCATGGGGGAGCTGCAGGGAAAGGCAACATTAACAACCTGAACCCACTTATCCATCTGCAGCAGGGCTGGGGGTACAAGTGGAATGGGGCCATCCCATCCCATCCCATCCCATCCCATCCCATCCCATCCCAACCCACTCCCTGCAGGCAGGAACCCCTGGGAGCAGAAATTCTGCAGTGCAGGTAATGCTCAATAAACAGCAGGTGAGAACCCAGCCATTTCCAACAGGAAATCAATTCAATGGGGGCCTCTAGGTTGGCTTCTCCCTGTTCTCCCTTCTCTCTTCCCCTCCCCTGTTCCATTTTCCAGGCAGGTGTCTGAGGTGAGGGCTGTGGGAGCGATCACTTCTCGAGGCAGCTGCTGCTGTTCTCTGCTCCCAGCCTGTGGCTTTGTGCTTCTCCCTGTCCCCCCATCCCCAGGGAACCGGGGCTGGAGCTGGGAAGGTCACCAGGGTCACACCTTGGAGCTGTTTGCATCCCAAAGGAGCTGCACTGGCCTTGGAGCTGGTCCTAACCAGCAAGACCCAGAGCAGGGCGTGGGGGTTTTCAGGCTCAGGGTGAAGGAGAGGGTTTGGAAGGATGTGCTTGCTCTGGGTCTGACTTCTGAGCTTGATCACAGATGAGGAAAGGCTGGGAAGGGGCTTAAACCAGCTCTGGTCAGGGACAACCACTGGAAGTGAAGGGGCAGCACAAGGGGTTTGTCAGCAGGAGAGCAGAAAATTGATGGGTCAGGCTTGATGGATTCAGGGCTGGCTGATCTGGGAGCAGACCTAGCCAGGGGTCTGGATCTGGGATTTGAGGGTGACCCAGCTTTGAGACCAAATCTCTGATCTTTGTATCCTCTTTGTCATTTGTCCTTGCTGGTTTGGGACCTTGCTTGCCTTGCTCCTCACTTTATCCCCCCAAAATCAAAACTGCACAGAGACCTGAGCATGGGATGAAGAGATGGCATTGGCTTAATCAGGAATGGCCAAATGACATCTTTGCAGATGGAGATGAGTTTAAGAGACCAAACACCAAGAAATTGGATTTCAAAAACCTTTCTGCTTTGAAAATATCAGAATACCCAGTGGTCTGTGTAATGTCATATTTTCATACAGCAAAAATTGTCTGAGCCAAAATATCAGGTCTTAAAAGGCTGCTTTGGTCAGCAAACACAGTCATTGAGCCCAAATAATGAGGGAGGAAAATGCCACAGTGAGGGCAGGAAGGGGACAGAGCAGGGGACTGATAGCCTTAGGGCCACAGGCCCATATCCCTACATGGGTGCTGGCAGAGACCTTGATATGTCATCTGTCCCTTTGAACAGCCCCAGGGCAGCCAGCAGCTTCACTCATCTCCTTCAGGCAAGGAAAGGAGCCAGTTCTCTGCCTGGTCTGGGTTCCAGATGTGTGGCAGTACCTGGGATGCTGAGGCTCAGCAGAACCCTGGGATCTGGAGAGCACTGGGCACTCCTGATGACAGCAGCACATCCCTGGGGACAGCCAGAGCTGCTTCACCCTCTGGAGCATCCTGCTCCATCTCCTGAGTGAACCCATCCCTGAGTGGGTACAACCCTCTGCAAACATCAAGTGTTATTTACAGTCTGTCTCTGGCCAAAAGCTGATGGAGAAAACGTCACACCATGGTCATTGATCCAGCTACCAAATCTACCTCAGCTGCTTTTAATCATCTGGACATCCCCTGAGCTCCCAGATGCCAGGCTTGGGTTTATTCCCCTGCAGGAACTTGTTAGGCTGTCAGCCCTAAATGTTCCAATTTCCCAGGTGAGGCACCTCCCATCTTCATTTAATTATCTATCTCCAATCCTACAGATATATCCATTCTCCCAGCTTGTAGGGGAAAACAGATGGCTTGGAAAGGAATGGATGGAGGAGAGTTTGCTTTGCCTTTTGTTCTCCAGCCATCAGGTCTGGATTTGAAACCACAAGCTGACAAAAGTCTCACTCTCAGTACGGGGGGCTCGTACATCTGCTGCTTGCATGTCTGACCTGCTCAGGGCTGTGTTGGGCCAGTTAAACCTGTGGTTTTCTGCCCTGTTAACAGGATGTTGGGAAGGAAATGTCATCCTGGCTCATCATTTCAGGGAGGGGACAGAAGGGAATCAGGGCACAGAACATCACCTGGCTTGGGCAGAGGGGCATTGCTCTCTCTCTATTTCTGGACTTCATTTGGATTCTGCAGAAGGAAACTGCAGTTTTGCTCAAGCCAAACCTAAATGGAAATATTATCTATAGAAGCCTTCAGAATGCTGTGGATTGGGGTTTTTTTTGGTCTGCCTGCACATGATGTCATCTTTTAACACTTGTCTGTGTCGGGCCCATATCTGCCCATGGTGAGCCCAGCACTATTTTGCAGCTCATGCTCAGCTCGTTGTGTCCCCAGCTCAGCCCCTGGGAAGGAAAGATAAGGCCCTAAGTTATATCTTTACCTCTTGGCTGTGCTTCCTGCTCCCCCCAAAATTAGCTGGAAACAGGGAGGCAGATTCTCCAGGGATTTTTCTGCGAGCACAGACTCTGCCAGGCTGGAGCATCCTCACTCCCTGCTGCAAAGCCCAGGAGGTGCCACTGGCTGTGACAGGGAGAAGCAGGGCTTGAAAACAAGCACATTTCTCCCAAGCTCTCTGCTGTGTGTCAGTCCCTGCAGCCCATCCTGCTGCAGCCCCCAGCCCTGCTCTTATTTCAGCAATCAGCTGCAAGACAAACCAGCTGGCCCCTGCCGAGGTGTGGAAAGTCCACCGGGGGATTAAGCTGGTCTTACCATCAGTCCTCACTTGTGAAAATACAACCTACTAAGTTTTCCTAGATGATGCAGTTTTCAATTGCTTTTGTTTGCTTTTCAGGCAGGTCTTAAATCAGGCTGTCAGTCAGGCTCCCTGCCTCCCCCTGCTCGCCTCCGAGGCGGCTTCCAGGCGCTGCTGCAGGACCTGCAATCTCTTTCCTATTGCCGTTTATTTATGGGGCTTTCCCTTCCTCCCGCGTGGAAGGGAGGGGCTGTGTCTGCACAGCTCATCCTGCGCTCCCAGCCCGGGGTGCTGGGCAGGGATGCAGGGGGACTGTGGTGGCACTTGGTGTCTCGGCATCTCCAGACTTCTCTTTCACCATCTGCGATGCTCCAGCCTCTGAAAGGAGGGTGTGGAGATCGCAATCAGCATCCTCCACACCTCTCATGCCTCTCTTCACACCTGCCAGGAGGATTTCCCGTGAAAAGCTGAGGCAGAGGCTTTATCTGCCTTTCCTCCCCTCCCTGGGCTGTCACATCCCTCTCTTGGCTGCAAAACGTGGAGAAGAGCTGAAGTTTGATAGATCTCCTTGCTAGAGTTTCAAAAAAGGGTGCCATAGTTTTTAGGAGGATGAAGTAGTGGCTGAGAGGTGCAGGGAGCAAAGCTGTGAGTTCAGGAGGAGTCAGCTCCGTCCCACCAGGCACATTTTTATATCTCTAGGTGCTTGAGTACAGCCCTGTCAGCACCTGGGGAAGAAGGTGGTCCTGCCTGAGTGTGTGCAGCAAATCCAACACATCCCAGGCACAGACTGACTCTGCCTGACATCTAGAGCAGGATGCAGCTCTGTGTATGGTCCAGGATTTCTGGCCATCCAGAGCCAGCCCTGACCCAGATCTCTGGGCACTGTCACCCCTCTGAGTCGTGGTGCACAGGTCCCTCTGATCCCCAAGGACTCTACAAATCTGGCCCAAATCTCACAAGCAGCCACATCTCGCCCCCACCCTGGCCTCAGTGCTCCAGGTGTTTTCTTCCACCTTTGTCTCATAACACAGCTCACAAAGGACAGAGCTCTTCCAGATAAGGGAATCTGGGGCCAAAGGCTGCTCCCAGCAGCCCTCTAAATCTTACCCTCCATGTGATTTAAATTGTAGGGGCTGTGCCTAGGGGAAGGGGGGAGCTTGCTGGGTTTGATATCACCTGGTTAACGAGCACACCGCGATCCCTTTTCCCCTGTACAGCCAAAGGCAGAGCTGGAGGGGGCTGGATCAGCTCTGCTGGCCCCAGAAGCTGATTCCTGTGCTGTGACTGCTACAACACAGAGCTGGTGGAGCTGGGATGGTGGCTGGAGTCAGGGCTTGCAGCTCTCCCCAGGCTCCTGGGGGAGCACCGTGCTGAGCTGCTGGCAACTCTCACCTCTGATAAGGCAGAGAAAACCCAGGGCCTGTCTCAAGCTGCAGGAGCTGGTTTTGTGTGCAAGCAAGGCAGAATGGTCCCCTCCTGGCAGAGAGGTGTGTCCTTTTCCTTAACCTACAGAAAAATGCAAATCCTGCTCTAACACACCCCATTGTTGCCACAGACAGGCAAGGAATCATCCCCAAATATTTTTCTTTGTGAACAGTGTGGCTACCAGGGCAGATAAGCAAGTCAAGGTACCCCAAAGCTGCATGATGGCAGAGGAGGGTTTGGGAGTGCTGATATCCAGGTGGTTTTCTGGCTGGATGTAGGATGGGAGAAAAGGCTTCCCAGGCTTTTTCCTGCTCTTGGCTGATGTGAAAATGGCTTGGGCAACTGAAGAGCCACCATGCAGACACGTGGTCCCAGCAACAAGGCTGACAGTGGGGCTGCTCCTGACTGTAACAGCCAAATCCACAGGAGCTCCTCACTCCAAGCCTTCAGCTGGTTTTATATCTGATTTTAGCCAAACAACGTTGGCACTTTAAAGCTTTGTTTTCCTTCTCTTCTTTGCATCTCCTCCCAAGCAGCCTGGAGATGACTGGAGAAAGCTGCATCTTCCACAACTCCACAGACTCAAGAAGGACCCAAATTCTTTGACCTAATGTTACCTGGTCTTAGCATTAGACTGGTTTTGTTCTGTGCAGCAGAAATAAGAAAAATCCCAACTGAAACATGAAAGTGGCTTTGCTGTTAAAGAGTCCAGCCCACAGAAGGAGGGGAAATACATTTCCCTCTGTGCCAAAGTGAGCCTAAACACCAAAATTTCCTCCTGATGTGAAAGCCAGGTCACCTCCCCTCCACACATCTGCAGCTCCTGGTGGCTCCAGGGGACAACAGGGCAGCCACAGCACAGTGGTGCCCAGGCCTGGGGAGGGGCAGGGAGGAGGCTGGCATGCACAGGGAAGCCTTTGAGGGATGCTCTGGGTGAGAGCTGCATTCTTGTCCCTTTAGCAGCATGGCTTGAGTGGCTTCATCCCCAGCAGCTTGAGCAGGGGTTTATCCAATTCCCAAACTCCCCAGGGACGTGGCTCACTCAGCTGGCTCAGCTCGAGGGAGGAAAAGCATCTGGCTGGTGTCAGAGCTGGTTGTGGCTGAGAGAGCAATGAGGCATCACTGCACTGTGCCTTCAGCTGGGACCTGCTGGATCTGGGAGCTCCTGTTTGCTCCCAAGAGATCTCCCAGGCACTGCTGGATTCTGTGTCCCTGCAATGCTGCTGGATTCTGTGTCCTTGGAATGATGCTGGATTTGGTGTCCCTGGAATGGTGCTGGATTTGGTGTCCATGGAATGCTGCTGGATTCGGTGTCCCTGAGATGCTGCTGGATTCTGTGTCCCTGAGATGCTGCTGGATTTGGTGTCCCTGGAATGCTGCTGGATTTGGTGTCCCTGGGATGCTGCTGGATTCTGTGTCCCTGGAATGGTGCTGGATTCATTTCTGATGTTACTTGGAAAACCCTCATCAGGAAGCTTTACCTCTGAGCTTGGCCATGATTAAAATTGGAACATCTCAGAGATAAAAAGGATTCCTGAAAGAACTCCAAAACACCTGCTGTGGGATGCCAATGGGTTAATGCTTAACTGACCTCCTCTTTCCATGCACCAGCTTCCCTGGGTTTTAATCTGGTTTTTAACCTGATACAGAAAAATGGCAAAGGTTTTCTGTTTGATCTAGATTAACCAGGAACATCCAGAGCCAGCACCATTCCTCAAGGGAGCTCTGGTGGGGACAGCTGGAGGCAAACCAGTCTGAGCTGTGGGATACACATGGCACTGCTGTCCCAGCCACTGGAACAGACCTTGCAAGGGGATTTTGGGGCCACTGGAAGCAGAGCTGGCTGGGAATCTGATAAAGCCCATGCTGGAGTCACTTGGTCAGATGAAACCTCTCAGAGCACTGTGTGCCACCTGCCAAAGCTCAGGCTGGGAATGCTTCCCTCCATCAGAAAGAAGGAAAAAGGGGATGCAGGAGGAGCATGGGTTTGTGGAAGCACATCCAGGCTGAGTGCTGGCTCCAGCTCTCTGCAGTGGCCAGAAGCTCAGGGAATGGCTGTCACTGACACCTCTGGGCCACCCTGATGTGGTGCAGGATTCACCACGGTGTGGGTGTCCTCAGTGCCTTGTCCCATGCATTGTGTCTTGGATAAAAAAAATTAGGTTGGAAGGGACTTTAAAAAGTCAGTAAATCCAATCCCCTGCCATTGGCAGGGTCATCTTCAACCCCAGAGCCCCATCCAGCCTGGTTTGGATGTTTCCAGGCATGGGATGAGCTGTTAGTGGCCAGCACTCTGTAATCCCCACCTCAAAACCAACTCTTGAGCCCAGTAACACCTCCAACCCCCTATGCTCTCCTTTCCCTTTATTTGTGAGAAAAATTTTGGAGGCAGCCACTTGTGTGTGGTGGGAAACAAGAACATTTTGGGAATTTTTCAGTGTTCCTGCTGCTCTGGGCATAGAGAGGCTGTGCTGAGGGTGAGCTGCTCCTCTGACCCACGAGCTCACCCAGCTCATAGACACTGCCTGCTGAAAAGGCAGTAAATCAGCTAAAACCCCCAGTCAGAGCCAGCTTGGGAATGTTTTATGGTGGAATTAGAATAATGAATGAGGAGCCTGCTGTTTGTGTTAGTTTTGGCTTGCAAGCTGTAGGAAAAGTCTGGTACTGAAGCTGGTGATAAACTCTCCTCCATCTGAGGTTGGAAATAACTTTTTAAAGCCTCCAAGACCCAGGAGGGTGAGAGGTTGGCACAGCAGAAGCTGAGTGAACATTAGGGCTGAGATAAGAGGCGTGGGTGTGTTTTGGGCCATGATGAGCTCTTGCTGCTGGAGGATCCAAGCTCTCCAAAGCCTTGGACATTCTCCTCCTTGGGGCTGGCCCACCTCATGCTGGAGGAGCAAAGTGAGTTGGCCAAACCTGTAAGAATGCAGCTGTGTGCATGCTCTGAGTGCCAAAACTCCCAGGGATGCTTTGGGGGTGCTCCACACCTGGTGGCAGGTCACCAGCACTGTCCTTGGCAGGTGTCCTGCTTTGAAGGATGGGTGGCTGCCAATACAGGTAGAAGCTTCTCTTTGAAATGGAGAATGTAAACCTCCCTCTTCCAAATTATTATTATAATTTTGAAATTAAGGGGCTTTCAGCAAAGATAGGGGAATTAGGAATAACAGTTCTTTACTAGGGAAATTAAAATAGAAATGCAGTATTACACAGAACAATCCCAACACTGCCAGAGTCAGACTCCAAGCTGACACCTGTCCGTCAGTCAGGGTGTTGGCACAGTCCCATTCAATGGTGGCTGCATCCTCCTGCAGGGGCAGATGTGGTTCAGCTGGAGCAGTGCTCCTGGAGAAGGTGCAGTTTCCTCTGAAGGTCCAGGGATGATGTAGAAGGTTGGGTTTTCCTCTGGAATCCAGTGGAAAGAAGGTGCCTTGCTGTCCAAAATCTCAGTTTTTATCTGGGTAGGAAAGGCTTGGCTCCTCCCCTGGCTGGAGCATCTCCCAGTGGGATGATGGAATTTTATCAGTCATGCCCTGGGACTCAATGGGCCAGCAGCAGATGATATCTTCCTGGAGGGAGGATGGGCTGTGGGCAAGATAAAGATGATTGCCCAGCTGGTTTAAAGATGGCCATTAGCAGATAATATGTGCCAGGAGATCAGGGTCACTGCCCCAGCTGGGTTAACAGATGGTGACAGAATACACATTTCTGCCACATCAACCCAACACAGCAGGTTCCTTCCCACCTTTGCTATCTTGAGCTCATGGGTATAAAATGAACTTTGTGCTCTGATTCTGCCAGAGCTGCAGGGGCTGGAGAGAGCCTGGCTGTGATTTTGCCAGGCTTTGATGTGGGTCTGGATGGCTCCTGGGTGGAGCTGGGCCAGTTTTCTTCTGGCTGGGGGAAGATACTCTGGAAAAACCTGAGGAGCTGCTGGTTAGTGAGACACAGTTGAGATGGATGGATGGATGGATGGATGGATGGATGGATGGATGGATGGATGGATGGATGGATGGATGGATGGGAAGCATTTCTGTATTAGAAGGAATGATCCAATAATGCAGTCCCAATGCATGATCCCTAATCCATGCATGCTGCAGCAAATTCCCATTTTTCTGGAGCACTCTGTGCCCAGGCAGCCCCTCTGATGGCACTGGGAGGAGTGGAATTACCTCCCTTTTTGGATCCAGGTTTTTATTTCCTGGTGGTTCCTTTTTGGCCCCAACAATTCCCGTGCTTTGCTCCTTTCACCAAGGTTTAGGATCCTCCTTCTCCAAATCTTCACCTCAGCCTACAGACCCAAATCCTAATTCTTCCTCAGTGGTCAAAAGCTGGCGACACTCAGTCTCATTTTTGCTTCCATGGTTGATTTTCTGCTTTTAAGGGCTGTAATGATTAATGATTAAATGCCACTTTTCCAGAAGAAATCCCTGCTCACCTGGCCTTGCCATTTTTCATCTTTTTGGTGTTTTTTTTCCTCTGGACTTTTGAATTTTGCTTTTTCAAATTGTTTATAAAGAAACATTTTGTGACAGGGAGCAGAAGCCTCTTCCACCTGGTGGACTGTGAAATGCAGTTTGCAGATGGAGCCTCCCCTTGGGATAAGCTGAAGTTTTTCTGGAGGTGCTGCTTAAAGGGTGGAGTTTGAATTTCCAAAATTTGGAGAAAGGGCAGGACTTGTGGTCCTGAGAGTGAGCAGAGGGGCAGGGCCATGGCAAGGACAGGAGAGTCCCCTCCCAATCTGTGGCACAGCCATGGGCTTTGCAGCTTTGTGCCCAGAAGCACAGCCCCAGCTCAGCTCTCCTGGCTCAGCCAGTCCTGCTCTGTGCTCCCCAGCCAGGGAAATCCAGAGGGATGGATCAGGACCCTGTCCCAGCTGTGGATGGACTTCACCACTCGGGATTTTTCTCACATTTGGAGCTGCTTCAAGGCTGGTTTAGGGCTGGGAGGGAGAAGAACCCCACAGGGGATGCCCTGTGTCCCCTGCTGCCCCCAGAGCGCTGTCCCCATCACCACCCAGCCCTGCCCCTTCCCAGCCCCCCGAGCCCGGCCACACTCGGTTCAAGTTGATCCCAAGTTTATTTTGGAGCTGGATCAGCCTCCCCTGAGCCAGGCCCGTGGCTGCCTCCTGGCCAAGTGGCTCTCTCAGGGGCAGCCTTTATCTCTTTGAAGATTAGGGGGCTTTAACATGTCTTTAAAGTGAATTTCATCCCCCCCACCACTCCTCTGTTTTATTATGATAATTGATGACCAGCAAACTTTTCTTTTCCTTTATCTCTTAAATATGTTTCTTTACCCTTAAAAATGCAATATTTCTTTTAACTGGGAATATGGATGGGTCTGTGCAGAGCGGGGCTGCCTTGGAATCATCTGTCAATTTGATCATGTAAAGCCTCTGTTTTCAGCTGGCATCCAGTGCAGATTTCAAAGCTGTGACTCACCCCTTTTTGCAGAGTTTGAAGTAAAAAAAAAAAAAAAAAAAAAAAAAAAAAAGGTAATAAAAAAATTAAAAATAAACGTTTTCCGAGTGGTCAATTACTGAGTTTTTATTTTTGAGCCTCTGTATCAGGAAGGATTAAAAGCACTAAAAGATTTCAGTAGCAAGAGCTACAAAATGAATGGTTTGCCTTGGAAAAAGGAGGTTGGAAGAAATAAAATGATTGTAAATGAAAGGCCAAAATTCAAAGTTTTTTACCAAAGGATAAGGCAGGAAAGGAGAAGTCATGGTAATAATTTAATATATAGTCAAAACATTGTATTTGGGTATAATGCAGATAAACTCATGTAGTAAATGCTTGGAACTGAAACTGCCTTTTCCCTCCCTGCAATTACTGTATAAATAACTAAATAAATCCATATCTTATGGATAAATACATAGCTATAAATCTAAATAACTAAAATAAACCCACTCTCAGACACAAAGGACATGTTAAACTGAAACACATAAATTTATGAAACCCAAAAATCGACTCTGAAAACGTGAATATGCATTTTCAAAGCAAATTTCCCCCCCAGTTTATATCATTTGTCCTAAAATGCCATTTCCATCAGTGTGATCACAGCTCCAGTCTGTGTTTGCTGGGGCTGATCCCCCAGCCCAGGGTAGCCCAGGGCTCTGAAGGCTCCCAGGAGGTGACAGTGGCTCTGTGCTCCTGCCTCCAGTGGCTTCTGCCCCAGAATCCCAGGATTTGCCCAGCCAAGCCTCCAAATGGTGTCAGGGGAGAGGGGGAGCAGCAGCTCAGGGTTTCCTGGGCATCTTAAACCCACGTGTGGGGAAAGGAGGCACTAAAAGTGCCATTTGTAAAGGCTGAGGGGCACTGGGGTGGCTCAGGGCAGGATGAGTCCAGCAGCAGGGGTGACTGCTGAGGGCTCAGGGCTTGGCATGGAAATATCCCACTGCAGGGTGGGCTGAGCCCAGCCCCCTGCAGGCTGGAGATGGGGTGAATCCCATGGATGTTTGTGTTTGGAAAATCCCACTGGGATCACCCTGCACTGGGAGCCACCAAGGCAGAGTTGCCTCATGGTTAAACCACAGAATCACAGAATTGTTTGGATTTAAAGGGGCTTTAGAACCACCTCCTTCCACCCCTGCCATGGCAGGGACACCTTGTGCTAGACCAGGCTGCTCCAAGCCCCATCCAGCCTGGCCTTGAGCACTTCCAAGGATGGGACAAACCACTGGAACACCTCCAAAGGCCCTGGAAAGACTGTGGGGCAGCAGAGCTGTGGTGGAGCTGGGGCTCAGGAGCTGGGTGGGATGCAGAAGCTCAAATTAGGACTGTTTAACCCCAAATTTGCAAGCAGCTGCTGATGGGGAGCCCTTCATGATGCTGAGAAGAGCTGGGATGTGATGGTTGCTCAACCTCTGCAGTCAGGAGTGGGAGGGATGTGAATGCAAAGATCCCACGTGTCCACTCTCTTTTCCTGAATTTACCATTCCTGGCACCAGGCAGGGTCTGGAATTCGAATTTTCCTCAAGCACTGATGTTTTCCCAACATCACCTCCAGCCTCTCTTCTGTTCCCGTGTGGGGAGTGCTCCTGCCCAGCTCTGCTGCCTCCTCAGCCCCTGTGATCACCTGAATGAGCCACACTCACCTTTCCTTTGCCACCTCAACACCACAGGCTGTTGGCTCAAAACTTCCCACCAAGCTCCACTTAGCAGTGGCTTCAGTGTTTCCTGATCCTCTGAAAACCAAGAGCTGGTCACCAGAAAGGTGCCAGGAGTTCCTACACCCTCTGAGTGCAGCCTAGACCTGCTGAGAGCTTGAAATTATTTTTCAAAATATGATTTCACCATGGCTGGCAAACCCAAAGTGAAGTAGGAGATGAGATGGTGGGATAGAGAGGAAGGAGAGCAGAACCACCAGCCTGAGCCCAGAACAGCCCAGAGTTTGGGTCTAAGAACAGGATTTTGTGGTGACTCTGCTTTCTCTGACTGCTTCCAACCTGAACTGCTGGTGCTGATGGTCCTGCCCACACCCATCTCCTCCTGGGGAATGTGGTGGAGATGGAATGACACAACTGGAAAAGCAGAGCCTGAGGAGAAGCTCTGCTGAATTCCCCCTTTTGGGGGGCTTTTGGGGGCACCTCCAGCAGTAGCAGCTGGGTCTGAGCCTGTGGAATTAGGGATGAAAAGCTGCATTTCAGGTCCAGGAGCCCACCCAGGGCCCTGCAGAAGGCAGAGTGCCAGCAGGAGGATGGGTCCAAGGGCCATTGAAAGCCCTTATCCAGCGTATATTTGGTTTGTCTTGTGTGACACAGAGAACCTGAGTTATTATTTGATCCTGCTCTGAGTAATAACCAGATAAATGGGCCTGGAGATTTCCAAATAAACATTTTAATAAATGAGGGGGGGAATTAAAGGAGAGCTGCTCCCCCCCCTCCCCTGCTGCCAATATTAATGTTCAAATGAAGGCAGGCAGTGTCTAACAGAGCCCCGTGTACTGTAAATACATTTCTTGCACTGTCACATGTAAACACAGCAGAGATGGAGATCAAAAGGTCTCGCTGTGCCGAGCAGAGCCGTGTGATGAAGTGAACATGTTGCTTTGTGCCTGGGCTGGGGTGATGGGACGCCTGAGAATAACAGACTGGCTGGAGACTGAGCAGCCCAGAAGGCCTGGGGGGCCTCAAAGGGGAAAAAAAAAAAAAAAAATTCCCCGCTAGCAGCAGGAAAAATAAATAATTCCGTTATCTCTGATGAATTTCTGCCTTTGATCTGGCTTTTCCTCTCCCTTTGCGTTCCCTCTTCTCCCCCTCGGACACTTTTCTCCCCCTTCCCCCCCGGGTTTGATTTATCCCCCGGCGGCTGGGGAGCCTGATGGGCGCTGATGGATGGGCAGGGCTCGTCTGCCAGCCCTGCCCCGGCGTCTGCCAGGACATCCCAGCTTCCTTTCATTCCTGGAGAGCCCCGTGTGCATCCCTGGGGACGCGGCTTGTGTGCCTCTCCCACAGCCCAGCCCGCCCCGCCGGGTTATCCAGCGTAACCTGTTAAATAATCGGGTGTTCCTGCCACGGCCAGCGCCTCCTTGCTGGGTGCCTCTGATATTCCCTGGCAGCAGAAAAGGTGGGCTTGGGATGGTGGCAGAGCCTGTGGAAGGATGGGTGGGGAGCAGGGATGGGATGTGCTGGATTCACCCTCCTCCACCGAGCCACTGGGATGATCCTTGCAGGGAGAGCACAGAGGAGCAACACCAAAATGTTGATTGCCTGCACCTTAGGCTCAGCTCAGCTCTGAAATTCAGGCCCTAGAACAGCCCAAATCGTGGAAAAAGTCAGCAAAAGGGAATGACTCCAGGAGCTCTCAGTGAAGATGTCCTTTAAAAACCTGAATTTTTGTCTCTCCATGCTTGATATCAAAACCACTCCATGTAAACCCCCACCCCTCCTCTGCAGTGAAAAAGGAAACAAAATTGTGTGGTTCAGGCTGGAAGAAGCTCTCAGGAGATGGAACAGCCTCCCTGGACACATCCCTGCTGCTCCATCCCCTGCCCTGGCACCCCACAAACCCCTGGGCTGATGCATCCCATTCCCTACAGCTCAAAACCAAAATTCACACAGTGCCTGGAGCACTGGGTTGATAAAAGGTCCATTAAAAAAAACCCTTGCAACTCTGCTTTGGCATCTCCTGTCTGCCAGCCCAGCTGGTTAAAACTTCTGCTTCCACATCACATTTAATATTAACCATTTTCTCACAAATCCCAGTGAAATCCAGGACATTTCTGATCCTGGATTCCCAGATCCAGCCCAGCTTGGTCAGATGTTCCCCTTCTCTATTTCTTCATGCCTGTGGTGCTGTTCTGGTAGATCATTCCTGATTTCTTATCCCCTGGAGAAGTCTCAGCAATGGCAATCACTCCCTTTGGGTTCTTTGGCCCAAAATGAACTCATCCTTTTTTCAGAAGATTATAACTTTAAAATTGATGCTCCACCTTTGGTGATTTGTATTTTAAGGTGTTTAAAATACAGAGTTCACTCCTCCACTCCCTTTTGCAAAATCCTTTCTCCTCTGATCATTTGCTTTATGCAATTCCCTATTTTTGCTACCTATGAAAAGAAGTTTTTTGCATGGAGGAATTTTAAGGATTTTTGTACAGTCAGTGTGCTTATAGAACATGCCAGCAGTGAAATCCTCCCCCCAGACTTCTTATTGTCACCAAAAACTGCATAACCCTTGAAAATTCCTATATCACCAGTGTTCTAAAACCCTAAAATCTGCCTCACTGATCCTGCTGAGCACTGTGCAGGGCATTCCCAGGGTGAAGAACTGATAGCAAAAATCCCAAGGAGAAGAAATAACCCCCACAAGGGCCCAGAGCAGGTTGGAAGCAGAGCTGGGAGGAGAAATTGAGTCTCTCCAAGTATTTTTTTGTGGAGCTGCAAGGTGAACAGTAGCAATTCCAGTGCCAGGGAAGGTCACATCCAGCCCCTGGAATCATCCAGATGTGCTTTGAAGACATCCAGAGATGGCAAATCCATCACTTCCCATGGAGAGCTGTGCCAGAGTTAATCACCCTCACTTAAATATGCGTGCCTTGCTTTGCTTGGAATTTGCAGGGCTTCAGCTTCTGATTTCAGTTTTCCTTGCAGAACCACAGAACCTTCCTGGCCTGACACCCTGGGCTTGGAGAGCTTTTCTGGGCTGCTTATCTTGGATGCTTGATTAATTCACTTTTTTCTTTTTTTTTTTTTTTTCTACAGCTCAATGAAAAATTCTGCCTTCCCATGGTGATCTCCTTTTATTAATAAGGAATAAAGAATTGTCATTCTAATTTGAATAAATAGATATATTTCCTTACCCATGCATAGGAATTTTACCATTAAAAAAAAAAAAAAAAAAAAGCTTTGATTTAAATAGATTTCCCCCACCACTGGATTTTCCTAAAATGATCATTTGCAAAAAAACACCCAAAAATCAACAATCAGGGAGGTGATTGTTTCTTTGGCATGGTTTTTGTTCTTTGGGTTTCACTTCTCCATGTTTCCATGGTAAATATGACATCATTTAGGGAAAACACTTTTTAAAGTATTTAAAGTCATTTTATTTCCAGCCATGCACCACAGTAGGATTCCACACACTGGAGAGACACAAGGAAATTGATCTCCACTCTGATTTTAACAAAGAATGGGATGTCCTGATGAGCACAACTGGTAAAACACCCAGGAGGGAAGGAGAGAGGATTAATTAGCTGGAAAAGCTGCCAGTAATTATAGAAAGAGCAGGACTTTCCCTCCCTGGGGTGGTAAATCCTCTCTAAAGCCCTGGGTGAGCATTCCCTGGGGTAGGTGGAATTCTTTCCTACAGGGACAAGGGCTGGGAAGGTGTTGTTTGCTTGTTTGTGTTTTTTTTCTTTTTTGGGGGGATGGAAATGTCCTGCCCTGGTGATGCTGGAGTTTGGGGAGCAGCATGTAGAGGGATGCCCTGCAGGAAATGCTCTGGGTGACCAGGGGACAGAGTGAAGTCATCCCCTGTCCTGGTGAGTTGATTCCATTGAGTCCCTTCCCCAGGCAGAGGCTGCTTTGTGCTTTCCCAAGGTTCCTGTTCCAGCTGGGTAACCCCTGAAAATTCTGAGACTGGGGGTTGGCTGGCTCCAGAACTGCAAGGAGGAAGGTAACATGGGTGTGTTGAGTTCTAGTTTTGGGACATTTGTTTTCTTGTTATCCTGAGTTCAGGGGGAGAAGCAGGTTCCAGAGAGGCTCAGCTGAGTCTGGTCCCTGAGCCCTGCTGGGGACAGGGGGTGACAGACACCTCTGTGAAGGTTTCTGCCTTCCCTCCCCACCTTCAGAGCCCTCTTGGCTTTGGGGAAAGCCCTGAAACTCTGGATGAAGCAGCAGTGGAAGCCAATGCCTCCTCCATAAAATAAATCCTCTAGCACAGGTTTCTTGGGAAGTTACTTGAAACCTGTGAGGTTTTAACTCTGGGAGGTTTTTTCTGTGCTGTAACTCCCTGAATCTGACTGAGGCTTTGCTGCTCCTGACCTCCAGGCCCCATCACACAGATGGAGGTGAAGCTCTGGGAGATGCTGGGGACCAGCTGAGCAGCCTGGAGCTCCCTCCCAGGAGCTGAGGAGGAGGAGGAGGCTGCTCAAACATCAGGGAAGCACCAACTTGGTGTGCACTTTGCTGAGAGACTCTCAGAAAGAGCCCTTGCCTTATCTCTCCCCCAAACATCAGAGACCTGATCTTGCTCCTGAGGCCAGGACCTGACAGCCTTGTAGATTAGCACTTTTTTAAAGTGATGTCCACTTTTGAAATAGTACCTGTCCCGAGAGTGGTCACTTCATTTGACAAATGCCAGTGATGACAGCTGCACATTACAAACTCCAGCCCAGCTCACACAGGGCTGAGGGGGGAGAGCTGTGCTCCCCTTGGCTCCCTGCAGTTATTTGGATGTGGTGCCCACCCTGAGCCCCCAGCCACGGTCCAAGGCCTGTCTGGACTTCGGATATGGGCTGTCCCCATGGGATGGGTGCCTGAATCCCTCCAGCATGGAGCATCATCAAATGGGGCAGCTGAAGGCAGGCAGAGAAGCTAAATGGGGATTTTCCCAAAAGAACAATGGGGTTTTGCCACCCTCTGTCTGCCCAGAGCAAGGGGTGAAGCCAGGCAGAAAACCCCCTCATCTCCTCCTTGCACAGGAAGGTTTGAGCTGAAGGTTTCTGGATGAGGCCCCAGCTCCAAAGCTGCCCCTGGATGTGTTTGCCCTGGACAGACCTGGCTGTGGTGGCCAGAGGGACTGTCCTGGCTCCGTGGGGCTGCTGTGGGCACTGTGCTGCAGAGCTGGGTGAGAGGGGACAGGGCTGAGAGACCCCAGAGCTGAGAATTCCCCCTGCTCTGCTGAGCCTGCCAGGAGCCCTCCTGCTTTTTAGTCACCACTAAGAGCTGCACTGAAACAGCACAGCTGAAGTGACAAATGAAGAAAGCTGGGAAACACCACAATTTGGGGGGTTGCTTGATTAATTTTCTGCCTTTTATTTAACTAGGAGGTTAAATCCATCCCCTCCCTTGGACTGTGGTGCCCTGCTGAGGCTTTCTCTGACAGATGCCTGGGGGTGCTGCAGTGATGTTTGTGCTGTGTTTGGTGTGAGCAGGCCACTCACAGCCCCTGGTGAGGGGTGCTGGCAGCAGCTGGGCTTTTCTGGCCACTTGCCTGCACTGTGGGATGCCCACCCACTGCTGGAAAAGTGGACTCAGCCCTGGGATTCAAAGGAATAGGCTGTGGATGGGAGCAGAGGGAGCACCTGGCTGTCAGCAGGGCTCATTGGGGTCTGCACTCTTTTCTCTCCCCAGAGTTTCCCATCTTATTCTCATGTTCCCAGCAGGATTTCCTAGAGAACGAGATGTGGCTGAGTGTGTGAGTGCTGTGCTCTGGGAAACACCAGCTTTGCCCAAAATCCAGCGTGTTTTCACTCCTCAGTGTGTTTGGCTGCTCACTGCAGCTCATGGGCAGTGCCCAGCTGGGCATTGCACACCTCAAGGCAGCCAGGGACTCCTCCCAAAACCCCTGAGCATGGAAACGTTTTCAGATAGAAGCAGAAAAAAAATATTTTTTTGGGAAACTCGGGTATAGCTGAACTCTTCTCCTGCTGGTGGACAGAGGGAAAGGATTTCAGTGCTCCTCAGGCATCTCCTTGGTATCTCTGCTCTGGGGGTTGATGCTCCTCTGGCTCTCCACAGTTTGATCCCACACCCCTTCTCCTCTGCCAGCCATCTCTGCCCTTAAAAACCAGCTGATAAAGAATATCAGAAGCTGGAAGGGAGCAAGCATCTCCCCTTTGCCTGTTGGCCAGGGTGGAGCAGCTGCATGGAGAGGGGGTACCCTGAGAAAGGATGGCCCAGGAAAGTGCTCCAGGCTCCTTTGTGCTCCTGGCTAATGGGGACTCTCAGAAACTCATCCCCAACCCATCAGCTTTAGGGCAATTGTGGGTGAGAGTGGAAATTGGAGGAGTTTTTCCTCCCTTGACAGGCTGGTAGGTGTTTTCCCCAAGCACCAATCGATGTCCTGTAGCCATCCCTGCATCTCTTGGTGCCCACCTTCCCACGCAGCTGCCCCATCTCCCTCCACCTCCTCACCTCCACCGAGACCCCAAGTTATGATGTGAGACTTGAACACTTCTGGACAACTGGCACAGCCCAAGCTGAGCCTGCAATTTCCTGGCTCATAAAAACATGAGCTTCCTTCAGGCCCGGGTCTCTGCCAGGTCACACCGATCCAAGTCCCACACCACCTCCCCAAGGCCTCCCCACCCCCACAATATTTTGTGACACCAGCTATGAGCTTGATTTTTCTTTTATTTTTTTATTTTAATTGTTCCATATGTTGGAGACACATGGAAAAATGCATAGAAGAAATCCCCTCAGCCAGGGAGTGCAAAGCCCCCGAGTTTACAGGGTGTTGCAAATAATCCGAGGCAAAACAAATGTTTAAGGCTGCCTCAACTGCCAATTTTGAGTGCATTGTTTTAAATCTGGGAAAACAGGCCAAGGGGCAGTTGTTAATGGGCCAGTAATTTTCTTCCTTTCTGGGCACCCCAGAGCAACAAATACCAAATATTCCTCGGGAAAGAAATCAAGTGTGGGGGCCTTTTTATTGAGCATCTCCAAAGCCTTCATTGCCTCGCTGCTGCTTCCAGCGAGCAGCTTTTACAAGCAATAACCTGCCTGGGAAGCAGAGCAGGGAAGCCACGGCCCAGTTTGCAGCTCATTGTTGGGGCTGGCTTTTACAAGCCACGCTGGGGCTCCCAACAGCCCAGCTTTTTGTAGCCCAGTCCATTAAACACGGCAAGCAGGGCTAAAGGGATGGAGCCCCCGGGGATCCTGCTGAGCCAAGCCCTGTGCTCCTGCAATAAACTCAGCACATCCCTCTCAGAATCCCAGCAGCAAACAGCCTGGGCACAGAGGCTAATGTATTGCTGGAGGCAAGGTCAGGTGTGAAAAGAGGCAGGGTGGGGATTTTTCTGTGAGGTTTGGTTGTTGCTACAAGAGCAGTTGGCCAAAATGCTGCTGGTTCTGGTAATGAGCCGAGCCCTGTGTGTGTGATTTTGGGATCCTTGTTGAGGTTTCTCTTTCTGGTGGATGTTGTGTTGGTGGGCGGGCCAGGAGATGTGGCAGCACCCAGGGAAGGGCTGGAGCTGTGTCAGGGGAGGTTTAAGATGGATTTCAGGAAAGGTTCTTCTGGGCACTGCCCGGGTTCCCCAGGCAATGGGCACGGCCCTGAGGCTGCCAGAGCCCCAGGAGCATTGGGACACCTCTCCCAGGGACAGGGTGGGGGTGTTGGGGTGTCTGTGCAGGGCCACGAGCTGGGTTTGATGACTTTTGAAAGTCCCTTTGCAATCAGGATATTCTGTGTGTGCTGGGCAGTGTCCCCAACCCCCAGCTCCATGGAGCCACCATTCCCTGGACTGGTGTGGCTGGGCTGCTCTGGGCAGCCAAGAACACCAACATTTGCTGGAAGGTGCCTCAGACAAAGCCAACCTGAATTTTGGGGATCTGTTCTTTCTCTTTTGGGCTGCAGAAGGAAGGGCTGTTACCTACCAGCATCAAGTGAGGGGCTCTTGCTCTGTGGTGCTGTTGGTGCTGTGAGAGAAGGTGGTACAGAAAAAAGGGGAGAAAAGGGATTAAGCACTTGGATTTTAGGACTCCCAGCTGCCCTCCCTGTGTGCCAAGGGCACAGGCACTCCCTGCCTCGTTCACTTGCTGGATTTGCTGGTGTTTTCCCAAGAAACAGCCACCCAGAGCACTGAAATCCTTCCCTCAGCTCCAGCCCTTCCCCTCTTGGGCAGCACTGTGGAAATCCTGCCGTGCTGAGCCTGCTGCATGCCAGGCTTGGAGATCACCTGGCTGGGACAAAACCCATGTGGGCTTAGTGGGGGGCAGAAAAAACAAGCAAACCACTACTTTTCACATTAAATTTGGCCTGGCTGGACCTCTGGTGTCCTTCCCCTGCCCTTGGTTCTCAGCTGCTGTCACTTGAGCTGAACATCTTCGTGTCATCTGAAGAGGACCTGTGTCTTCTTGTCCTTCCCCCAGTGCTTTCAGTGTTTCACTTGGAGGCTTTTACCTGTTGGCAGCTCCTGACAGGGCTGGGGGAGGGAAAGGAGTTGTTAGATAATGCCCAAGGACTGTGGGTTAACCCCAAGCTGCAGTTTTCACCAGTGGTTTTAGTCAGAAAAAAATAGAGATCTGATAATCTGGGAATGCTGTGGGAGCTCCAGGCTGCAGCATAATGGTGGAGAAAAGTAAATTTCTGCTTGAACCCAAACTGTTCACCTCCCCTAGTGTTTGCAGAATTCTCCTGTCATTTGTCTGCTTTGGAGCAACATTGTCATTTATCTTGCCTTTTATCTTTGATTTTGAGGATTTTTGTTTAAATCAATTGAATTACTTTGGAGCAATATACGTTGAGTCAGTGCTTTAAATAAATTTCTGAAATATTTACTTGCAAGCCCAGGGTGTTCTGGTGTAATTGTGATAATTCCACTCAACCCCCCTCTGTGGTAATTCAGGTGCACATTTTCCTGTACAGGACCTGCTATTGTCCCATCCCTGGAAGTGTCCAAGGCCAGGTTGGTTTGGAGCACACTGAGATAGTGGAAGTGTCCCTGCCCATGGCAGGGGCTGGAATGGGATATTTAAGGTCCTTTCCAACCCTCCTATTGCACTCCTGTGGTAGGAAGCTTAAAATTACAAATCTGAAAACAACTTATTTTTTTATCTAAGAAGTCTGGGTGGCAGTTCTCTGTGCAAATGAAGATTTAAGGAGGAATAATTCCCCTTCCCTCCAGGGATCAGGACTGGGACAAGGACTTGCAGGGCTGGGCTGTGCCGAGCACCCCATGGTCCAGCCTGCTCACTGAGGGATGCTGGTTGCCATGGAGACGGGACAGCAGCGATGGGATGCGGTTGGGTCCCCAGCGATGGTGGAGGGATGGGGGGATGTGGCCGGGACCCCTCTGGAGCGATGGCCCCGCGGGGCTCGGGGCGAAGGGGCCGGGTGACACCTTGTGGTGACATTCCCTGGGATTTCTCCTGCCCGAAGTGCCCGCACAGCCCGGGCTCAGCTGCGGTGGGAGGGTGGAGCTCAGCCAAGCCCGGGGTCCTGCAGGAGGCTCAAAGCCAGATTTTACCTCCTTGTGCCAATCTGTGCCAGCGAGTGAAAATTTCAGCCACCCTGAGCAGCAGAGCTGCGGATGGGTTTTCTTGGGGCACTCAGTTTGGTCCATCCTGCTCCCACACAGCAGATCCAAACCCGGTGGAGGCTCTGGGATCCAATGTGATCTCTCTGCTGTGGGATCCCAGGCTCTGGAAACCCTCAGGAGGCAAAGGGCTGTCTGTCAGGGGATGTTAAACACCAGGGCTTGGAGATAACATGCACAGAGCTATTCCAGCCTAGCTGGTGATCAGGGACATCTCATCCCAAGTTTTGTTCCTTGCCTGGGTGCCTGATGCTGGCTGGTGTGAGGAGGATGCTGAGCTCTCTGTGTGTCCAGGCTGGTTTTTATGGGCTTTGTGTCTTTTGGGAATCTCTTTCACTCCCAGATGTCAAGATAAAACATTCAAGGTCTGAAAATTCCTCAAACTGCAGGGAATTCCCTTCCCTGTGCTTTAGCACAGGGAAGAGGGACAAGCACCCTGTTTTCCTGGGAAATGGGGAGGTTTGGAAGTGTGTGGAGGTGTGGGATGCTTGTCCTCAGCAGGGAAGGGTTCATCCCTGGGCAGGGAGCATGGCTGGCACTGGCATCTTCTTATTCCCCTTGAGTGTGGTTTGGCTCCTGGCTGCCACTGTCCTGGTCCCTGTGAGTGACAGGGACCTGCCTCCTCTGGGGTGCTGAGGGAACAATTCCTGGTTGTCCATCGCTCCAGCTGCAGAGAATTCCAGCAGCAGCCCAGGAATAGAGGCCTGGGGTACTTTGGTACCTGGAGGTCACCCTGTTCTTTGGCTCAGACATCCCTTCCCTGGCTGCCAGCAGGTCCCTCCCCTGCTCTGTGTGAGTTTGGTGGCACAAGGTCCCTGTTTTGAGTCTCTTTTTGGGGTGGGAGCAGGACTTGGAGTGCAGCTGGGATTTTGTACTCCATGGGGGCTGCAGCTGTAGGTACTTCAATGCTGAATTAATCAAGTGGATTTTGTAGTGCTGGAGGGAAGGAGATATGCAGTGAGACCCCACTTTGGGGCTCGTGGTTCTCCTTGCCCTATGACCCCCTGGTGGGGGGCAGTTGTCCCCACAGAGGCTTTTGAGAGCTCCTCTCTGGGCAGCTGAGTTGATGGGCAGTTAATGATTTGAGAAGGATGGAAAGGTTTAACTCCACCCTGCCTCAGCCACCATTTTTCTGGTCGGGTGGGCAGGAGGCTTAAAATGCCACTTTGGCTGGCAGAGAGATGGGGGCCAGAAGAAGGGCAAAGAAAAAAGCTTTTACTTCCAAAAATAACTCCAGAACAAAATGAAGAGGGCGGAGGGCAAGCAGGGAAACAGAGAAGTGCTTCTCCAGGGACCAGCCCTGGAGTTCTCATCCTCTGAGCAGGAAAGCCTGGCTGTATTAAAGACAGTCCCCAGCTGCAGAGCTAAAACAGGCACGTGTGAGAGCAGCAGGGGATGGTGGCACGGGGGCAGCGAGCTGCCCTTCCTCCACTGGACGCTCCAAGATGAGCATCCTGCCAACAAACTCTTCTTTTTGGGCTGGGACACGCTGGGAATGGCCATGGCACCTCTCCTTGCCTTGTCTGTGGTGATGCTGCAGCTGCTTCCCAGCCCAGCACTGCTGTGACTGGCACAGGGCAGGAGAGGGGACTGAGGGGTCCTGTGGTCCCTTACCCATGGATGTGCTGCTCCATGCCCGAGGATCCTGGAGAGGAAAGATGGGTGGGGGGACCCAAGCAGAGCTGGGGACATCTGAGGGACCTCTGGGGACATCTGAGGGCTGGGGACACATCTGCAGCCCCTCCCAGAGCAGGGTTTGATTTGGACAGAGGGAGATGCCTGTGGCTGTCATGGGCAGCTATGGCTGGAAGTGTTGCAGATTGGACAGGAGGAACCTGCTCTGCTTTATTGGCTTTTTTTTTTTTTTTTTTTTTTTTTTTTTGGTCCCACCCCACTTGACTTAAACACTCATTTCCCACTCTCAGGAACTCAGGGCCCCTTGAAGAACCTGTTGCCTCCAGCTTGGCACTGATCCTGCCAGATCCCTCCTGTCAGAGGGAGCAATCCCTGACCCATGAGACACAGGAGCTGGCAGCTTTTCAGCACCACAACACTGGGGAAAATGTAAAAAAAATATTATGCCAAAATGGCAAAAAATCCAACTAACACCCCAAAGAGGATCTCCTGGCCAAGAGCAGCACCCCTGCAGGGCACTGGGGCCTGGGGAGGCCAGGGGCTGTCCTTGATCCCTGGGTGTCCTCGCCTCCATGTCCCAGTGCCTGATGCTGCAAAAGCCTCTTCCCTGCACAGAGCCCTCCCACCAAAAATGGGATTTTCAAAGGCAGATGCAGGGGGTTTTTCTCAGAGCAAGTGTTGGTTATTGGGTATTGGATTGTCAGTGGTGGCCAGGAAATGCTGCTATTCCTTCCCTTCCCAGAGCTGGAGATGATAAACACCGGGGGCTGCCTCCATTCAGCTGTGATCCATCAAGGAGGGGGGGCCTGGCCCCAGAGAGGGGGTGAGGGGAGGTCAGTGATTGTGTAAACAGGCACTTTAGAGTTCACCCCGAGCTGGTATTACTGTAATTCATTAGAGGTGTCAGCCTGCTTTGTAGTTCCTTGCTTGGAGAGCCCCTTGCCTGGCAGCTTCCAGCACCCAGCCTTGCCAGCAGAAAAATAAACCTTTGCAGGAGGCAAAGTTGCAGTTGCAGCACCACCCTTTAAGTAAAATAAAATAGAAATTAAAAAGTGAGGTTTGGTGTCTCTGCTCGTTTCCTGGCCAGGCTTTGCTGCAGTCACAGAGGCTCCTCCTGCAGGGGGGAATTTGGGTTTGGAGAAGGCTCCTTATCCTGCCAAGCACATGGAAGTGAGGTGCCTGCCCAGCACTGCTGGAATGACAGGATTTGTTTGGGGAAAACAGCCTGAGGGCACAGAGCACACTGTGCTCTCCCACAGCCAGCATTTGCTTCGAGGAATTCCAAACCCTCTCTAGGCAGGACCATCAGGGACCAGAGGAGCTTCTCCCTGGGGGCTGAGCATCCTTTCCACCTTGGAGCAAACCCAACCTACATCTTTGTTCTGCCCAGGGCAGTGTGGGGAGCCTCCCCTGCAGCCCCCTGGATGCTGGGCTGGGCAGGGGGCTTGCCAAGGTTTGGAAGTGTTTGGAAGGCACTTTTTGGGGTGTTTGTCCTGAGCAGGGAAAGGTTCACCCTAGGCAAAGAGCATGTTCGGCACTGGCATCTTCTTATTCCCCTTGAGTGTGGTTTGGCTCCTGGCTGCCAGCACCCTCCTGCCACTGTCCTGGTCCCTGTGAGTGACAGGGACCTGCCTCCTCTGGGATGCTGAGGGAGCAACCAGCAACTCCTGCTTGTCCATCCTTCCAGCTGCAGAGAATTCCAGCAGCAGTCCAGGGGGTGTTGGTACCTGGAGGTCACAGGGCTCCTGTTCTTTGGCTCAGACATCCCTTCCCTGGCTGCCAGCAGGTCCCTCCCCTGCTCTGTGTGTGAGTTTGGTGGCACAAGCTCCCTGGTTTGAGTCTCTTTATGGGGTGGGAGGAGGAGGAGAAGGGGTTGGAGCTCTCTCTCCCCTGCTGGAGCTGCTCACTCTGCTGCAGCACTTCACCCAACACAAAAGGACACTCCAATTCCTCCTCCTAGCAGTGAGGAAGCCCAGCACAGGCTATAAACGGCCAGAGGAGTCCAGGGAGAGGCTCATGTGGAGGCTACAAACCCTGGGGAGGATGGAACACTGTGGGGCCAGCCCCAGCAGATCAGCTGGGTTTGGGAATGGGGGCAGTGATGCTGAAGGCAGAGGGAAAGAGAGGGAGAAAAGGGATGTTCCACTCTGCCCAGAGGGTCATAACAGCTCCCCTTCCAACCAAGCTGTCCCTGCAGGTGAGGTGGGCACAGCAGGGGAAGGGACTCTGTTTTGGAGGTGCTGGCTGGCTGCTCCTCCTGGATCCTGCATGTGAGCCCAGGCTGCAGCACACACCCCAGGAGGGGTCTGGTCTCAGCTGGGTGCTGACACCAGATCAGCTAAAGGCTGGGAGTCCTCTATGGGTCCTGCTGTGCTCTCCAGCTCCTTGTGTGGATCCTGGTCAAGTCCAAGGTCACCTCCCACTGCTGGTGCAAAAATCTGAGAGGAACAGGCAAAAAAATGCAGAGAATTCAGCTCTGTTTGCAAATGTGGGGGCCTGGCAAATCCCTCTGCATCATCATCCTCCAGGTGACACAGCAGCCTTAGGTTGCACATCATCAGGCACTAATGAGCTGCACTAATAAAAGTTTCTCCTCCCCTGGGGTACCTGCTGCTAGGTCCTGTTTGCTCCCACTAAACCCAAGCTAAGGGAGATGCAATGGGGTGCCCAAACTCACTGGTGTGGCTGAAGAGAACAGAGCTGAACACTGCTGAAATTCCAGAACTGGCTTGGCTGGATTTGATGATCTTGGAGGCCTTTTCCCTTAATGACTCCATAGTTCCAAACAAATGATTATTAAGGCTGGTGACAATTTCCATTTCTCCCTTATCTGCCTCCTAAATGCCACAGTCTGCTCCAATCCCATCTCCTCACTTACCAAACTCACTGCTGTGGTATCAGAGTGCTGCATTCCCAAACAAATCCAAACTCTCCTGCCCCACTGGCAGGGAGTGTGCATGAAACACTCTGAGATGGACCCATTCCTGATAGCTCAGAGCTGGAACCAGAGAAGTGGCAACTCCCAGCTTTGTAATTGCTAATAAACCATCTGGCCTTGCTTGTTTTAATTGTGTGCTGCTGCCAGGGAGGGTCACTGAGGAGAGAGGGTGCCCTACATTGCCACACGTGGCATTTCCCTGGGATAACTGTGGCGTGCAGGGATCCCAGCACCCTCTGACTCCTGGCCAAGGCAGGCAGGTGCTTCCCATATTCCCCTGCTCAGCCTCTCAAAGTGTTTGCAAGATGCATCTGGTGGAGGGGAGAGTTCAGCTGGGGTAGGTGGCAAGTCCTTGCTGAGAGCTGCCCTGTGGCCTTGTGTCACAGCTGTCCCCTGTCACATGGGTTCCTCCCCGTGCTGCTGTCACTGAGCGTGGCCCTGCTGAGGTGTCAGCAGTGGCTGTCACCCTGTGCAGCATCAGAGCAGTGCCACTGCTGTCCCCTCCCCTGCCACAGCTCTCTGTCCCTCACTGCTGCCTCTCCCAAATCCCCCTGCAGCCTGGGTGTCAGCTCTGCTTTACCTGTTTGGGATGGGATGGGATGGGATGGGATGGGATGGGATGGGATGGGATGGGATGGGATGGGATGGAACAGCTGCCTCCCTGTGCTGAGGGTCAATTTCACAGCCTGGGAAGCCTCTGGACACTGCCATAACCCCCACAAAGGTGAGGCTCCTTGGGCTGTCCTTAGTGCTGGAGCACAAATAGTCCAGGTGTGGCAAGGGGAGGCTGTGGTGACACACTGGCTGTGTTACCAGGCTTTTCCCTGTGCTCAGTTTCCTTCCCTGCTCTTTGGTGCAGGACATGGCTGGAGTGGGGCTGTGGACCTTGCTTGGTGGGGGATATTTTGGCAGGTGAACCCCTAGTGCTGATCACACCATCCCTCCTGCCTTATTGACACTTTCTAGGACCTCATTTTTCTGGGAAATCTTTTCCAGGAGTGCTCCCTGGGAAGACCCAGCACTTCCTCAGCCCCATATTCTGTGTGTCTGGCACAGGGGCACCCTATTAATTCCCTGCCTGCTGCCTATCCTGGTCTGGAATGGGCCACCTGGAATGAACCTGGATAAAAGGAGCCCCAGGAGGAGCTCCCTGAGCAGAGGCTGGAGCCAGGTGGAGGTTGGTCTTTTCTCCCAGGTACTAACTGACAGAGAGGACACAGCCTCAAGTTGCACTGGAGGAGATTTAGATTGGATATTGAGGAAAATTTCTGCAAGGGAAGAGTTGTCAAGCACTGGCTCAGGGCAGTGGTGGAGTCACCAAAGCTGGAGGAATTTAAAAGATGGGTGAATGTGGCACTGAAGGATGTGGTTGGATAATCTCACAGAGTTTTTCCAGTCTAAATGATCCCATGAGCTCAGCCATCCCCACTCACCCTGGCAGCCTCTCCACATCCCCTCGGCTGGTGCTGGAGCACCGCTCTGGAGTTATGTGGGATCCCAACCCTCTGTTCCCACTGCTCCCTGCTTCCCAATTTCCCTTGCCCCTTTCCTCTCTGCTGCTAAACCCCAAACTCTCCATCCACCAAAAATAAAAAAAATAAAAATAAAAATTAAAAAAGGCTCATCCCTGCCAGATTCCCAGCCTGTTGCAGGAGCATTTTCACGGCTTTATTTTCCCAGGGTTTGCTGATAAATGCTGTCTCCATGCCCCCGGCCGTGATGGGCTCATTATCAGGCACCGCAGGGCGAGGAAGCGACCTGTGACCCCGCCCGGGGACACGGGGTGACCGGGGGAGCCCTTATCGGCCCTTCCTAAGAGCTTCCCAACAGGACAGAGGAGCCCGACCGAGCCTAAACAGGCACGGGGTGTGTCCAGGCAGGATGGGGGGTGCTGGAGCTTCGGGCACATGGGCTGCGACTATTCCTGCCGGGAATGGAGGATGGATGCTCCTGAGGCTGGGAAGGGCAGGAGTGAATCCCAGTGGAGAAGGGCTGGGTGCAGCTCGGGGGCTGAGCCTGACAATCCTTGCCGGGGTCCACCTGCTCCTCCAGCCAGCCTTCCCAGCGGGATTATCGGCAGAAAGCCCCCGGGAGATAAGGGAAGGTGACACGGGACATTGTGGCACCGGGGTCCAGCCCACACACCTGGGGTGGAGCGGCGGCTGCGAGCGGGTCCCGCTGTCCCCAAACCCGCCTGTCTGTCACGAGGGGCGATTCGTCTTCCCTTTTCCTCCCAGCTGTTTTTACAGCAAATGACCTTTCCATCCATCTTTTGGGAAGCGATAAAAGTCTCAGGGCATCACTGCCCCTCTTTTCCTTCAGCTCCCTCTCCAGGAGAGCTGCAGCATTTGGAGGGAGAGCCGAGGAAGAGCTGGAATCCCATTCCTTGCTGCAGAGAGGATAACGCCCTGCCCAGGACAGTGCCTGGGGCAGATGGAGCAGCCCTGCTCCCCTCGGAGGGCTCTGCCTGTGTGGGTCCCGGAGCGACCCCCCAGCTCCCCGGCCGGGATTAGCCGCGATGGGTTTTTGCCAAGTCCCGGCTGTCACTGTGTTCCCACCTTTGATCAGGAGTCGGCATTCCTGAAGTGCTCCATCTCCCACATGTTGCTCTGATCAAAGGCAGCTGTTGCCTGGACCCTCCCCTGAGCCCATTTGCACATACACACACCCGAAAATACAGAAATAAAGGAAACTCAAGGCGGTGGGAAGGGTGATGGATGAAGGAGAGACCGGGCAAGGGCAGCAGCAGGAAAATCTCCCTCCCTGGTCTCCTCAGGAGGGGACCCATCCACACCCATCAGGGAGGCTGGTGGGGAGTCTGTCAAGGTCTGAAGGGAAATGCTGCTTGGGGCAGCTTGGAAAATGAGTCGGACCTTATGTGTCACCTGGAGGAAACAGTGTGCTGGGTGGGTGACAGCAGCCTGGGCCAGCTGCAGCTGTGGCAGAACACAGCCAACATCTCCCCCAGCTTTAGGTGGGGTCAGGGGAGAGCCTGGATCCACCCTTCCTGTAATCCCACCCCAATCCTTGCTGTTATTGTGTGCCCAGTGCCAAAGTCCAGCCCATCCCCTCTGGAGAACCATGGAAGGCTCTGCTGGGAGACACATGGGCTGTGATGGGTGATGCCAGGAAGGATTTGACCTCATGGATCATCTCCTTCAGCTCTGGCAGGCAGCATCCACTGCTCCAGAGGGACAGGAGCAAGGTCTGAGCCCTGCTCTGGTGGTGGCTCCTCTCCCAGGAAGGTGTGGTCCCATTAACTGTTCTGGTAGGTGAATGAATTATTGCTCATGGACAGGGTTTAACCCCTGCTCCCCAGCTGCTGTAATGCAGAGCACTTGGATTATCTGGATTTCCAGGGCCTTTGTGAATCCTTCTCCGTGGCAAGGCAAGCTGGCATCAGCAGCTTGTTTGTGCCCATGTGAGGGGGAAAATCCCTCCTGCCCTTCCTCTTCCTCTCCCCCATCTGCTGACATTCAGCACTGCAGTTCAGCTGTAAGACTTTGAAAATACACAATCTACACAAAAACCTGCAGGTAAAAAGAGGGCAGAGAGCAAGAGCATGGACACATGTCCAGCCTGTCCCTGAGCAGGTTCAGGTGAGGGAAGGTGTGGTTGGAAGCCAAATCTGCTGCCCACAGTGACATTGCAGCAGTCAACCCCCAGGCAAGGACAGGATCCTTGCAGCATCCTGTCCCTCTAGCAGAGGGTCTGCCAGGCCAGCCTGGGCAAAGTCCCAGGGATGAAGCCCTTCAGAAGGGCAATTTCTCCTCCTCCTCCTCCTCCTCCTCCTCCTCCTCCCTTGGCTCCATCCCTGCAGCAGAGACAAGTGTCCTGAGCACTGCCTTTCCAAGCAGCCTTTTATCTCCTTCAGGACTCTCAGGACAATTTGCTCATACAAGGAGGCTCTGGCCATCTCCCCTCCCAAAATTTAATGTCTCCAGCAGCAAAACTGAGGATGTTCAGGCAGCATTTCCTATGGTGCTGTTATTAAAATAATGTTAGCCACTGAAGCAGGGTCAGCACACCAAAAGCAGGCCGTGAGTGTTGCTGGGTCCCGTTCATCTCTGTCCTTGCCGCTGTCTGTGGGTTAATTTAGTCAGTAGAAGGTTCTCAGCCAGGTGACAGCCCTCTGCAGTAACCTCCCGAGGCTGAATTCCGCTCATTTGCCACATCTAAAAGAAAAGAGAAGGACTCAAGGTCTGGGTGCCAAGGAAACCGAGCACCTCCCGTGCTTTCTGCCATGGAGGGGTGTGGGTACACTCAGAACCCCCAGAGCTGCTCAGCAGCATGCTGTGAGCACCAGAGAGGCTGCCTGGCGTGGGGAATGTGTCACAGCCAAGGTGACCCCGGCTCAGAGGGACCTTTTACCTCCCCTGTGCCCCTCCCGAAGCGTCCGGCGCTGGCCGGGGCTGTCCCGATCCGACAGGCATGAAGGGCACCCCGGGGCTGTGCTCGTCCTCCTGCCTGGGCTGCCTGTCCAGGGCAGGGCACACAGCACAGCAGCTGCTCTGCCTCGGGTCACAGCCCTGCCTGCCTGGCATCCTGGTGGCACCTGCAGGACTCAGGGCAAACCTCCAGTGCCCTTTGGACTCTGCAGGGGCCACAGAGCAAGAGCAGCCCCTCTCCAAACAGCACAGCAGCCTTTGCATCTGACCTCTGCCTTCTCATAGCCAGGGGCACACGGGCTCTGCAGCAGATTCTTCTTTTCCTCCTCTCCTCCTCAGTAGCACTTTTTGTTCAGCTGCCCTCACACCCCAGAGCGCATCATCCCTTTGTCCCTCTGCCCACACCTGCCTGTCCCCACGGAGAGCTGGCCCTGACACCGTGGTTCCTGCTTTCCAAAGTTCAGTTCCTTGGCTGCAGGCAGCCCATAATACCACCTTACAGGCAGCTGACCCCTGCTCTTTGGCCAGCTCAGGAAACAAAGCCTTCTCCTTTCCCTGCCCCACCCAGCTGCCAGCTGGCCACCTGCATCCCGCCCAGCACTGCAGTGGGGACAGGTGACACACAGTGACACTGGCACATGAGTGTCTCACACTCATCAAACACAATACTTTCCATGGGGAAAAACATCCCAAAGGATTGATTTTGTTTATTTTATATATATCTTCCCCTGCCTCTGTTTCAGAGCACCTGCCCCCAGTGAACCATCCCCACTGGCTCTACAGTGTGTGCCCATGCTCTGTGCCAGCAGCAGAGGGGTTAAAGATGATTTTCAGAGCAGCTATTCAAGCACTGGGAGCTTTCCAAAATGTCCTTAGAGCCTTCTCAGGACAGGGCCTCAGTTTCCCTTGTCTGCCCAGGGCTGGGATCTCAGGTTGGAACTGAGCCTGCCTTGGGGAAGGGCCTTCCATGGTGCAGCACAACCACCTGCTGAAGGGGCAACTCTTCTCTCTGATCCCCTTAAAACTCCCAGTTTTCCAGAAAAAAATTATGTTCCCAGTCCTACATTCGCAAACTTAAAATCTTGACCCACCCTGAGGAGCAGAACCCACAAAGGAAATCAAATTTGAATCAGTGTGTGTAAATCTTGTGCTTCTGTACAATTGAAAATCAGTGGTTTTCAATTAAGTGAGACCAGCAGAGCTGAACATCTCCATGGACTTTGCCATGCCCACTGGAACCAAGAGTCAGCTGGGTACCTGACCTGGCCCCAGTTAAGCACTGCTCCCCCAAACTCCCCTGGAGAAGAGGCTCTTTCTGATCCCAGGCATCCTTAGGGGTCACACCTGTAGCAGCTGAGCACTGGGGCCATGATCCCACCTGAGCACAGAAAATGCAATGAGGAGGCAAATTGCAGCTGTGCTGGGAGGTGAGGAGCCACGTGGAGCAGAAGGGCTGGACACAGCTGGGCTCCATCCCTGTGCAGCCTCAGGAGGCAGGAGCAGGAGCTGGGCACTGCTGCCAGCTGCACACAGCGGTGAGGGGGACATGGGGAGGGACACGGGGGGACAGGTGTCTCAGAGAGGACAGCAGTGACAAGGGCAAGGTCTGGATGTGTTGGTGATGGCTGAGGGTGCTGTCAGTGCCAGCCCTCATCCCCAGTGACAGCCCTGACAGCCTGCCCAAGGAGCAGGCAGGAGCACGGGGGGAGGAGCTGGCTCCCTGTGCTGTGACACCTCACGGAGTAAAGGGACAGAGGAGCAGCTCCCCAGCCAGGACTGAGGGGTGAGAGGGGCTTGTGCTGTGCACCTTCCCTCTGAGCAGGGCACTGATGGCATTCTCAGAGCATCCCATCTCTCCTGCTGTCCTGCCCTGCCACCTGGAAAATGCATTCCCCTCGCTGTCACCCCAGTCCTGCCAGGACACTGGGATGTGCCTGGGTTGGGGTTGCCTCCCCCAGACAGCTCCTGCCCTGTCTCCCTGCTGCCTGCAGCCTTTGGGATGGGCTCAGCCAGCTGGACCAGCCTCAAAGGGGCATTAGGAGATGGTAAAGAGCTCCAAGTTATCCCTGGGGTAACTCCAGACTGTGGAGAGAGTGGGAGGGGGCTGGTGCTGAAGCTCAGAACTGTCCCAGGCATTTTCCTCTAGGAATAACAGTGTAAAATCAGATTGCCAGTTCATCTGATGTGGGCAGAGCAGGGCTGAGGGGCTGCAAGCAGGAGCAGGCACTTGAAAAACCCCCAGATATGCTCAGCCTTCAGCAATGGCTCATGGAAGGATAAAATGCCCTGAGTGGGGAGGGACCTACAAGGATCTCAGAGTCCTGGTCCTTCTCTGGGAGGAAGAGCCTTTTCCTGATATCCAAGCTGATTTTCCCCTGGCACAGCAGGGAGACAGCAGATTGGAGCTGCCCCTCATGAGGAAGCTGGAGGTGGATGTTCAGGTAGGAAAGGACCTGCAGTGTTTAGTAACCCTCAAGGAGTTTTTTTTATTCTGTGACTTTTGCTCTCTTTTATCCTTTGGAGCTCTCATAACACATCACCCTCTGGCTGTGGGATTATTTAACCATTCCTTGGAGGGAAGCTGTTTTTATTCATAGAATCACAGAAGGGTTTGGAATTGAAGGGACCTTACCATTCATCTCATTCCATCCCCTGCCACGGGCAGGGACACCTTCCACCCCCCCCAGGCTGCTCCAAGCCTCAATGTCCAACCTGGCACCATGAATACATCCAGGGATCCAGAGTTTCCCTGGACCAAACTGTTACAGATAAAAACGAGATCCAAGCGAATTAAATATGATCAAAATAAGCAATATTTATTTAGTGACTGAAATACAGTCCTCAATAGCCACAATCAAACAGGGACAGCGCTGGGTGAACACACTGCGATCTGATCTCTATCACATCAGAACCCCAATGGTCACAAAACCCCTTAGTCAGCCCACTTTTTATCCAGGTTTTTAGCCCAGAGCGGAGGTTTTGTCTTCATATTCATGAGGTTTTCTTTTCACTGTGTTGGGCTGGACAAAACCACAAAACCATATTCTGAGGATGAATTCTGAGGAAGGCAGGTTGGGGTTTAGGGAAGATGGAATTGAGATGTAATTTGCAGGTTTTGGTTTAGGGAAGCTGGAATTGAGATGTATCCTGCAGGTTTTGGTTTAGGGAAGCTGGAATTGAGATGTATCCTGCAGGTTTTGGTTTAGGGAAGCTGGAATTGAGATGTAATTTGCAGGTTTTGGTTTAGGGAAGCTGGAATTGAGATGTATCCTGCAGGTTTGGGTTTAGGGAAGCTGGCATTCAGGTGTATTTTTCCCGATGGCTCTGGTTATCTTAATCGTGGGGCTCTCATGGTTTGGGTGTTCCCTGGACAGTTCCTGAAAGAGCCGTCTCAGCCCTATGTCTATTTAATTGTTAATTCGGGCTGCCCTGCTTTTGTTGGACGTTACAATGATGTGATGAAGCAAGTCTGTGGTCCTCTTTTTGGTTTCTGAGTTTTCTTTATTATTTTATTCATACAAACATTGCTTGTTCTACATTATTGTACAACTTGACACCAATTACATTCTGTCATATATCACAAAATCACACATATCCCTCCTTCCCCCTGGCTCCCGCATGACTTTAAGCCGTGCCACCAGTGCAAACTGCACATCTCCGGAGGCTCACGGCCGGCGGAGCGGGAGCGGCGGGCGCGGAGCTCCCTCCTGCGGCCGGGCCGGGAGCTACAGCCGCGCTCT
This sequence comes from Oenanthe melanoleuca, assembly GCF_029582105.1. Taxonomy (NCBI): domain Eukaryota; kingdom Metazoa; phylum Chordata; class Aves; order Passeriformes; family Muscicapidae; genus Oenanthe; species Oenanthe melanoleuca. Next base: position 9,512,040 of record NC_079349.1, read on the forward strand.
GCGGGGTGAGCCGGGGCTGTCACCGCTCCTCACGGTGCCCCGCTCCCCTCCCTGCCCGCCATGCCCTGCAGGCCCCGTTGCTAAGGGGCCGTTGCTAAGGACCAACATCCGGGTTCTGCCCCCGCGCATGCGCGCCGCCGCCCGCAGACCACGTGACGCGGGGAATATGGCGGCGCCCATGGGGCGGCGTGCGCGGCGCTGAGCGGTTTTCTTGGCGTCTGTCGCTGCCATGTCGCGGCTTATCGTGAAGAATCTCCCCAATGGGGTGAGGGATCGGTGTCGGGGCTGCAGGGGGCGTGCCGGGTAGAGGAAGGGTCTGAGGGGACGCTGCGGGGGGAGGCGGGTGCCGGGCAGGGAAGGCACTGGAGAGGTTTGAAGGGGCGGGAGGGTGAGGTTTTGGAGGGGGAACGGTGAGATATCCCGGGGGGAGGGGCTGCGATCAGTGCTGGGATGGGGAACATGGGGACGCTCCTGGAGGAGTCAGGAAGCTGCAGGAAGCAGCGTGAGGGGCACGGGCTGGGCAGGGGCTGTGCTGTGGTCACCGTGCCCCCCTCGCTGCCCCGGAGCTGGGAGCAGTGCCCCCGGTGCTGCGGTGGCCGGCAGGATCCCGCCCTGTTCCCTGTCTGTGGGTTCCTGGGGAGGATGAGCGGCTCTGGTGGCTGAAGGGGGGATTTGCTTCACAAACCTTTGGGACAGAATAGTTCCAGAGTCTCCCTGTGGCTGATTTCCCTCCCAGATGAAGGAGGAGCGCTTCAGGAAGCTCTTTGGTGCCTTTGGCACCCTCACTGATTGCTGCCTGAAGTACACCAAGGATGGGAGGTTCAGGAAGTTCGGCTTCATTGGCTACAAGTCTGAGGATGAAGCTCAAACAGCCCTGAACCACTTCAACAAAAGCTTCATAGACACTTCCAGAGTCACGGTGAGCTGGTCTCTGCTGACATCTCCCTGAGCTTCTTGGGGAATGGGATCTCAGGAAGAGGCAGGTGGGGAGACCCTGGCACAGAGCAGCTCTGGCTGCCCCTGGATCCCTGGCAGTGTCCAAGGCCATGGGATGGGGCTGGGAGCAGCTGGGACAGTGGAAGTTGTCCCTGCCCATGGCAGGGGGTGGCACTTTAAGGTCCCTTGCAGTCCAAGCCATCCTGGGATCCTGTGCCTTTCCAGTCCTGAATTTCCCATGGTGACTGAATGTGTAGCTCTGTTCTTTTAAAATAATCTTCTGTAAAAAGTTGTCCCTGCACATGCCCTACATCCCATCAGGGTTCCAGTAATTCCTGAGTGAAGTTACCCAGCAGTTACAACCCAGGCTGTGGAGCACATGTTTAATTAAAGACCTGACTCATTCCAGGTGGAGCTGTGCAAGTCTTTTGGTGACCCTACAAAACCCAAAGCCTGGAGCAAGCACTCTCAGAAGGCCCCTGCCTCAGAAAAGCAGCCCAAGGAGCCCTTGGCAAGTGCAGCTCCTGCAGGCACGAAGAAAGTGAGTCTGATGTGTGTCAGTGCCAGAGAAGGGTGGCCTGGGCTGTGGGGAAGGGGACAGAGCAGCTGGGACACCAGATGCTGATGTTTTCTGCCTCAGGATCTCTGTTCCCTGTGCTCTTGGCTTCTCTGGAATTGCCTGTGCTTCTAATAAATCTTTCTGGTTTTTTTTTCCCCAAGGATAAAAAGAAGAAAGATCCAGTGGATAACTTAAAGAAGGTGAGTTGAGGTTGGACTGCTATCCCTGCATTCTTGCTGCTGAATAGTTCCTTTCTGTCCTGCTTCCCATGCTGCTAATTCAGACTGGGACAGTCCAGTTCTATTGTAAAAAATCATTTTAACAGCCCCAACATGGGGCTCCAACTCTTTAATGATCAGCAACTCCTGTGAGCATTCACTGCATCCAGGTCAGTTCTGTTTCACCAGTTCTGGGCTTTATCCATGTGTGAGTTTTGTCACATTTAACTTGTCTGTTTTTTTCTCTTTTTATTGTTATGTTTTCCTCTTTAAAGTACTTTCTAAACACCAGTTATAAAATAAGAGTAGGAATGAGACACCTTGAGAAGACTTTAATCCCCTTGTAAATTGAGCTCCCCTGAAGGGATTTTTGGTTCTACAGTGCTGGAAATGAGGTGACACCTTGGATTTCAGATTCACTGAGTCTCTCTTTACAGCTTTTTTTTTTTCTTTTTTTCTTTTTCCCCACAGCTGGAGGAAGATAAAACATTCCAGGAGTTCTTGGTGGTTCACCAGAAGCGGTCCCAGGTGGCCACTTGGGCTAATGACACTTTGGCAGAGGAGCCTCTGAAGGGAAAAGCAGCAGCAGCAGCTGATTACCTGAACTTTGATTCAGATGAGTCTGAGGAGCTGAGTGAGGCTGGGGATGAACCCTCTGAAGATGAGGAGGAGATTAAAGGTACCCAAGGGAGTTGTCACCCTTTGCTTGTCACAGTGACAGGATTGGACTCAGTGTCACCTTTTTATGTGTTGGGAGTGTCTGGTAGTTCCCCCAAATTTGGGGAAATGTGGCAAATGCAGAGTCTGATAGTTGGGGAAATATGGCAAATGCAGAGTCTGATAGTTGGGGAAATGTGGCAAATGCAGAGTCTGATATTTGGGGGTGCCATTTGTGCTTTCCCAGTGCCATTAGGAGGAATAACAGGGCAAACATCTGCAGCTTTCCTTGAAGTGCTTTCCTACTTGCAGCCCCTTCATCTCCAGGATTTTCAGGGCTGGATGTGGTTGATGTTGGTTTAGGAACCTCTGTGAACTTGTCTGCTCTGCCTTTGATGCACATTTCTGGAAAGTGGGCCTGCCAGGGTTGATGGGGAGGGACTGGGTTCAGTGTCTTGGCTCCTGAGAGGAAATCTGGAGTTATGGGTTCATTCTAAACACTCACCAGTCCGGGCTGCAGTCTGGTGTGTGCATTTTGGAATCCAGTGTCCCTGCAGCAGGGATGGGGTGGGTATAGAGCTTTTGTCCCTCCCTCCATGGGATTTTCTCAGGCTGCTCTGTGGAGTGAGTGGTGTTTGCCCTGTAACTCAAATACAGGTGTGATTTTCTGTAAAACTAAACACTTCAAACCCTTCTCTGAGGCCTGCTTGGGGTATTCAGCTAAAATTGTGACTTTGTTCTGGAGTACCTCAAACCCCTGTCTGACATGTTTTATACATGAACTGTTGCTTTGAAACCCAGGCTGTCAGTGTGACAGTGCTGAGATGAAGTTGCTCTGCTGTTCCCAAGCCTTTCCCATGGTAAAGTTAGAGGACAAAGAGGTGATGGTCATGATTGTGTCAGTTCTCAGCTTTTTCCTGGCCTGGGGGGAGAGCATCATCATCATCTGTATGAAAAAAACTGTGCTCTCTCCTCTCTGCCAGGAAAGAAAGAAGGGAAGAAGGCAGCTACCAGCAAAGACCTCTCAGATATGGATTACCTGAAATCTAAAGTGGTGAAGGATTCTTCCTCCTCATCCAGTACAGAGGAAGAAACAGAGACTGAGGAGGAAGAGGAGGAAAGTGAGACTGAGGAGGATTCAGGCATTGCAGAAGCCCACACATTGAAAAGGGGGAAGCAAAAAGCCCAACAAACAGAGCAAAACACACCAGTGGGGAAGAAGGAAAAAGGATCCATGCTGGAGGTACAGCTGAATTAGATTTCTGTCTTCTCTGCAGCAGCAGCTTCATGGAAAGCAGGTGTCTGCCAGTCCCTGCAGGGATGAGCTGACAGCCTGGAAGGCTGCAAGGCCCATTTGCAGCTTTCTTGGCATTCTTGGTGTGACCCATTTACAAATGCAGTTGAATCTCCTCAGGGCTGACTAAATTCCTAATGATGGGGCTTCCAGGTAAGTGCTGCTAGTGTCCTTGTCAGAGGTTTTCTTCCAGGAAATGCTGTCCTGGAAAGAGCAGCACTCAGTTTTTCTGTGGCAGTGCCCCTTCAGCTGGCACCTCCTGCCCCAGGCTGCTGCAGCTGTGGGGATCTCCTGATATTCCCTCCCAATTTCAGCCTCCTGTTTGTTGGCCAAGCCCAGCTGGTTGTGCTGTGTTTTTTTGTTCTTTCCTTCAGCTTTTTCTCACTTTTCTTCCCCCTCCTCTGTGCAGAGCCAGGGCAGCTCAGGGGAAGCCAGCACTCCATTCACAGTGAAGCTCCGTGGGGCCCCCTTGAACATCACTGAGGCAAGTGTGGTTTCCCACTGGGGAGGGGGCTCAGGGCATCCCCCAGTGCACCTCTGCAAGGGGTGGGCAGAAACTTCTCACTTTTCACTCTTCTGGGGGTTGTGTGGGTGATCAGGGGAACTTCTGAGCTGTCTTTGTGCAGAGATTTCTTTGTGGATCTGTTACTTTTATATGTATAAAACTAAGCCTGCAACTTGCTGCTTCCTCTATCTGAGAACTTAAACAATTCTAATTCTTCCTGCAGCAAAAAATTCGGGAATTTTTCTTCCCTCTGAAGCCAGTGGCAATCCGGATGGGAAAAAAGGCCCAGGGGAAGAATTCAGGTAAGGGCTGTGTGTGGAAGGGAGTGGGCTGTGAGTCTTGGTCACCCCTCTTCTCTCCCAGTCTGCACTTCCAAATCCCTGGCTCGTGGCCTGGTTCTTTGAGACCTTTCTGTGACTTTGCAGCTCTCCTGCCCTACTTGCTGCCCACAGGATGCCGTGGGCAGAGTAATCTTGGCTGTGCTCCCTTAGGAGTAGCAGCAGGAGCCTTTTTCTTCTTTTATTGAGCTGCATCCAGAACTTTTCTAAGCACCCCAAACCATGCCAAGGAAAAGCCTGTTCCTCTGGGATAGCTGCAGCAGCCCAGGGCACTGCTGAGTTGTGGGAGCAGGTCCTTGGAGCTTTGCTGTCTGCTCTTTTCCCATAATAGTCCAACAAATATGCATCTTTTATTTGCTCTCAGAGGCACCTGTGAAAGCCTCCTCCAGCTGCTAAGTCAAGTTTTGATTTGTATATAGAGAATAAGCATTGAAAAGGCAGCCTTCCAGTCTGACATGGCCATTTCCAGGCTGGATTGAAACTTTTGATGAGAGCTGAATGCTCTATCTATAGGAATCTATATTAAAACAAGCCCAATTCACCCTTAATTACCCAATTAGTGGCTGTGTGTGTTCCCCACATGATGCTCAGTTGAACCTTCCCTTCCTCCAAGGTTACATCTTTGTTGACTTGAAGAGTGAAGCAGAAATGCAAAGGGCCTTGAAGCGGAAAAAAGAATTCCTGGGTAAGGGCTGTTTGTTCCTCCTTGTTCTGCCTGTGGGAGCTCAGCTGCTCGAGTGTTCCCTGCACAAGTAGCTCCTGCCATTGGAGTTTTTCCCTGGCAGATGGGGGATAAACCTTGTTCCTTGGGATAAACCAGGTGCTGTGGCAGGAGTGGGGTTTTGGGGCCCTTTTGTGTTGTGCTGTGTGCTTGAGGTGGTTCTTGTTGGGATAAAAATAACACTGCTGGAGTTCAGCTGGGTTGGAGCCCTGGGCTTGGCCTAACCCTTGGAGAAGCTTCTGAAGAGCTGTTTGCAAACATTGTGTAGGGACTCTCTGAAAGGGAAGTTTTTTATGAAGGCTGACTCTTCCAGCCCCCACCTCCCCCTTAGTTGTGAGTCCTGCTCAGAGCCTGTGATTGTCTAACCCTGGGCTCTTTGTGATGCTTTCAGTTTTACCTTTCATATTATCCAGATTCTGTAGTGCATTTGTGTGTAACTCTAAACTTCACATAGAAGGTTAGCAAGTTCTCCTCACAGCTCAGTTAGACAAAACAATCCTTTTCCAGTTCAGGCCCAAAAAACATAAACAGCAAGTTGAGAAGAACAGTCTGGGAGCTGGGACTTCATAACCTGGAGATGTAATTGAACAATTAACCCTATTATATAAATGGATCAAAACTTATAAAAGTGTGAAAACTTGTGACCATCATCCATGTTGGGTTTAGCCTCAGCCAGGCTCTTGCACTGCCCAAGGTGTCACCTTTGAAGGCCTTTTTAAAATCCCTCCTTTATTCCTTTAGCTGTGTCTAGCCTGTGCTCAGGCAGCCTCTCCAGGCAGCATTTGCCCATGGCTGTGGTTTGCTGTGGCACTGGAGGTGTCCAAGGTCCCTGTGTGTTGTTTGGGGGGCAGGTGGGCGCTGTGTGGAGGTGTCCCGGTGCAGGAACACTGCAAAAGAAACTGCTCCAGCAAAACCTGAGCACCAGCCCTGGCAAAGGAGCCTGAGGGATGATGAGGAGGAAGAGGACCTGTCTGAGTCAGGGAGACTCTTTGTCAGGAATCTGCCTTTCACCAGCACTGAGGAGGACTTGGAGAAGATCTTTTCAAAGTATGGTGAGTGTTTGCCACGGGGCTGGAACTTGCAGGGCAATGTTTTTGCTTTGTCCAGAGGTTTTCCTGCTGGGTGGGAATGGACAAAGCTCTGTGTCCCACATCTGGACATGGCCCAGCTGCCATCATGTTCATTTTCTGATGTGATAATGTGAGCCTGCTGGGCAGCAGGCCTCCTGCAGGTGAGAGGTGAATCCTTGAAATCCACTTGTCATTCCAGACCTGGGGTGTTAAGTTTGAAGTGTCCCTTTTCCAATTCCAAATTCAACACATTTAAGGTTATCTTGGCATCCTGGGGCAGAGAGGGTGAAGTTGTGGAGGTCTTTATCTCTGACTGGAGGTGAGGGCAGCTGCTCAGAGCTGGTTTGTGTCACCATGAGAGCCCATGAGCTGCCACACCTGGACTTGGGATCCTTGTGCCTTGTCCCTCTGCAGCTCCTGGCTCCCACACATCCAGAGCTGCTCCCCTGATCCCTGACTGTGTGTGGGAGGTGGCAGTTCAGAGCTGTGCAGGGACAGGTGTGACCCCAGGCCTTGCTCCTGCAGGACCCCTCTCGGAGATCCACTTCCCCATAGACAGCCTCACCAAGAAGCCCAAAGGATTTGCCTTCATCACCTACATGATCCCTGAGCATGCTGTGAAGGCCCTGGCAGAGCTGGATGGGCAGGTGTTCCAGGTACAGCAGCTGATGCTTTTCCTGTGCTCTGGGCTGCAGCTGGTGGGAATGCTTGTTGGGAATGTGCCTGAGAGTTTGCTTGTGGGCTTTGTTAAAAAGATTGAGGCTCTCCTGCAGGTTCTTTTGGTAGATAAGCTTGGTTTGAGCAGCTTTGCAAACACCAAAATCCTGCTGGAGGTGGGGAAGGAGCTCTGAGTCTGTCTCATGCTGTGCAGCCACTTTGACTTGCAGATGTGGCTCGTTTGGGAAGGAAAATTCCCTCCTTCTACCAAGTCTGTCTGACTAAGAAAGGTGCCAGGAAATTTTCTCCATCTGTGAGTTATTCCAGAGCTGCTCTTCTTCCTGTCTTGCAGGGCAGAATGATGCATCTTTTACCCTCCACGATCAGAAAGGACAAAACAGAAGATGGAGATGCAGAAGAATCTTCCTCCTACAAAAAGAGGAAAGAGGCCAAGGACAAAGCCAACAGTGCCAGGTACAGCACGAGCTGCCAGATTCCAGGCAGTGGCAGGAATGCATGTGGGATCTTCACAGGGGCTGTGAAGACATTCCCAAAGTTGATGAAGCATTTGCTGTGCAGCTCTGTTTCCTTTCTCTCTTGCCTGCCTGACTCCTGTGCCCAAGTAGCTGCAGTAGCTCAGTGAGCAGCAGAAATTGAGAGCAGCAGGGCTTTGGTATGAATTACTTCTCTAAAAAGAGTTGGTAATTCTTCTGGGAGTGATTTCAGATCAATTGGGCCTTTCTGCTCCTGGCTACCTGTAATTCTAAAGCTTGTAGCAGCTTTTCCTGCTGGGTGACAGATCAGTTTGCAAGAAGTGCCTGATATTTTCTGTACTGAAGGGAAAAAGGTGCAACCTTGCTTGCATGGGGTTTGTGGGTCGAGGAAAGCAGTTGGAAATGTGTGTTCCTCTGAGCCAGTACCTGAACTTCAGCTGCAGAGCTGTGACCAGTCAGGTCTGGGGAAGCAGAGCTCTCAGTCACCTCTCCCCCATCCTGTCCCTCCTCTAGGGATCTTCCACCCTTATTTCCCTCTCTCTCTTCACTCTGCCTGCTCATGGTGGTGCTCAGAGCTGCTTTTTCCCAGGATTATTGGTTAGAGGTCCATAACTGACCCTGGCTTTTTCTCTTGCCAGCTCCCACAACTGGAACGCGCTGTTTGTGGGGACAAACGCTGTGGCTGATGCCATGGCCCAGAAGTACAATGCTTCCAAAAGCCAAGTGCTGGATGCTGTGAGTTGGGTTGGGATGGATCACTGGGGTGGGACATCACTTTCCTGCCTGTGTCTTTGTGGCCAGAGCCTTCCTGGCCTTGTACAGGAACAGCCTCAGTGCATCCATGGGCACCACACAGCTGAGGCCTGTGGTGCTGTAGCACCTCTGTGGGATATGAAGCTGTTGATCCCTTGGTCCCCACAGCTTTCCTTCCCACTCTGCTTTCCTCTGGCTGAATTTTACATTTCTGCATAACTAGAAGTTGATGGGAATTTACACCTTAAAGCTCAGATCCTTCCTGAAAATTTCATTTTACTTTGGGATGTGTTTGAATTCCAACAGCACAATTTGCAGCAGCTCCAGAGGAGCTGGAGCATTTTACCCTCAAGCTGCCAGCCACATTCCCTTTGCATGTGCTTCTGAGAGCAGCAGGTGACTGAATTCTTGCCTGCAGGAGAGCAAGGACAGCGTGGCAGTGAGAGTGGCTCTGGGAGAAACGGAGCTGGTCCAGGAAATCCGCCGGTTCCTCGTGGAGAATGGAGTCAGCCTGGACTCCTTCAGCCAGGTGAGAGGCACCAACAGGGATCCACCCCTCCTAGTCCTGGTGTTCTCAGCTCTCTTGGAAATTGGGAATTTAATCCTGGGCATCTTGCAGGATTGAAGCCTCCCTGATGAGTTAGGGAATGTATCCATTTGAAAATGCAGCTTGGGATGGGTGACATCCATAATATGATGGCTTTAGGATGGTGGGCAGCTTGCTGTAGGCAGGGAAGGAGCCCTGTGGATCTGCAGCTGAAACCTCCATCTGTGACATGTGGTTGTAGTGGGATGGGTTTTCAGGGAGGGTTTTCACACAACTGTTGATCCTTTTGGATCCAGGAAAGGAGTGACACGAAGAGAGGGAGAGCACAGCCTGTTGGATCTGGACTCTCCAATTAGAATATTGCTGGATTCTCTCTTACATCCCACATTCTTTCTCTCCCTGCTGGCTGTGTCAGGCTGCTGGTGAGAGGAGCAAGACAGTGATCCTGGTGAAGAACCTGCCAGCCAGCACGAGCACCATGGAGCTGGAGGAGCTCTTTGGCAAACACGGCAGCCTGGGCAGGGTGCTGCTGCCAGAGGGAGGCATCACAGCCATCGTGGAGTTCCTGGAGCCCACAGAGGCCAAGCAAGCCTTCACCAGGCTGGCCTACTCCAAGGTGGGGGCACTGCCTGGGCAGTGGGATCCTGGGGAGTTGGGAAGCTGCAGAAAGGCTCAGTGTGAGTGTGTGGGGCACAGGGAGTGTGGGAAGGGTGTTATCCCACAGCCTCTGATGTTCCAGCCTGTGTTCTGTGGATTTAGGGAGGTGCCTGGTTCAGCAGAGCAGGGCTCAGCCTGCAGAGGATGCTGGAGAAGGGGGCTGGGACACAGCTGGAGGGTTTTTTTTCCCTTCTGCAATATAAGAGTGACACATGGCAGGCTCTGGTCCTGAAAGGCTGGATCCTTTTGTGACAGGGTTTAGGCTGTGCTCCTGTAGGGCTGGATCCTTTTGTGTCAGAGTTTAGGCTGTGCTCCTGTAAGGCTGGATCCTTTTGTGACACAATTTAGCCACTTGAAAACATTACTCAGCTTTTCCTCTGCTGTTTTCCATTGCAGAGCAAGGTGAAAATGAAGCTGAGAGCAGAATTTTTCCTTCAGGCCTTTCCCTTCACTCCTCATTTCTCTCCTGACTTCTCTTCACAGTTTCATTCTGTGCCCTTGTATCTGGAGTGGGCTCCAATGGGGGTTTTCCTCAGCCCAACCCCTCAGAAAAAAAAAGCTGGGGCTCCAGGAAAGGAGGATGAAGCAGGGCTGGTACCAGGTGAGAACTTAGCCTGACTTGCTGGGGGTCTCTGTGTTTCTCTGCTGTCCTGTCAAGCCCCAGGATATGTGTGGTCTGGGTGACTTCCCCACTCTGGAGGCTGATCTTCCCTCCCTAAATACACCACCTTTCTCCCCATCCCCACTGTTTGGTGGGCAACTCCCCCAAAATTTGGCTTTGTTGCATCTTACAAAGTTGGGTTCATTCTTCTTGTTTCAGGTGAAGCTATAAAAGACTCAGAGGAAGCTGCAGCACAGGAAGAAGAAGAGGAAGAGGAGGAGGAAGAGGAAAACATTCCTGGGTGTACATTATTCATCAAAAACCTGAACTTTGCCACCACAGAAGACAGGCTGAGGGAGGTGAGCAATAAGGACACGGTGTTTAAAGGATTTCAGCTGCAGATAGTGTGACCTAGTGGGGGAGATGAGAGAGCACTGGGTTCTACTGGGATGGGGAACATCACTCCAGGTGTCAGTGAAGATAAATGCATCTGAAACTGTTTTGGTGGGGTTTAATTCCACCTAGAGACAGGTGGAGGCAGTAGGAAATCTTCTAACATTGCTGATTTCCCATGTTTTCTGTAATGCTCCTCCTTGGGACAGGCACTGCTGCAGCTCTGCCACTGCTTTGTGTGTGAGAAGCAGTGAATAAATAAATGATGATTTCTGGATGTGCTTTTCCTCTCAGCTTCTGCTGACATTGTGCTGCTTCACTTCAACAAAGCACCTGGGAGAGAGCCTGGCATTCCTGAAGTTCTGTGGGGTGTTAATACAGAATGAGGAAAGGCAGCTTGAATTTCCCATCTCTTACTTATAGCCATGTAAAATGCCACATTCCATGGCCCAAGAATGCTGGACCTGTGAGACTGTGGACAGACTCTGGTCCAGCTGTGGACAAGCATCCAGAGGAGGGCTGGCACTTGTCCCCTCTTCTTTTTCTGCTTTATAAGGGAGTCAAATAAATAGTTTGCTACCCTCTAGTTTGCTGTCTCTATGTTCTAGAGACATCACAGGCACCACCCACCCTTAAGGCCTCTACCTGGCTGAGGACATCTTGTAATGCAGGGTGTTCCTCCAGAGCCATCTCCCATCTCTGCACTGTTTCTGAGGCGTGGTGGAGGATTTCTGGGACAGCATATCTTTAAAATACCTTTAAAACTCTGTGTGTGTATATTTGCACAGAATAATGGGATGAGAGGCTCAGCTGCAGTGCCTGGCAGGTGTGTGCTGGGGGAGCTGGGCCTGTGGGAGAGGCCATGCTGGCAGTTGAGCTGCCAGCCTGTGACAAAGGGAGCTGAATCACGTGTCCAAATTCCTTGCAGACGTTTTCCAAAGTGGGAGCCCTGAAGAGCTGCACAATATCCAAGAAGAAGGACAAAGCAGGTACTCTAGATGCTGCTGTTCAATTCCTTCCCTCAGCTGGTTGCTGAGGGCTCAGGTGTGGCATTGCTTCAGCTTTATCTGGCTGAGCATTTGTGTTCTGCTGGCAAAATCCTCAGTGCTGCCAGAAGTGTTCCCATTGAAATGGCTGCAGGCAGCACCCAAACCTTCCCCAGGGTTCAGTGTAGAAGCTTAAATCCATTGTGGGGTTTGTGGAGACTGGCTGCTCCCATCTCAAGATCTCAAGAGAAAGCCACAACTCCTTCAGGATGACAGAGTGGGGTGCAGGCTGACAGGAGCCAGTGCCCCATGATGATTAAAGCCTGCATTATCCTGGAAATGCCAGATCCTCAAGGATGCCTGGCTGAGAGCTGTGCTGAGTGGGCTTGGTTTGCCTTCTCCCTGCCAGCCCTGAGCCCCCCAGGCTGCAGGGATGAGTGGCTGTGCCTGCTGTTGGCTGCTCTGGCTTGCCATAGAGCTGGCTGGAGGGGCTGTGCCTTCTCTCTGGGAGTGCACAGCTTTGTGGCATTTCCCCTTGACAGAGCTTCCCTGTCGTGGGATATCTGAAAACTCACATTCCCTGGGAGATAAAGAAATACAGTGAATTCTTCAGTGCTGACTGGGCTGATCTTGTAGCACCTGATCCCTTCTGGCACTGGGGTCACCTGAGTACTCTGCCACTGAAGGTTCTGAAGTTGAAAATGGGGTGGTGTTTTTTCCCCTCATTATCAACTGTCCCTTAATTATGGCCCCTGTATTAGGCAGTGAGTTCCTCAGGGGTGTGGTGTGACTGCAGGTGGTGCAAACCTTTGCAGTGCAGGGGGAGGAGATGTCTCTGTTGTGGAAGTGGCAGTGCCCACAAGGGGATCACTTCCCTGACTGTGACCAGCAGCTGCTTTGCAGTGTTTACTTTAGAGAAGTTGCACTGAAAACATCAGTTTGTGTGCAACATCTGTTCATCCCCTCTTCACATCAGAACCAGCTGATCCAGAGCAGTGCCTTGCTCAAAAACCTCAGCCAGGGGTGCTCATCCCAATCCAGCCATGGACAGGCTGGCCCTTTTCATGGGACATTAAGCTTTTGTCCCCCCAGGTTTGGCCATCAATGCTCCTGGTTTGTTTTTACATCTTATATTATGACTGCTTTCTTAGCAAGTCCCCTTTCTGTCCTGACAGGCACTTTGCTTTCCATGGGCTTTGGGTTTGTGGAGTACAAGAAGCCAGAGAGTGCCCAGAAGGCTCTGCGCCAGCTGCAGGTGAGCCTGAGCCCAAGCCTGCCAGGCTGGGACTCTTCCAGAAACTGGGCTCACCCTGGCAGCTCCAAGTGGGGCTGGGGGTGTCAGTCCTGGGGGTTGCACAGCTGGAGAAACTCTAAAGTGGGCCAGGATTTTGAGGGAAGAGGACAGATTTTGTAAAAGGACAGAACCGTGGAAAAGTTTCTCAGTGCTGATCCAATTCTAGGATTTCTGAAAATCCCCAGACATCCCCTCACAGGACAAATACTGATTAATGTTAATTTAGTGCTGCCTTGACTTCTAATGCTTTTATATATTCATTTCTATTAACTATATGTTTTTTTTTAACTCCCAGGGCTGCACTGTGGATGAGCATAAGCTGGAAGTGAAGCTCTCAGAGAGAGCTGTCAGGTAAGGCTCACCTCTCACCTCATCAACATTTCAGCTCCAGTCATCCTTGGGAGCTTCTTCCCTTCTTGCCCAGCATCTGCATCCTGAGGGATGTGACCAGGAGTGCTCCAGCTGTTGAACACATCAGCCTTTGCTCTGAGTCAGTTTTTCTTGAAAGGCAAAGAAAAAAAAAAAAGATGAATGAGCTAAAGTGGGGCCCCAAAAGTGAACCCAAAGTGAGAACCAGGCAGAATTTTCTTCCCTGCTCAAGGAAAAATCCTCTGCTTTGGTGACAGTTCAGGTAGCACTGTTAGTTCCCAGGGGTTTGAAAAATTTTTGGAGAGAAATCTTCTCTGGGTAATGAAGTCCTTTACCTCTCATCTGAGAGAACAGGAGCTCAGGAATAATATTCTGATCAGATCAAGACAAAACAGGTTTCTTGCTTGATGAAAAAGTTTGGATTTACCTCCTTTTGTCTGGGCAATCAGGCACAGAGGAGATGGTTACTTGTGGGTGAATTTACTTGGAATTACTTGGTTTTTAGGGATTCCTTCCTAGTTCTTACTCAGCACAGAATATTCTAACTGTAAAGTTGCAAATTAATCCAGATATTTTTATGTTGGCACCTAAACACTGTCCCTCAGACACTCTGGAAACCCTACTGGAAGTGATATCTGTTAAATGTCAAAATTTGTTTGAAAATCTGGTTCCTGGGGACCACAGGCAGTTATGACAGCTCCCTGTGTCTGCACTTTGTATTTTAATTCTTTCATGAACTGTTTTTATCCAGTTTGATTTTGAAAATCCCTTCAGCAGGTATCCAGGCCACAATGAGAAGTGCTTTGCTTTATGGAATAAGCTGCTGTCTTTTGTGTTAGGTAAATTCTGACCTTGTCTAAATGCAATACAATTCCAGAGGTAAAAAAAAAAAAATTAATACTCTCTTACAACATTTCATTTACTGTTTTATAAGCCATAAAAATCAAAATTAGCTTACATTAAGTTAATTTTTTAAAATCTATTCATTAATGCATTCTCCTGACAATTAAAGGGCAAGATTTGGTGACAAAACACGAGTTGGTGGCAAATGTGAGATGAGGACCTCAACTGGAGCAAGATTGGCTATTTCTTTTCAGATGAAGGATTTAAGGGTGTTTGGAATTTGATCCTTCTTGCTGTCCTGTGTGGCATTGCCACTGTCACAACCAAGGATGCCAGTGTGAGCTGGTGCCTCAGTTTTCCACATCCCAAATCCTGAGGGAGCTGCAGTTCAGAGGGGCTTTGCTGCTTTATGGTCTTGACCATTGCTGTTGGCTTGCAGGCCTGCTGTGAAATCAGCCAGAAAGAAGCAGACTGCCAAGAAACAGAAAACTTCCAAGATCCTGGTGCGAAACATCCCCTTCCAGGCCACTGTCAGGGAGATCAGGGAGCTCTTCAGGTAGGAAAATGCTTTGTTGGGTTACTCTGGGTGCAGCTGCTGGGATTTGCATACAAGGTCTTTCTCAGATTGTAAATATTGGGGATTTTTTTGTTGTCTTTGTGGAAGAGCACAGGGATTTTGGGATCACCTCTGTGTTCTTTTGTGCTGGGATTTAAGCCTTGTTCCATCCTGAAAAATAAGTGAGGCTTTGTGAAAGCAAAACCATCTGTGCTGCTCCCAGGACAGGAATGTTTTGCTCAGGCTGTGGTCCCTGCTCTGCTGTTGGTTTGCAGGAGGGATTTTTCTCCAGCTCCCATCCACAGGTGCTGTGTTGGCAGGTGGCCTCTGTGGGCCTGTCCTAGCAGAACTTGGGTGCTTTTGTCACATCTGGAGCATTTCTTTCCAAAGGGGAAATGTCAGGTCTTGTTTTACCCTTTAAAACCTCCTCAGGCCATGCAGTGCAAATCCCCTGGCATTGATTTGTGTTTCCCTGTGTTCATGGGATTCCAGCTCCTTTATTTGTGTGGAGATGTGGTTCCTGTGGCTGGGAGGAAAGCTCTGTTTTACCACACTGATTTGGGATGAATTCCAGGGATTTCCCCAAAGGCAAAGCATGACTTGGCTTTTGGACAGGGGTGTGATGCTGGTCACAACAGAAGAAGAAGAAGAGCAGAAGCTTTTCCTTGTGCTGGGCAGCTGGGATGCTTTTGCCTCAGTTCTACCCTGAGGGATCCAGGCAGAGCCCCTGGGCTCAGTCCCCATGCTGAGTTTCCCCAGCACGTGGAGCTCTGCTAATTTAAATCCCAGCACTGAGCTGCAGGTGTGACCCTCACAAAGCTGGAGCCAGCAAAGCCAGGACTAAGGTGAAGTTGGAGGTGCTGAGAGGGTTTGTACATCACAAGCACAGAGCCTGTGGGGGGTTTTTGGTGTGGATTTTTTCCCTCCTGTCTTGTCTAGCACCTCAGAGCTGTGGAGGGGAGGGGCAGGGGAACATCTGATGAATGTTGCAGGGAATGTGCAGCTTCCAGCTGGTGACAGCTCTCAGAGCATCCCTTTCATTTACCTCATATTCAGAGCTGGGGGTTTATCCTCAAAACAAACACCAGCAGCTTGGGGGACACATTCCTTTCAGTCCTGCCCCCCTCCTTTCCCCTGGAGCAGCCAAAAGCAGAGCCCTGGCCAGCACCTCACCCTCCTGGGCTGCCTTGTGCCTTTACATCAGCTGCCTTTGCCTGCAGCTCTGGGCTTGCTCTGCCTTTAGGAACTGTCTTGGTTTGTCTTTTGTTAGGGATTGATTGGGAATGGCAAGCAGTCCTTTGGCAGTGGAAGGGCTGGCAGGGCTGCAGGGGGCACTCTTAGCCTGCCCAGGACAGCCAGCCTGGGGACAGCAAGGGACAGCCAGCCTGGGGAGCACCAGGCCACTCAGCCAGGCATTGCCACACAGGGGGACAGCCCCAGGTTTTACATCTTCCCTATTGTTTCACCTGCTCCAGAGCCACCTTCCAGCTCTGCAGCAGGAGAAAAATAAAGAAAAATTAATTTAAGCATAAAGAATACTCATTTAGAAATAAATATTAATTTATATGTGTGTGTATTTATTTTATGTACACACACATATTATAAACATCCACACACAATCTATATATATATGTATATATTACCCCGGAAAAATACAAAGATTATGCCAATATTGTTAAAAAAGTCTATAACTCATTATATGTGTGTAGATATATTTATTTTTTCTTCCCAAACAAACATTTCCATGTTTTGAGCTTTGTCAAGGAACTCAGTGCCCCTTCTCAAATGGCCCCACAGAAGGAGTTGGTGACACTGGGACAGCAAATCTGGGAGCTGGGTGCTCTGAGGGGTGGATTTTTCAAGCTGCTGGAGCTGCTCAGCACTGGCAGCTCAGGGATCCCTGCCCTGGCTGCTTTTGCACTTTGGGATCTTGTTTCTGGATCCATCACTGGAATGCTCAGCACCATTCCTGTGTTCCTACAACAGCCTGCAGGAACTTCAAATTTTGGAATTTGGGGATACCAGCTTCTGTTTCTTGGACTGGAGGAAGGTGGTGGTTAACTGAAGTGTTTGAGGGGAGTCAGGAATGCTCTGATAACAGCTCAGGTCCTCTGCCTGCACAATAATCCTCTTTTAGCAGCTCCACAAGGCTCAGGTGCTCCCTCCTCCCACCCCAGCCCCAGGGGCTTTGCTGGGGTGTGACACTGGTTCAGAGAATGTCCTGCCACGTTCTCCTGGAGGTTCTGGCCTCTCTTGCACCCTCAAGGGATTTATTTATCTTTTTTTTTTTTTTTTTTTTTTTTTTTTTTGATAGGTGTTATCTTCTTCAGAGGGAGAAATGCTGTTCAATTATAGGGGCTGCTTTTGGGTGAGGTGTGAAGATTTAGCTTTTGTGGGTGTGTTTTTTTCACCCATTTTTGTTCTTGATTAGATCCTACTCTTCTCTTTACTACCTGGAAAAATGACAAAAGGTAAATGGTGCTTAGTTCTTTGCAAAGAGCCACAGTTAGGGGAGGAGAGACAAAGGGATTGCTATCCCATGAAGGCTGCTAATTTTTGCTACCAAATTGTGGGGCTTTTATGGCAAGACTTTTTTTTTTTTTTTTTTCCAAAAGGAACTCTAGATGTGGCAAGCTGAATTGGAGGTCTGTGAAAGGCCACATTTTCACAGATTGGAGCCCTGGCAATTTCTGAAAATTGGGCTCCTTTAAGAATCTATCACATGAGATCCATGCAGCCTTCATTGGGAGTTCCAATTAACTCTTTGTTTCAGAGCATCCCTTCCACCCTCCTTCCCTCTGCTGTACCAACTCCATGAAGATTGGCAAGCAGGCTGTTTTGCAAGTGGTTTATAATATTTTGAGGAGATGGGGGTTTCATTTTCCTCAAAAAGGGAATGTTAACATTAAGAAGTGTTTTTCTAAAGTTCTAGAAATTCAGAGAAGCACTTCTTGCTGCTCATCCCACCAAAGGATGCAGTTATTTGAGTTGTGTGTTTGGGGAATGAAGTTGTTCCTTCTTTTCTGTGCAGAATGTCTGAGAATTTATCATTTTGGTTTTGTCTTCGATTTCTGTGGAATTTGCAGCAATTGTTAGTTCCAGCCCTGACCTGCCAGTTAGCTGTGGGAGACAGAGTCCAGAGGGAGATCAGGACTCAGTGTGGAAGGTGTTTTATTGTCCCTCTGGCCATCCCTTGCCTTGCACCTGTAGGAGCTGCAGTCAAACACATTGCACAATGCTGTCAAATCACAAATTATTATCAGCTGGGGGACTGGACTTTAGTTTGACTAAAGAAGCAGTGAGCAGAAAAGCAATGGAAAGGTATTGCAGAGCAAAGAACAGGTTATCAGGTGCATTAATCTCCACAGTCTGACTTTCCTACAGAGAAAGTACCACTGCTTCTTGCAAAGACCTTTGGGGGTGGGTGTCTCTTTTAATTTTAACTCCTTTGCTGACTGTTTTCTGTCTTGACAAAGACATGGCATTTATTGCATCTGGCAAAGCAAGTGTCTGGGCCTGATTAGGAGGAAAAAGAACTATTCCCTCTGATGGAGGGAAGAACTGAAGTGGGACAAGACTTGAGAGTCAGCCCCTTCTGGGAGAAGGAAAAAAATCTCTGCAGGGAGATGCAGTGGATAAACTGGCAGAGGATTTTTTTTTTTTTTTTTTAAGGCAGTCTTTATGAAGTTAATTTTATAAGATGATGCCTTTCACTTCTTCTGACCTATTATAATAAAGTGTAGTTACCAGAATGGGCTTTTCATTTCCCATTATAAAGGACACGGTGGGATAATGAATCCGTCTGCCAGACATGCTTGCTGTTCACACCTTTCTCCCAGTAATGGAGTCTACATGACTGGAGACAATTTCTCCTTCCCCTGTTGAAGATGTGGAAAATCTGTGCTGGTGAAAGACACAGGAGGAGAAAAAAAAAAAATTGAGGAAATACATGTGAGTTTGCTAAGCAAGTGCTGGACAAAGTTAATTAGAGCATTCCATGCAAACAGAATGTCCAGTGCTGGCAGGATTACTGGGTTTCACTTTTAAAACCTTTGATGTTGTGCTAGCAGCAATTGCTGCTGCTTCTTAGCTGTTTGAATTTTGTCTCCATGCTGTCCCCCTGCAGTCAAGTGGCCCAGCATGTCCCTGGGCTGTGAGGGACTGCTGGGGTAGCACAGGGGTGGGTGACATTTGGGAGAAGCCAGGAGGAGCCATGTGAGGCAGGACAGAGCTGCTGATGTGGAGCAGGGGAATCACTGAACAATCCTGCAGTGCTGGCACCTCTGTTTGCAAGGAGGGAGAACCCAAAAATGAGTCTTGGGGAAGCAGCTGGGCAGCCTGCAGCCAGCCACCAGGGCTTGGATCCCACCTTCCTGGCCTCCTCTGAGGACTCTGGGATGTGCCCCTTGCCTGGAGGCACAGCTCAGTGCATCCTGTCACACACAGCCCTGTGCTCAGTGCTCAGCTGTGCAGGGACAGCTCTGAGCTGGGTGTGCTGGTGAGTGGGATCACACATCACCTTCTCCAGGGACAGGTGGGGCCATGAGCTCTCCAAAACCCTCCCCTGGCTGCTGCTCCAGGTGGTGGCTGCCATGCCAGCACTGGGTGGGTGTGCTCTGGTGCTCCCAGCACAGGGCTGCATCCCCAGCCCTGCTGTGGCCTTTCCTTTGGGATAACAGCATTTCAGGGCTGCATTCCCAGGGGGCTCTGGTGCTGGCACAGGGGAGGTGGTGCCTGCATTAACACCAGGTCCAGCTCCTCACTGGAATTCAGGGGCTGTGCTGGGCTGCTCAGTGTCTGAGGAGCCGCCTGCCTGGCTCTGGGGGCTGCAGGATGCTCCTCTGGATTGAGGTTTTCCACCCTGGCATGCCTCTGTCCCTGTCCCCATTGGCTGTGGGGTCCCAGCCATGCTGTTTCAAGGTTCACACAAGAATTGCACCTCTGGATGTGCTGAGTTTGGTTTTTGGGAGAAAGGAAGCTGCCTGGTTGGTGGCTCCCTCAGTCCTGGCTGCAGAGCTTGGCCCCACTGTTTGCTTCTAGTGTGTCTTTGGTTTGCAAGGGGAGCACAAGACAGATGTGGGGCTGTTGGAGTCCAGAGGGGACCACAGAGTTGGTGGAAGGGCTGGAGCCAGGCTGGGAGATGCAGGACAGAAAGCTCCAGGGAGAGCTCAGAGCCCCTTGCAGCCTAAAGGGGCTCCAGGAGAGCTGGAGAGGAACTGGGGACAAGGGATGGAGGGACAGGACACAGGGAATGGCTTCACTGCCAGAGGGCAGGGAGGGATGGGATTTTGGGAAGGAATTCCCAAAATGTGCCAGAACCCCTGGCACACTCCTGAACCCCCCATGCTCTGTGCCCTTCCACACTTTGCACTGTGTGCCCTGGATCTGCTGCACAGCTGGTCCCAGCTGGTTCCTTGCAGCCTTTTACCAATCCTGACTTTTCCATGCCCAAACTGCAGTGCCAGGGAATGTTGCACAGGAAAATGCAGGGTGCAGGAGCTTTTTGGGAAGCAGCTTGTGGGAATACAGGGATCTGCTGGGCTGCTTTATTTCTCTTACTTTTTCAAACAGCATAAATTAAACTCATTTTATTTCATTCCCCTCTTCAAATCTTCTCCTTGTGTACTGGAAACCCAAACACAGCAGAATTGGGTTGATAGTCAGAGCCCAGAAATGGAACTGGCCACTTTAATTTGGCCACTCTCCAAAGCGAGCCATGGGGTGGGGGAGAGGGAAATGGGTTTGCAGTGCTGTTTTCAGTTTGAATCATAAAGGTGTTTAACATAGATAAGGAAATGTTTAACTCTGTGTTATCTTAGCAAAGTTGCTTTAAAAGGTGGCTCTTCCCAAGAGCAGAAGGAAGATTTTTTTTTTTTTTTTTTTCCCAGCACATCCCTTTCCTGGGTTTGAATATTCATTACATACTCGATTTTTAGATTTTTTTTTTTTTTTTTTCCATTTTCTGCTCTCCACATACTCTTTTCTGCCCACCCAAAACCTGGATTTCTCCTGTGCAAATGAAGGGAATTGCTGGGCTGCTTTCCTGACTCTCTCTCCAGGGCATCCAGCCAAGCTTCCCGAGGGAACTTTAATTAGTTTTCCACACAAATTCCACTGCTCAGCAGCATGGAGGGGCTCAGGGAGGTGGAGTCAGGTGGGGAATGTCTTGTTCAAATGCAGCTTTGGGGTTTTTTTGCTGTTTTTTCAGCTCAAAAAAAAATTCAGATGTGGGCAGGTGGTTCTCCATGGGGAGGAAAAGCAAAGCCTGCTTGTGCTGGCTCCTGGAAATAACCCACTCAGGGTTCTTAGGGTTAGAAGGTCTCTTTTTGTCTCAATTAAGAAGAGTATGTGTGTGTCTAAGAAAGGAAAAACGTGATTTTTATTTTTTTTTTGCCCTATATTGTGGCCAGTTCTTGTTCATTCTCAGAACTGGCCCTTTGGAGGCTGGCAGCTGGGGCATTGCACAATCTGTATAGTTGAAATTACACTGGACTAACTTTTGAGCTTGTGTCTCAGCCTTTCATCAAGGTACAGTCAAGATGATTATTTCCTTGCTCTTAAAAATTCCTCTGTCTGTTGGATTTCTTAACTGCAGCTCTTTCCTGGTGATGTTGATCCATCCACCCCCCATCTTTCACTTGTGTGGGTATTTTTCAGTCTCACTTCACGAGAAGGTCCTGAACAAGCCTCTAATGAATCACAGCTTTCTCCTCACGGTGACATCGTGTCCTTTATTTGCATCTCTGTTTGCATCATTATTTTTTTAACCTCATGCCTGCTGCAGCCTCTCTCCCTCTCCCAGTGCAGGAGATTTTCAGCCTTGGGGTGTGATTGCAATTAAAGCCCTTCCCTTGCAGAGTCTCTCAGCTCCCCTGAGGCAGTCCCTGTGCCCAAGGCCTTTGAACTGTGCTGCCTTCTGCAGCTGCTGGCACCAGCAGCATTTCTGGCTGAGCCTTGTTTTTCCTGAAGAAATCAAGTTAAGGCAGAGCAGGATGACCATCTGTCTTCTCACCTCTTTCCTCCTCCCCCAGCAGTATCCTGAGCACTTCCAGGCATCTGGCAGAGGACAGGAGATCTTAAATTTGCTGCAATTAAGCACAGGAGGAAGCTGCTGAGCCTTGTCCTCTCAGGAAGGTGCTGTTGTGGGACTGACCCTTCCTGGCCCCCAGGGGTTCACATCAGCTGCCCATGAAGATGGGATGTTTTGTCTGCCCACATTCCCATTTATTAGTGTACCAGGGAAGCCAGAAAACCACTTTTTGTTCTGCTGCCCATGCAGCACATCAGGCTGTCCCCTCATGGCTGGGCTCTGGGGTGTTTGCAGGACAGGTCTGCACCTCCTCCAGCCCCTCATATTCTTCTTTTTTTTTTTTTTTTTTTTTTTTTTGTGAAATCTCACTTGGAAAAGCAGCAGTGTTGACTTTTCCAAGCCCAAGAATGCCAATCTCAGCATCTCAACAGGCTGGAGCTGCTCACAAGCAGCACCACTGAGATTTGTGCCAAAATTCACCCTGTAAATCCCATTCCAGGAGGGCTGCAGGGCCCTTTGCTGCTTCTCTTTAACCCAGCTCTTGCTCTTCCCACTCTTTGATCCCCATGCCAGCAGCTGAGGGGTTAAAAGAGTCTGGGGGGGGTGAGGGGGTGGGGAGGAGGTGTTTGAGCTGCTCATTACTCACTGCCAGCTTCCCCCAAAATCATATTAATTTCAGGCTGTCATGCAGGGCTGCGCTGTCTGCTGTCAGCAGCGGGAGGGTGGCAGGGCTGGGGAGCCTGGCTGCCCCTCATCCCCCTGCTGCCATTTGGGGTCTCACTGGGGCCTCTCCCCACCCAGGTGGGGCTGGGGCTGCTCACCTTGCAGGGGATCCGTGTGTTGCCTCCCCCATGATCATTTTCCACCCTGCTGCCTGTGCACAAGCCCCATGAAATTGGGTGTGCTGCAGCAGGGAGCTCAGGGGAAGGAAGGAGGGAGGCAGGGGAGCTGCCAGCCTGCCCTGCCCTACCTGTGCTCAGCAAGGAAAAAAGTTGCTTTTTAACCACTTGCCTCCCTTTTTGAATGCCAGCAAGCACAGCCCAGCTCTGCCTGTGAAGATGGAGCTGCCTTTGCCTCCTGTCTGATTTCTCCCCCTTTCCTGCTGGTTGCTCACTGCATCTGCCAGAGCTGTCACCTCTGCAGGGACTCACTGCCATCAGCTGGGCCTCTGACAGCTCCCACACAGGCTCAGCACTGCTGAGCCCATCCTGCCTGAAGCTCACTCCCCATGGCAGGCATTCTGCTCTTCCCTGCTATTTTTATTGTTCTTACCCTAGAGCCCATCTCACCTTTTTTCCAGGTGTGTGCTTGCATTTTTTGTGGGTTGTGGCTAGAAGGATGATCCCCTTTTCTCTCATTGTGGCCACACTTCTTGGAGCTCTTGGCAGGGGGTTGATGATCTAGATGATCTCCATCCTAAACCAGTGATCCTGTGAAATCCCTGTCCTCTTCATCCATTTCTGAGATGGGTGGAAAGCAATGAGCTTTCCATGGAATGGAGAGGGAACATCATCACTGAATCCCGGGCACCAGTCACTCCCTGTCCTGTTTTTGGGACCTTTCCAGGTGACCTGGAGACACAAATCCCACTGTGCAAAGTGCCTTCTGAGCTTTGCTGTGGTCATGGCAGGTGGCAGCAGCCACACCTCCAGTTTTGGGCGCAGGATGGACAAATTTGGAAACAGCATGAGCAGAAAATGGGATGCTGTGTCTGTGGAGCGTGGTGGCTCCCAGCCTGCCTCACCAAGGAGCTGCTCTGTGCCTGCTTCCAATGTTCTGAGCCTGGCAGATGTCACCTGTGGCCAGCTGGGCTCTTGGGGACAAGCCTGAGCTCAGCAGAGTTTGAGTCACCAGCACAGCTCCCTGCTGCACTTGCGTGCGTTTGATCTTCCCTCTGTGTTCCTCTGTTCTCCTGATGAAAATAATTAATCAGGTTATTTTTCTAAGTCATCCTGCAGCTTTACAGGGACAAGACTTAAATAAGGGTTCTCTTTAAAGCAGAGCTGTGTTAAAATAGCTGTGTGCCTATAAATATCTCATTGCTTCTATATTTATTCTCTGCTCAGTGCAGGAGGTTCCACAGTTGAATATGAGATATATTTTTATTTTTTTTGATTGTTGCTGCAGCTGGTATCTTAACAGCAAGGCTGCCTTCTCCAAAGGATGCCCTGGCTACACCTTTGGGTTCCTTCTGTGTTTCCTAGTTGTACAAATTTCCTCTTGTCTTTGAAAGGAGCTGACTCAGAAGAGTCCTCCAGGAGCAGAGATTTGCACCAGACCCTCCTGTGAGCACTATTTTTAGCATAACTTATTTTTTTGACCAGAGCTGCACTCTGATCAGGCTTTTCAAAGGAGCCCAGGAGAGATAAATCCCCAAATCTCAGCGCTGTAGGAGCTGCAGGTTCCTTTGAAATCCTGACCCTCTGGTGATTAGGGCAGTGACTTGGTGGCTCCTAAGCCCTGGTCCTGCAAGGTGCTGCTTGCTGGGAGAATTGTGCCTTAGGAGTGTGAGCTCTGAGAAAGGCTTTGCAGGCATGGCAGGCTCTTGTTGGAGGATTGAGATTTCATGAGGGTTGGGGTCTAGGGGTCGTGGCTGCTGCATTTGTGCATCTCAGGGACAGCTGCCAGGGGAGCAGGGGTTGGTCCTGCTGTGCTCCAGGGGCAAGATGTCCTGATAAAGCTGTTCTCCACCAGGCTTGAATGTCTTTTGTCTCCCCCAGCAAAAAAAAAATAGTAATTACTATTAGGAGTAACTAGTATTACTAGTAGGATTAAGAAGGAAGATGTTGGATAGGTAAAATAAGGGAATTAAGAGAGTGGCTGGCCCATGACAGCAGAGAGACAAGAGCCCTGCTGTGACCAGAACCAGCTCAAAGCTTTATAAACTGCCCAAGAGAAAAAAAGCAACAACAAAACCTAAATAATATGAAAGTGGGATTTTCCCCCTCCATCCAGGTTTTTGGGGTGACCTCTTCCATCACACATCCACCAGTTAACTTTAAATCCTCTGAGCCACCAGCTCAGATTCTTTGGGGTGGCTTTGAACTCCCAAACTCATGTCAGGTTCAAGTTCAGCAGTGCTGCTTAAACCTAGGGTTCCTAAAGCTTTTCCCCTGTCCCTTAGGAACTGGAAATTGTAGGCACTGAGGTGTAAAATTTCAGGAGGAAATCTGTTCCTGCTTTCATTAAACAGTGAATCATCATCTTTAAAGCATGGAAATAAATGTGGAGAATGGGCAGGTGTTTTCTCCAGGAGGTGTCAGTGAGTCCTGCCTGCTTTTCCTTGATGTTACCAAGTCTAAAATAGATTTATGGCAAGAAGTGAATTTAAAAAAGACTTCCCACCCCAGTGGTGCAGGCTCTTCCATCAGCAGGGAGCAGGAAACAAAGCAGGAGCTGTGCAATACCCCACAGGCAGGCACAGGTGGGAAAAACCATTCCTGGGATCTTTGCAAGAAAAAAGATGGGAACAAATCAGGAGGTGACCAGTCCATCCCTCTGTCCTAAAGGTGTGTGAGGCTGCTGGGTTCCAGGGCTCCCATCCCTTTCTTCCACACTCAAATTCCAGCCTGGGAGCCAGCTCTGGAGGGTGAAATGATGGTCACACCATAACAACTGGAGCTGGGAAAATCTGCATGGACTGGGAGGAGCTGCAAACACAGCAAATCCAGGCCAGGGAAAGGCCCCTTTTCCCACCAGCCTTTAAATCCTTCTCTCCCAAGTTAAAACATCCCAAAGTCAGATTAAACACAGCAAAATTAAGAAACCAAACCTGGTTGCAAGCACCTGTTTAGAAATGACTTAAGTGGAGGGATATTAAAATTTTAAGACTTGCTGCTGTGCTGCTGATGGAGGATTTTAAAAAATAATAATTACTGTTGTGGGTTTTTTGTGGTTTTTTTTTTTTTCCTTTCTGCTTGGTTTTCAGGATTGGTTTCTGTTTAGTGTGCAGCCTAATTGTGTAATTACACGATAGACTGGAGTAGAATTTAGTGTGTGTAATACCAGTTATAAAGAAGAGCCCTAATTATGTAGATCTTCTCAGGTAAATAATACATCAGGGGCATGGAGTGGCCTAATTACTGTTCTGAAAACCTGCCTAATGACTAATTTACTTGGAATTTCAGAACGCTTTTGATAAGGTCCCTCATAAGCAACTGTTAAGGAAAAATAAATCGAGAAGGGATAAAATGTTTTGCTGTGTTTTTAAACAAGCCAGTTAAGCCATGGGAAGCAGCCACTGCATCTTGAGGAGAGGGAAGATCCCCTGGCTGCCTCCTGCTCTGGGGCCAAAGCTGTGGTGTTCCTGATCCTGCTTTGCCACAGCTCCAAGGGAGGCTGCCACCACTGTCCCCTAAAAATGGGATCTTTGGGTCAATTCCCAGCTCCTTGGAAGAAGCACATCCATGTCCACATCATCCCTGGCTCTTGAGTATTGTAGTGTTGGGCATCTAAATAATCTTTGAAGATCTGTGTCCAAATTTGATAAATCCAGGAGGAACCAAACTTGGAGTTTTCCACAGGCACTGAGGGAGTGAGGGCAGCTTCCCCAGGGCTGTTTTCCAGTGGATCTCATTCCTCCATGAGGAGGGAGGGCAGAGCTGAGCCCAGTGTTATTCAGGGAGTGTGTGAGATGCTGCAGTGAGGGCAGCCTGGCTCTGGCAGCACAGCCAGGTCTTCCCAGAAAACTGGGCTTGGGAAGGGATCCAAGGCAGCAGCACAAGGGAAAAAGGAATCCCATAAAGCCAAGCCCAGCTGTGCTGCAGCAGCAGATCAAGGGGCCTACAAACACAGACAATGCTCCTGGGCAAAGAGGAGAGGGAGCTGGAAAAACTGCTGAGCCATGGAGGAGAGAAGGAGGCACAGATGTGGCTGTCCCGTGTCCTGCTGGCTTTTCACACAGATTTGCAGGTGCTTTGGTTATCCAGCAGGACTGGCCAGCACAGGAGTGAAGGATCAGTGCTGCTGTCACTTCATCTGGGTCAGGGGGGCACTGGGACCCCTGCTCTGCTGCCAGATCCTTCCACCAGAGCTGGAGGGAGCCACGCTTTGACTTGGCTCCGGGATCCACAGCTCTCCCTCCCACCTTGTCTTTCTGTGCCTTCATTTGCTGATTTGCAGAGGTGAAGGAGACATTATTGATGCTGCTGCTGATAATGGTAATAGGGGAGATGGGTGCCAGATAATTCCTGAACTCTCTAACAGGATTTAAGCTAACAAGAGAGGAAGGCTTTTTTCTTCCCTCCTTCCCTTTCCCTTCCTCCTTTTCAGATATTTCCTGTGCTGGGGATAACAACACCAAGGAGTGTTAAATTGGCTCTGAATGTCCACCCCTGGCTGTCCACATTCTTGTAACGATTTCATTAGCTTGAATTATCCACGTTATTTTCTTGTAATGGGATTAGCCATCCTGGAGTCAGCTGAAGTCCTGGAGGGAGGCAGGAGGGCCCTTCTGCTGAGTATTCCATTAACTCCCTCATGCAGGGGGTGGAACTGGCCATGGCTCAGCCCAGGGGCAAAACCATTTGCCAGGGTCCTGCCTTCCTCAAGGAGAAAGAAAGAAAAAAAGGACCATTACTGTATTTTTTTTTTTTTTCATCCCCCTTTTAATCAGCAAATGGGTGCAGAGGCAGAGCCTGGCAGGGCCATCATTTTCTGAGGGGGGAAGGTCCTATTTGGAGGAAAAAAGAATAAAAGGAAGAGCATTGCAAAGGGATTGAGAGAATTGTGTGTGGCTGCAGCCTGCTGCTGGGGCTGAGGCTGTGCAGGGAGGGGAGGGAAGGACCTGTGTCCCTTCTGGACTCTCATCCCTGCCCTGAGCCATTTGGGATGAGCGGTCACGGTCACTGCCTGGCTCATCCTCCTGAGCTCCAGCCTGGGGCATTTGGGCAGGGATGGCATAGCAAGGCAGCAAGAGGAGAGGAGCAGGAGATGGTGGCAGTAGATGGCAACCCAGGAGAAGGTTGGCAGCCTTGATAAAGGTTTTTGTATTCAGTTTTTCAACGTGGTTTTGCTGTTTTGTTTTTCTTGAAGGAATATAAACCAGAGAAGGGGATTTAGGATTGCTCTGTGCAGTGGGACCTCTGTACACGTGTGCAGAACACTCAGGATGGTTTTTGTGGTTGTTTTCCAAGATGTTCTGAGCTTTTGGCAGTGGACAGATTGGT
Organism: Oenanthe melanoleuca; assembly: GCF_029582105.1. Lineage (NCBI taxonomy): Eukaryota > Metazoa > Chordata > Aves > Passeriformes > Muscicapidae > Oenanthe > Oenanthe melanoleuca. Next base: position 9,539,685 of record NC_079349.1, read on the forward strand.
GGTGTTAGTTGTGCTTTCCCCCTCTGAACATGGCAGCCCAAGATGTGCTTGGGGTGCAGCATGGTCAAGTCAGATGAACACATCTGTGTTGGGACTTGAAAATACCCATCAGGGATGGACAGGTCTGGCCTGTCCCAAGGATTTTGCACTTCAAATGCTGCTCTTTGAGACAGGGAAGGGGTTGAAATGGAGGGAGCACTTCCCAGCTGGAGAGATGTTTGCAATTTTTTAGGAAGAAATTCTTTGGAAGAAGCTGTTCCCTGTGAGGGTGGGAGGCCCCTGCATCCCTGGCAGTGTCCCAGGCCAGGCTGGACAGGGCTTGGAGCAGCCTGGGATAGTGGAAGGTGTCCCTTGGTGGCCATGGTAGGAAGTGGAAATAGATGGGCTTTAAGATTTCTTCCAACCCAACCACTCTGACTGTACATTTACCCTGATCTGGAGGTACCTGTCCCATGAACCAGCTGCCTTCACAGCTGCCTGAAGCTGGGGGGTTTCTGGAGACCAGGGAGGAAGGAAAAGGAGGAAGAGCTTTTCTGGAGCCCACCTGTGTGCCCGTTCTCCTCTGTCCCATGGCTGTGTTGGTGAAGGATGTGCAGGCTCCTTCTGGTGACCAGGCAAAGCCAAGTCTCTGTGGGTTGTCTCCTGAGCTGGAATGTGCTGTTTAATAGCAATATAATGTCCTATAATTAGCAGGCAAAGGACTTGCCTCCCAGCTGGCCTGTGCCAGAAGGATATAATTACAATCCCAAGGAGTGATGTTCCTCTGACCTGCAGCCAGCTTGCAGTGAGGAGGAGCAGAAATCTCCTTTTCTTCCTGTGCTCAGCCAGGGAAGCAGGATGGCAGCTGGAGAGCAGCTGATAGCCAGCACTGCTGTGGAGAAATGCTGCATCTCTTGTGGGTGGGAGGGAGGGGATGTCCCTGCTGGCATCTCTGGGATGCACCCTGTGTTTCTGCTGAGCTGGGAGTGGGTGGCTTGTCAAAGGAGAGCACGTGGCTGTCTCTATTCTGCAGCCCTGTGGATTGTGGCTCAGCCAGGGCCAGCACAGGCTGTTTCTGGTTTCCCAGCAAATCTGGATGGGCTCAAAACAAAGGTTCTCATTTAGGAAATAGGAGTTGCAGTGTTTGTAGAGGCTGTCATCCCTCCCAGCCAACAGCAGGAAAACTGCCAAGCCTGGGAGAGCGAGGACAGATCTGCCAGCCTGGCTGGCAGGGCCTGCAGGGACAGGGAGCCCAGGCACAGCCACGTCCTCTGCACCTCTGCCCTCCCCTCCTGGTCCTGATTGCACCTGGGAGTTCAGAGAAGAGCTGTTGGGCTCTGTTTTCCATGGATCTGCAGGAAGGAAGGCAAGAGGAGCTGGGGCAGCTGTGTATGGCAATCACCAGGGGCTCTATCATCCTGCTGCCTCTGCAGAAAACCCTTTGCATTTGGTACCCCCAAACCTTCCTGTACTAATTGTGAGCACTCCATGGGGGCTGCACACCTTGTCCACCCTGAAATCCCATCCCAGTGTGGTGCCACCAGGAGCTGTCCTGCCAGAAATGCAGCTCCAGGTCAGGCACAGGGGTCTGGTGGGCTCATCAGGACTCAGGTTCAAGTCTTGTGCAAAGTTAAGCCAAGCTGACTGCAAACAAATAAATCTGTCTCAAGCCTGAAAGGGCTTTGCTCCCACCACCAGCAGGTCCTTCAGTCCTGCTGCAGGGGCTCAGGAGCACTTGGAGAAGGCAAGTGTGGGTGAGTATGAATCCAGAAACCACTCTGGTTTCACACTCACTGATGCTGGAAACTTCCCTATAAACCATCCTGCTCAAGGGAAGGAGCCTGGCCTGGTGCTGTGCTCTGTGCTGGCAGCAGGATTACTGCTCTCTGTCCACTTGGAGAGGAGAGAAGCACCAGCACCCAGAGGAGCCCCCACCCTGGGCTGCCTGTGGGTTTTTTGGCTCCATCTGTGCTGGAAGGGGAAGGAGCTGGCAGTGCCATCAGGTCTTGCTGTGACCTCCCTGCCTCCACAGCCCAGTCCCTGGGAGCACATTTCCAAACAGCTCCACGAGATCTGATGGAAAAGCTGCTTTCTTCCCTCCCTTGCCATTACTCTGTGGAGTCACTGGGGGATGTGCTCCATGCTTTTCCTCCTCCCATCCCCACAGCACCATCCATGCATGGCCATCCTGGAGCCTGGCTGCAGCTGGCGTGGGAGCAGAGCTGTCAGCCCAGCTTCCCTCTGCCTTCCCTGGGTATGGAATTACCCACTGGGGGGGTAATTTGGTTCCCTCTGCCTCTCTCTCCCCCAAAGGCAGGAGGAATAATTGGAAGGGAGAGGTGTGAGTCAGTGCCTGGCACCGCCAGGAGAACATGAAAGGCCGGGGCTGGGCGCTGCATTCGCAGCTCCCGCGCTGGTAATTGCTGTGCTGCGCTGTTAATTAGCGCCGCAGTGGGGGGGCCCTGGCCCCTGCGCGGCCCCTGGGCTCAGCCTGTCCCCTCAGCCTGTCCCCTCAGCCTGTCCCCTGGCTTCCCCAGCCTCCAGGAGGAGCCCATGGCCAGCCCTGCTCTGGGGATGGATCAGGTCTCCTGCCCCCACACCTCTCCACCTCTGCTCTGAGCTGGGGAGGAGGGAACAGCCAGTTCCTCCAGCTCTGCCCAGGCTGATGAGGGTCAGCACAGCTTCCCTGGGAGCCTGAGTCCAGAGCCATGCTGCTGCTGTGGTACCTCCTGGCCCATCCTGGCTGCTGGTGCCAGAAGGACACGTTGGTGTTTCAGTGGTGTCACTCTGAGCAAGCACTCTGCTCCTGTTCCTTCAGCAAATATTCTGCTGCCCCTAGGCAATGTCCTTGATAATTTTCATGGAGAGAAAGACTGGAGCATGGCCATGGCTCATTTTTCCTAGATGGGCATCTCCATGGCTCAGGAGCTCTCTCCCTTCACCCAGCCACAGCGTTTGAGATGCTCCAGGGATCCCTGTCACCCCCAAGCCTTGCAGGAGTACCTCTAGAACCCCCAGGCTGGGAGCACTCCCAGCAGCTGAGGCTGCTCCCTCTCCTGTGCTGGGTTTGTTTGTTTGTTTTTGTAGCTCCAGCTCGGAGGGGGCAGGAGGGAGGCAGGGAGGGAAAGCACCGAGCGGGAGACGTGCGGATTCATTTTGAAGCTTCATAATGGTGCATTTACACACCACGTTGCCTAAGGAAATTGGGTGGATGAATGCCTGGTCATGCTGCCAGTGCAGCAGGTTAACTCCCAGGATTTAGCTTATATCATTTCACAAGAGCGTTTATGGCCTTTACTGTGTTTATTCCCAGGTGCTCTTTGGCACTGCTGTATCCCAGGCTCCTTTTGTGTATGCACGCCTGTGTGGAGATTTTCAAATAAAATAACACATCTCTTCAGACCTGGGCCACATTAAATATTTATTGCCTGCAGTTTGTGCATATGTGTTTGATAAATGGGTGCGAGGGGAGGAGAAGGGGAAGCGGGAGCTTGGCAGCAGGGAAAGCGTGGGCTTTGTCCTGGAATTTCTCCAGGGGGTGGCACTGAGAGGGGTGGCTGCCTTTGGGGCTGGTTTTAGGGGGTTTGCACAAAGTGGTGTGGCATGCTTTGGTGCTCAACCCACAAGTTCTTTCTGTGGCACAGGAACCCCCATATCTCCCCATTCTTGGCTTTCCATTGTCACTGCAAAACTTGTCTGAAATGCTGTTGGATATGGAGGCTGTTGTGGTCTGCTGGATTCCCCTATTTCCCTTTCTACATCCATAAAGCAGTTTATTCCAGCACAGAAGCTGCAGGATGGGAGAGGCTGAAGGGTTAGAGTGAGGAAATCCTATCAGAAAAAATGCCCAGGATCCCTGGAGTTGGAGGGATGACACCTGGGGATGGAGGGGCTATTCTGGAAACAGAATAATTCCCTGTGGGGCCATGCTCTGTCTCCTGCCTGTATCCTGTGCACTCCAGCCCCTCTTTAAAGGTGCAAATAAATCTCTTTTGGTGGGATCTGGAGCAGCCCTGGTTTCCTGGAGATGCTTTGCCCACCCTGAGCAGGGCATGGCATTCTGGCTGGATTTCCTGAGGGAAGGGAGAGCAAAGCAGTTCCATTAAAGAGCTTTTCTGTATTGTTAAGTTTTATATCCAGAACAATCCTTGAAATCCAAGCTGAGTTTTTGGCTGGTTGTATTTGCTTTGGAAATGGGGCTTGCAGGGAAGCAGAGTGGCAGAGCAAGACTCATCTGATGTGAGTGACCCCCTCAGCAGCTGGCACTGGCAGGGTCTGTGGGACAGGGGTGACCCCTCCCTTCCTCTCACTGCTTTTCCTTGCATTCACAGCACCTTTGGAGAGCTCAAGACCGTGCGGCTGCCCAAGAAAATGGCAGGGACAGGATCCCACCGGGGCTTTGGCTTTGTGGATTTCGTCACCAAGCAGGATGCCAAGGTGGGCTGTGCTCCTCCCTGCCCTTCTGGCACTGCCCCAGCTGGGAGGGGAGCTGGGGGCTCTGCCCCTCTGAGGCTTAGCCCAGGTTTGGGGCAGGCTGGTGGCATTCCCCAGGAAAGCTGCACTCCCACATGCAGCAACAAAACCCACAACCCAAACCCTAATGGGGATAATTTTGGTGCAACTGATTAAAAAAATAACTCAAAATTCTTGTAATACAGAAGGAAGGGAGCTTATTTTTCAGGTTTGTCAGCAGCAAGGTGAGACTGGATGGTTTTGACCCAACACTAACACATCAGGAAACCTCTGCACACATCCCACCTCCACCACTGCCTTGATTTTAGGGCAGTTTTGGATATTGAGGCAGTTCCCTGATTTGTAACCTGTGCAAGACTTGTGTTCACCAGTTCTTGTGTGTGTTTTGAGAGCCCCTTGTGAGCAGCCTTCTCCTCCTGCATTCCCAGCTCTGGCTGTGCCAGAGCATCAGTAGTTATGACTTGGCCTAGTTAATTTATTTTTGAAAGCCTCCCTATACCTTTAAATTCCATGTTTTTAGCAGAAACAAGGGGATTGCAAGCCTGTCTGATGGTATCCTGCTCTTGTCCTTTGCCAGAGGTTCTGGAGCAGGGTGGATTTCATCCTGCTGCTGATTCCTGGTGATTTGTGCAGGGTCTGGAAGGGAGTGGCTGTAAGCACAACCCACTGGATGTTATTGCAGGGGGAAGGGACCACATGAGCCCCCACAACTCCAGATTTTTCCAGACTGTGAGCAGAGATGAAGGAGAGAGGAGGGGGGAGCCAGGCAGAGCCTGTGTTTATGTTTTTAGACAGCATTCATTGATCCAGGATCACAAGGGACTATTAGATCATCCCTTCCAGCCTGACCTCCTGTATAACACAGTACATGGAGTTTCTTTGTTAGTCTTGTATTGATCCTAACTCAAACTTCCCTCTGCTCAGCTTCCCCCCTCCCCTTGGGGGTCAGCTGGGGGTGCAGGGATCCCCCCAGGAGCTGGTTGCTCTCCCTGCACCCTGAGCTGTGCCTGTGGCTCTGCTCAAACCAGCTTTGCTTTCACCTCTGCTTCACTCCACAGTCATTCAGGCTTAGTTCCTGGGGTTTGAATTAATCTTTTCCCATGGAAACTTTGGCTTTTGGATGGAAAGGTACACAGAGGGATCTGACTGCTTCTTTACTGCTGCTCAGTTTAGGGGGGTGTGAGGCAGCACCTGCTTTCAGGCTGCTCTCTGGGGGAAGCAGGCACAGGCTCAGTGTTTGCCTCCCATCCCTTTTCATCCCCTCAGGGACTGGTTCCAGCTGCACTGGACAAATGGGATCTCAGTGACAGAGGAGAGAGCCAGGCAGGGCTCTGGCCCAGGGCACTGCTCCCTAAGCCCATGGAGGGGAGCATGCAGGGAGAGAGCTGCCCTGTGGAAGAGCTCTCAGCAGGGTTTTCTTCTTTCCCAGCAAAGCAGCTCTTCTTCCTTCTTCATATTTTTTTTCCACCCTCATCTCTTTGAGGGATTTAATTGTCTCACAAGTGGCACATCAAGTACACTCCATTGGCCGTCTGGAAAAGGATGCACGGTGTATTGATGAATAGGATCCTGAATATTGTAAACACGCTCATAATTGGCTTAGAGTTTATTGCTGAGTGAAATGAGAGAGGAGGGGAGTGGGCCTGGAGACCTCTGAGCTGAATAGCTCTGACTGTCAGTGACGCTTTTGCTCAGAGTGGTAATCTGGAAATTGCTTATAAGCATCTTATAAAACATGATGGGTTTGTAATAGAATAGTTAGGCTGCCTTTGTTGGGCATTTAAAGCCTGTGACCTCCCGTGTTTGTCTTTTTCTCTGAGCAGCCACGGCTGCTGTGGGAGCGCACGTGGAGATTTTCCAAAGCCAGCACGGAGATGGGGGCTCCCCTGCCAGCTCCCCCATGCTGTGCCTGCAGATCTGCCCCACCAGGCTTGGCTGGGTCTCCTCAGCCTCCCCTAGAACCCTGATGCACCCCCAATACCAAATTAACTCCTCTTAGGGAAGCACTAACCATTTCCTGACGTTCCCTGCGCAGAATTGGTGCAGAATTGTTTTTATTTTTGAACTATTGACTGGGAAGCCAAGTTCCCACTTTTCTCCCCTGTTGATATAAAAATACATCTGGTCTCCAAATAGAAATTGCCCATTTGGGAGAGACAGCCAGTGCTTTCAAAATGCAGGCACACGAAAGGAAAAATCCTTGTGTGCAGCTGGCATGGCAGAGAGCGTCCTCAGTTGGGACCAGGGGAGGGATATTTATCAATCTCCTAATGTTGTTGACCCTTTGTCCCTCTAATGATTCCAGCCTGGAGGCTCTTTGGCTTGAGTGTTTAATAGGGCAGGGGGGAATGTGGAGGCAGAGCAGCACTGTCCTCCAAATGAGTGCAGCAGTCAGGGCTGGCACTGTCACACCCGGGGTGACAGACGCTGCTCCCGGCCCTGCCAGCACAGCAGGCTCTGCTGCACAGCTCTGGCTGCCTCATCCCCACAGCCTGGCCTTCCTGGGGCTTTGGCAGCTACCTCTTCACTTGCAAATTCTCTTTCTGAATCCCACTGATGTTTTTAAGCTGCTGTTTCAGCCTCTCCCCTCTTTTTCTCACCATGTTGAGCCTTAACGTTAAGCTTGAACCAAACTTGGCAAAAAAATGCTCAGAAATGGCATTTTTAAGCATGCCCACATCCTGTTCTCAAGGAGGAGAAGTCTGTAGGGTCTTCATGCAACCCCTAAAGCATCTGGATATCAAATGAGGCCTGGGAGAAGGATTGCCAGGGATCTCCAGGCTTTGGGGTGAGGGTGTGTCACCAAATACATCAGCTTTATCAGAATCAGATTTGGGCATTTCAGAAAGAGCTTTTTGTGGCAAAGGCTTCCTTTAAAGGTGTAGGAAGATATGAAGCCCTGGAAATTGGAGGGTTTTTGTGGTGAGTGTCTCTCTTAGGTGAGCAAACACCACACCTCCTGTTATCCCTCATTTGGACACAGCTCCACAAACCTCTGGCCCTTCTTTGTTTTTCCAAAGAGGTGTCCTGGGAAGGCAGATGCTCACATAGAGGAGCTGCACCCCAAAAATAGCTCCTGCTTTCTGTGACAGCCAGCCTGCTTCTCCTCATTTCATACTTGTCATCTAATTAAAATATATTTTTCCCTACCTGTCTTTTCATATGGAATAGTGGCAGATTTCTTCCTCTCCCTGGAAGATTTCCAGTACTGTGGCTGTATGGGGATGGCATTTCTCCCCTTCATCCCTTTGTCTTTTAAATCATCAGTGCTTTTTCTTTTTCTTTTTTTTTTTTTTTTTTTTTATCCCCCCCCCTGAAAAAGTCTTAATTCCTCTCAGAGCAATGAGCAGCTTTTGTCATTTAGCTCATTTCCAAAGAAGTGACATCCATGTGTTTGGCACCTGAAATGTGCAGCTTCTCTTCTGCATTCCCAGCTCCTGGAGCCCATCTAGAAGACAGGGAGCAGGGAACCCAGTACAGGCTGGAGCTTTCCTTCACTGTGGGTGCAAACCAACTCATTTTGGGGATGTGTTGGGCCAGGAAGGGCCAGTGTCACCAGGCTGGTGGCAGGTGTGTCTCACCCAGCGGGTTTCTTGCACATAACACAACTTGATGGCAGCACCTGCCTTCTCTGTTCTCCATGACCTTTCCCAGGGCTGCCAGCAAAACTAGAGGATGGCAGTCCTGTGAGGAGGAGGAGGAGGTGGGAGCAGAGCCCAGCAAAGTGCCATGTTCATCATGGTCTGCCCTCCTCCCTGACCTGTGGAGCACAGATGGGCTGTGTGCTGTTACCAACCTTCCTCTTCCTCGTGCTGTAGGAAGGAGAAATCCAAAACCAGGAATTAGCAAAGGAAATGCAGTGTTTAGAGCTGTGGGTTGTGTGCCAGGCTTTGGAAAAGGCTCCTGGTGCCAATGTAAACAGCCCTCACAGCTCCCTCCCACTGCTCCCCCCGAGTGTTTGTTTAAGCCAACACATTGCTCTGCTAATTGGGAGACAGGCCTTGAAAACACAGCAGCAGAAATCAAAACAGCTGGAGCTTGCAGCTCTTCCAGGAGGAATGTGCCCCTGGAAAAGGGAGCACTCTGCCCTGCTGGGATCACCCCAAGGAGCTGGGGGTGCTGGGATAATGGGAATTTCACCCATGGAGCAGGTGGAGCTGGTGCTCCTCATTGCTGTCTGATAGCACATGAGGGTTAGATGGGTGAAAGGACTTTGGAAAGAGAGGGAAACTCAGCTGACTGGGTGCTGCTTACTGAAAATGGGGTTTTATTATGAGTTTCATAACCCAGCAGCTCAAGGGGGCTTCTGAGGAGCAGCAGGACAAGCCCCTCTGCCCAGAGATGTGGCATTTGGGGACAGCTGCAGACAGCCAAAGCTGCTTTTAGCAGGTGGCTCAGAGGAGAGATGGGGTTTCTACAGGACAGTTTGGGGACCTCCAGGTGGAGCACAGCTCCCTGTTGGACAGCAGGATGTGTGTCTGATCCTGGAGTTGCCATTTTGTTCCAGGGATGTGAGTTTGCAGAGCTCAAAACCTGAGCTAATCCCAGCCTTAGCTGGAGTTTTTATAAAAGCATTTGGGGCATTTCTCTCAGCCTTTACTGTGGAACACTTTGTGGGCCTCTGGGGATAAAAATACTTGGCCAGTGTGTTTGTGCATTTGCATTGGAGGCCCAGTCCTGCTCAGTCCTGAGTTCCCCTGAAATTATGTAGGAAATAAAGACAAAATCAAATCTCCCTGGCCTGAGGCAGTGTTTTCTGGGTGTCTCTGCTGGTTGCCTACAGACAGAGAAAGCCACCTGAGCTCTGGGCTGGCTGGCACATTTGTGTTCAACATCACCACGAGATTACAGCTGTGTGGATGTTACTGAACAGGATCTAACCCCAGGAAACCTCTGGATTTCTGGAGTGGAGCAATCCACCACAGGCACAAAGAGCAGAGGTCTGCTGTGCTGGCTTCTGCTCTGCCACATTTGCTGCCAGCATGGCCAAATCACCAAATGGTTGGCAGGAGAAAGGAACTTCTCTCTCACATCTGAGGTGTGCTTTCAGCAGAGAACAGGATGCTGGGGAGTCACAGGGTGCCACCCAGGGCTGACCCAGAGCTCCAGAGGCTGCAGCAGTCCCAGCTCAGGGTGCCATCCTGTGCTGGATTCCCACCAGAGCAGCAGCCAGCAGCAGTGGTGATGGGAATGTGCTGTGCTGCAGGAGCAGAGAAGATAAATAGCTGAGTCAGAGCCTCTGATGGGGATGGATCCTGCCCCATCAGAACAAAGCCCCCCAGCACCATGTTCTCCAGTGGCCTTTCCTCCAGGGCAGAGGCAGGGACGTTTTCCCTTCCCTCCTGTCAGCCTGTTGTTATTTTCTCCTTTAATTTGTTTTTTCTCTCATCCATTCCTGCAGAAAGCCTTCAATGCCCTGTGCCACAGCACTCACCTGTACGGCCGCAGGCTGGTGCTGGAGTGGGCGGACACGGAGGAGACGCTGGAGGCTCTGCGCCGCAAAACCGCCCAGCACTTCCATGGTAAGGCAGGAAACCAGCCCTGCCCCTGGCACTGCCCTGGCACTGCCCCTGGCACAGCTGGGGGCTGAGCAGGCAGCAGCTGCAGGAACAAACTGGACTTCAGAGCAGCAGATCAATGTGATTTTGTAGAAGCCGATTTATTGTTGTCCTGGTTGGAAGGACGGGTGTCTGCCAATAAAGGCAGAAGCTTCTCTTAAACGAAGTGGAGAATGTAAACCCCCTCCCTCCAAATTATTAGAAATTTGAAATTAAGGGGCTCTCAGGCAAAGATATGGGAATTAGGAATAACAGCTCTTTACTGAGGAAATTAAAATAGAAATGCAGTATTACACAGAACAATCCCAACCCTGCCAGAGTCAGAATCCAAGCTGACACCCGTCAGTCAGTCAGGGTGTTGGCACAGTCCCATTCAATGGTGGCTGCATCCTCCTGCAGGGGCAGATGTGGTTCAGCTGGAGCACTGCTCCTGGAGAAGGTGCAGTTTCCTCTGAAGGTCCAGGGATGATGTGGAAAGGTCTGGTTTTCCTCTGGAATCCAGTGGAAAGAAGGTGCCTTGCTGTCCAAAATCTCAGTTTTTATCTAGGTAGGAAAGGCTTGGCTCCTCCCCTGGCTGGAGCATCTCCCAGTGGGATGATGGAATTTTATCAGTCATGCAGTGGGACTCAGTGGGCCAGCAGCAGATGATATCTTCCTGGAGGGAGGATGGGCTGTGGGAAAGATAAAGATGATTGCCCCAGCTGGTTTAAAGATGGCCATTAGCAGATAATATGTGCCAGGAGATCAGGGTCACTGCCCCACCTGGCTGCAGCAGATGGTGACAGAATACACATTTCTGGCCACATCAGCCCAACACAGTTGTTTACAATTCACCCAAATTATACATTTCTAGAACCATCACCCACGTGGGAACATACTTTACAATTGGTAATTTTAAGATATTGATCCACCCTTTCAACCCCCCAAAAGTCTGTAATTGGTGGTCTTCAAAATCCTTGCTGCCCCCTGCTATCTGGAATCTTCTGATCTTGGTATTTGATGTTTTCAACTTCTCTCCCAGTTTAGCATAGTTGATGTTCCAGCAGCCTTGGAGGGTTTCAAACAAGTTACTGAAAAACTCCCAAAATTTTCTCATGCTGTGCACCTGTTGTAAACACTGGTCTAAACTAAGAAATACACAAAAACAGCCAGCTTGTGAAAGAGACATGAGAATGAAATGTGCAGAAACAACTGAACAGCAAAACATAGCAACTAAATACAGATTTTGGCTAGATTTTAGGCCTAAATTTGTACAGACATGTTCACTGGGGTCCAGACCCTGTTCAGCCTTCCAGCAAGCAGGAGGCATCCAGGCCAGGCTTTGACAGCTCTGCTGTGAGCCCTTAGCTCTGCTGTGCCACCTGCCAGCCACAGCCCCTGTGCTGGCTGCTCCCGGGCTGGGGACAGGCTCTGTGCAGGCAGCACTGGGATTTCCAAGGAGCTGCTGTGTGGGGATGGGCTGGATGCTTGGCTCAGGCTGCTGGGAGTGACAGCTCTGCAGGTGACAGCACTGCAGGCTCCTATTGACAGCCATCGACAGGCACAAATGCATTGCTTGGCAAATATTTATGTAGGAAGGGCTCCCCTGGGCTGCAGGGCTAAGCTGGAGATCAATGCTCCTCCTGCATCCCCTCCCCATCACCACGTGCCTGTGGCCCAGGGGTTGGGCAGCAGTTGTAGGGCTGCACATCCCTGCTGAGGGAAGAGCAGCACATCTCAGTTATGGAGTGATCCTGCATGATCCAGTGATCCCCTGGAATACTGGCAGGGCTGGGAATTCCAGCCTGAGGGAGCTGCAGCTTGGTGGTGCCCACCCAGAGCCCAGCACTGGAGTGGGGACACATTGTGAAGTGAAGCTCCACCTGGGTGGAGAAAACAGCAAGTGAGATGTTTCAATCACCCAGTTTTATCTCCAGGACCTCCTTCCCCCCTTTCCACTCTGCTCAGTGTAGGGGGAAATAAACAGTCTTGGCTTTAGGGTCCTTGTAGGCTCTCACAGATGTGGCTGTGAGCTCTGCCACCTCCCCCAGGCTCTGCTTATTCCTCATTTTTGCCTGCCTTTGCTCCAGCCTCCTTGTCTGGGCTCTCCTCAGCGAGCTGGGCCCTGGCTTGGGCAGCAGGAAGAACATTTCCACATCCCAGCAGGAATGCAGCCTTGCAGCTGAAGTGCCTCTGGGTCTCAGCTGAGAAAAGGGAGCAAGGCTCCCACTGCCCATCTTTAGGGATGGGGAATAGGTGGAAGCACCATCCCTGCTGTGCTCCAGCCTGTCTCAGGAGCATCCAGTGACTCCTGGCAGAGCTGCCAGTGGCTATTTCTGCAGCAGAGGGGATGTGCCAGGAGGGGCTCTGTGCTGGCAAAGCCAGGCTGGGGCTGGCTGTGGGCACCAGGATCTGGCTGGTGCTGGGAGCAGGTCTCAGCCTCTGTGCCATGCAGGCAGGCTGGACGGTCACAGGTGGGATTTTATTCCCTTGGGAAGTATCTGCTCCTGATTTCAAGGCACCATGGGGTGCCAAGGGCTCTGAGGTGAGGCAGGAGCTGCATCCTGTCCCTTCTGTGGGTGTGCAGAGGGTGACAGTGATAAAGAGGGGGAAAAGGCTGCCAGCCCTCTGCCTGCAGCCTCTGGAAGGAGAATACTCCTTCAGCTTTTCTCCCTGGGATGGCTAGAGGCTGCTTTTCCCACATGGAGCAGGGATGGAGAGCACACACAGCACCCACCAGCCAGGCTGACACAGTGAATCTCTTCTCACTGGTGGTACAGACCAGAAACCAGGCTTTTTCCTACTGGTCCCCAAGTCTCCTCCTCTCCCCACAGGGCACAGGAGCAGCTCAGACATCACTGTGCTGTTTATGAATGTCCCATGAGTTCTCCTCTCCCAGCACAGCTGGGTGAATTCCCACAGCTGCAGTGGCCAGGTCCCTATCCCAAGCTGGGAAAGGGAAAGAAAAGCTAATTTTGGCCCTTCAAGCCTCAAGAAACAACCAAGACCAAGGTCTGTGGTGTCCCCAGCTCCAATATCAGCCCCATCATCTTTGTCTCAGTATTTCCAAGTCCTGACCTGGGCTGTGGCAGATGTGTCCTACCACTGACTGCTCTCTGCTACAATTACACTCCTCATTTCTAGAGACCATTTAGAGAGATTGGGCTTCCAGATCCAGGTCTCTGCTGTTATTTGTGAAGGAGAGGTCTGGTCTCCCAAATCTTTTCTCCATGCAGGCATTTGTCATGGCAATCAAGGCACTTCTGAGCTGTCTTTTCAATAGGTCTAATAGATGCAATAAAATGGAATAGGCTTCCTTCCCATTTTGTGTAGTTTTCAGGTCATTCTTTATGGCTTGTTCTGAGGCTTTGTAATGTTCCAGGAGAAAGTGAGGAGCCCAGGAGTGGTCACTGACTGCCAGGGGTGCTTTCAGTAATTCTGTCAGGAGTGAAGCCACAGCCCAGCCCTGAGGCCTGGCACCTCAGCCCTGCACCCCAGTCTGGCTCCCAGCACAGTCTGGGAGAGGTTTAAGGCTTTTTGCTCATTCCTGAGAGTATCAGCTCTTCATCCTGGGCCAGGAGGTTCTTACATTAGGAAAAAAAAAGAGACACCTTGAGTTTTGTTTGCACCCCACTTTTAATTTGGGGGACCCACTGCTGCAAGGTGGCTGGAGGGCTTGGCAGGGACAGGCTTTGTGCTGCTGTGGATAAACTTAGTGACTCTTAATGTGGGAAGGAGAAACCAGGGAAAGCTTGGCCAACAGCTGTCCCTGGAACCTCTAGTGCAGGGTTGTGAGAAATGCCACAGCAGGGCAGGGACAGGTGACAAACCCTGCCAGCAGCAGCATCTCAGTCCCAGCTTGGGCAGGGAGAGCCTCCCTTTGGAGAACAGGGATCACTGATGCTTTGGAAACCAGCAGGGTGGCTCTGCAGGCTCTGGGACCAAGGGCTCCTGCTGCCCAGCAGGTGAATTTGCCAGCTCTGAGGCAAGGGGCAGCTGTGCCCTGTGCAGGAGGAGTGCATGCCCAGATCAGGGAATCACAGCTCCCCAAAGGGCTGGAGCAGCTCCATCCCCTTTCCTCCCCACTCCATCCTGAGAATGGGGCTGGGGGAAGGTTGGTGAGCACTGGCCATGCCCTGCTGGCTCCCAGTCCCACGGAATGCCAGAGGCTGGTGCTCAGTGCAGGGCTGCTCTCCTGCCAGGCTGGCTTGGGCAGCCAGCTGTGCTGGGCTGCTGCTCCTGCTCCTTCCCATCCATCAAAGAATTAAACTGACAGATGGGGAATTTCACCATGGCTCGTGGGGGGTGGATGAGGAGGTGTGTGAGGAGGGGTTCAGCTCTGAGGGGCTGTGGGGGTGGGAAGCAGCCAAGCCCTGCTGTGGCTCATCCCTGGTTATCTACAGTTGTTGCTGGAAGCAGGGGGCTGCAGGGAAGGAAGGTCCTGATCCTGCTGGCAGGGTGGGAAAGTCTCCCTGCCTCCATCACCTTTCCCAGTTTGCTCCTGCTCCATCACCTCTGCCAGCTCTCTCCTTTGACCACAGACCCCCAGCTTTCCTTTCCCCTCACCTCCCAACTGCTGGGCTCCCTTTTCATCTCCTTTGTCCTTTCCTATTTCTTTTTTTAATTTTTTTTTTTTTTTTTGAGAGCATCTGTAACTAATGCAAACACATGCTGGAGCCAGGGAGTAAAACCCTGCAGGATTAGCGTGGCATCCACAACCCTGCCACGTTCTAATCCCGTGGTAATCCCCCTCCCAGCCCACCCCCTGGGCTGGCTCTGCCCATTGTTTAAAGGAAGCAAATGGGATCGTTAGCAGGCAAACCTTAACCAGCTTGGAGCAGCAGAACGGAAGGAAGTGGAACCAATCACTTCCCCACCCTCCTGAGTTTTTATTTTCCCCTCCTTAGAGCAGAGGAGGATGCTGTGGTGAATGTGGGGTGCAGCAGGGGAATGTCCCTGCCTGTGCCATGCTCTGCTGAGGGATGCTCCCTGTGCACCCATCCCCAGCCTCTCTGCTGTGCAGGGTCTGCCGGGGGGGGGCAGGTACAGCACACACTGGATTTGGGACATGAGTCCACGTTTGATGCCATTCCAAAGCAGGAGAGCTGGGAGCAGAGTAAAGGAGAGGGAGAGCTGCTGAGCTGGCACCTTCCTCCAGGGTGGCTTATCCCCTGTGCCTGTGGGTGATGGAGCTGGGAGGAGCTGCTGAAGGGTCTGGGGTGGCACCTTGTGCCCCCTGTGCCCCCCTGAGCACCCTCATCCCTCTCCTGTCCCCACAGCCCCCAGGGAAGGGAGAGGCAGGTCTGGCTCTCTGTCAAGGAATTAATTGAAAAATAAAATCATTAGATGGGAACTCCAGAAATGCAAAATTGTTGGGAGCTTGGGGGGAGGTGGAGAGGGGGGGGATGTGAGCTTTTGTCAGGTTAATTTCTTCTGTATTGATGTTTTGTGACATTTACTTGTTGTTTATCTCCCGCAGCAGCTGTAATACTAAAAGAAAATGCACAGCTTGTTCCATTTATTTATTTTACACCTTTTCTTTAGTCCTATGGTATGTTTGTTTGTTTGAGAAACCCAGCGAGGCTTTTGATGTCTGAAAGCAGGATTTAAACAGCTGTTCTCCATGTGCTGTGAGCGAGCTGGGGAGCCAGGGGGGGAGAGGGGGCTGTGCCACAGCCATCCAGCACAAAGCAGCATGGCAGCCTCAGATCAGGGCCAAATGGCTTTGTCACCTCAGCTGCTGGGCTGGGGATGGTCCCCCAGGTGCTGGCAGCATGGTGCTGTGTCCCAGGGGACAAAGCAGGGATGAGGTCAGGGATGTGCTGCTGGGGTGGGGCTGTGTCCTGATGAACCCCTGGTTAGGCTGGCAGCCACTTTTCCATGGGGAAATGGTGAATTCCAGGGTGAACTGGGGTCAGCAGGAAGGGTTGGCATCACCATCACCTGTTTGGATGCAGTTTGCTCTCTGCCAGTGAACTGAAGCACAGGTGGGAGGTGCTGGAATCCCAGCTCCTGCCTGGGGAGGAAAATAGATGGTACTTGACCTTCACCTGGAAGGTTATCCTGCTACCTCCAGCCCCTCCCAGGGTGGGTCCAGGTTGTCATTTTTCTTCTTTCCCCCTTTGCTCCAGATTCCCCAAAGAAGAAAAAACGATCAGAGATCTTGAATGAAATCATGGAGCACCTGGAAGAGGAGGAGAATAACAAAGATGAGGACATCTAACAGCTGCCTGGGGTCTGGTGAGGTGGGTATGGGGCAGTGGGGCTGGGGTGGGCACAGCTGGCCCTAAAGGTCACAGTGTCCTGGCTTGCTGCAGGGTTAGTAGCACCAGGGGCAAGAGAAAGTGGAAATTCCAAAGGCTCAGCAGCCTCCAAGCAAGGATCCCACCCTTTGCCTCTCCCCTGTGACCCCAGAGGCTCCTGGCTGTGTCCCAGGGGTTACAGCCCAGATTTGGGCTCAGTTTGGGCCCTGTGCTGAAGTGAGTGCATGCCCTGGGTGTGTTCTGTGTGCTCCCCTGGCTGTTGGCATCCCCCAGGAGAAGGCAGCAGCATTTCTGTTTGAATTTTCTCTGTGGATGGAGGAGAACAATGGGCTGCCAAAAAATCTTGGTTGGACACCAACCTGCAGCTGCCACCATGTCACAGGTAATTTGGTAAAGGACTTTTCCCTGCCAGTACCAAAAACTCCACAGCTTCTCTCCCTCCAAAAGCACCACACCCCGAGGTCTGTGAGTCCTGGCTGCCATCACTCCTCCTTGCTGTGTTTTGGGGAGCATCTCAAGGCTGGAAAATATGGGATGGCAAGAGGGAGCCAGGATGAAACAGCTCCCTGAGGTCCAATCCTGCAGTCCTGTCAGCCTTGTCACCTTTATGAGACCCCTGAGCTCATCTCACCCTGTGTGGGTTCAGGAGAGGTGAGATGGGCTCCTGGTGTCCTCTGTGTGTGTTTGTGGCCAGTGGAAGCCCTGGGGATCTGCTGGGAGCCCTGTTCACAGCATCTGAGCTGGGTTAAAGCAGCACTGCCTGCCCCATGCCAGGGCTTTGGGGTAACATCTGTCCAGCCGTGCTCTGGGGATCCTCCAGGTATGTGTGCTGTGAGCTGCTGTCCAGGGTGGAGCAGCCCTGGAGGCACAGGACACACAGCCCTGTGCTTCCAGACTGGTCCTGTCCCAGCTGTTCTGCAGAATTGCCCAGAGCAGGGCTCAGCTCTGAGGCTGCAGTCCCAGGCTGAGCTCCTGCTCAGGGCCCACAGGTGTCACAGCCCCTGCTGGTCCCACAAACTGGGCTGCCCAAACCCAGCAGCAGCCACTCCTGCCAGCACTGGGAGTGCTGGCTCAGGGAACAGACCAAAATTCAGGGATACCCCTTTGGGAGTCTCAGGGCTGGGGTGTAAAACCCTCTTCCTGTGGGGAAACTGAGGCCCAGGTGTGGAAGCAGCACTGTCAGAGGGGGTGGCAGTGTCACCTGAAGGGGTGACAAGCTTGGCACTGGTGAGTGGCATTCCTGTCCCTGTTCCCCACTGCCTCACCAGTTGCCCCACCAGTGGCACAGACTGAGCAGGGGTCACTGCAGGGACACTTCAGCCCAGCAGGGATGTTTGGCCATGCTGGCTGTGCAGGGGCAGCCCATGTCCAGCACAGGCACGTGCATCACCCAGCACATGATTTCTCTACAGCCTTGCAGGTTGGGCTTGGATTTTCCTGTGAGGTTGTTTTTTTTTTCCTTTTTTTTTTTTTTTTTTTTTTCCTTTTTTCCTCTTTCCCTCCATTGTCTTTTGTGGCAGGGCAGGTTTCTTGCTGAGTGTCTCTGAGGTCTGCAGCAGCGACGAAAAGGATTAGCACAAGCAGAGCATGTAGGCTTTAGAGAACAGAGCAGAGTTTGGTTTCAACATCTAATTCAATTTGTTCTGCTGAGATTGAAATATGAAATGGTTGCCAGTCAAATGTTCAAAGGGGGAGGAGGGAGGAAAGAAGAGAGGGAGCCTTCTCAAATTTAAATTTTAATGAAAATTAATTTAACCCTTTGATATGTTTTAAAACATGTTATTTCCCAAGCTGGGAACAGGCTGGAAAACATTCATGAGGGTTTTTTTTTTCCTCCTGTACCTTCAAACATAATGAAGATTTTCTTTTTCCCTTAATGATACTTATCTTGTGGAGCAGTTTGACATTGGTTAATTTTTCAGGCAATTTGGTATCAAGGAAATCTGTTTGATGTGAGCAGGGGGGGGCTGTGTATGTGTACACAGATATATATGTGCCTGGACATTAATTATGGAAGTGCTGATCACAGCTCTAGAGAACAGTTGGAGTTAATTCCTGCTCCACTTCTCTGTTACATATTGAGAATCCCACCCTTTGCACCCCTAAAATTACAGCAGGAATTTTCTAAAAACGAGCACACACCTGAACTAAAATGATCACTTAAGTAGGTCTGCAGAAATTCAGCACTCCCCACTGACTGTTGTCTATTTTTTCCCCCTGATCTGAAGCAATCCTAATGATAAAATAATGCCAACTCTCTGTCCATGGAGCTGAAGCAGGGAGCAGCCTCTCCTGGTCCTTCACCTCAGCAGTGCTGCTGCAGTGCTCTAGTTTGCTTTGGGAGGGGGAATTGTTTCTTTTCTGTTATTCAGGAAGGTTTTGTCTGTCCCAAATGACTGCACACATGGCTGTAACTGGGATGAGCTGCAGCCCTGTCCCCTCTTGACACGCCAGGGGTGGTGTCACCGTGTGTGCCTGTCACCCCTGTGCTCCCAGGGCACAGCTGGGCACAGGGAGGGTGTGATGCTGAGCTCAGTGTCCTTTCTGGGCTGTGGGTGCTGTAGCCAGGCTGTGCTGGTGGCAGAGGGGATGAGCCAGAGTTACCACCAGGCCTGGCTGTGCAGGTGAGGGCTGGGGTGCAGCCACCCCCGATGGGCTCTGGGGCTCTGGCTGTGCCCAGCAGAGAGCCCAGGCCAGTGCTCTGCACCCACTTCTGCCTGCTGGGACACACTGCAGGGGCCCTGGGTGAAATCACTGCCCTGGCTGCTGGGTTTCTGTGACAGCTTCATCCAGGGTGAGACCCCAGCGAGCTGGACAAGAGCAGGAGCTGCTGCAGCTGCAGATCCCCCTCCCCAGGGCCAGCTCTGCAATTGGATTAGGATTTTATTCAAATGCAGCTTTTTTGCTGAATGGGAGGGTTATAGGGGTTTGGATGTAGAAACAGCTCTCCCTCATTCCTGCCTGTTGCCAGAGGCCCATGTGAGCTTTTGTGTCCTCATGGGGACAGCCAGCAAAGCAAGGCAAGGCACAGAGCATCTGCAGGGAGCCTGGGCTTGCTGGGCACTGCTCTGCTGTGCCCTGTGGGTGCCCAAAGTGACCCATCCCCCTGGAAAACTCCTGACCACCACCTGAGTTTTCCTGCCTGTCCCACAGCAGAAGGCAGGGACAGGCAGGCAGCATCTGTTAACTCTTGGTGGTTTCATCACCACTGCACTGCTCCTGCCCACAGTTCAGGAATTCCAGCTCTTACCCCTTCAGTCCCATCTTGCTTGGTTCCTCCCAAGTTCATCCCATGAAATGAGGTCTGGGAAGCCCTTAAGGGCCAGGCAAGCACTGGAAATCCTGCTCACCCACCCTTTGCCAGGAAGATCTTGCATCCCCTGTGTCCTGCCTGCTGCTTTCCAGCTGCTGACTCCAGGAGCTCTGGAATCTCCAGAGAGAGGTTCAGGAAGAAATTGCAAATGTAGATTGGAAGAGTTGACTTGAATGCTGCTGGGAGATCTGGGGAGCTTCTCCTTGATCACAGAATCCCAGGAGAAGCTGAGTTGGAAGGGACCAATATTCCAGCAGTCTGGACTTTGCCCTGAGTCACAGCACCACCAGTGTTTGGCACCACACTCCAGCTTCCACCAGCACCTTCCTCAGCAGGAAATACAGCAGCAGGAGGAGGAGGCAGTGTGCAGCTTCCCTGGCTGAGGCACTCTGCCTCCTGTTTTCCCTAAATATATGCACTGGAGAGGAAGAGAAATGCATGGCCGGGCTTGAGATCTCAGCCTTCACCAGCCATGAATAATAATCAGGCTCAGTAATTCACAGTAAATAGGGATCCAAATTGGCTAATCAGGGAGGCTTTCACCCCAAACTGGAGCTGGGTGTGACCTGAATCGGTGACAAATGGAAGTGGTGCCAGCCCAGGAGCTGGGAGGTGGGAAGGATCCTAGAGAAGGGAGTGTCTCTCCTCCCCTGGGAGCTGCAGGAGCACAGTCCCTACCCTCCCCAGGCCATAATTAGCGCCATGTCATTAGGTTTGTGTCTCTGGTCCAGCCCCAGGACCAGGTGTGTACAGAGCCAGCATCACCACGTCCCCACAGTGACATCATCCCCAGGGTTTAGCAAAGCTGCAGGCACAGACTGGGAGGGCACTAAGGGCTGTGGTGTGTGTCAGGAGAGGTGATCTGGGGGAAGAAAAGATTTTCTTTGTGTTCTCTCAACTAAAATTTGGCATTTTCTGGTTAATTTTCTGCTGCAAGAGTGAGTGGGGATGTGGTAGGAGCTGGGGGTGGTGTTCAGGTGCAGTGGTAGGAGCTGTGTTCAGGTGCAGTGTGTTCAGGAGCTGTGTTCAGGTTCAGGGGTGGGGCTGGGGGCTTCTGCCAGCAGCAGGCTCTGACAGGGAGGGAACATCCCATGGACACCCCTGTGAGCAGGGAATGGCTCCCAAGTGCCCAGCACAGGGACAGGCAGAGTCCTTCCCTGCTGCTTCCCAACAAATATTCTCCCAGCAGCATCTGAAGGCACTGTTGGATCAAGTGAAGATAAAACCATGGAAAAACCCCTCAGCTTGTGATTTGGGCTATTTAAATGGAGTAGGAGCTGGAAGTGCAGCTGCTGAGGAACTGGAGGAGGGCTGAGGTGTTTTGCAGCTGCTAAATGACTTTTGCAATTGAGGAGGAGCCTCCAGCCACATTCCCAGTGCCCTCAGCTCCCCAGCACAGGGCTGGGCAGCACCACTCTGCTGCTGCCTGCTTTTGCAGCTCTCCCAGCCCTGCTGGCCTGCAGCAAGGAATGGCTCTGCACTCAGCCAAACCACAGCAGCTCTGTCCACAGGCCCCTCTTTCCTTTTCCTTTTCCTTCCCTTCCCTTTCTCCAGCTCTCCCCTCCCCACACCACTGGGTTAAAAACACTCAGGAAATTCAGCACACTGGGAGGGATGGAGCAAACAAACCTCCTTTAGCTTCCTCTCCTCTGGGGCTTGTTGAAGTGGAAGGGGGTTTGGGATGATTGCTTTTGCTTGGGCTGTGATGGGTGCTGTTGGATGCCTCAGCACCTCCCCATGCCTTCCCTACAGCTTCAGCCATCCCTCACAGCCCAAAACTGGAGGTGGGGTTTAGCAGGGGTAACAAGCACAGCTTTATAAACCATGAGGGGTGGGGAGAAAAGCAAGCTCCTGCCTCTCCCACCCTTGGTGACCCCAAATCTTTTTGGAGTTAAGAGTAGCCCCTGTTAGCAGCCATCCCCCTGGTGCTGATGAGGCTGAGAAATCCAGGACTCTTCTTCTTCATCAGCTTAGAAACCAGACCACAAAAGGCAAAAAAAAAAAATCTCTCCAGGAGAGATGTGGGCCTGGGCAGCCATCCCCTCAGAGCCATCCTCTGTCCCCAAAACCTAACAGCAAAGCCCAGGCTCAACCTCAGCCTCAGCAAGGCTGAGCCCACACTGGAGCTTCACACCTGGCTGGGCCAGGGATCTCTCCTGGTGTTTTGGGCAAAGCATTCGTTTTTGCATTTTGTAGTCTGGTTTTAAGCTGCTGAGATAGAAAACTTTGAAATTTCTCCCCCAGGCTCTGGGTGGGTGTGTGAGATGAGCTGCTGCCATGGGCTCAGCCTGAGGTAAGACCCCCCCTTCAGCCCAGGGCTGGGAGTGTCCTGCTGGATCTGATTTAACCTGGGCTTTCAGCAGAGACAGGCAGGGACAAGCCATGGGGCTGCTTTGGTGCCCCCAAACTCTCTGTGAGACCCAGTGGGGAGGCAGGAGCTTCTTTAATTCCATTTTCAGCCCAACTCAGCCCAGGAAACAGCAGGGTGGGCTGTCCCAGGAGCAGATGGCAGAAGAGCCAGTGCAGGGCTGCAGAGACATCAGCCAGGGGGTCACAGCCCATTCTGCCCCCAGCAAGATAAACAGAGAGGCACACCAGCCCGGGGAGGAGCTCCTCCTGCTGAAAAACAAAAGCTGGCAAGTTCCTTCTCTTCATTTGACAAATGAGAAGCCAAGTCAGCCCAGGGTGGTTTCAGCTGGGGTCTGCAGGCCTGGGTGGCAGCAGGAGGAGCCACAGCAGGCAGGAGCCTTGCACTTGTTAGGATTCAGCCCTTGGATCTCTCCTTTCCCTCTGATGGCTGAGTGTGATTGACACTTACAAATTACCCAGCCAAAAGTGTCGAGTCTTTGACCCCTGAGTAACATCTTTGGCAAGCCTGAGATTTGCCAGCATTTTGTCATCTAATTACTACAAATCCCTTGAAAATTCACTGGCTGGTGAATTTTTAATGCAGGACAATTTCAATGTGATGCATGGCCCAGATGGGCACACGAAGGCTCCTTCCCTCTCCCCCCTTTCTCCTCCTGCTTCCCTCCTTTCCTTGCTCCCCTTCCCTCCTGCCTCTGTGCATCCCTATCCATGGCAGTGCCTGGGATCTCAGTGTCCTGGAGCTCAGTGCCCCCTCAGCCCAGCTGTCCAGCTGAGGGAGCTGCTACATGGAATTGATGGTTTTTTTCCCACCTTTTCAGGTCTCTGGCTGATGGATGGAGCAGGAGAAGCCTCCATGAGGAGCCAGCCCACTTGTTGCCAGCAGAGTCCACTCATCCTGTGAGCCCAGGGGCTGATTTATGCTGTGTGTCCTGGAATTCCCAGCCTTTGAAAGAGACTTTGAATTCCTTGTCTGCTGGCAGCCCCTGAGCATCACCTTAAATCCAGGCAGGGTGTGATTCCCTTCATCTCAGCCCAGCCTGAGGGAAGAAGAACCTGGAGCAATGGACCTGGGGACTCTGACAAAACCTGCCCCTAATGTCTGAATTAAATAATCCCTGTACATTAAAAACCACATTCTGTACATTAAAAACCATATTTTTAGTTTCCCAGGCTGGGTTTTGTTTGGCTTTGTTTCCTCTCCACAGCCAGGTGGTTTTTTGGGGCTGATGGGGAGATTTTGGGGGGAGGCCTGGCTTTGGCACTCTGGGCTTTGTGCCCGTGTCATTGCTGTCCCTGCTCCCAGGCAGCACCTCCCCTCTCTCCCTTCCCAGCTTTCAAAGGGAAAGAGGCTTTGCTTTTCAACCAGGGGACTGCTTTACATATGTAGGCAGCTGATAAAGTATTTTCCCTTCGCCCCTTTCCCCTCTGGGAATCGCTGTCTCACGGCAAAACTGTTTTGTCTGACAAGGGCTGCAACAGATTACACGTGTTGGCTGCAAACACAGGGCCTTTTTTTGCCCCCCTCCCCCCACTCCTATTTTTTTTTTTTTTTAATAAATCTCTATCTCTGCAGTGCCAGGAGGAGCTTTTTGCCTCGAGCCCCCAGGAGCAGCCCCGTGTTGGGATCTGCTGGTGGCTCCAGATCCCTGCCTGGTGCCTCTGGCCAGATTGGTTTGCTCACTGAGGTTAATTTGAGCCTGAATCCATGAAAATGTCACTGATTCCATCAGGGCTGAGCACTTCAGATGGGCTGGCTCGGGGCTTGGGGTGGGAGATTTTAGGACCAGGAATGCTGCACCCACAGCATCCCTGGGGGACTCAGAGTGATGTCCCTGTGTTGCTGGGGGCCAAGCTCCCAGTGTCACACTGACCTCCACAGCAGGGACCCACATTTGATCAACTCAGCAGCTCAGGGACATCCAGGACACCCCCTCCCATGGGCCAAGGGTTTCTCCCATCTCCAGCTGGATGCAAGCTGGGATAGGTTTACAATTTGATTTTCAAATCAGGCATTGAAAACCTTAAAACCCTCAGGTGGCACCAGCAGAGTTGAGCAGAGCTGAGAAACCCCTGCCCATGTTTGTCCCCTGGCTCTGTCTCCTGAGCTGCCCCTTCCAAAAATCAGCCCTTGCCCTCCCAGCAGCCCTGGCACCCGGAGGGAAGGGCTGGCAGGAGGTGGGGTTGAGCACCAGGGATGCAGGGAGCACCAGGATGCAGGGATGTCTCACAGCTCAGAAGCTGCACACCAGGGCTGAGACGTGCCCAGGTTTCAGAGGGAGAAAAATGAGGACACTGCAGTGCCTTGGAATGGGCACCCAAAGGTGGGGGTGCCAGAGGGGGGCTTGGAGGAGACTGGCTGCTTTAAAGGGGAAGCACAGTAGGTTTAGTGATGGGTTTGAAGGGTTAGGACCTGGAGTCACCCCAGGGTGCCTGGGAGTGCCCAGCAGTGCCAGCAGCTCTCCCTGATGGACACCTGGCTGCTCCCAGAGCCCCCAGGGGACCCCAGCTCTGAGCAGACTTTGGATGTTCTGAGCTGTCACCACCGAGCAGCTCAGACCCAGGGAGAAGCTCCAGCCCTGGATCCACCCAGCCTGAGGGATTTCACTGACATTCCTGTGGGGTCAGCAGCACAGCCTGGCTCTGGGCACCTTGTGCTGGGCACTTCCACACCCAAGGATGCCCAGAAGTGATGTAGTGATGTGAGTCCTTACCTGCTCTTTTCCAAATTTTCCCTTTTTCCCCCCATTTTCACTTCGCTCATGAAATCCCATCAAAGCAACAGGTCTGGGCCCAGGGAAGGCTTTGCTTGCCCTGAGTTGTTTGTGGAGATAATTAAGTGTGTGTTCTCAGCTGGAACCTGCCATGGCAGCCCTGTGCCATCCATGGGGAGAACCAGGGTGGAAAACAGAGGAGGAGCCAGCTAGGAGTGACCCTCTCAGTTCTGGGCACATCCTTTGTGCCTTTCCCAGCTTCTCTGTGCCCCAGCAGAGCCAGGCATGGCACTGCAACATCCCCTGCCCGTCTGAGTGCTGCTCTGCTCTATCCCCTGCTCCTTTCCCATCTTTTCCCAAGGACTGCTGCCCCTCAGGCTCCTGTTCCTTGCAGAGCCAGCCCTGACACTGCCCTGGGCAGCTGGGGGAGCACGGGGGGTCCATCAGCCCAGCCTGCCCCGGGGTGACCCTGCTGCTCTGGGCAGGGCCACCCACACCCCAACAGCTCCCCAGGGTCCCCCAGGCTGGGAACACCCCAGTGCCCTAGCACCCCATGAACCCCAACAACTCCCCAGGATCCCCCCAGGCTGGAACACCCCAGTGCCCTAGCACCCCATGAACCCCCAACTCCCCAGGATCCCCCCAGGCTGGAACACCCCAGTGCCCCAGCACTCCATGAACCCCCTGCTCCAGTCCTGCCTGGCTGAGGAGGAAGCAATTAGTGCTGCTTGCTCCAGCAGGCAATGCCCAAATGTCAGGGGAAAAAAAATTAAAAAGTTCTTGAGACCTGGTTTTACTCTGTGTTTGCTCCCAGAGTCTGTGTGTGTGTGGAGGAGGAAATGTGGGGGGTGAGCACAGCCCCAAAGCACCAGGAAAATCCCTTCCCCTGGCTGTGCTGCCCATCTACTGCCTGCCTCAGTTTCCCTTCCATCCCCTCTGTTGGGGACCCACCACATCCTGATGGGGAAAATCACAGGGTTATGTGATGGGGGGCCAGGGGGGTGCAAGGTGCTCCCAGGATCCCTGTTCCAGCAGCCAGGGAAAACCTTCTGCTCCCATTCACAGCTCCTATCAGCTGCACTGAGCTGCCCTTGCTTGGGTGCCCACCCAACAGCTCCCACACTCCCAGAGCTGGTGCCCGAGGCTGTGGGCAGGATTTTGGGGCACAGGCAGGTTTTGGGGCACAGGCAGGCAGAGGGCCCTGCAGCAGGACTGTGCTGCAGGCTGCTTCCCACCCCTGCACCGAGCAGGAGAGGGAGAGAGCGGGAGGGAAGGACGTGTCAAATCAATCATATTTAAACAAAAGCCTCTTCGGCCCAAGGGCCCTTTTAAAAGCTGCTTATTTAATTAAAAGTCCCATTTTCCATATTTATGGCCCTTATTCAGTTAAATATTAACCGCCTGGGCCAGGGCTGGTTTGTTCTTTGGGAAGAGGCAGAGTTGGGAGGTTCATTAGGGGTTTATCAGGCAGATGGATGGATGGAGGGATGGAGGGATGTGGGACAGCTCATGTGGCCTTGTGACAGCGCCTGGGGACTGGGGGGATGACACCAGCACTGCCCTGTCACCTTCCAGCAGAGCACAGGGTTAAAAATGGGGGAATTGGAGCTGTTGGGATGGTGTGGGAGAGGAGCAGGGAATGCAGGAACTGCCTGAAACAACACCAGGCACAGTTCATGCACCCAGCTGCCCTGAGTTGTGGCAGAATAATCATGAAAGCACCTCTGTTTTCCCCTGGGGTCCTTGGTTCCTGGCCAAACCCTTGCCAGGACTGTTTTCCCCCAGGATAATATTCCCAGCAGTGTTTGAGGAGCACGGCTGTGCCAGACCCAGCTCTGCTGGGTTTTGACATCTCAGGGCTGGGTGAGACCTCTCTGAAGGTTCATCTGTGGTGTCACTGCTCCAGGCTGGCCTTTGGGACCTGGGAACAGGATCTCTGGGGGTCCTTGGAGTCACGGAGGGGCCAGAGCAGCTCAGATGGCTGCAGTCAGTGGGGGTGGCTCCAGGAGATGGGAATGAGGAGAAGCTGGAGTTTCTGTTTGGGTTGGAAGGGACCTTGAAGACCAGGGGGTTCCACCCCCTGCCATGAGCAGAGACACCTTCCCCTAGAAAGGAGAAGGGAAAACCATGGAGCAGAGGAGCAGCCATGCTCCAGAAGGTGTCAATCCCTCACCTGCCAGGTCCTTGTGCTCTTCTTGCCAGGGGCAGAGGGGAAACCCTGGCAGGAGGAGCTGCAGTGTCCCCTCACAGCTGGGTCCTGCCCTGGATGTGCTGGGAGATGCCCTCTGAAAGCTGCAGGAGAGAGGAGCAGACCAAAATATTGCTCTGAGCTCTGCCCACCCTTCTCCCCTTCATTTTTTGGGAGGCAGCAAGCAGTGCATTCCTCATGCATGGCAGGGAACAGAGAGGGGGTGATGGGAGCATCCCCTCCATCCCAGCACAAAGCCAGCCCTCCTGCTCCCTTCCATCCCAGGGAATGGGACCATCCCCTCCATCCCAGCACAGAGCCAGCCCTCCTGCTCCCTTCCATCCCAGGGAATGGGACCATCCCCTCCATCCCAGCACAAAGCCAGCCCTCCTGTTCCCATCCATCCTAGGGAATGGGAGCATCCCCTCCATCCCAGCACAGAGCCAGCCCTCCTGTTCCCTTCCATCCTGAGGAACAGGAGCATCCCCTCCATCCCAGCACAGAGCCAGCCCTCCTGTTCCCTTCCATCCTGAGGAATGGGAGCATCCCCTCCATCCCAGCACAAAGCCAGCCCTCCTGTTCCCTTCCATCCTGAGGAATGGGAGCATCCCCTCCATCCCAGCACAAAGCCAGCCCTCCTGTTCCCTTCCATCCCAGGGAATGGGAGCATCCCCTCCATCCCAGCACAAAGCCAGCCCTCCTGTTCCCTTCCATCCTGAGGAACAGGAGCATCCCCTCCATCCCAGCACAGAGCCAGCCCTCCTGTTCCCTTCCATCCTGAGGAATGGGAGCATCCCCTCCATCCCAGCACAGAGCCAGCCCTCCTGTTCCCTTCCATCCCAGGGAATGGGAGCATCCCCTCCATCCCAGCACAAAGCCAGCCCTCCTGTTCCCTTCCATCCTGAGGAATGGGAGCATCCCCTCCATCCCAGCACAGAGCCAGCCCTCCTGTTCCCTTCCATCCCAGGGAATGGGAGCATCCCCTCCATCCCAGCACAAAGCCAGCCCTCCTGTTCCCTTCCATCCCAGGGAATGGGAGCATCCCCTCCATCCCAGCACAAAGCCAGCCCTCCTGTTCCCTTCCATCCCAAGGAACGGGAGCATCCCCTCCATCCCAGCACAGAGCCAGCCCTCCTGTTCCCTTCCATCCTGAGGAACAGGAGCATCCCCTCCATCCCAGCACAGAGCCAGCCCTCCTGTTCCCTTCCATCCCAGGGAATGGGAGCATCCTCTCCATCCCAGCACAGAGCCAGCCCTCCTGTTCCCTTCCATCCTGAGGAATGGGAGCATCCCCTCCATCCCAGCACAGAGCCAGCCCTCCTGTTCCCATCCATCCTGAGGAATGGGAGCATCCCCTCCATCCCAGCACAGAGCCAGCCCTCCTGTTCCCTTCCATCCTGAGGAATGGGAGCATCCCCTCCATCCCAGCACAGAGCCAGCCCTCCTGTTCCCTTCCATCCCAGGGAATGGGAGCATCCCCTCCATCCCAGCACAGAGCCAGCCCTCCTGCTCCCTTCCATCCCGAGGAATGGGAGCATCCCCTCCATCCCAGCACAAAGCCAGCCCTCCTGTTCCCTTCCATCCTGAGGAACAGGAGCATCCCCTCCATCCCAGCACAAAGCCAGCCCTCCTGCTCCCTTCCATCCTCCTGCCTGGCCAGGTGGTGCTGGCAGGGCAGGGATGAAGCCGAGCCGGTGATTTCCTCCGGGGAGCGGGGCAGGGACGGCGGTGGGGGTTGGCTGCCGGGGAGGGGGGTGGCGGCAGGAGAGGGAGAGACACCGGGTTATCAGAGAAGTGTGAAGACAATAATGCAATCTGACATTTCTGAAATGAGACCCCCCGGTTGCCCTGGCAACGGCTCACGTGGGACCAGCTCCCGGGAGACGGCTCCGAGATGTGCTATAAATGATGTTTGATTAGAATTTAAATCATTTAGGCGGAGAGAAGATAGGCCTTTTGTCAGCGCGGGGACCCGCGGGGGTCACCCCCCAGCAGCTGCCAGCGTGGGGACCGGGGTCACCCCGGGATGGATCCTGATCGAACCGGGGTCACCCCGGGATGGATCCTGACCGGGTAAGGGTCACCCCGGGATGGATCCAGATCGAACCGGGGTCACCCCGGGATGGATCCTG
The DNA here is from genome assembly GCF_029582105.1 of Oenanthe melanoleuca. NCBI lineage: Eukaryota > Metazoa > Chordata > Aves > Passeriformes > Muscicapidae > Oenanthe > Oenanthe melanoleuca. The sequence goes on from NC_079349.1 coordinate 9,568,651, forward strand.
ATCGAACCGGGGTCACCCCGGGATGGATCCTGACCGGGTAAGGGTCACCCCGGGATGGATCCTGATCGAACCGGGGTCACCCCGGGATGGATCCTGCCCGCACACCCCGGGATGGATCCTGACCCTGCCGGGGTCACCCCGGGATGGATCCTGCCCGCACACCCCGGGATGGATCCTGACCCGCACGCCCCGGGATGGATCCTCACCCGGCCGGGGTCACCCCGGGATGGATCCTGCCCTGCCGGGCTGCTGACCCCCCCAGGGACCAGAGGCAGCTGCTGGTCACGACAAACACGGCTCGGGAGGAGCCTCTGAGCCCTGCGAACGGACCTGGCATCATCTGGGCAGTGCCGCCTGAGCTTGGGTTTCTCCCCAGCTGGGGCAAAGCCACCAAAACTCTGCCAGCTGAGAGCCTTGGCGTTTCTCTGCTCTGATTGAGATAATGACACTTCAGAATGAATTCTGCGTCCCTGAAAGTTTCCTTCAGGCGCAGGGCATGCAGCTTGGTGTCACCTCCAGGGAGTGTCCTTCCCCAGGCTGGCTCCGGGGATGCGTCCCGGCTTTCCCCAGCCTGGGAAATTCTCCAGCATCCAGAGCGGCTTGGGGACACGAATTTTCTGGACAACAATCCCCTGAGCATTTCTTGCTCTTCCCAGCTCCCTTGAGCACGCAGTGAAACCCTCTTTTGCTGTACAAAGCCTTCCCTGGGATGAAATATATCCCCGGGCTCCGGGGGCTGGGAGGATATCACCCATCAGGATCAGCAGTGGTGGGTGCTCCTGCCATGGCCAATGAGAGCAGGGCAGCCTCCCTTGGGGTCATGGGGATGCACCCCAGCCAGCCCAGCTGCCACCACCCAGGTGACTCAAAGGCATCTGGACCTTCCCCTGGGATCTCATGGGTGGTGGCACCATCAGAGCCCATTTTGGGAAGCTTTGAGAAGCTGTTTCTTTGCTTTAGTATCAGCCAGCCCAGGCCCTGGCTGAGACTGAGTGAGGAACACGAGTGCCTGATCCCCCAGCTGATGGGAGAACAGTGTTAGAAGCAAACCAGCAACTGGGCACAGGCTCTTTTCCTGGAAAATTTTAAAATTCCTTGCTCTTTAATACCATGATTTAGATCCAATGAATCTTTAGAGCTTGCTTTTCAACTCCCCAAAAATGCCATCTGATCGTGAAATTAGAGCTAAACTAATAAGTCTCAACAAATATTAATCTAATGAATTTAGCTTCTTTCTGTTTGTGGACCAGCAAAGAGGGGAATTGCAATGTTCTCATATGTATTAATTATGTGAATGTATTCAACAAACCTTCCCTGACTGCTTTGGGCAGGAGCCTGGGTCGTGAATATTTTGTGAGTTTTGTGACCACCTTGCACATTCAACAGTAGCTTTGGGGAAGGGATTCAACCAAGGGTAGCCTGGATCTTAAAATCATTGAATGGTTTGTGTTGGGAGGGTCCTGGAAGCTCATCCCATCCCATCCCACCTCCTGTGACACCTTAGCCCAGAGCAGGTTGCTCCAAGTCCATCCAGCCCTGTCTGCAGGCTCTGAGCTTTGCTGTAGAATGGTATTTTACTGCTGCTGGTATTTTACTTCAAATGCACTCTCTGAGTGCCTGCAGGATGAGCTGGGTGGGAGGAGAAGCTTTGGGTGATGCAGGTTCTGGATGTGCACGTGTTTTGGGGTGAGGGATGCACAGGGCTGGGCTTGGGGGCTCCTGGACACCTCTGGGTGGTTTTGGTGGGAATCTCCACGACCATAAAATCCCTGGGGAACATCTGTGGTGTCTCCAGCCAGGTCTGGGGTGCTGCACTGGGATTTATTGACATTAATTCTTTGACTTTTTTTGACAGATGTTGTATTTGGAGTGGTGTGAGCTCTTCCTTCAGGGAGCAGCTCAGCTCTGGGGCCTCTCTTTTGGGCAGTGGAGCCAGAGGGGGTTTGGGGGCTGGATTTTCCATGCTTTGGGATTTGGGCACCCCCAGTCTGGGGAGAGAGCCCTGCAGGGGGGTGAGGTGTGGGCAGAGGGGCCGTGCAGAGCCAGCTCAGAGCCCCACTGTGGCACTGGCAGTGACACCTCCTTAATTGGCACCAGCTGCAAGTGCTGAGCCTGGGCAGGAACGGGCTTGTCATCGCCTGGGAAGGTGTCCTGCAGCTCAGCAGGGACAGAACTTGTCACTTCAGGATGAAAAAGCAATGGGTTTTGTTCCAGATCAGAAAGGAATGAAACAGGACCTCCACCTGATCCACCTCCAAGCTTTGTGCCGCTTCACAGAAATGCAGAACTGCTTGTTGTGGTTGTTCCCTAGCAGCACTCTGATTTTGGGGCTCACCCTGCTCTCACAGGCCTTGGGGACACTTCTGGTGCCACCTGCACCAGCTCCTGCATCCTCCTGGCTGCTGATCCCTGGCAGCTCATTAAGGAGCTGAAGTGGCCCAAGGTAATAAAGACTGATCCAGAATGGACATAAAACTCAATAGATGGCTGTGTCTGATTAAAGACAAATTATTTTTGGCAAATATTAATGTTCCAGCAGGAGTAGCACAGCAGCCACTGCTGGGAACATCTCTTTATTTCCTTTCAGCTTTTCAGTGTGGTGTTTGAAACACCCACCCAGGACTGGTGCAACCCTCTGTGGGAAAGGAATCCAGGGCTGGGGACAAGGACAGGGGGAGGCAGCCCTTGTCACCTCCCTGGCACTGGCTGCTCCCTTTTCCCTGCCTGAAGTGTGGGGAAAAGCTGTTTGCACCTCAGCTGAGGTCTGCAGCACCTGGCTGGGTGTGGAGAGGGTTTTCCCACTGGGAAAATACTTGTACAGGGAGCTGGGATGGCCAGTGCCTTTGTTTTTATCACAAACCTCCTGGCAATGGGAAGGGGGGATTCTGGGTGTGGTGGCCTTGGGAAAAGCTGATCCTTGGGAAGGGTCATGGCTGGTCCTTGGGAAGGGTCATGGTTGGTTGAGGGATGGTGCAAACACTGGTTTGCTGGAGAAACCTGTAGAGGAGCTGGTGATAAAGGTCTGGAGTGACAGGACAAGGGGGAATGGCCTTAAACTGACAGAAGATGGGGTTAGGTTGGATATTGGGAAGGAATTCCTCACTGTGAGGGTGGGCAGGCCCTGGCACAGGCGCCCAGAGCAGCTGTGGCTGCCCCTGGATCCCTGGAATGTCCAAGGCCAGGCTGGACATTGGGGTTGGGAGCACCCTGGGACAGTGGAAGGTGTCCCATGGCAGGATGGAATGGGATGAGCTTGAAAGTCCCTTCCAACCCAAACCATGCCCTGATTTCTGAGCCCCAAATCTGCAAACATCCCTGGCAGAGATGAGAGGCCCCAGCTCAGCTTCTGGGAAGGCTTTGAGCAAAGCACAGAGCCAGGAGCTGCTGCTGGGGCCAGGGCTGGCAGCACCTCTGTGTGAAGCACCACAGCCTTGACCTCCCTGTGCCCAGGACATGTCCAGAGGAGGAAGAGCCATCCTCCCCTTTGTCACAGCCTGGCTGTGGCTGGTGGCAGAGTGAGGGAGGGGGTGGCACATCCCAGCTCCCCTCACTCACTGAAGCTCTTCTGCTCCCGGTGTCTCCATTCCAGGTGTGCATTTCCCAAAGCAAGCCTGTGCTTAACCCTTCCCACACCCCCACCACTGTAGGACCCACCTCCTGAACCCGCCTGATTTTTATCTTCTTTTTTATATAACTTTTTTTTCTTTATCTCTAGACATTTGCCGCTTCCCCTCGTGCTAATGCAGGCGTCTTCCACCCCCAAAACGCCTCCGGGGCAGAGGCAAATGGCATCGGCAGCTCTGCAGGCTGCCAGGGAGGAGGGACAGCGGGACAGACAGCGGGAGGAGGGACAGGGGGACACGGGGAGGAGGGACAGGGGGACACCGGGAGCCCAGGGTCGGGCTGGTGGTGCTGGAAGAGCCCCCCAGCATCCCGGTGGGGGTGGAAGGTGATGCACAGTGGGAAGGGAGAAGAACGTGGGGTCTGGCGAAGCAAACGCATTTCTGCGATTGTCTCGCAGCTGCAGAGCAGAAATCCCTTCATTTCTCCGCGGGAAATCGGGGGATGGAGCCGTGCCGGGCCCTGCTGAGGCCGTGCGCGAGGGGAGGGGGTTTGGGGAGGTTTGGAGGAGGTGGCACCAAGGCCCGGATCCATTCTCGGGGTGCCGCCAGGGGGGATGGGGACCGGGAAGGGGGCACGGGGTGGGGATTCAGCCTGCTCGGGGTGAGAGGAGACATCCCAAAAACCCCGCTGGAGGCGAGGAGTGATGGATAGCCCCGCTTTGCTGCTGGGCCGTGAGGAAGGTCCCTCAGCATCCCCCACCCGCGCACGGCGCTGGGGATGCGGCAGCGCCCCGAGAATAAACAAGCAGAGCTTAGTGAAGCTGTTCTGCCAAATTTACACCCGTCCCTGCTCACGGAGAGCGGGCAGCAGCCGCGGCAGCTCCCCTTGATGGCGGCATCCATCCCGGGGTGGGAATGGGGATGGAGCGGGGCCAGCTCCGCCCGCCCGTCACCGCCCGGGGACAGCGAGCACCGGCACCGCGGATGCTCCGGGGGAAGCAGGATCCGCAGGATCTGTGCCACCCTGTGCCACTGCGCCACTGTGCCACCCTGTGCCACTGTGATACTGTGACATCCTGTGCCACTGTGCCATCCCTGTGCCACTGTGTCACTCTGTGCCACTGTGTCACTGTGATACTGTGCCACCCCTGTGCCACTGTGCCACTCTGTGCCACTGTGATACTGTGACACCCTGTGCCACTGTGCCATCCCTGTGCCACTGTGCAACTCTGTGCCACTGTGATACTGTCACACCGTGTGCCACTGTGGCACTCTGTGTCACTGTGATACTGTGCCACTCTGTGCCACTGTGCCCACCCTGTGCCACAGTTATGGCACAGTGGCACAGGGTGCACAGTGGCACATGGTGGGCACAGTAACACAGAGGTGGCACAGTGGCACAGAGGTGGCACAGTGGCACACTAACACAGATGTGGCACAGTGTCACAGGGTGGCACACTAACACAGATGTGGCACAGTGGCACAGGGTGTCACACTAACACAGGGGTGGCACAGTGGCACAGGGTGGGCACAGTGGCACAGGGTGGCACACTAACACAGGGTGGCACAGTGGCACAGGGTGTCACACTAACACAGAAGTGGCACAGTGGCACAGGGTGTCACACTAACACAGGGTGGCACAGTGGCACAGAGTGTCACAGTGGCACAGGGTGGCACAGTGGCACAGGGTGTCACACTAACACAGGGGTGGCACAGTGTCACAGGGTGGCACACTAACACAGGGTGTCACAGTGGCACAAGGTGTCACAGTGGCACAGGGTGGGCACGGGCTGCCTCCCACGCAGCGTTTGGAGGGGCTTTGTCAGGAATCGCTGCCAGGCGGGCGGGGCTGGGGAAGGCAGCCCTGCTCCAGCCCCTCCATTCTCCTCTGTGCTTCCTGCTGTCTCCAGCCCTTGTTTTGTCCCTGTTCCCATCTCCTCACTCGAGTGCCTCTCACCCATTTATTGCCTCTAATGGCATCAGCCTACAAGTGGCCGAACATTAAAATGAGCACATCACGAAGGGCTCCCCTCTCCTCCTTCCTGTGCGTCCGCCCGGGAAATGGGGAGCTCTGCTCTGCTCCGGCCGGGTTCCCCAGGGGCCGGGCCTGTCCCGTCCTTCTGTGCCCCTGGAGAGAGCGGCAGCGGAGCCCCGGAATGCCAGGGGGTCAGGAATGCACGGGCCTGCAAATGTGTGTGCTTTGGGATAGAGGCCGTGATTTGGGATAGAGGCCGTGCTTTGGGATGGAGGCCATGCTTTGGGATGGAAGCTGTGCTTTGGGATGGAGGCCGTGCTTTGGGATGGAGGCCGTGCTTTGGGATGGAGGCCGTGCTTTGGGATGGAGGCTGTGCTTTGGGATGGAGGCTGTGCTTTGGGATGGAGGCCGTGCTTTGGGATGGAGGCTGTGCTTTGGGATGGAGGCCGTGCTTTGGGATGGAGGCCGTGCTTTGGGATGGAGGCCGTGCTTTGGGATAGAGGCTGTGATTTGGGATGGAGGCTATGCTTTGCGATGGAGGCCGTGCTTTGGGATAGAGGCTGTGCTTTGGGATGGAGGCCGTGCTTTGGGATAGAGGCCGTGCTTTGGGATCCAGGCTGTGCTTTGGGATGGAGGCCATGCTTTGGGATGGAGGCTGTGCTTTGGGATGGAGGCCGTGCTTTGGGATGGAGGCCGTGCTTTGGGATGGATGCCGTGCTTTGGGATGGAGGCTGGTGCTTTGGGATGGAGGCCGTGCTTTGGGATGGAGGCCGTGCTTTGGGATGGAGGCTGGTGCTTTGGGATGGAGGCCGTGCTTTGGGATGGAGGCCGTGCATTGGGATGGAGGCCGTGCTTTGGGATGGAGGCCGTGCTTTGGGATGGAGGCTGGTGCTTTGGTGTGGGATGGAGGCCGTGCTTTGGGATGGAGGCTGTGCTTTGGGATGGAGGCCGTGCTTTGGGATGGAGGCCGTGCTTTGGGATCCAGGCTGTGCTTTGGGATCCAGGCTGTGCTTTGGGATGGAGGCCGTGCTTTGGGATGGAGGCTGTGCTTTGGGATGGAGGCTGTGCTTTGGGATGGAGGCCGTGCTTTGGGATGGAGGCCGTGCTTTGGGATCCAGGCTGTGCTTTGGGATCCAGGCTGTGCTTTGGGATGGAGGCCGTGCTTTGGGATGGAGGCTGTGCTTTGGGATGGAGGCTGTGCTTTGGGATAGAGGCTGTGCTTTGGGATGGAGGCCGTGCTTTGGGATGGAGGCCAGGCCGTGCTTTGGGATCCAGGCTGTGCTTTGGGATCCAGGCTGGTGCCTGGAGGGAGCAGATCCTTTGATAATCACCAAATGGAGCTGGAGGAGCAGAGTGGGGCCTGGTCCCCTCTCCTCCTGCAGAGAGAAGAATTCTCGTGCAGAACAGGGAATCCAAGAGGATTTTCAGCCCGAGGGAAGGGGTTGTGTGGACCCCTCCTACTGCTTGTTGCTCCCGGTGTTTTCCTGGCTTTTCTCTACATCCCACCCTGCTGGGATGGAGCTGGTGTGCTGCTGTGAGCGATGGGAGCCAGGCTGGGGTTCTGCTTTGCCAGCTTGGCTGCTCCAAGTTTATTGCTCAGAAGTTCAGGCCAACTTCAGACCCCAAAAAAATGTCGGTTTCCCCTCTCTGAACTAATTTTCTCTGGTGATGGCAACCAGCAAGTGCGGCATCCAAACCTGGTGAGGAGGGTGAGGGATCTTCCTCCTCAAACCAGGCTGAATGAAGGGGAAAAAAATGGGATTGCAAACAAGCCCCTTGTAATTTATGGGGTTAATAGAAACATCTCTGCTGGATTTGAAGGAAACAGATGACACTGCCAGGCCAAAGCTTTGTGAATGAAGTCCCCTTGCTGTTGTTCCTTCCTTCTCCCAAACTGTGAGAGACTCCACAGCTGCAGGACTTTAACACACTCAGAATGAAGTGATCCTGAGTGCAGGCTGTGTTCAGGGAGAGGTGGGAGTGCCAGGGCTTGGGGTCATTTCCACAGTGGCAGCTGCAGGATTCCACGGGATCCCAGGCAGTGGAACCCCTCAGAGCCCAGGGCTGGGGTGGGAATCGCTGTGGGGTGATGCTGCCCAGCAGGGACAGGGAAAATCCCACTCTGCTGCTGCCCTCAGTGGGATTTGGGGCACATCGGGATGGTGCTGGGGTGTTCCCAGCAGCTCGAGCTCACGGTCCCCGCGTCCCCCAGCCCAGCCCCTGCACCCCAGCCCCCCTCCATCCCCAGCCCCCCTCCATCCCCAGCCCCCCTCCATCCCCAGCCCCCATCCATCCCCAGCCCTCGGGCCGCCTCTCCCGCCCTGGCTGGGCGTGCTCCATCCCCATCCTCCCCCACCGCTCTGCTTTCCTGCTTCTTCCCTCACAGCTGCTTTCTCCTTCTGCTCCTGCTCCCCTCTCGCTCCCTCCACTCTGCCTCAGAGACACACATAACTCTCCCGTGAAATATATACAGTGTAAATATATAAAAAGCCGGCGTTTGCCTGCTGCTTATGTATTCATGAAATAGTAAATAAATTTTATGGGATAATGTGAAGGCTGCCAGGGAGCAGGAGGATGAAAACTAACCCCTAATGAGGCTCCGTGTCAGTTTGGCACACTCGGGATCGATCTGCCGCTTCCATTTAGCGCCCGAGCGTGGGGGGGGAGGAGGCGCTTCCCCGGCGTGGCCTCGGCAGCGACGCCGCGGTGACGGTCACAGGGTCACGGGCTCGGCCAGCAGGACGGGGACGGGGCCGGGGGGCGCTCCGGGGGTGCTGGGCTGGCTCGGGGGGAGGTTTGGGAGGGTGAGAAACGGCGGGGGAGGCGCTCCTGGGGAGGGGATGCTCAGGATGGCTTGGGAGAGATGGGGCAGAGGCAGGGAGAGATGCAGGGAAGGATGCAGGGAGGGATGCAGGATTGCAAAAGAAGGGATGCAGGGAAGGATGCAGGCAGGGATGCAGGCAGGCATGCAGGGAAGGATGCAGGAAAGGATGCAGGTAGAGATGAAAGGAAGGATGCAGGAAAGGATGCAGGGAGGGATGCAGGAAGTGATGCAGGATTGCAAAAGAAGGGATGCAGGGTAGGATGCAGGAAGGGATTCAGGCAGGGATGCAGGGAAGGATGTAGGAAATGATGCAGGGAAGGATACAGGGAAGGATGCAGGCAGGGATGCAGGGAGGGATGCAGGGAAGGATGCAAGTAGAGATGAAAGGAAGGATGCAGGAAAGGATGCAGGCAGGGATGCAGGAAGTGATGCAGGATTGCAAAAGAAGGGATGCAGGGTAGGATGCAGGAAGGGATTCAGGCAGGGATGCAGGGAAGGATGCAGGCTTGCACAAGGAGGGATGCAGGGAAGGATGCAGGCAGAGATAAAAGGAAGGATGCAGGAAAGGATGCAGGGAAGGATGCAGGCAGAGATGAAGGGAAGGATGCAGGCTTGCACAAGGGAAGGATGCAGGCTTGTACAAGGAGGAATGCAGGGAAGGATGCGTGGAAAGATGAAAACAGGGATGTAGAGAGGAATGCAGGCAGAGATGCAGGAAAGGATGCAGGGAGAGATGCAGGCAGGGATGCAGGGAGGAATGCAGGTAGGGTTGCAGGCAGGGATGCATTGGGGTTATTTGGAGTATGGTATGGCTTTTCCTTTAATTCAGTGTTTGAGGAGTAGGGTCATACAGGGGAAAAGCAGGAAAAACGAGTGTGTGCTTCCAAACACCTGGGAATGTGGGAATCAGTGGGCACACCTGGGAAGTTCCATCACCCAGGGAGAGATTTTAGGATTTTTGTAGCCTGGGTTGGAAAGGAACCAGAAATGTTGATCAGGTTAATCCTCTGAGTCAGCTGCAGATCAGCAAAGTGGGAACACAGTGCCAGGCACTGGCTGGGGCTGCATCTTTCCAGGCATCCTAAAAACGTAGGGCTTGGTTTAGAGAACAGCCAAAGTGTCTGACGGAATACCAGAGGGGATGGGAAATATTCACACGCATGAATACATTGAAGTTTTCTCCTCTTTGGGGCACCCAGTTTGGAGCCACCCTTGGGTGCAGCGGGGGGAGTCCAGCAGTGCTGTGGGATGCAGCTGCTGCTGCTGGAATTGTGGCTTTGGATGGGTTTTTTCCATCCAAAGGATGTGAGGAAAAGCAGAGGTGTTGCCAGCCTGTGGAGACGCCGTGTTGGGTGAAGCAGCAGCATTTCCCCTCCACCATCACCCCGCAGGATCCTCACAAGAGCTGCCCCACACCAGGCACGGGGGAAGGTCACATTTGGGGTATTTACTGCGCTGTTTCGTTCCCAGTGACCATCCTCACCAGCAGCAGAGCTGGAGCCTGGATCTCCGATGCTTTCAGTGCCTGGTGGGGAGCTCCAAAGGAGCGGCCCCAGCCCCTCCGCAGCCCCCGCGGCTCCCACGGGGCGGGACGAGCTCCGGGTGCCGCTGGCTCCCCTCAGCCTCCGGCTCCCAGCCCTTCCCTCCCTCCCTCGCCGCCTCCTCCCTCCCTCCCTCCCTCCTTCCCCCCTCGTATTTTTTTTTATGGACGGAATGAGATGGAGAAGTAAAAATTATTAACCCCGAGGTCAGCGCTGGCTGCCTCATTCCTCTCTAGCTTCAAGCACTTTCTCCCTCATCTGTTTCACAGACAGCGATGTTCGGCTCAACACATTTGCATATACTTATTGCATTTTTTTAGTCTTTATCTATTTATTTATTTTTAAAGAGACAGAGCTGCTCCTGCCGATTTTTCTTTTTTTTTTTTTTTTTTTTTTCCTCCTGTGAGTTTTCAGCAGCCGCACTTTGGGATTTGGTTCAGGCTCAGCTCGCTGAGGGAGGCAGGGGAGTGCAGGACCTGCAGGGATGCTGGGCTTCACTCTCCTCCTCCCACCTTGATTTCACCGCTGCTGTTCCCACGTTTTCCCCAGAAAATGGCTGAGTTGTCCCTCTTGGGTGCTGAGGGAGCAGGAGCAGGGTGGAGGATGGCCACAGGGATGGATCCATCTTGCTCTTCACGGCCACACTTCCCCCTGGAGAAGCGATGGGGAAGCTCCTGGAGATGGAAACTGCTCACCGACCATTCCAAGGCCATTCCAAGGCTTTTCATGGATGCCACAGCCAAGCACAGCTGGCTCCTCCAAAGTCATCAGCACGTGCCCAAACCTGGACCCTCATTTGGGAGGCAGCACCCTCAGGCTCAGCATCCTCCTCCTCTTCACCACAGCGAAGCTTCTCCCATCAGCCCAAGGAATACCAGGGAGGGGGGAAGAAAAAAATAAATAAAAAATTGGGATTGTTATATCTTAAGCTCAGCATCTCCCCAAAAATCCCTCACAGATATCCATAATGGTCCGGCAGCTATTAGAGGCGCGGGAAGGAGGGAAGGGAAGGAAATGAATGCTGGGTGAGAAGAGAAAATTCATAGCCCAGCTGATACGCCATGATAAATAATTATGAGTTATTAATTTTAAATTACATCTTTAATGCGTTGCATGATTTTAATTCCCACCACAGTATTAATATAGGGACTCCGGGTTTGATTAATTTAAAGCGGAACAGAAAGGTGTCGGTTCCCAGCGCTGCCGGCGACCTCACGGGGCTGCACGGGGAGGGAGGGACGGCCTTTGTTCTGGGATGGGGGTCCTGAGCTGGGGAGTGGGTGGGAACAGTCAAAACCAGGGTGTGATTTGTGGGGTGGACAACAGCAAAGTGTTGAAGAGCCCATAGATGCTTTATTTCGGGGAGAATCCATGAGGGAAGAGGAGAGCTGGGACAATCCTGCCTCCAGAAATCCTCCCTCAACCGCTGCATCCCAAACCCACGCGGACAAAAACCGGGGAAACCTGTTTTCATCCCCAAAACCCTCCGTCCTCACCCCCCTCCACCGCTCTGCCAGGGCTGGGAAGCTGCTCCAAGTTTGCTTTGCGAGTAAACTTCCCCTGAGTGTGACAATCGCTTTAGCTCCCCAGCGAGGATTTACCGGGCTGCTGTTATCTCTTTGAAAGTCGGAGTTCTCCAAATGGGCATGAGAGAGCAGCCGGAGAGGTCAGAGCCAGTTAGGCTGCACAGCCGTTCAAAGCCCCCTTCCAAGCGGCATTAAAGACGGGATTAAGTCTAAGAGGGTTATGGAGGGAGGAGTAAAACAGCCTTGTCCTGCACACAGCGCCGAGATAAGGCTCTGTTCTCTAGGTGCGAATTCCCGGTGTGCGAGCCCGGGCACCGCGGGCTTTGCGGCAGCAATTGGAGGGATAATTCCGGAGGCGGGGGGATCAGGAGGAGCCCAGGCGGCCCCGGGCAGGAGCGGGGCTGGGGCGGTGCCGCCCCGCTATTTATAGGATTGGTTAATCCCCGGCACAGCCTCCTTTTGCTCGGCACAGGGATGTGCTGTGGGGCACATCCTGCTCCCATCCTGCCTCCAAAGGAAATCTGGGTTGGATGTTGTCCTGAAGCATCACATTATCCTGAAGGATCTTTTCCTCAAGCATCATTGTCCCCGATGGCCAACACCTCTGTAGGGTCACACGGTGCTCCCCTCACCCCAGAGCCAGTGGATTCCTTTTCCCCTTCCTCAGGGCTGGAACTGGGTCTGGAAAGGTCCTCCTGCATCTTCCCGGGCTGTGGAGCCTGATGTAGCTCTGCTCAAGAGGAGACACAGCCCTGAAATCCTCATGGAAGGGGCGTTTGCTTGGGATGGGATGGGATGGGATGGGATGGGATGGGATGGGATGGGATGGGATGGGATGGGATGGGATGGGATGGGATGGGATGGGATGGGATGGGATGGGATGGGATGGGATGGGATGGGATGGGATGGGATGGGATGGGATGGGATGGGATGGGATGGGATGGGATAACGGGATGGGATGGGATGGGATGGGATGGGATGGGATGGGATGGGATGGGATGGGATGGGATGGGATGGGATGGGATGGGATGGGATGGGATGGGATGGGATGGGATGGGATGGGATGGGATGGGATAACGGGATGGGATAACGGGATGGGATAACGGGATGGGATAACGGGATGGGATAACGGGATGGGATAACGGGATGGGATAACGGGATGGAATAGGGCTGAGCACCAGCTGTTTTTACCTTCCCAGCCCCTCAGAGCAGTCAGGGAAAGGCTCAGCCTAGGGGATGCTCTGCACCAAGGACAGTGGGATCCTTCCCTGCGGGGTCCATCCACGACTTGCCTCGCCACCCTCCGCGTGTTTCGCAGCCCCAGGAGCGGCTGCCGGCAGAGGGAGCAGGGACTGAGCGGGATTTGCGCCTCTCCCATCGCAGTGTTTGCGTTCTCCCTTTTCTTGGCCGGGTCCCGAGGCCGCTCTCAGGGTGCCAGAGCTCTGTCTGCTCGCTCAGAGCCTGTTCAATTAAACAGTTCAGGGAATTAACTGCGTGCCACGAGCTGCAGCAAACCCGCTCGCAGCCAGGGACCGCTGGATTTACTCCTCGCCAAAAAAACAAAAAAACTAGGAAAACAGCGCTAATAAAGAAGGATAACTGAGTCCCTGCCTGCTGCACCGAACCTTTTCTCTCTTCTTTTGCTTCCTTTTTTTTCCCAGCTGGGCGGGCTCCGTGTGAGGATGCTGCTCCCTCGGGAGATGCCCGGAGCTGTGGCTTGGCTGGAGCTTGGCTTTTCCTGGAGCCCAGCAGGGATTTGCCAGGGCTGGCAGGCAGGAGCTCTCCAGGCTCAGCCGGGAGCTCAGCCCAAGGTCACAGCCTGCCTGGGTCTGTCCCAGCTCTCCCAGGCCAAGCATTCGGGTTTTGCCTTCCCAAATGTCCCCTGGCGTTCTGGAGCATCTTCTGGGTGGCTTCATGCCCTGGCTGCTCATGCCCCTGTCCCAGCACCTGGCTCCCACTCTCTCCTCACTCCTGATTTTTTTATCCTGTGTCTCCCATTGCCCTTCCCTGTGCCAGGCAGGGCTGAGTGTTCCAACTGCCCATCCCAAAGGTTTTGGGCATGGAGCATCCCCACCCTGCCTATCCCCAGGGCAGGGAACAGAACTGTTTTTTCCAAGAAAGCTCAGACATTCTTCTACTTAGGTTTTCTCTCCAAAGACAAAAAAATGAATTTTTGAGTGAAGAGTGGGAGCATTTCCACACCCACAAATCTCACTGAGATTTGGGCAAGTTTTCCTTGCTACTGCCGTGGGATGCAGAGATGGAGCCCCACTGGCTCCACACCCATGTTTTTGCTGCACCCAGGAGCTTTTCATGCTCCCTCCCCCATGCTCAGATAAGGATCTCCAAGTATTTTGGGTGAAGGGACTGGACTGGCTTCCAAGGCTCCAAGCCCTGGATTTGGGATCTCTCCCTGCCTGGCCAGAGAGGGCTGTCAGCAAGAAGATGTAGAGCAATCACAGCTCTGTGCTGCAAATATTAATTATCCACTAACTGCTCTCCAGGCAGCCATTAGATCTCAGCTCTCTGACAGCTGTTCCCAGCCACCCGCCCGAGGGATGCTCCAGAGGGGAGCAGGGGCTGCCATGGGAGGGTCCCCACGCTGCTCTGGCCCCAGGGGTGGGTGAGCCACTGAGGGCAGGAGGATTTGGGCACTGGCACTTTGCTTTCTGTGCAAAATATTCCCATTGCAGTGTTCTGAGGGTTCATTCTTCCCATCAGCTTTCCATCCCTGCCACACGGGGACAAGGGGGGTTGGCTGTGGTGAGGGATTTCAGCTTTGCTCGTTGTTTTATCTCACCCAGCAGGGTCACAAGATCTTGCTGTGATCACCTGTGACCTCCTCTTGCTCTGGCTCATTTTCCAGATGTTTTTTGTTCGGTCCCTCATTCCACTATATGCTCCCACTCCCAGCACAAACCTCTTCTATCTTCCTACTTCTCGGGCAAATCCAGCTTTTTTCCCATTGATCCCCAGCATGGGAAGCTGTTAGCCACTGTCAGGGTGAGGCCACACTAAAGGGGAGTTGCCCACAGCCCCCCAGTGCCCCTGGACCCCCCAGCCCCAAATCCTCCATCACCTCACGGATTTTGGCCCTGATTGCACCAAGGAGCTGCAAAGGAGGGGGAGAATTCCTCAGCATCCCCATTTTCAAGGATGGGGAGCATTGCCCAAGCTTTAGTGGGGCACAGGGAGCTTGCAGGGCTCAGCAGGGTGCACACCCAGGGATGATCCCACCCTGGATCCCATATCCCTCCTTCCACCCATCTTCCACAGGCAGAGACACCAATAAGGAGCTCGTTAACGAAATAAATGAGCGAGGTGGGTCTGTGCTCGTATAAATCTCTGGGAGAGAGCATTCAGACGTTCCATATTTGAGCTGGCCATCATTTAAATTACTGCTCTGCCTCCCCTCAGCCCAGCCCCTTATTACCAGGGGTTTAATGCTCAGGGCTTAATTGCCATCTCTGGCCAGCTCTCATCAGGAATTAGCTGCTTCTCCTGCCCACTCATTATCCACCCAACCCAGGAGGCTCCACAGTCAGCCAGGGAGAAGGGCTGGGTGGCTCCCAAGGGGTTTTCTGGGCTCCAGGGAAGCGCCCTTTATCATGGGAGCTGCCTGGAGAGTTCAAATAATTCTGTATAATTGAATGTTTTCCTCCAATTGCCCAGGGAGCATCTGGAGAAGCTGTTGGAAGCAGGAGATGCCTTCTGAAAGAAGTTGAGCTGTGGGGATGGCTTCCACCTTCCTTTTCTCACTATTTATCCGGGGGGATTCACTGCCATCTCCCTTCCTTACCTACCAGAGACAGAAATTGTCACCCAAGAGCTGGAGCTGTCCCATCCCTGGAAGTGTTCAAGGACAGGGCTTGGAGCAACCCGGGATAGTGGGACAAGGTGGGCTTTAAGGTCCCTTCTAGCCCAAACCATTCCATGATTCTGTGATTCTGGGGCTTTCTGCCCTCAAAAAGAGGCAGGGAAATGGGAAGGGGTTGTGAAGCATCAGGCTGGGAGCAGGGACCACTTGCTGGAAGGAGGGAGATGGGACCAAAAGGGAACAATTCTGCATCTCTGGAGAATGAGCCAGAGGATGAGAGGCTTGCAAGGGATGACAGCAAGATTTTGGGACCCTGGGAAGGTGAGATTGTTCAGCAAGCCAGGAGGGAAAGCAGGAAAGTAATGAGAAAAAGCAAAAAAAATAGTCAGGGAATAATACATCTATTAAAAAGTACTGTGTCTGTTCATCTCTTGAGGGGGAGGATCCCAAAAGAGCTCCAAATTCAGGCCAGCTTTGTCAAGGGGCCCAGTGAAGAGTGGAAAAAAAGCTATGAATCCCCAGAAAAAGGCTATTATTATAGGTTTGAATGTTTTCCAGCAGAAATATTTGCCCGCCTTGCTGCAAAACCAGAGGTTTCCTTTACCAAACTTACCCCTGACCCAACCCAAACCCCCCCCGAAGCCACAGCAGCGATTTTTGTGTGTCCAGGGGAGCAGAGCCTCGTGCCAAGTGCCAATCCAAGGGCATGCAGAGGGCACTGGGGGTGCCAGGGGGCGTGCAGGGGGTCCCAGGGATGCTGATCCCAGCAGACACAGGGGAGGGCAGCAGGAATTGGCAGCGTGGGCTCTGCTGCCCTTTCCGTGCCGTCGTGTTTAATTGCACTGGCTGCTGGTTCAGGGGAAGAGCTGCTCGGGGGCCTTATCTCTGCTTTCACCATTTTTCTTTCTGGGAAATGAAGTTAAAAATCCCTTCACAGCAGCTCCAGCGGAAAAAAAATTAGTCCCATATCACTATTTAACATGCACTGCTAAAAACTAGATAAACACAGGCCGTCACTTGGAGATTAGCTCCTCACATGACTAAATGATTTATTTAGAAGATTCCTTCTTTTCTCTGCTGCTCCCTTTCTCTCTCTCTCTCTCTCTCCCCTTTCCTTGGCTAAGAACATATTAATCAGAAATTAGAGGGATGGAGAACAGGCTGACAAAGAGCAAATAGGGAAAAGGGGGAAAGGGGAGCAGGGGCTGAAGGAAGGATGGGGTGAAAAAGGGATGGGGGAAGGAGATGGAAAAGGCTCGGTGGGGACCAAAAAATGGATAAAGAGGGAAATTCAAAAGGGGGAAAGAGGACTTGGGAAGAAATGGGGACCAAGCAGAGAAGAGGGGGCTGCTGCAAAGGTGAAGGGGTGGAGGGCAGGGATGAAAGCAAGGGAAAAATGCCTGGAGGGAGGGGGGAAGAGCCCTAATTGTGTGCGGCAGGAATGTGCAGGGCTTAGCCCGCGCCCCGGGGGACTCCTGGCCCTGAGTGATTACGGTGCTTAGGGGCAGGGAGCTCCGGAGGGGCAGGAGCAGCTCCCGCCCCTCCCGGGATCTGAGCCCCCTGCAGCTGCAGGTGCTGGCGATAAGAGCATCCATCCCTCCCTCCATCCCTCCCTCCATCCCTCCATCCATCCCTCCATCCATCCCTGCCCAGCCCTGCCCAGCCGGGGGGCTCCTCGCTGGGGATTTGGAGAGGGGGATAAAGGCAGAAACAAGCCTGGCAGGATTAAAGGGGAGGGGTCTCTGCTGGGATAGGTGCTGTGCAGTGTCCCTTCTCTTTTATCCTCAGAGATAACCAGGCCCGGAGGCTGAGGCCTACAACGATAAGGAGATTAGGAGGATTGGCTCATTTGTAGTGAGATCCTCCGGCAGGGATATTGGGCTCTCTATAGACCCAGCAGAAGGTTATCTAAATGGGCTAGACTTGAACTAACCCCGAGCCCGGCCCTGGGGGACGCTGCTGGGACAAAGCAGGGCTGGCTGGGAGGGAGGGAGATTGGCCAGAGTGATGAGAAAGGGATGCTGGCATTATCCAGGGGTTCCACACGGCCATCCCCTGCTTGGAGCCACAGCCCTGCCTTTCCCCCCAGCTGTGACTGCTCCTGCCAAACTGGCACTTGGAATAAGGGCACTGTCACAGGGCTGGGATGGTGGGACAGCAGAATGGGGAATTCAGCATCCATCAGCACTGAGAGGAGCTTGTGGTCACCCCTGTCACTGTCACAGCTCTGGCCACCCCACTCCATGCCAGGTGGCCACACTGTCCAGGAATTTCATCCCCAAACCCGGCCTTGGGGTTAATTCTTCTGTCAGACTGAGCACCAGCGAGATGGGAATTGGAGTTCAGCTCAATATGTACAAAAATAAGACTTCACTTTTCTTTTTTTTTTAAATACATTAACCAAATCTTGTAAAAGCTGAATAGATAAGAATAAAAAGTCTTGCATTTCCTGCACATTAAACAGGATAAATTTTTGGAAGACTGGGAATGTTGTCTTCAGCAAGGGACCCAAACCTCTCAGCAAACCACTCCTCACTCAGCTTTATCCTGCTCAAGTGGAAAGACAAAACCTCAGTTTCCTGCCCTCAGCCTTCCAATTCCCCTCCCAACTTGGACAAACTAGTCTTTGAGCAGCACCCATCGAGGAAATTGAAATCAAATAAGAAGTATTTTACTCACTGGATGTTATTAGCAAGGGCCACTCTGGTAATTTGGGGTTTAGGTACTTAGCAGACAACTTTTGGATGGTTCAGTAATTTAACTTCCTTAAAAATTTCAGTAGCAAATATGTACAGCTATCTTTTTATATATGTGTATAAAATTGTACATATATATTCAATTTCAGTGTGAATAGATTATACTAACTTCAAATTTTAACATAGGTTTACCATAATGTTAACTTTAATTTTAATTCAATTAAGTTTTTAAGGCAAAATGTAATTCATTTAAATTAAAAAGTCCAGCTTCAATGAAAAATTGGCTTTTAATTATAACATCCACCTTTCCATTTTTTATTTTTTTTTTTTTAATTGATTTTGATTCCCCCTTTTGCTCAGAATTATAAGCAACTGTCCTTGAGCATCATGGGGGTGACTGTGATCAGAGCCAGGGCAGCCTCAGGAACTTGTCCATCACCTCCACTGGCTACCTCTCCTTTAGTTTCACATCTCTGAGCTAAATTTGAGAGGAGGAGCAGGGACTGGAGTGGCCCAGCCTGGCCTTGGGCACTGCCAGGGATCCAGGGACAGCCACAGCTGCTCTGGGCACCTGTGCCAGGGCCTGCCCACCCTCCCAGGGAACAATTCCTAATTCCCAATATCCCATCCCTCCCTGCCCTCTGGCAGTGAAGCCATTCCCTGTGTCCTGTCCCTCCATCCCTTGTCCCCAGTCCCTCTCCAGCTCTCCTGGAGCCCCTGGAAGGGGGTCTGAGATCTCCCTGGAGCCTTCTATTCTCCAGGTGAGCATCCAGCTCCCCAGCCTGGCTCCAGAGGGGCTCCAGCCCTGGGAGCAGCTCCACAGCCTGATCTGGGCTCCCTGTGCTGACCCCCAGGGCTGGGGCAGCTCTGCAGGTGGGGTCTCACCCGGGCAGGGCAGAGGGGAAGAGCCCTCCCTTGCCCTGCTGCCCAAACTGGGGGATCAGCCCAGCACAGGGAAGGATTGAAGGGATGGTGACAGCCCCCAGCTCTGCCCACGAGGGTCCCAGTGCTGCTGGAAATGGGACACGGGAACTGGGAGCAGAACAGGGACACGGGCAGTGGGAGCAGAACAGGGACACGGGCACTGGGACAGGGCTGGGACAGGGCTGGGACAGGGGAACTGGGACAGAGCTGGGACACGGGCACTGGGACAGGGGCACTGGGATAGGGCTGGGACACGGGAACTGGGACAGAGCTGAGACACGGGCACTGGGAAGGGGACACGGCCCTGGGACAGGGCTGGGACAGGGGCACTGGGACAGGGCTGGGACACGACACTGGGACAGGAACACGGGCACTGGGACAGCGCTGTGCCCCCAGCACCCCCTGGCAGCGCGGGCATCACCCCGTTCCCGGGGGATATGGGCAGAGATCCCGTCTGCAGCCGCCCCAGCCTCCGTGCCGGTGCTTATCTGCACTTGTGGCTCCAGGAGCCCGGTAATGATTTTTCCCATGCACACCAGCCCTTTCTATTCCTCCCACGGCGTTTTCCTTCCCTCCTCCCGTGCCCGCCCCAGCCGGAGCGCAGCGCTGCTCGGGCCGCCTGACAGCTCCGCACGCAGCATCCTCCATCCTCCCCCCGCCGCTCGCTCCTCTTCCCTCCTTTCCGTTTTTTTTACACGTTTTTTTTTTTTTTTTTTTTTCTTTACACTCCTTTCTCCTTCCTCTTTATTTTATCTCGATTTGCCACAAATCTGTCCCTCTCCAGAGCAGCTGCCATCTTTGTTCTTGGCCATTATCAGCGGCGGCGCACGGCCGGGCCGCGCTGCCGGCCAGACAATTGCTGACTAATAGACTGTCTGAGAGCCTTTGTGAGGGGTGGCCGAGGCGGATCTGGCACCGTGTCCTGTCACCCGTGCCGCCCTGACACCCGGCGACAGCGGCGTGGGACGGGGAAAGGGCTGGGAATGAGGAAAAAAAAAATAGGAGGTGGAGGAGGGAAGGATAGAAGGGAGAGGAGGAGATGAAAGAGAAGAAGGAGAAAGAGGAGATGGAGAAAAGGAGAAGGAGAAGGAGAAGGAGAAGGAGAAGGAGAAGGAGAAGGAGAAGGAGAAGGAGAAGGAGAAGGAGAAGGAGAAGGAGAAGGAGAAGGAGAAGGAGAAGGAGAAGGAGAAGGAGAAGGAGAAGGAGAAGGAGGAGAAGGAGAAGGAGAAGGAGAAGGAGAAGGAGAAGGAGAAGGAGAAGGAGAAGGAGAAGGAGAAGGAGAAGGAGAAGGAGAAGGAGAAGGAGAAGGAGAAGGAGAAGGAGAAGGAGAAGGAGAAGGAGAAGGAGAAGGAGAAGGAGAAGGAGGAATGAAGGAGAAGGAGAAGGAGAAGGAGAAGGAGAAGGAGAAGGAGAAGGAGAAGGAGAAGGAGAAGGAGAAGGAGAAGGAGAAGGAGAAGGAGAAGGAGAAGGAGAAGGAGAAGGAGGAATGAAGAAGAAGAAGAAGAAGAAGAAGAAGAAGAAGAAGAAGAAGAAGAAGAAGAAGAAGAAGAAGAAGAAGAAGAAGAAGAAATGAAGACATGAAGAAGGAAATAAAGGAAAAAGAAAGAAGATCAAAAGAAAAGGGGAGGGAGAACGAAAGAAGAAGGAAAAGAAGAAGGAAGAAATAAGAAAACCAAAGAAGGAAAAAGAAAGGGGGAAACAGGAAGGGGGGGGAAAGAAGAGGAAGAAGAGCAAAAGAAAAGGGCGTGAGGGAAGAAGAAAAAAAAAAAAAAAAAAAGAAAAGAAGAAGAAAGAAAACAAAAGGAGGGGGGAAAGGGGGAAAATCTCCTCTAAGGAGAGGAGACAGTGGAAACTGGAGGAAAAAAAGCAGAGGGGCAAAGAAAGAAAGAAGAAAGTAAAAAGGAGAAAAAATTAAAAAGGAAAATAGAAGAAGAAAAAAAGAAATGAACAAGAGGGGAGAAGGAATAAAAAGAAAGAAAATAAGGGAGGAAAGAAGAAAAAAAGGGGCAAGACGATTTTACAAGGGCAGAGGGACAGAAAGGGAAAAAGGAAAAAGGAGGGAATGGAAGGGAAAGAAAGAAAGAAAGACAGAAGAAAGCAGAGTTAAAGGGGCCAGGGGGCAGAGCCGGGCGGGCTCTGGATGCTCCGGGAGGGGCGGGAGCCGCTCTGACCTGTGCCAGCCCGGCGGGGGATGGCGCTGCGACACCCCTGTCCCGACAGATCCAAGGCTGCCCGGGGGGTCTGACCGTGCCAGGGGATTCTTCTCCCCTCAAAGGGAGCCAGCCCGGGCTGCTGGGGGGGCCCAGCTTTTGGGGGGCCCGAGCTGCTGAGCTGGGCTGGATTTCTCTGGTGTCACCGCACAATTTTCCAGTGTCTTCCCTGGCTCCCTCTGAGCCCATCAGCTCCTCGGCAGTGGAGACGGAAGGAAGGGGTGATGCCCCAGTCTCACCCATCCCGAGGCTCAGCATCCCACTGGAAGTGCTCGGGTTACAGCCTGGGAGAGGGTCTGGGAGAATAACTCCATCAGGGAGGGGAGCGGGGTGCCCAGGCCAGCAAGGGCAGCCAGGGTGGTCCTGGGGGTGCCGGGGGGTCCCCACCTGCCCCGGGGAGCACACACACACAGTTATCCCACCGCTGGGAATAATGCCCAGCCCCCCAAAAGCTCCCTGCTGCCAGAGCTCCCCAGGAGGGAGAGAAGAAGGAGGCAACTTTTGGGCTGAGTTCTCTGAAGTTTGGGGTTTCAATCGCCTCCCTCACTTCAAGGGCCCATGAAAGGAGCAGCTCGGTGCCGACACCAGCCCCGAGAAGGGGACGGTGTCTGCAGGGATGGGGAGGGGACACGGCAGGGCTGGGAGGACACGGTGGGACAGAGGGGACACGGCAGGGACAGAGGGGACGAGGTGAGGACAGAGGGGACACGGCGGGGACAGAGGGGACACGGTGGGACAGAGGGGACACGGTGAGAACAGTGGGGACACGGCAGGGCTGGGAGGACACGGCGGGGACAGAGGGGACACAGCAGGGACAGAGAAGTCACGGTGGGGACAGAGGGGACACGGTGAGGACAGAGGGGACACGGCAGGGCTGGAAGGACACAGTGGGGACAGAGGGGACACGGCGGTGACAGAGGGGACACGGCAGGGACAGAGAAGTCACGGTGGAGACAGAGGGGACACGGCGGTGACAGAGGGGACACAGCGGTGACAGAGGGGACATAGCAGGGACAGAGAAGTCACGGTGGAGACAGAGGGGACACGGCGGTGACAGAGGGGACATAGCAGGGACAGAGAAGTCACGGTGGGGACAGAGGGGACACGGTGGGGACAGAGGGGACACGGCACCCGGGAGCGCTCAGGCGCTCCCTGCGGGATGCGGCGGGGCCAGGCGGGAGCGGCGAACGGCAGAGGGGGCTGCAGGTCAGGAGGAGCGGGGACACGGCAGGGACACGGCAGGGACACCGTGGGGACACCGTGGGGACAGCAGGGAGCAGCTCAGGGCTGCCAGGCCATGGAGAGGGGCTCTGGGGTGCAGCCGGGGGGCACCCAGGGCAGCAGAATCCCGGGGTTCAGTGGCAGCGCTGCCACTCCTCGCTGCAGAACGCTGGCATCTGTCCCCCACCGGGGCCCAGGCGGCTTCTCCAGAGCGGGGTGGGACCCCAAAAAGCAGCGGGGTGGCCGGAGCAGCCGGGGGGAGCTCGGTGCGAGCGCTGCTGCTCCGAGCGTGTGCGCACGAGGTGAGAGGAGCTGAATCGCTGATTTCCCCAGCGGGTTCTGCTCCCGCTTGCTGCAAAGTTGTGAACAAAATGACCGGCCATGCATTGAACGGGCTTACATCGCTCTCCATATGGAAATGAAGATAATCCAAGTCTCAGCTTTGTGTTCTCCAGGAGGGAGCAGGGAGGGAGCGGGGGACGGGGGGATGGGGCAGGCTCGGGGATGGATCCTGCCCCAAACCTCCCTCCCTCCCCAGCCAGGCTTCCTCCCGAGCCACGCTGGGGTGGCCAGGACCTTTTGGGGACACATCAGCACCAGTTCCCAGCCCCACTTAAAGCTAAGTCGGGCCGTGCACACGCTTAAATCCGAGCCTCCTGTCCTGACATCCCCTCTGGAATATTTCGTTGCATAATTCAACTGGTCTCTCCCTCTCTCACACACATCCCACCCACGCCTGTTTGTTCCAAATAATAACAAAGAAGGATTATTCTCCCTAAACAAAGTCTTTCTAATTAGAGAGACTTTTTTTTATTTGTCACTTGTAAAACCCTTGAAGTGCTGTTAACAGCTCGTTCAACAAAGACAGAAAACCCGCAATGAGCAAATAAATAAATTATTTGGAATTATATCCGAAATGAAATCATCCTTTTAAGGATGTTTTTAAGTTTTTAAGGCTGTGGTTTGTGTGTTTGCCTCTGAATGTTGGCTGGTTTGCTGCTGGAGAGGACGGTATCCTGCAGTGTTGTGTTGGTTTATGCACTTTGCCATTTGTGTGGCTTGGTTTCAGTTCAGCTCTTCTCTTTTGGGTCTCTTTTTGTCACCCAGACCTGCAGGGACACACCACTGACCTCAGGAAGAGCTGCTGGATCGGCCTCCAGGAGCAGGAGGGGGTCCAGGGGATGGGAGACCAGGATCGTGCCTTGCCTCCGTGTATTTATTATCTGTGTCACATTTTTTATCTCCCTTGGCCGCTCCACAGGTGCCACTGGGACCCGCTCTGGCGCTGAATGCCCGGTGCAGCAGGGCTCAGGGATGGGATGGGGGTGAAAGGTGGGGAGGAAAGGTGAGCACCCGGCTGGGCCACCCGCTCCAGCAGCAGGGACAGCTCTGCCCTGTAGGAGCCATTCCCCAGGGCACTGGGATGCTGCACTTCCAGCGTTACCAAAAAAACCCTGTGGACTCGGCAGCTTTTCCCCCGCCGTCCCCATAGCAGGTCCCGGTGGGAGCACATCCTCAGCACGAGCTTTTCCCACCTTGCTCCGTGGATAAACGCGCATCCCGGCTTAGCCCGATGTCTTGGCTCCCCCTGTAGCCGGTGGAGAGAGAGGCACCCCCGTCCCCCAGCAGAGGGGCGCCCCGCTGCTCCTGCCGTGCCACAGCTCGGCCTGACCCCACGCCCCTCATCTGGGGGCTCCCTCCACCTGGCCCAGCCCCGTGGGGCCCCTCCTTGGGGTGGGGAGCTGCAAGTGAGGGGAGCACGGCCACTGTGGGGGTACCCGGTTTGTACCAATCAGATCCAGCACTCCCCAGCCCAAACCGGGCCAGAGATGGCCCATGGCCCGGGTGAGGGGCGGTCCCGCCGCCGCAGGTGCCGGTGCCACGCTCGGGGAGCCTTGGCACCATGGCAGGGACACGGAGCTGGCTGGAAATGGGGACAGCCTCTCCATCACACCACCCCGCGCTGGCAAATTGCCGTGACTTAACAAATTCCCGCTGCCGAGCTGAGCTGTGGAAATCGCTCCAGTGCACGTTCCCAGCCCCCTGCACATGTGCAGGCAGCGCTTTCTGCTTAAGCCACATTTTCCTGTGCCTCTTGCAAGGTGCCTGAGGGGTCACCTGGCTGCGGGGGATGGCGGTCAGCAGCTCGCCAGACAATGCCACCTCCCTCGGGACCCGGGCTCTGGCAGCCAGGCACGGTCCTGCACCCTGGGGACCCCCCAGCCTCGGGGTGGCTTCAGCTGAATCCCATCCCATCCAACCCCACCCCATCCCATTATCCCATCCCACCCCATCCCATCCCATTCTCCATGTGAGAACATAGCAAGGCTTTGCAGTGGATCAGAGGAGTTTGGAGCAGAATCCCCCCATCCTGAATTTTATTTCCTTTAGGATTGTCCAGTGGGCTGAGATCTGCCCACACAGGATGGGACGTTCCTTTCTTTCTCTCCCCAGAAGAAAAGGGCACAATTGAGCTGAGAATGGACTTTACCCAGGGCTGGGGAAGATTTTGTGTCTGAGACAAGAACCTGAGTGATCGCCAGGGAAAATCCCCCTCCCTCAGCAGGGAGCTCCGTGTCCCCACACACCCAGAGTCGGGACAGGAGCACCAGGCTGACAAATGACCTGGGACAGACAGTGTCACAGATACTGGAGAAAAGCCATTTGTACATGGCAGGATTGCACTCTGCCCAGCCAGGAGTCATTCCCACTGAGCTTGGGATGGAAGGAGAAGGGATTTGTGGCAGGGATCCAACAAAACCCAGAGTTAATGGGATGACTTTCCAGAAATTAAGAAAAATGGACCAGCTTCTCCTCCAAGCATGAGGGCACCAGTGCTCAACCCCTCTTGTCACGCTGATTTTGGGGACACGAGTGGCAGGGCCAGGCTGGCACCTACAGGCAGGAGCAGGCAGGTTTTGTAGAGGAGGGGAGAGCTGAGGGCTCCGAGGTCTGGGCCACGCTGTGACAATGTGGTTGTGCACTCAGCCCTGCTGCAAAAATCAAGGCTGGCTGGTTAATTAAAGACTTGGGCCCCGAGATCTGCTTATTCAGGTCTGTGGTAGCAGTGCCATAAAATTGTCACGCCCCATTTCCCGGCAGGGACTGAGGCAGCTCCTGGAGGAGCTCCTCTGATCCCCCCGGGGTCATTCCTCATGTGCTGCAGCATCACCGACAGGTTTTGTCCTGGGCAAGCTCAGCAACAGCTTTCACCCTGCCTGGGTGGACCTCAAAGCCTGAATTTGGGCATCCGTCTTTCCCTCCATCCGTTTGTGAGGCTGTCCCCTGGAGAAAGCAGCCAGAAAATCCTGGGCTAGCCCACGATCTCCTCTCAGCACATCCACAAAATCCACGCACGAACACAAACCCCAGTGGGATGTGCCCACCACTGAGTGACACCCAGAGCTGGGGGGCTTTGGCTCCTCCCCCGACCCAAACCACGGGATTTTCACCCAAATCTTGTTCCCTCTGCCTAGGCACTTCCATCAGCATCCAGCCCCTCATTCCTCGGCTGCAGAGCCGCCCCCAGCCCCGCTCTGCACCACATGACCCCGGGAGGGGCGATTTGGGGTGGGGGAGAGCCGGGGAGGGGAGGCGGGGGGTTTGCCATGTATGCTTTTTATTGCAGTAATTCTTTTATCTTGTTCTCGCACCCTGAACAGTATAAGCGTTCATCAAAGTAATTGACGTGGATGAAATTAGCGCTTCCTGCTATGTCGGACAGATAAACTTTGCTGAATATTGATTTTGCACAAAGAAAATGACATGTGCTTGGTCCTCACCCTTTATCTGGACGGAGCAGGGAGATGCTGGGGGAGGCAGGGGGGAAGGAGGCGAGCCTCCGCTGGAGAAGCATCCATAAGAATTACTTTTATCTCTTCTTCCACGAGAAGACAACAGAAGATAAGGCTGGGAGACAGTGTGGGGGAGGCGAGAGGGGGGATGAGGAGCCCAGCAGAGACCTCCCCCGTGGGCTGGAAGGGGCTGGGGGCTCTTTGTGCCTGGCTGCCCGGCAGGAGCAGGGTTCGGGGGGAGATAATCGGGCTTTGCAGGGATGGGAGACACCGGCAAAGAGCAGAGAGAAGGGTGGGGGTGTGTTTCCCTGGAGGGCGGGGGTGTCACATCACAGGGGGTGTGACAGCCCCTCCGTGCCCCTCGGATCTGCAGGGCTTGGGAATGGTGTCAGCACCTCCAGTGGGGCTGTGGGAAGGGAAAAGAAACCCACGTGTGGGCAAGGAGAAGATTTGACTTTGGAGCTTCATTTTCCCTGAAAAGCAAAGCTCCTCTGCTTGATCCCATCCTGCTGCTTCCCTCTGGCCTCACGGGGGGCAGAGCCAGGGGTCACCCACCCAAACACCCCAAAAGGTCCCTCTGCTCCCTGGGGGACCTGTCCTGGCACTGCAGAGCCACGTCCAGCCCTGAGGCTTGGAGCCAACGCCAGGCTCTGGGGAAAGGTGCTGAGGAGAGCAAAGCTTTGCCACGTGCCTGTTTTCCCAAAGAAAGGGGCAAAGGTGGCCTTGGAGAAGCACGTGGAATATCTCACAAGGTGAACAACAAACCAGCCTCTGATTGTTTCAAAGGCTGTGGGGAAATCCATCCATCCATCCATCCATCCATCCATCCATCCATCCATCCATCCATCCACCTTCTCCTGCCCCCAGTGCTGAGCCCCCCTGGAGGAGCCAGCCCAGGTCACCTGCCAGCTCCTGGGGGCCACCACCTGCTGATGCCACCACAGGACTGCTTGTGCAAAGTCTGGCACTCCTGACAGCATAACCTGGCTCAGGAAACACTTAAAAGTCGCCCTGTGTGAGGCTCAGAGAGCCACTGTGGTGACCAGTGGTGATTTTATATCTCATTTATGAGTATTTTATACAGAAAGGCTGAAACAGGGGGATGTAGAAAGTAATTATCCTGAGTTTCCCACCTCGTGCTGAGTAGAGCTGGGCATGGAGCAGGAGGCAAGGGGGGAGATGGATTTTGGGGAGAACTCACCCCTTCCCTGAGCACATCCCTGTGTGGAGCCAGAAGTAGAACTGAAGATTTTGGCTCAGTTTTGAGGGAGTTTCTCTGATGGTGGCAGGTTCTTTGATTTACTGAGATATGATGGTGTGAAGCTCCAGCAAACCCCTCTCACCCAGCAGCTTGGCAGAGGACATGTTCTTCCTGTACAAGGTCCCCTTGGCCTTTAATTATTTTCTACAGGCTAAAGCACAGGTGCTGGAATCTTGTCCATACATTTCCAAGGAGCTGGGCTCAGCATGCCCTTACACTGAGCTGAAAAATCCGTGTTTAATGGCTGAAAATGCAGAGTGTCACTGTGGCCTGGGGATTTCCCAAGTGGAGCTGAACCCCCCAAAATCCCGAGACCTTCCTTCAGTCTGGCTGTGTTGGTGAAACCCTCTGCTGGGTCAACACCACCCCCCAGCTCTCCTGTTTCCCCCAAATCCTGCTGGGGAGCAGTTCAGGTCTTGCAGTGCAGAGCCAATAAAAGTCTGCAATATCCCAGACCACTAAAAATGACTCCTTAAAGCAGTGTGGGGATGAGCCAGCCCAACCCAGCACTCATTCAGCTTCCCACCATCCCAACAGCAGCTCAGGTCACCAGCAGGGATCCAGCTCCTTCGGTTTTCCTGGGAATATCCACCCTGATCCCATATCACAAACCCCTTCTATCTGGGAAATAAGGAGCCATTTCTGTGGCTGTTTCCCCAGGGTGATGTTCTCTTGGGAAGGCTCCATTTAAACCCTTTGCACCCTCATGAACCAGCAGGGAATTCACACCCCTGGTGGATTTGTTCTGCTTCCCACTTCCCATGGGGGTTTCCTCCATTCTTGGCTAAAGGGAAGCCAGTTCATCTCAGCTAGATCATAACAATTTCTGACTTTTCTTTCTTGTTTTGTTGCATTTTTTTTTCTTTCCCTAGATATATTAGGCCTTGGGAAAAAGAATAAAAAATGCAGCCTTTGGTTGCTGCCTGTATTTTCTAGACACAGTACCCTGACATTGAGAGCAAACAGTTATTAAATAAATGCATTGTTAGGCATGCTTTTAGCCCTGACACCTCTGGTAAATCTGCATTTATTATTTAGTGAATTAAGTGGTTTTAAATCAAGTTATAATCGGTGGGTGCCCTTGTGCTCGGTATTTTATATCCTCCTGTGCATGCTTTGTTTGCAATTTCTGTACTATTTCTTTAGGTGCATTATATATTTTCTTTGAAATAGCATCACACACTGCTCATGTGGGTCCCCAGCTACCCAGGAATGCTCCTGCCAGGAAGAGTTTGATGTCTGTCCCTGTCCCCACCACATCCCCTCCTGTCCAGGTCTATCCCATTAAAAGAGACCTTTGTAAAATTATCTTTATTGCTGAATTTCACAGACAGATGCCCAGTTTGTGGGCTCTCAGCTCGGAAAGATTTTCCTGCAGGAGCCAGAGGATGTTCAGGGATGCCCATGGGCCCCAGAGCTTGTGTGCAAAGGGAAGGTGCCAAGCTAAGCCTGATCTCAGCAGCTCTTTGGGTCTCCCACTCTGCTTTTCTTCTGGTGAGAAGGTGCTGGGGAGCAGAAGCTGATGAGAACTGGGTCTCTTCGAGCTCAGGTTGGTGTTTTGGCCACCTCAGCAGCAGCACAAAGGCCACCAGTCACCTTGCCCACATATGTGAGGTCCCTCCTGCCTTCCATCCCAGTCGCTCCCCAGGCTGCAGCCACGCCTCATGTCCCATCCCTGTGTCCTCCATCTCATCACCCAGCAAACCCCAGCTCTCATTCCTGACATCCTCCCCACTTCAGGCTGGAGCAGCACTTGCACCACCAGATCCTGCCCCGATGTTCCTGAAGCCAGAGCTGGGCCAAGCAGCTCCTGCCATGGCCCTTCCAGCCTGAGATCACTGGCCACCCACCTCTCCAGGATGTGGGGTGCTCATCTCCCCATGCCATGGTCCTCCAGCTCCCCATGGTGTGGTCACCTCCAACTCTCCATGGCATGGTGACCTCCATCTCTCCATGGTGAGGTCACTCCTATCTCTCCATGGTGTTGATCACTCCAATCTCTCCATGGTGAAGTCACTCCCATCTCTCCATGGTGAGGTCACTCCCATCTCTCCAAGGTTTTGGTCACCTCCATCTCTCCATGGTGTTGGTCACTCCCATCTCTCCAAGGTTTTGGTCACCTCCATCTCTCCATGGTGTTGGTCACTCCCATCTCTCCATGGTGTTGGTCACTCCCATCTCTCCATGGTGTGGTCACTCCCATCTCTCCATGGTGTTGGTCACTCCCATCTCTCCATGGTGTGGTCACTCCCATCTCTCCATGGTGTTGATCACTCCAATCTCTCCATGGTGAAGTCACTCCCATCTCTCCATGGTGAGGTCACTCCCATCTCTCCATGGTGAGGTCACTCCCATCTCTCCATGGTGTTGATCACTCCCATCTCTCCATGGTGAGGTCACCTCCATCTCTCCAAGGTGTTGGTCACTCCCATCTCTCCATGGTGAGGTCACTCCCATCTCTCCATGGTGTTGGTCACTCCCATCTCTCCATGGTGTTGATCACTCCCATCTCTCCATGGTGTTGATCACTCCCATCTCTCCATGGTGAGGTCACTCCCATCTCTCCATGGTGTTGATCACTCCCATCTCTCCATGGTGAGGTCACTCCCATCTCTCCATGGTGTTGGTCACTCCCATCTCTCCATGGTGAGGTCACTCCCATCTCTCCAAGGTTTTGGTCACCTCCATCTCTCCATGGTGTTGGTCACTCCCATCTCTCCAAGGTGTTGGTCACCTCCTTCTCTCCATGGTGAGGTCACTCCCATCTCTCCATGATGTTGGTCACTCCCATCTCTCCATGATGTTGGTCACTCCCATCTCTCCATGGTGAGGTCACTCCCATCTCTCCATGATGTTGGTCACTCCCATCTCTCCATGGTGAGGTCACTCCCATCTCTCCATGATGTTGGTCACTCCCATCTCTCCATGGTGAGGTCACTCCCATCTCTCCATGGTGTTGGTCACTCCCATCTCTCCATGGTGTTGGTCACTCCCATTTCTCCAAGGTGTGGTCACCTCCGTGGCCTCCTCTGACCTGGAATGGTCAGGACAGAGCCTGGACATATCACCCAGCACAGCACCACCCTCTGTGCCAAGGATCAGTGTAAGAATCATCCCACCCAACTTTTTGGATGAGTCTTTAGTGAGCTACCAAATCCTGATGGAGCTGAGCCCTGCATTATTACCCCATCCATGATGTTGCTTGGACTCACAAATGTGCAGCCCCAAACCCCATCATTTTCCTGGGTCATTTCTCCCTCCCCTCCTGGGCCTTGCCATCCCCCTGGCTGCTGTCCCCTCTGTCACACATCATGACACCCAGCTCAGCCCCACCTTGCTCGTGGTCCTGGTGCCCACACACTGCCCCTCCTCATCCCACCCTGGGGTTGCTGCATCCCATCCTCCCACCACGACCTCCCTCCCTCCCCGTCCCCCTCTGTGCCTGTTTTCCCATTTATCTCCTTTGCCTGGTGAATATACATAAATATGAGCAACTGTGTCTGCCAGTGACCTTACCTGCCCTGACTAAATTCATGTAGTGTCTGTGAAGATAATTCGAAAGCCATAAGAAGATAATAAAAAAGGAAAGATAAAAAAAAAAAAAAAAAAAAAAAAAAAAAAAAAAAAAAAAAAGAAAGAAAAAAAAAGAGGGCATGCATTGTGGTTTGTATTCTCTTATCTAACCTTCTGCAGGCCCCGGGTGGGAGTGCAGTCCCTCGCTATTTAAAGGGATGCTGCAGTTGGGAACTGCACCAGGCAGCTGCTCACAGGGAGAGGGATGGCACAGCCACTGGTGCCACCAGGGACAGGGCTGGTCAGCTCCTTGTCCTCTCTGCAGTGCTCATGGTGTCCTTCTGGGTGGGGAGGGGAAATCCTACTGCCAGCAAAACCCCCCTCAGAAATATCAGCCTTGATAGGGGCATGATCCTTCCCCCTACCCAAATCTACGGGGACATCCCAGCAGGGATGGCAGCAAATAGGTGTAGGACCCCAGCACAAGCAGCTGTACAAAGACTGAGCTTGGAAAGAGAAAAACACCTCTCTGGGTGTGATTTTTATGGGTTTTTCATCTAAAAATCCCTCTGCAGCTGAAGGCAGAGAGGGCATTGATTGCAGGGACGGCGGGAATTATCGCAGGCGTCATCGCGGCGGTGTCATCTGGGAGCAGGAGGGCTTGTCAGATAGACGGGAGCCAAAATGATCCAGGGGAACAAAACACAGCAACAGAGCCCAAGGAGATAAAGCAGCAGGCTGGGGAGAGAAATCCTGCGATTTCCCCTGCTCCAAGGAACGCTGAGATCTCTGAAATCGCTTCCCCATGGAATTAAAGCTCTGCTGTCCGAGCCGTGCACAGCCACGTGCTGAGCTCTGCCCATCCTGCCCTGTCCTTGAAGGCACGAGGCTCACATCAAAACCAGCCCAAGCAACCCCCAAAGCCCTCAGAGCTTTGCCCAAAACCACTTTGGGGTTTTATCCCCTTTAGCTTTGTGGCTTTGCTCTGCTGGAATCTAGACATGATAAGCCAAACATTACAGAGCTGGGAATAAAAAGCTTTGGAAGAAACAATAAAAAAAAACCTCAACGTGCCAATAAAATTTGTGGTTAATGGGGTCACCACTGCTCTGGGTCTTGGTCTAATGGGGTCACCACAGCTCTGGGTCTTGGTGTAGCAGGTCTCAGCCCTCAGGAGCAGAGGGATGCTTGCAGGGAGCCAGGTGCTCACCCTTTATGGCTCAGGCTATGATGCTGAAGCATCCAGAGCTTTTTGGGTGAAGACCCTCCCTGGGTGAAGCTTCTCCCTTGGTGTGAGCCTGCTGCAAACCCCAAATCCGGGAGGAAGGGGAGGTGGGGGCACAGAAAGCTCAATGCTCACAGCCAGAGCAGCAGGTAGGAGCTGATGGAGAAGGGACAGGGACCCGGACAGGGACAGGCTGAGCTGGGGGACACCCACCCGAGGGACAGCCCCTCCCCGGCGCCCAGCCCGGACACGGCGGGGCTTTTCTGCCGCCTTTGTTCCGCGGCTCGGGAGTGGTGTCGCCACAAAGGGCGAGGTGAAAGGGGTTAATTCGGGGGACAGAGGTAGGATGTGAAGATGCAGAGCAGGACAATGGGCCGCCTTCCTCTTTTGTCAGCGCGGCCATTGTGCCGCGTGTGAAAAATGAAATCTGTTTCATTTTCCTCCCAGATGCGATCGGGCGCCTCTATTTAGAAGCCATCAAAAAAAGCAATCCGAGTGCTCCCGGGGGTGGGGGGACACCCGGGGGGTGCAGGCCTGCCAGACACGGGTGTACCCCACCCCACAGCCGCCTTCATTTATTTATTTATTTATTTATTTGGCTTTTAACATTAATTTGGATTTAACCCCCTCCCTGCCTCGGACTCTGGAGCAATACTGAAGTCAGGTTTGGGGAAGCACCAGGGCTTGGCAGGAGCAGGGCAGGGAGGCTGGGATGAGCCCAGCTCTCCATTGCCATCACTCTGGATGTCCCACCTTGTCCCCTTCAGTCCCCTCTCATTTTGCAGCTCTGGAGCAGCTAATAATCAATAATTCCTCTTCATCCTTGCAGAAGCAGATGAAAGTGGAAGGAAACCCAGTCCCACCGCTCTCTCCCCCCTCCTATCTCTCCCCAAACCAATCCCTGGGTTTGCTACCAACGTGAGAAATTTTCACCTCCAGAGAAGGTGTGAAACTTGGCAGTTTTGTTCCCTCCAAAGGGAATTACAGCCCTCACAGAATGCAAACAAACAAACAAATGCAAATTAACCAGGAAAAGCATGGGGGTTTTTTCAGTACACGTTTTAACATTTGCCTCAAATTAACAAATCCAGCTGGAAACTCTCAAGTTTTATTTTTTCCCATCCAAATCCACAGCTGGTTGTCCCTTGAGATGCTAGCGTGGGTGACAGTACAGCAGGGGGGAATTTGGCTGGTGGGCAGAGCAATCCCTGAACCCCAATCTGCTGCAAGAACTACCCCCTCACAGAAAAACCCATAAGGGAAGGTGGGCAAAGCGAGGGATGCTGGAGAGGGGAGTTGGAGTCACCATCCTGCTGCTGGGAGCTCCCTCCTGCCCAGAGCAGCCCTCTGAGAGCAAACCAGCTCATTCCAGACATGCCAGGGGGCACTGCCAGCTCTCTCCTGTGTCCCTCAGGCTCCCCATCCCCTTTGGGGGGGCCAGGACCATGCTGGTCATCTTTTCTGCACAGCCACCCCGGCCAGCTCCATCCCTGGGGCGGTTTGGGATCTTCCCCAGCCACTGGGTGTTGAGGGACTCTGGCTTGGCAGCTCTGTGAGGGGCAGGTTTGGTGGCCAGGACACTTCCAAACTCCCTTCAGGTCTGTAGTTACCACATCAGTGTGTGATGGGTAGGGGGGCAGGTTTTGTGGGGGTGACAAACAAGCCCAGGGCTGTCCAGGGATCCTGGGGGAGGCTGTCCAGGGATCCTGGAGCAGAGGACAGGATTTATCTGCTACTTACACCACTGTCCTCTCAGCAGCTTCATTCCTATCAGGGAACACGTATCCTGCTCCTCATCCCACCCCCAAACACCCTCCCACCCACGGACACACTGCAGCCGCCACGGCAGAGTTTGGGGCTGCAGGGGGACAAGAGGACGTGACTCAGAGCCAACTTTTCCCAACCTCCTTCTCCCAGCGACAGCAGGTGGGACCGGAGGGAAGGAGCACAGGTCAGGACCGTCCTCCTCCTCCTCTCCTCCTCCCGGCTCTTTGTGCCAGAGCCGGGCAGATGGGTGTCCCTGCCAGCTCGGTGGCCACAGCCCCCTGCAAGCCCGGCTTCATCTGCCAGCCAGTAACCCCGCGCTCCCTCCACCTCCGCATTGTGTCCCCGCACGTGTCGCAGCCTGCGGCGGCCCCGGCCGGCTCCATCCCCTCGGCATCCCGGGAGAGCCGGCGGGCGGGACCCCTCGGCCGGGGAGAGGCAGGATGGCAACTTGGCAGGGAGAGCGTGGGTGTCAGATCGCATAAATCAAGCTCCAGAGCCTTCCTATTTAACACACTCTTCCCCTTCGAGTTGTCAGTGAAACCGTTAATTAATTAGCTAATCCCGCAATGAAGTGGATTCTAAATGGATCTCCCCTCCCTTCCCCCCATTTAGGTAATTACTGCTGAGGGAGCTTTTGTCAGAGTAATTTTCCAGCAGGGACAGCCCCGGCTGGCGGAGGGAGATGAATTTAAAGAGGGGGGGAAATAATAATGCAGAAGTGGGGATAAAGGAGGGCTCCTCCTGCCGGGCAGTGCAGCAGGGCCAGGACACCTCTGCCTCTGTCCCGGCCGAGGAGGTGACCAGCACAGGACATGTGCAGCACCCACGGGTGGGAGACAGAGGGAAAAGGCCATCCCAAGTGCCACAGCACCAGCCCAGCTTCTCTTTGCTCACACACGGGCTCCATCTTCTCCCTGCCTCCCCCAGGACGTGTCCAGGCTCTGGACAATATCAGTGCTCCATCCACAGCCATGGAATGGGACTCTGAACCACCTGATCCACTGGGAGATGTCCCTGCCCCTGGCAGGAGAGGGGAACAAGATGATCTCTAAGGTCCCTTCCAGCCCAAACCCGTCCATGACCTCTTGATCCCTGCAGTGACAAAGTGCCAGCAGGTGTCCCACACCAGGTCACACCTGGTGCCCCCTCACCCAGCACCTCCCAGCCACACCTTGAGCATGTCCCCCTCTGAAGAGCTCCCCACAAGAACCTGAGCTGTAGGAACGAAGGAAAAACCCCAAAACCTCCAAGGGGGTTTCTTTTCCAAGCCAAGCAAGTGGGGATGGGGTTTCCATGGCTGAGCAGAGGAATCAGCCACGAAGCCTTAGCCCAGCACCTGTTGAGGCTTTTATTTCAGAGTCAAGGCACCAAGATAGCACTGGCACATCAGGAGCAGCACTTCTCCCTCATATCTTGCTCTTTCCATGCCCCTGCACAGCTCTGAGTCCTTTTTTGCTCCTCACTATGTCAAGCAAAGTTTCTGAGTGAAGATTTTTCAAAGGCACGCCGGGTTTCAGATCCTCAGCTCCACGTCCCTGAGCTGTGCTGTGTCCAGCAGAGATAGGGCAGGAGCAGTGACAGCTGCCTGCTGCAGCCCAGCAGCCTTTGAACTGCCAGGCTCTGCTCTGAGCCCTGCTCCAAATCAAAGGAAACTGCTGCAAAATCACAGCTCGCCTCTCATCCGGGCACAGAGGGTGCTGACAAATCCCAGTGCAGCCACAGAGCTGCAAATCCGCCCTCCCCCAGCCCATTCCCGACCTCCAGGCACCAGAAATAGGAGTTTTGGGGAGTTCTCCCTCATCCTAAAAATCTCCCTGGAGTATTCTACGTGCTGAGCTGAGGGAAAAGGGTCAGAGCCCCTTCTGATGGGTACCAGAGCTCCCAAGGAGAGTTTGCTCCTCACTACAGGAAAATCTCTTCACTGAAGGGAGGTTGCTTTAATTTAACAGGTGCCTGCAGCCTGTCTGCAGGGCAAACATTCCCATCTTTTCAAGAGGTTCCCTGAGCAGCCAGCCTGCACCTGGCAGAGAGAGTCACGATTTCCATCCTTTCCCACATACTAATTTCCCCTGGGACACAGAGCAGCCACGTCTCCTTTTGGAAGCTTGTTGTATCCTGCCAGGCTTCCAGAAAAACCTAATTACTATCCAAAATTACCTGAGACAAGCATAGGTGGTGAAGGCAGAACTCCTCTCTCTGCCCCTGGGGGTGTAACCAATGGGGTGGTGCAGCTAAAAGTGTTTTAATACCCTATGTTCCTAAGGATCTCCCCAGATACAGCTGGGGGGAAATAGGGATGCAGCTCTGCAGTTTGTCTTGGCTGGTGGTTCAGGATTTCCCACTCCCATCCTTTTATATGGTTTCTTCTCTTCCAGCTGCCTGCAAAGTCTGGCAGTGGCAGCTCTTGGTTGTTTCTTCTCCCAAATAACAGATTAAACCTCAGCATTTCACTCTGGAAACCAGAAATAAAATTTAAAATAACGTCCCAGGACAGCCTGGAGAAATTCTGGAGGTAGCCTGGGCACAAGACTTGCTCTGGGATGTTCTGGTCCAGTAGTGGTGAGGACCCCAGAGATGCTTGGGAGGGGATCATGAGGCTCTGCTAAGAACATGGAAGACCTTTTATAAGTTGTCATAGAAAATTTGGGTGTTTCTAGAGCTAAGGCCAGGACATCTGAGAGGCTGAGCAGGACACAGTGGGGTGCTGGCTCAGATTCAGGCTGTAAAACCAAAAACTAAAAGAAAAGCAAGGGCTTAACACTGCACTCAAGGGATGCTGTCCTGGGCAGCAGCATGGATGAGACAGTGTGAGGGGCACTGCTGATTCCTGATGGGAAACCAAGCCCAAAACCTCACCCACAACCCTGCAGCTGGGCCAGAAGTGCCTCTGTGCTGATACCTTGGGGTTCAGCTTTTGTATTTTTCCAGAATCTCTGCTGCTTGGTGTGTAACTCTGAAACTTCATATTAGGTGCTAGTAAGTTCTTTTCACAGGGGAGTTAGACAAAACAATTCCTTTCTAGATGGAGAATCAAGGACACCCAGCGCCCAAAACCCATAAACAAGGGTGAGGGAAAGGGGGCTGAGACTTCATAGCCTGGGGCTGTGGCTGGAGAATTGCCCCAACGTGTGGATGAACCAAAACTGATAAAAATATAAAGACTCGTGACCAGGATCCATCTTGGGTTTGATTTGGGCCCAGCCCCCCAGCTGGGCTCTTGCACTGCCCAAGGTGAATCCTTTCAATAAATAACTATTGTATTCCTTCTGCTCTGTCTAGAGCTGTTCCAGGTCAGCCTTTCCAGGCATCAATCCTGGCACCCCGAGAAGGAACCTCAAGGCATCGGCTGCTCCCACCAGGACAGCAGTGGGAGAGTGAAAACCAGCCCAGCCCAGCTGCTCTCCACCCTTCAGCCCCGGTGCCAGAGGCTGTGATGGCTTTAATCTGCATCTGCCCTCTCGCTCCTGACACAGCCCAGGGCGTTCAGCCGGGAAATCGAGACCCGGGGTTGAGCCCGGAGGGCATCGGGAGCCAGCAGAGGGGCAGAGCAGCGAGAGCTGGGAGCGGCACCGCGCTGTCCCTCCCTCGGTGGCAGGGCACTGTCCCTCGGTGACAGCCCGCTGTCCCTCGCTGTCGCTGTCCCTCCCTGTCCCTCTCTGTCCCCCGCTGTTCCTCTCTGTCCCTCTCTGTCCCTCCCTGTCCCCCGCTGTCTCTCTCTGTCCCCCGCTGTCCCCGCTCTCCCCCGCTGTCCCTCACTGTCCCTCTCTGTCCCTCCCTGTCCCCCGCTGTCCCTCCCTGTCCCCCGCTGTCCCTCTCTGTCCCTCCCTGTCCCTCCCTGTCCCCCGCTGTCCCCCGCTGTCCCTGTCGCTGCCCCTGTCGCTGTCCCCGCTCCCCGGTCAATCAGCGCTGGCAGCCCCGGCGCTGCGGTGGCTCCTGTCCGTGTCCCTGTCCGTGTCCCTGTCCGTGTCCCTGTCCCCGGGCAGCTGTCGCGGGCAGGGGTCCAAGGTCAGCTAAGTGTTTAATGGGCCTCCTGCGAGGACCAGCGCTGAAAGGCGGGTTCAGAGGAGGCGAGGAGGGAGCATATGTCACCGCCTTGCTGCGGGCTGGCTCGGTGACACACGGATGCTCCACAGGCGTGTCCCTTCAGCAGCTCACAGGGACTGCTGTGGCCCTTAGCACCGTGTGCCTGTGACTCCATCCACGGGTGACAGACCCCGTGTGCCCAGAGTAGCACAGAGGAACTGCTGCTCTGCAAACAGCCTGACACAGCCACAAACCCAAACCTGCTCCTGGCTCTGATGGGGGCTCCCTGTGCTAATTCAGAGCCAGGGCTGAGCAGGAGAAGGGAAAGGTCACATTTACAGCAAACAGCAAAAACACAGCCCCTTCACAGCCCTTCTCCAAGCACAGCTGGAGCCAGGCAGCCCTGACACCTCACCACGGTGCTGTGGCACTGGGAAAACTGGTTTAATGGCTGGACTTGGAGATCTTTTCCAACTTAAAGATTCTCTGGTTTCAGCAGAATAGCCCCACTGCCATCCCAAAATGAAAAGAGTGTTACATCTGACAAACTCAACATTTTGGAGTTGCTGAAGCATTTTGGCCCCTGAGTGTCCCCTGTTAAATATACTGGATTTCATTACCATCACCTCTTCATTACCACGACTATTACACTCTGCAGTGCCTCCACACAGCTACTGGTGTATAAAACAATATCTGGATGAATTTGGTGATTTCAGCTTGGTTTCCTGTGACTAGCAGTTTGATAACTTCAAACAGCCACTCTTTTACCTGGCACCTTCCACTCAGGTAAGAAAACCTTTCCCCACTGCTGCAGCCAAAGGCTCAGGGCTGTCCTTACCAGGGCCACTGGTTACAAAGAACCATCCAAATCAAAAAAAGGCTTCTGAGCCCAGTCAGAGCTGAAATCCCAGCCACTCCTTTGCAAAACCTCTTGCCTTTCTCCAAAGGGAAAAAGGATCCATCTCTGCCTCTGTCCCACAGCAGCTTTCCCTCCTCCAGCCCTTCAAAACCTGGCTCATGACAAACCCCCAGGGAATCAGGGCTGTGCTCACCCTGATCAGCTGCAGCCTGCTGCCTGGGCATGGTGACATCCCAGAAAACTCTGTCCAGGTTTGTGTTTTCCCAGGTTTCTGAGGAAGAGCTTGGCTGCAGGGGAGGCTGCTCCATCACCTGCCCACTTGTGTGCCCTCAGCCTGACTTCACACAGCTCCCAGATTTGGGGGGTGGGCAGGAAGAACAGGGGATGTGGGGAAGAGCAGAGGGCTGGTGCTGAGCTGCACATCAGGGTGAAGCAGCAGGGAGAGGAGGCCTTTGGGGACGTGGGATGTGAGGTTTGCTTTTGCAGACTGAACCAAACGTTGGGAAGCTGGTGAATTAGCTCTGTTTGCTGAGCAAACGCTGCCAGGGAGGGATAGGCAGAGCAGGAGTGTTTAAGCACACAGTCCTTTATTTGCTAGCAAACATCTCCAGCTCCTCCTCTCCCTCCCCTGTTCTTCTGCACACCTTCCCCAGCTTGTGCTCCAGAGAGGCTGGTGATGCCTTCCAAGAGGAGGAGGGGGAAGATCCCCTGGGAGAAGCATTTTCTTTCACCAAGGCACCTGCAGCAGAGCAGCCAAGAGGAGAGGTGGTGGCTGGTGGTCAGAAAATGCTGTCCAAAATAAAATAAAATAAAATAAATTATTAAACACACTTGTGTTCAGCATGACTTCTTTGGGCTGTGTTTTCCCTCAAACGAGGGTTGAGCTCTGCATGGAGGCAGAGGGTGCTGCAGGACACCAGGTGAAGCTGGTGAAGATTTGGGTGAAGCTGGCACTGCTAAAGACTTGGGGCTCAGCTGCAGAGAAGAGCTGCCCCTTGACAGTCAGGACTGGATGGGGTTTTTTGGCCTCCACTGGCTCTTTGGGTTCTGATGATGATCTCAAATCCCTCTCCCAGCTGCAGTGGAAGAAATAACTGAGCCTGGAGCTGCCATGGGAATTATGGCATTGTCCCTTGGCTAGAAGCAGCTGTGCCAAACTGGAGTGCCAGGTCCTCTGTTGTGCTGGGCCCATGTCCAGGTACAAGATGAGAAATGTCATCTCTCTGTCACTGGGACTGGCAGGTGAGGGTGGAGCTGCAAAAGAAGAATCTGGAGGGAAAGAAGGCACCAGAGAGGTGAATTCTGCCTCACAGCCAGGGGTTGATCAGCATTCAACTCACAGGGAGCTGCCAAAAGTGCTTTCTCTTGAGGTGTTCATCATCTGGAGTGCTGCACACTGAGTGATCTCCCCCCATCCCACCTGGGCATCACCAGCCCCTCACTGTGTGCACACAGCTGAGCCTGCCCCCATGGGCTGAGCAGCAGCACTGGCAGCTCCAGAGTGACCTTCAGCACATCTCTGCCAGACACTGGTCCTGCTGCCTCAGACTTCTGATGGGTTTTCCTCGAGGAGAAAAGATGGAACCTATGCTGTCTATCACTTTCTGGCTCCTAAGCAAGCCCAAACACACCTCTGGGAATTCTGGCTGGAAAACTGGGCTGCCCATCCACCCTGAAACCCTCCCAGTTACCTGCTGATGTCCCCCATCCCTCTGCTCCTGGGTGTTCCTAAACCTCCTCCCACATTCCTCAAGCCTCCCCACCACTGCTCCAGCCTTTGGCCAACAAACATGTGGCACAAATCACCCTCCAGCTCCTGCAAAATGCTGCACCTGGGTGCCACCTCCATTCATAAACAACCCCCCCCACCCACCAGCAACTGCTGGACCAGCTTTTATGGAGCAATCTTAATGTTCATTCACCCTTTGAAGGCCAGGTGCTTGGACAGCAGCTGTGCTCCACACGCTGCTGCCTGAATTACTCCTGGCTGGCAACGTGCGAATCATTCATTATTAAACTGCTCATGTGCTCGGCCTGAGGCTTAATCCAATGCCACCACCGTGGATACAGGAGGAATCAGCCATCTGGAAAAGCAGGAGCACCCTTTGTGCCTGCCTCTGGCAGTGCTGGCCCTGCCTTTCCTGGTGGTGGTGGCGGTGCCAGCTTGGTGCCTCCAAGGGAAAGCTGTGCCCATGGCACCCCAGAGGAGGGAGACCAGAAATAAAAATACACCCAGTGAGGCTTTCTCGAGGTGTAGAGTGTTGATGGTGACAAATCTTCCCTGCAAAAGTGGAGCAGTGCTGGTGTGCATCACCCAGCAGCTCAGTCCAGCGCTGGGAGCTTTGTCTGGGATTAGTGGGAGAAATTGCTGGGGAGGGGAAGAGTCTCATTACCCTGTCCTGGCTAATGCCTTGCTTTTCTCTGGGGCACGTTGTTGTTGGGAGCTGGATCTAATTAGTCATTGCAGGAAATGCCTGGGCTCCTCCGTTCCTCGGAGGGGAAGGGGGAGTTAATCCAGGCTGACGTGGGAACAAACCCTCCTGTGAAAGCAGGTCCTGATCCCATAATTTGCTCTGCAAAGGAGCACGTGCCCAGGCACACCAAACCATCCCAGAAGAGCTGGACAGTGCACCTGAGCTCCCCCACCAAAAAACCAGCTGGCAGTGCTCTGACTGTCCCAGCAGCAGCAGCAGCAGCAGCAGCAGCCACCCACACTGAGAAGGCAAAAAATCTCCCCTGTGCCTCATCACTGCTCCTGGCAGAGGAAGGGGCAACAGGAGCCTTCTGACCCCCAGCAAGGGAAGATCCAAGCACCATCCCACAACAGTCCCAGGCACAACCAGGGCATGAGCCAGACCCAGGCTCTACCCAGGAGCAGGGGAGAAGTGCTTGCAATAGGTCCAAGGTCCTTGCAGGAGAAAGAACCAGAGACAGGCAGACCTACAGCACAGTCCAGGGAGGAAACAAAGGCACAGGGACGTCCTGAAGTGGAGCTCCCGGGCCATGGGCACAGCTGGGTGACCCCACTGAGGCTGGTTAGAGCAGGGAAGGGTAGGCAGTGCTCTCAGGGTCTGACAAGACTCCTCTCTGCATCCCCATCCCCTCCCCATCAGGTATCAACTCAACAAAGAGATGATCCCATCGTGAGATCTTTTAATTTAGGTGCCTGGCCTTGTCCCCTTTTCTTTGCTTGCAGGACAGCTCATTGAAGGGTTTGATCCTTCAGTGCTCAGCTCAGCACTGCCATGCAGCCCCTGGTGAGATGAGCACGTGGAGCTCTGCAGGTACCTCTGGTTTCTGGTGGGATGACATCCCTGTCCATGGGACCCCAGCCTCACACACCATGGGGATCATTCCAGGTGTCTCTACCCAAGTCTCTGTGTCTCTCTCTGTGTTTATTAGTTGGTGGGACTAATTAGCTAAAAACCCTGACTCCTCTCAATGCTGGAGCTGTGTGTCCAGGCTGAGCTGTTCAGCTGAGCTGTGACAACAGGCACTGGTGTGCTGTAACTCACACAGCTGCTGAGCATGGCCTGTTCAGCTCAAAACATCCAGGTGGTGGTCAGTGCTCAGCCTGAGGAGCTCCTCCCTGTGAGCATGGCTTTGATTCAGTGCTGTGTATTCAGCACCACAGGCAAACCCAAGGCTCTGATTTACTCCGAGGTCAAAAGGTGGGATGGGAGAAGAGGAAGGAATTTATCACCTCCTGCTGCAGAACCAGCACTGGGAAATCTCTCCCTGAGCTCCATCATCTGCAGTGCACAGCTGGACATAAAGGCACTTCTCCCTTTCTCTGCTGGAGCAATGACCTCCAGGACCAGGGCACAGCAGACACGTGCTTTGGTGGCCTGTCTATCATCACTGAGTCATGGAATGGTTTGGGTTGGAACAGATCCTGAAGCTCATCCAGTTCCAAACTCCCACCATGGACAGGGAAACCTGCTGCTCAGAGCCCCAGCCAGCCTGGCCTTGCCAGTCTGCTCCTCTTCCTCTCCCTGTGCCTTCTCCAGGCTTTCCTGATGCCTCCACCAGTGCCAGCCTCCCAGGCAGAGCTGAGAAGGGAGCAGCGACTGGAAGGTGAGAAGGGACATCACACATCAGAAAATTGCTCAACAAACCCCAGGTTTGGCCCAAATGTTTTTGCTGCTGCCTGGCTATTTGCAGATGTAGTGCCAGTTTAGAGCATTGGTTTTCACCAGGCTCAAGTACAACTCAGAGAGAAACCAGCTGGGAGGAGGTTGTACATCCCACTGCCCCTGGAAACCAGTGCAGGGGCTCACCCCCACCAGTGGATGTGTCAATCCCTTCCCCTGTTCCAGGCTTTCTGTTTCCAGCTGGGTCTGGAGCACACTGGCAGCAGGAGGATCCACAATCCCTGAGCAGAGCGTGT
The DNA here is from genome assembly GCF_029582105.1 of Oenanthe melanoleuca. Lineage (NCBI taxonomy): Eukaryota > Metazoa > Chordata > Aves > Passeriformes > Muscicapidae > Oenanthe > Oenanthe melanoleuca. Next base: position 9,611,780 of record NC_079349.1, read on the forward strand.
GCCAGGACTGGGGACTGCTCCTTCAGCATGGTCACTACTCTCATCAGCTGCTGAGGGCTGATAAGCAGTGATCTCACCCTTGTGAGATCTTGGAGATCACACCTGAGGCTTCCCATGGACAAACACCTGTGGGGTGAAAGGATGAATGCCAACACATTGAATCTGTTTGCTGTTCTTCAGTAAACAGCTGCCCAAGCTCCTGGGACTAAACGAGCCCTTCTGATCCCAGAGAACTGGGGATGAGAGCCTGGGCTGGCAGCACCTTCCCTGAGCTTTCAGAGAGGGTTCACAGCCTGGTGCTCAGAGATGTTCCTCCCCCCTGCAGGAAAGTCTCTCCTGGCTAAACCTGGCACAGACCAACCTCTTCCTCAGTGTCCAGGGGCTGGAGGGGCTTCTGCTCTGCTGGCCTGCTGGGTACACCCAGCCCAGGTCTGTGTGGAGTCTCCAGCCCATCCTTGTGTCCTGGGGACACTTCCCAGCTCCAGCAGCCCTTGGCCAGCCCTTGGGTGTGAGATCCTGAATCCTCCAAGGCTGGCTGGCTCCTCAGCCCTTTCCTCCTGAAGGACTTTGCCATATGCCAAACATGAACAGATCATGAATAAAGCTTCCTAGGATCAAAACCCACATCAAAAAAATCAGGGAGAGCCCCCGAGGCCTCCAGGGTAACTCAGGTGTGTCCAGCTGCACGTGTGCACACACACACACTCTGCTCCCCATCTCCTCTCCCTCCTCCTGCTCCTTCTCCCTCTTTCATCCTCCTGAAAGGAAACCTGATGGTTTCTGGGCTTTGTTGGTGGTTAGGAGGACACTGGATAAAGAGTCTGAGAAAGTGAAAGAGGGTGCACAGGGCTGCAGGAGGAGAAGGAGGGCAGAGCAGGAGAAGGAGGGATTCTCGGTATCTACAAGGGAATTAAGGCTCTTTTACCAGAGTGAAGAAATCAGCTAAAGAATGGCAGGCGAACAAAAGCAGCAAGGCTATGGACAAGTCGTTCTGAATAGATCCAGATCCCCTTAAGTTTGTAACACCCCCTACACACTTCTTTTTTCCCCTTCCCCCCCTTAAGCTCCTCACTCCTCCCAAGAACAAATGCAGAGCAAGGGGAAAGAAAAAAAAAAAAAACCAAAAAAACTCCACCACCACAAGGGAGGGGAGGAATGGAAGAAAGCTAAAAAAAAAAATCAAATAAAATAAAAGGTAATCCTCAGCCACTTTGCCCCTCTGGGGGCTGCTCTGGGCCAGATTAAAGGTCCGGTGTGAAACCATTCTGCTATTCAGATGCGATAAGCAGGATTTACAAGCAAAGAGAAAGAGAGAAAAGAATGGGCGAGAGGAGAAAAGGAGAATTATTTGTGTCTCTTAATACTTGTTAAGCACTTCTCTTTTGCTAGACCAGACAAGACACAGCTATGCTCAAAGTCCTGCACAATCCTGCCCGCTTGTCCAACACTCCCCTCTCCCTCCCTCCCTGCCCTCCACTTTCTTTGCTCTCCCCCTACCCCCCTCCGAAGCAAGCAGGCAACACTTTGTTGCTACTGAGCTGAAATTGGTCTCCTCTCGGAGCGGCACACAAAGAGAATGGCAATTAACCTTCCTGTTCCCTGGTGACAGCGATCTAATCAGGGCTCGGAGGCAGCGCCTTTGTGCGGGGCGGGAGCGCGGGGAGGGCTGGGCACGGGCTGGGTGCTCCAAACCCGCCTCGGGTGCCGATGAAGAGAAGGATGGAAGAGAAGGATGGAAGAGAAGGATGCAGCGCTTTGGGTGGGACTCGGGACCGGCAGGCTCCTGAGGAATGGGGCACGGAACTGTTGGTGCGGGTCACAAACGTGTGCCAAAGGATGGAGAGATTCTCCCACGGAAAATTCCGACACAGCTGGGGAAGGAAAGGAGATCTCAGCTCCAAGGGAGCTGGGAACAAACTTCTTGTGAGGGCTTACAGCAACAGGACGAGGGGTCGTGGTTTAGACTAAAAGAAGGAAGATTCAGGAGAGATTCAAGGAATAATTGTTTGATGCTGAGGGTGGTGAAGGTCACAAATGTGCGCCAAAGGATGGAGAGATTCTCCCAAGGAAAATTCCGATAGAATTGTTCAGCCTGGAGAAGGAAAGGAGACCTCAGTGCTCCTCCAAGGGAGCTGGGAACAAACTTCTTGTCAGGACCTACAGCAACAGGACGAGGGGTCGTGGTTTTAGACTAAAAGATGGGAGATTCAGGAGAGATTCAAGGAATAATTGTTTGGTGCTGAGGGTGGTGAAGTGCTGGAGTGCTGGTAGATGCTCCATCCCTGGAAACACTCAAGGTCAGCTTAGATGGGGCTCTCAGCAGCCTCATGTTGGTCTAGGTGGCCTTCGGAGGACACTTCCAACCCAAACCACTCCTGGATTCCGTGAAGTCGTGGCCCAGTGCAGAGCTGGCCCAGGCTCCCTGAGTGCTGGTGCCCACTGGAGGCAGAGGCAGCAGCACAAAGGCACTGCAGAGGGGTCTGGGGTGACCTGGGGGCACCCCCAGGCACAGCCAGGACCACCCTGTGGAGCTGAATGGTCGAGCAGTCCTTAGGTCCAAACCCAGAGTGTTTTGGCCTCTCCCTAGCGCTGCTGTTCATGGAGGATTAATCAATCCTTGCTGCCTCTTCGTGTTCCTGGGAGCTGGATGATGGGAGAACGATCTCTGTGGGAGGAAGGAGGGAAAGGGCAGCCCAGCCTCCCACCACCAGCACTCCTCTCTGGATGAGCAAGGCACTTGTGGTGCTTCACAGGCGAGAACTACATGCTGAGACCTGCAAACAAAATCCTCGGGTTTAAAACTTCTATAGAAGCTTTTCCCTTTCTTTTCGTTTTTTTCCCCCTTTTTTTAAAGTGGAAAATAGGGTTGTTCGAAAAGCCATAACCACCCTTTACAAAAGAACCACTATTCACCAGTGACACTTTTCAGCAATACTCCTCCACTCCATATTTTTCCATTTTTGTGAGGATTGGGGATGAGGAACAGCCAGTCCAAGATGTAAGTGCTGAGTTTGTGCTGCATTTGAGGGAGAAAACATGAACCTCCTGTAGGTCAGTCCAAAATGGAGAAATGTTTTCTTTCCTTTTATCAAACCTCTGAAAAATCACTCTACTGACCAGTTCTCTAATTGTGATAATGAGTGAGGCAGAGGTCTCAGAATCAGCCTTTTGCTTTCTGATTAGCCTTACCTTAAATCCCAGCAAAGCAGGAAAATGATCGTGAATTGTCCTCGTGCAGACAAGGGAAAAAAAAAAAAAAAAAAAAAAAAAAACCAAACCTAATTAATTTTTTTTCTTTCCTTGTTAGTTCTAAGAAAAAAATATTCTAATTGTTGCTAAACCAGTGAAAATTTTCCTCATGTATTGGAATTAAATTTTCCTTTTGTGGCCAAGCACCTACAGCTTGAGGACAACCTGATGGGAGGTGGATATTCCAGCTTGGAATGGCCCATCCCATCCACGGAGGAAACCTTGTCCATAAAAAAACCAATTCCTGCTAATGTTTGTAGCGTGGAGATTAAAGTTTGGAGCCTCCAGCTGGCGAGGGCTCTTGTGTTTGTCCTCTCCAAGGCCTGGCACACCTCAGTGACAACTGCAATCCAAAAAAGTGCCAGCAGCTGGAGCTTCCTAACTTGCTTAGAGGCCTCGCTGCTCCCTCGGAGCTGCGGGAGCGGAGTGGATCGGGGGATGACTGCATCCACCTCCGAGAGATCGGCGCAAACATCTCAATTACACCTAAGGAGGAGCATAATTGAGCCGAAATTGATTCAAACAGAGGCAATTAAAGCAAAACTCGGCCCCCCGCCGGGACGCCGAGGCGCGGCTTATTTTGAGCTCATAACCACAACAACAAATCAGCATTACAGAGCAGGATGGCATCCCTGCCCTCCAGCCAGGTTAAACCAGCGGGGGGATGCCCAGCCCTCCCCCGCGGCTCTCGGGGCGCGGAGGGGCCGTTCAGCACCACGGCCAGCGGCGGGGCTCCTGCGGCCTCGCCTGCCTCTCCCTGTCCTCTCCCTGCCCTCTCCCTCTCCCTGCCCTCTCCCTCTCCTTGCCCTCTCCCTCTCCTTGCCCTCTCCCTGCCCTCTCCCTCTCCCTGCCCTTGCCCTCTCCCTGTCCTCTCCCTGCCCTCTCCCTGCCCTCTCCCTGTCCTCTCCCTGCCCTCTCCCTGCCCTCTCCCTCTCCCTGCCCTCTCCCTGCCCTCTCCCTCTCCCTGCCCTCTCCCTTCCCTCTCCCTCTCCTTGCCCTCTCCCTGCCCTCTCCCTCTCCCTGTCCTCTCCCTCTCCCTTCCCTCTCCCTCTCCTTTCCCTCTCCCTTCTCTCTCCTTGTCCTCTCCCTGCCCTCTCCCTGCCCTTTCCCTGCCCTCTCCCTCTCCTTTCCCTCTCCCTGCTCTCTCCTTCTCCCTGCCCACTCCCTGCCCTCTCCCTGCCCGTTCCTTGCCCACTCTCTTCCCTCTTCTTCCCTTTTCCTGCCCATTTCCTTCCCTCTCCCTGCCCTCTCCCTTTCCCTGCTCTCTCCCTCTCCCTGCCCATTCCCTTCACTCTCCCTTCCCTCTCCCTGCCCATTCCTTGCCCGCTCCCTTTCCCTTCCTTCTCCCTCTCCCTCTCCCTGCCCGCTGAGCCCAGGGCTGCCCACAAGGGATGCTGCTCCTCCCGCTGCACCCCGAGCCAGCAGCATTCCCGGCACGGGAATCCCTGCGGTGTTCCCTGCACACAGGGAGCGCCCGGGGCCACTTGGATTGTTCTGCCTGGGGGAGAGACTCCTCGGGGGCTGCGGCTTCCTCGAGAGGGGCAGCACCGATCTCTGTGACAGGACCCAGGGAATGGCTGGAGCTGTGTCAGGGAGGTTTAGGATGGATTTCAGGAAAGGCTCTTCCCCCGGAGGGTGCTGGGCACTGCCCCAGGGAATGGTACAGCCCCAGGGCTGCCAGAGCTCCAGGAGCAGTGGGACACCTCTCCCAGGGATTGTTGGGGTGTCTGTGCAGGGACAGGGGTTAGACTCCATCCATGATCCTTTCAGGGCCTTTCCCACTCAGGATGTTCCATGGTTCTGTGATTCCTCCATCCCATCACAGTGCCATGGCAAGGGCTCGGTGAACGCTGCTTCCCGAGGTTGTTTCTCCATCCTGGAGACTGGGTGGATCCCCACATCACCAGCTGGGGCTGGGAGGGACCACTGGAGGTCACCTACCCACCCTCCCTTCCCGGCAGAGTCCCCGAGCACCTCGCTCAGGGTCGTGTCCACAGCCCCTGCCCATCTCCAGAGAAAGAGGAGAACCAGAGGGAATTCTGAGGGAATTCCTCGACCTTTCAGGTGGAACTTCAGTTCCTGCACCGCCGAGTTTCTGCTCCATCCTCGTGTCACCCCCAGGATCCTCTCCCCGCCCTCCCTGCTCCAGGATGGGATCCACGTTGCTCTGTGTGGAGAGCAAACAAGAAGCATCAATTAGAAGTAATTACCACCCCCTCCCCATAACTTAAGAGGCTAATATTAGCCTTCATTTTTAAGAAAGGTAATTTGACGCCCATAAATTACAATTATAAAAACTTCATTAGAGTCGGTAGCAATCCATCCACCATTGTTCTAATTACACACTGTAGGAGTAATGAATGCTAATGGTTTAATGTACAATAATTACCACAATTGAAAAATAATAATAATACAGAACAACCTCAGTTATCCAAATGTCATGGGGGATGTGGAACGGGTTGGGGTAATCGTGGTTTCAGATAATTGAGGGGCTCTTCAGCGTGATTAATAGGTGATGTGACCTCTGGGTGGGGAATGAGGAGTTTTAAATGAATGCAGCGTGGTCAAGTGAAGGAAGGCACCGTGAGGGGAGGAAAAAATCAGGTATCTTCTGTCTCAGCTTGAAATTTCACCGGACATTTTCGACTTAAAGAAAATTCATTGGGCTTGCAACTGAACTGTGCCACCTCCTGATGATTTCTGGGTGTGGTTGGCAGGGTTTAAAGCAGAAAAACGGGACCATGTTGGAAATGATGGGCAGAGCACAGCTCCAGCCCCTTGCAGAGCACAGACCACACTGATGGAGGTTTTTCCAGGTGGGATGGGGTTTCAGGAGGTCTGGAATCTCACCCTTTGTCCAAAGCAAGCCCACCTGGATTCAGAGCAGGTTTTTCAGGCATTTGTCTTGAACCTCCAAGGATGGGGATCCCACAGTTTCCTCTGCCCCCTATTCCACTGCTCATTCATTCTCATGGTGAATTTTATTTCCTTCCATCCCATCAGATCCTCTTGGAGCAGCCCAGGCTTAGGCATCAATTCCCACAGCCCTTGAGCCAGCCCCGGTTTTGTAAGACATCCCTGGAGGCTGAAAGAAGATCCCATCCATGTCCCAGGGACTGATTAGGAACAATGAATTCTTGATACGCTTCCTCTTTAATAGCATCCTAATTTATAAAAACGCAGATAATATATCAATGGAAATTAACTTCACACTTTCCTTACCCTGGCAGGTTGAGCTGCAGGTGAGTGCAATGTAATTAAGAAATTAAAAGGTAATTTCCACATATGCTTTCTGCTAATCTAACTCGGCAATCATTTAATTTACAGCAGGGGGACTGGCAAGGAGAGAAGCCAAAATAAATAAGATAATGGTGGGTTTAATCGCTCAGTGGAATGGAGAAGGAGTCGAGAGGTGTCTGTGTGGAGCCACAGGGAGAGGTGAGGTGACCCTGCCGCTGCTGCTGATTGAAAACCAGGCTTGCTTTTAATTTCACTTCCAAGAGTTCAGATTTTGAGCCACCCAAGTTTTCTGATTTCTCAAATAATTTTTTGAAAGTTAGCTTTACTTTTCCTCCTAAAATTTTTGTTCTATTTACCGCAATTAATTGTTTCCACAGCACCTGACGATTTTGACTTCAAGATCTCCACAGAAGAGTAAAAAAATTTTTTTTTCTGGATCACGGACTCCTTTCCCGTTCCCAGCAGCTGAGGTGTACAGAGCAGATAACAAGGAGAAGCTTTGCATTGGGAAACCCCTGGGGAAACTGAGGCACGGAGTGACCAAAACCATTTTCTGAGAGGCTGCAGCCCCCAGCGCTGCCATTCCCCTGCCCGGCCCCTCCATCCCGCACCTCTGTGCCCCGGGCAGGATGCAGGGATGCAGGGGAGGATTTGGGCTGAGCACCTGGAGCCATGCATGCCAGAGCCGCCTCAATAGCGGCAGCAGCTCCAGCCGCGGGGCCTCAGCAGGGGATGCTCCTCATGCAGCTCCGGCTTTTTGTTCCCAAACCTGAGCGGGGCGGGGGGGGCTCCTTCCCACCCCCCTGCCTGAGCCCTGCGCCCCTCCCTGCACCAGCTGAGCTGCTTCCTCTCATTCCCCGGGGTCCCGGGAGCATTCATATGGGAGCTTAATCCTCCAGAGATGTGGGGACACGGGATTAGCGGTGGTCCTGGAGAGAGGGGGCCCGGCTGCCTCCCAGCAGCCAGCGAGGCACCGCCGTGCCAGGCAGAGCCTCCTGGAGCCCCATCCTTGGGACGGAAGGAGCAAAGGAGCTGTGCCTCCGTGCCACCCCTGAACGGGGCTGCATTATCCCCTCTCAATAATTTATCTGATGAGTTGCAGCCTGCTTTTGCCGAATGAATAATTCCCAAAGCAGAGGGAGGTTCTATTTGTACTCTTCAAGCAGCTCTAGAAATGGTCAAATAATATTTGCCCAGCAAATTGTTAAACGGCAATTCCTCTGTCACTCACCGAGTCAATTATTCACTGAGCACTTGTTTACCTGGGGCTGGGGCTCCCTGCCTGCCTGTGCCCTGTGTGTGCCCTGTCCAGTCCCTGCCTGTGTCCTCCCTGCTCCCTGCCTGCCCTGGAGCAAACAGGCAAAGGGGTGCACACCTGCCTGCCCCCTGAAACCTGCCCGGGGTCTGTGCTTCCATAGGAATGGGGATGCTGGGAAGCGTGTCTGGAACAGGACAATGCTATCAATGGCCCTTCCCTACCCTTCCCTTCCCCCTTTCAATTTTCCCCTTTTCTCCTGTTCCCCTCTTCCCTTTCCCATTTTCCCCTTCCCTTCTGTTTCCCCTTCTCTCTCTCTTCCCCCCCACACAAATTCCCAGCACAGCAGGCTCCGTGCGAGCTCCATTTCCCACTGTATTTCCCCATGCATGGGCTGGGACAGCCTGGGCTCTCCAGCCAGTAATTCTCTGATTGGAAAATGTTGCAGGGCAGGGGCTGAGGAGGCAGAGGCAGGAGCAGGGAGCCAAGGGAAGGGGGGCCAGGAAGGATGAGATGGGAGTTCTCAAACTGCGAGCCCTAATACCAAGCATGTGGCCATATATTATTTTAATAAAGCCAGCACATCCTGCGCTCACGACAGCTGCTCTTCCCTTTCTCTCATCCTGTGAATCTCATTTATTCCTCATTAGCAAAATCACCTGTTTGTCAAATAGGGACAGAGCTGTAAGACATTAAATTGTGTGAGGGCTGCCGGGGGCCTGGGGAGCGCAGGGAAGAGCAGGAGGAGGAGATCCTGGGCACAGATTGAAGCCAGCACTGCACCAAGATCTCTTGAAGGTTGAGATGGAAACGAGGATTTGGGGAAGTGGATTATCCAGCAGCTTCAAGCACTCTCATTTTCTTTTCCCTCTGCCTGTTCTCAGCATCCTGGGGGATGATGCTGTGCCCAGCACCCGTGTGCAGGGGGGGTTCTGTGCTCACCCCTCACCTCTTGAGGAGCAAACAATTTAAATCCATGGTCACCCACCAGCAAACCATTTTCCCTTTTGGAAGAGGTCAGGTACAAAATTTCTGAATCACCATTATTGGTTTGGGTTTTCTCTAAATCGACAAAGGCGCTGGTGGGACTCTCTGAGAACTGGGGTTTTGATGAATCAGGATTTTCCACTAACATTATAAAAAAGTCCCTGGACTGCACTAAATTAAGTGTCTGTCTCCCCCCCAGCCTGGCAATGGAGCCTTTTTCTGCTGGTTTTGCAGCTTACTCGCTGCTTTTCCTAATGCCAGCCCCAGCTTTTCGCTTTATCAGTTGAGTGACACGAGGAGAAACAGCTGGCTGCAAACCAAGCTTTCTGGTTTGCTGAAATTCTCCCTGTTTTGGGGAGATTTGGAGGTTTTGGTTCAAACTGGATCCCACCCAACCATGTGTGTGGGAAAGATACAGGGAGAAACTTGGGGAGATCTCAGATCCCAGCCCTCCTGCGTGGTTTGGGTGTTCCTGGGGCCTCCTTGCCAAATGCCAGGGGGAAAAACCCGGGCAGCAGCTCTCCAGGAAAGCCAGAAACTCCACATTTTTCCCAGGAGGTTCTGCTGCAGTTTGGCAAACTCCAGCTGGCGTGGGAGGGTTTGATCCCAGCACTGGGATGAGTTCAGGGATGTGCTGTGGGAGGCTGTGACCTGCTCTGCAGCCAAGGGCTGCCCAGGGGACATCTACTACTCCAGTCCTCTGTCCCCAGGTGAGTCTGGGACCTGCAGTGGGCATCACCAGCTCTCAGGATGGCCATTTGTAAACTTGAGGGGAAACAGGGACTAGGAGGTGAAGGAGAGGACATTTGGCACCATTTTTCTACTTCTTTTTTTGTGTACTATTCTCTTTGCTCCTCTTCCTTTGTTTTTCTCTTGTTCTGGCCATCCCTCCATCCTCTCTTCATCATCAATTTTTTTTCTCACATTTTCCTTCCCCAGCACACTTTCCCCTACTTCCACCCCATTTTCCAGCCCTTTCCCCATCCAGCTCCTCTCCCCACCTCTTCATCTCCCCCCTGCTATCAAATCCCTCCTCTTGATCCTCTGCACATCTGCCCATCTCTATCTCACAACTTCTTTCTGTCTCGAGGGACATGTGTGGGGACAGCCAGTGTCCCAGCCTGGTGGCCCACAAGTCCTGGAGCCTCAAGCCCAGCTCACTGCATATCTCAGTCCTTTGGGGGACACGTTGTGAGCCCATCCAGGCTGCCTGCAGGACTGGGGTGGCAACAGGGACCCCCATCCCAGCTTCCAGCTGCCTCTAATGCACCTGCCTGGCTCCTCTCCCCTCTGCAGAGCAGGAAAGGCAGGACCTGCCTGTGCAGGGACCAGGAACCCAGAGCTGGATGTGCTCCTGGTGTCCAGAGGGATCATCCCACAACCCCTCATCCCCTCCAGCCGCTCTGTCCCGGGTGCCAGCGCTGTCCCTGCTCTGCAGAGCAGCCCCATGTCCCCTTCCCCACCCCAGCCATGCCACCGTGTCCCCCGCCCTCGTCCCCCCCTTCCCTCCTCTCTCTCTCTGAAAGTCATCAGGCCTAGCGAGGTCTTCTCCCACTTATGCAGCTCATGAATATTTAACAGCATCTGCTCTGGAGGCGATAAAGCCTACCAATCCTTGACAAATATGGCCTAATCTTTTCAATTTCGGGGTGCAAATATTCCTTCAGAGTCCTGTTTGTCACCTAGATTAATGACTCTGGCTCCCATAAGCCTTTGGTGCTAATTCAAGTGGTGGCTGCGCGGCCAGCGCATGGCGAGGGATGCTGGGGCACATCTGAAGGAGAGATTACTCACTCGAGGGCCCTTCGCTGCAGGGTTTTGTTCCTCCGCTGCCACTGGGGACCAGCAGGGGGGTCTGGGTGTTTGTTTGTTTGTTCCTCTTCGCAGCTCCTGAATATCCATCCCGGTGCGGTGGAGGAGGGATGGTGCCGGCAGGAGGGGGTGGCTCCCCAATTCCTGCTGCTTTTCCCCCGTGCATGGGGTGTGGCAGGACACACGGGTTTGCCTCCAATCCTGGCTCCTCGTTTTTTGAGACCTGCTGCGAACAGCAGCTGGCTGCAGGGCTGTGCTCCCCGTGAAGCTCCATCCCAGGGGTGCAGGCTGAAACTGGGGTACAGCAGGCAGAGAAAAGAGGGAAATCCTTCTCCATCTATTCCAGCAGCCCTGCTCGCATGCTGGTGCCTGCCCAGGACAGGTGGGGGTGCTCAGCTGCTCGCTGCTCGCTGTCCGCAGGTTTTGGGGTGCTCAGAGCCGCAGCAATCAGGTCAGCACCCCGCAGGAGCCCGGGCACAGCAGAGCGGCTGCTGGGGTTTGTTTGCTCCCTGATCACCAGAGGAAAGTACCGAGGGCTGGGAGGGGCTGCAGATCAATGCCGGAGCTGATCAGTGCTATCGACAGCGCGGCTGAGGCGCTGGTGGCCCCCGTTGGCTGTCGCCGTGCCCGCAGGGGCTGTCCCCAGCAGAGGCATTAACAGCGCCAGAAATCGAAGATTTGTTATTATCCAGCAGGGGAGCAATGGCCTGGCTGGGTGTATCCATCACCACTCCGGCCCTCGGGGCTGGGGATGTGTTGAGGTTGCAGATTATTTATTTGTGCTGGGGAGATGGGGGATGCTGGTGGCACAGGGGAAGGAGACTTCTCCTCTGCGCTCCACCCGGATTTGTCCAAAGGTTGATGCCCTGACTGACGGCAGATCGAGGTCCTGGGGTTTGGAGCGTCCTTCAGGTGAAGAGGGGAAAGGAATGTTGAGATTTACTGAAAATTTGCAGGTGAAACTCCCAGCACCATCAGTTTGTGTTGCAAGGAAGCTCCTTGGGATGGGAGACTCTTGGAAAGAAGGTCCAGAGAAACCTCTGGTCCTCTTGATGCAAAACTATTTATTAAATTCTCCCTAGTGGAAGTATCTAAGAAGGTCCAGCCTGGAGGGTGTGAAACCTTTCAGATTCTCATAAATATCTTTATTTTTTTCTCTGAATCAGAAGTGTTGTTAAGGGTGGGACAGCCCCAAACTGATGGCTCAGCTCTGCACCAGGGAACTGATGTTCCCCTGACAAATGACCTGACTTGGGTGGAGGGATGAAGAGATGAAGAGATAGAACCAAAAACCTTTGTCCCATGGTGGCAGCAATCCTGGGTGTACACAGGAAAATGATCCTGAGTAAAATGTCCTTGCTGCTGCTAGATGGGAAAAACTTCCACCTGACACAGGGAACTGCAGAGCACAGTGAATATTTACAGCTCATGGGCAGGAAGGCTTTATTTTTAGTTTTGTTTTACATTTCTGTAGCAGAAAATGCTTCCTCAGCCAGAGAAAAATACAACTGTGGATGAAATGAAAGTATGAAAGCTTTTTTTTTTTTTTTTTTTTTAGCAATAATCAGAAAAATGCTACTTTTCACTAGTTAGAAACAGAAGGGAAACTTCTGAACAAAGCAAAAGAAAAATTCTGGGTTTGTTTCCACCTCAGAATAATTTGGGAGAAAAAACCCCACAATCCTGGTTTCCCAGCTCAGCTCCTCATTTGGGCTTTGCAGCCGGTGGTCACAGCAGTTCTCGTTTTTCCCCGGCTGATCCCACACTTGCTCCGTGCTGGGAATTCAGGGCAGCGTTTGCGGGTCGAACCCCCCGAGCCCCATCCCAAGGGCCAGGAGGGAGGTGCAGCCAAACCCCGGGGGCTCGGTGGAGTTCGGGATTGAGCTGGGAGGGGTGGGGGCCCCTCCAAGGGCAGCTGAAAAGGCCGGCTCAGCAGAATGAAATCCCGCTGCAATGCAAGGGGATGGTCCAAGGGGATTCCTCCACCTCATCCCCTTCCCTACCCCCATCACCCCTTCTGAAAAATCAAAAACATCGCGGCAGGCTCTGGAATTTCCCCTGCCGTGGTGCCTGTGCAGAGAGCCGGGCTCTGCCCTGGCACCGAGGGGCACCCCCGTCCCTCTCCGTGCCCCACGCCCGCTGCGGGGACAGGGACACCGGGCTGCTGGGACACCAGCCGCCTGTGCTGGCATGTCCGCGCTGCTCCCTGCCCCCTCTCCTTCTATTTCTCCGCTCTGAACAGCCTCCAAACGCCTTTGTAATACCGCAGCATCGTTAGGGCCCTCCTGAAACCAGGGCGGGGCGGGGGGAGCGCGGCTCATTAGCCGGCCGCTTTGAAGCGGGCTGTGTTTGGGGTTCATTTGTATGCCGGCAGAAGGGAAACCTCTGTGTTTCAAGGATGTTTTTCTGGAGGGGCTTCCTGGAAACATAACAAACATGACCCCGAGGAGCGCTCCCCCAGCTCGGCGCGGCACAAAGGCAGCGCCAGCAGCGCGGCCGAGTTCCCTTGGAGAGCGCCGGAGCTGCCACGGAGAGAGGCTGTTTGTGGCACAAACCGCCTCTGTCTGAGGGATACAGAACTCCTGGCTCAGCCCCGCATCCTCCCATCCCACCTGTGCCCAGAGGCGCATCTCCTTCCGAGCCACCCACGACATCAGCTGGGACCCGCCCAGCCTGGTCTCCAACAATTCCATGTTGCATTTGGGGCTCTAGGAGAGCGACGAAAAGGGTTATGCAACATATTCCTCGTGCAATGGAGAAGCAAAAGAGCGAGCTTTATTTAAAGCAACGCTACATTTATATATAGGGTAGTACGTGCAAAACAAAATAGAAAAGACTCGTTGGTCAAAGAGGGCAACACCTCTTTGAAAACGTGTTACTGTGTAGGGTTATGGTGGTGAGAGGACACAGTAACACGGCACTCTCTTGCGTGGGGCAAGAAAGGGAGCAAAGAGCAATTTTTTGAAGAAAGCCATGGCTTTAAATAATAGGCTCGTGCAAAACAAAATACAAAAGATTCATTGGTCAGAGAAGGAAACACCTCTTGTCCCAGGCTTTCTCACGAATCCAACAGGTGTTTAGCTTTTGTTATAATTCTTTCTCTTATGTTTACAGTAGAGAAAGGTCTCTAGCTTGGGAAAACACCCTAGCTGAGCCTGAGAAGATTAGATTGAAAAAATCCTTAAGATTTTCCCTGGGCCTGTAGCAGCCACAAAAACCTGCTTTCTGCAAAATATCACAGACACTCACACGGCTCTCACCCTGCAGGTGCATAATCATTGTTATAATTTCTTGTCCTTGTGGAGCCTGAGAAAAGGCTTCAAGGCTGCTTTTTCCATGGTTCCCAGCAGTATCCAGCGACACTTCCAGAGGGCACAAACCAGCACGAAGAGGTGCCAGGTTGGGTTCCTGCTCTGTGCCACAGATCCTGACAAAGCATGGTCAGAGCTGCCGATCCTGGAGGCCATCGCCTCCTGTGCCTCCAAGTCAAAGGAATCCTGAGCTTTAGGGCATTTGGAGGGATCTCAAAAGCCATTCCCAAGGTTCTGTGCCTGCTTGCTGCCCTGCAAGGATGAAGGATGGATTCCTCCATCCCTGCCCAGCCAGCAGGGTGGAATTTCCAGCAGAGGAGGAAGCAACCCTTGATAAACAGAGCATGGATGGCTGTACCACCTCCCTCACCCTCGGTGCCTCCCTTTCTCCTCCTGCTTCTCCCTGGCTCCGTCTTGCTGTGCCTCCCGTTGTCCCCCGCCTCTCCCGCGGTGCCGGTGGCAGGGAGCGCTGGGACAAAGACGGATGGCGGTGACACGGCAGCTCCAGCCCCGGCTGATGCATGGGCAGCGGCGCTGGGTGCTCCTCCTGAGTGCCGCAGATGACGGGCTGACCTCCTCTGCCGAGGGGACAAGGAGGTGTGAAGGGCAGCGTTGTGGCCATTACAGACCCAGGGAGAATCTTAAAGGATATTTCCAGTCTAGCTTTCTCAGGCTCAGCTAGGATTTTTCCCAAGCTAGGGACTTTACTGTAAACATAAGAGAAAGAATTACAACAAAAGATAAACACCTGCTGGATCCGTGAGAAAGCCTGGGACAAGATGTGTCTCCTTCTCTGACCAATGAACTGTCTGTATTTTGTTTTTCACCAACTCTCTTATTTAAAGCCATGCCTTCCTTCAATGAACTGTTCTTTCTTGCACCACGCAGGAGAGTTACTGTGTCCTTTAGCCCCTCTGTAACCCTTACGCAGTACCACAGCGTGGCTTCCCTCGGGGAGAACAGTCCCCGCGTTTTGTCCGTGCTCCTGGAGCTCCTCAGTGGTGTTTTAGGGCATTGTCGCTGTGCTGAGCTCCTCATTTCTGCCAGCAAAGCAGCAGAGTCATCCCAAATCTCCTCCTCCTGCACTGACAGCCCCAGGGAGCGCTGGATCTGAAGATCTCTGTACTTCCCCTCTTCTGGCAAGGCTCTGTCAGCACCAGGATCCAAATTCATAAAACGGCAGAGTTTTGCAAGGACCAGTCAAAACCCAGAGCTGGCAGTGCTGGAGAGCTCTTCCATTCTGTGCAGCCCTCCTGAGGTCCCTCTGTGCCACCTGCACCGAGCCGAGGTGTCCCAGGGCTGTGACACAGAGCAAGCCCTGCCAGAGCTGCCTGGATGGGGCACAGAGGATCCTGGACCTGCTGGACTGGCACAGAGGACCCTGTGGGCTTGTGGAGTCACCTAACAGGGAAGTGATTTCATCTTTGGGATGGATCTCCCTTCATCTTCCCCAAGGCAAACCTGACCAAAACCTTCAGCTTCTCCTTTGGCTCCAGTCCACTGCATTTACAGGATGAAATTCCTCTGGGATATTGTCACACCCTTTGTGTTGAAGATCCAGTGGACTCCAGCCTGGGAAATGTCAGACAAATCCACTGTTCCTCAACCTGCTGTCTCACTATGGCTGGGGGTTTCAGCTCAAAGCCACAGATTCCTGTCACATTTGGCAAAGCAGCTTGCCTAAATAAATGTGTTTTTAACAGAGATACCACACTGG
The DNA here is from genome assembly GCF_029582105.1 of Oenanthe melanoleuca. Classification (NCBI taxonomy): domain Eukaryota; kingdom Metazoa; phylum Chordata; class Aves; order Passeriformes; family Muscicapidae; genus Oenanthe; species Oenanthe melanoleuca. The sequence continues at coordinate 9,627,351 of NC_079349.1, forward strand.
AGAAGTTGGATCATTTCAACTTGCTGTTTTCAACTGAAGTGAAACAAATTCAGATCTTTCCTTTTCCTTTGATATAAGAGTAAAAACACTTTAAAAATAGTATGAGCTGCTTTATTTTTAACCAATCATTTCAGTCAACTCAAATAAAAGAAGGAAAAAATCATGTTGGGGGGAAGAATGAATATTTTTTCCCCAATAAACCAGCCAAGATGAACCAGGATCTGGGAATTTTGGTGCTGTTGCTTGCAAGGAAACTCGGGGAGAGGTGACAGCCCTGGGTGGGGGGCACAGCCAACCATGGCCAAAACCCCAAAGCAGTGTGTGGAGTGAGCAGGTTGTCTGAGCTGGCTCTGCTTCCTCCCCAGGCTGTAATGCTGCCAGGAGAAATGCTTGGAAAAGAGCAAGGAAGGAACAGCCATGCAAGGCTGGACAGATGCGGCCAGTTGGCAGCAGCCGCTAAATTAGCAGCCAATTTCCCGTGCACAACCTGGGGACCTGGGCTTTCAGCTGAGCACATTAAGGCTGGAGCCCCTTTTAATTGCTGCAGATCTTAATGTGTGTCCCTCAACTCTGGGGTCCCTGTCAGCCTGGACAAAGGCAGCTCTCAGAGTGGGGGAAATGCTGTTATTTGCTTTATTTAGGGTCTTGCCCCAGGCCTGGTGTGGGCAGATTCAGGGTTTGGGGCTGATTTCTCTCTCATCCCTACACCTCCAACTCCATGGATACCAAAAGTGGAGGACGAGGCAGGAGTTAAGCAAGGCTGGGGATCAGCAGGGATGCAGCGAGGCCGGGATGTCGGTGCTGGAGGCAGGACACGGAGCTGAGAAAGCTGTGAGACCCTTAGCAGGTCCTGTCAGCCTTATTCACACCTTATCAGATGGGGGAAGCCCAAAGGGCTGTGAGGGAGGTAATTAATCTTGGTCTCGAGCAGAAAGGCTCCTGGAAAGGAGGGGGGAGGTCAAAATGAGGCACGGTTTGAGGAGAGATGGGAACTTGGAGAACGCTTGAATGCTTTTTTTGCCCTTAATGTGAAGTTCACCCCAGATCTGAAGACGCCTTTGTACTTCCCCCCCGATTTAATTTGGATTTTTATTTGGGATCATCAGTTTCTCCTCACCATAAAACACATCATCATCACTGTAAAGCACTTTTATGACACCTTTATCTGATTATCTGAAAGCACTTAATCAGCATTAACTCATTAAGCTTCCCCAGGCCGTGGTGGGAGGGAGGAAGAGGTCGGTGCTGGGCTTCCAGAGAGCATCCCTTGGTCCCCACCTCCACAAGCATTCCCGAGGGAATTCCCTGCTTTCCCCAGGCTGAGGTGGGCAGGTACAAGGGCTCCTTGCTAGGCTGACTTGCAGCACCTTTCAGAGCACCACACAGAGATTTTCAGCCTCCCCAAAGAGGTGCTAGGAGTGGTCCATGGGATGGAATTGGGGTTTACCTGCTGGCACTTGTCCTAAAACAATACAGAGGGTCTCAGAATATAATACAGAGAGTCTTTGACTGCAGAGCAGGACTGAGCTGTTTAAACAACCCCCCCCAACTTGCATGTTTTTGGCAAAATCAAAAATGTCAGAGGAAATACCTGGTTTTTTGTGTCAGCAAGGAGCAAATCAAAAATGTCAGAGGAAATACCTGGTTTTTTTGTGTCAGCAAGGAGCAAATCTCACTTGGGGAGCTGTGGAACTTGCACTGAGTTGGGCCCTGAGGATAAAGGCCTTGAGTATCCCACCCTGAGCAGGATTTTTGTGGAGGGGCAGTGGGAGTGGGATGCTGCCAGTTCCCTCAGCCTGGAATCCCTCCAGGAACATACCAGGACAAGGCCACCCCTACCCACAGCAGCAGCCCTCAGTTGTTCAGGGATGGCCATTCCCCAGCTTCCATGGCAAATTAGAGCCCTGGAAAGGGGTGGTGGGCAGGGCTGCCCATCTGCTCCTCGTTTTGTCCCTCAATTAGGGCTCATTTCCCACGTGCTCACTGTGGTTCATTGGTTTCCGCTTCACGTTCTGCGTGGTTTCCAGACACCACCACACAACAGCTCTGGGCTGTCTCCAGAGAGCTCCTGCCTTTGGATTCTGGCCATCCTGCCTCCCCTCACCTTTTCTTCCTCCTCTTTCCCAACTCTTTGTGCCCCCCAGGCTGGTTCAGGCAGCTCAAAGAGCAGACCCTGCCCAAGGGTGCCAGGCATCCCATGCCTGGGATGCACCTCATTTCACCCCAGTGTGTTCTCACACAGCTCCAGAGCTCTCTGCAGAACCTCCTCTATCCTCTATCCTCTATCCTCTATCCTCTATCCTCTATCCTCTATCCTCTATCCTCTATCCTCTATCCTCTATCCTCTATCCTCTATCTATCAGTGCTTCTCCCCCAGATCCTTGCTTCTTGTGGCAAAGCCACACTTCCCCTGCCATTTCCTCCTGATCCAAACCATTATTCCCTCCTGGCTGTTATCTCCAGCAATCCCATCACCTCTGGGCAGGGATTTTCCCTGCAGATGGGAAAATGCCACCAGGGAAGGTAACACAGCCACATGAACTTTCAAGGTGGCTGGGCTGCCCCTGAGATCCCCCCAGGTCCCTCTCAATTCCAGAGTGCCCAAATCCTCCACTCTTTTCTTCAGCAGAAATTTCATGCAAACATCTCCCTTCATTCAAATCCAGGGCAGCTGGGGTGAGGGCACAATGCTGCTGGGAATGGCACAGGGAAGGAAACCCAGAGCCCAGCAAGGTTAGAGGGTTTGTGGTGAGAAAAAAGGATCAGCTATTTCTGAGACTGCTACAGCATCCTGAGCTGGAGGGGAAAAACATTTACATCTGGAGCCAGAGAGGTGGCTGGTGTTTGACTTTTGTCCTAACTGAATAACATGGTGTGGGTTAGATATCCAGCTTTCACATCCTGGGAAAACCTGCCTGAGTTTAGGGAGTGAGAAATGGAGGTAGATGGGGAAAACCCCAATACTGGTGTTGGAAGGACTTTGGGTGCATGGCTGTGCCCCCATCCCACCCAAGGGTGTGGGTGCCAAGGACCCGGCTCTGCCAGGCTGCTTGTGCTGGGAACTGCCCCTGGGTGGCCTTGGGGACAAATTAGGGGGGTCTCCCACACAGCCCCAGCTGGCAAAGCTGGTGGGGAGCACCCCAGGGCGTGGGGGGCTCAGGAAGATCAGCTGGGGGCTTTGCCCTCCTTGGGTCACTGCCCAGGGGTTTGGTTACACCTCCCACAAACCTCATACAGGGTCAAAGCATCACTTTGTCTCCTCAAATCAAACCATTAGAGATGATTTGGTTTATATAAAATAAATTTTAAAACTGCCTTGGTGTGTCTGTGGGTTAAGTGTGTGTTAAGTAACAGAAGTTCATGAAGGGGTCTCCTCCCTGTTTGAGCTCCTATCCTGACTTTTCCTTGGCTGTCTGGATGGAGGTGCTGCTCCATTCCATCCAGGCATTTTTACCTCCCAAAGATATTATTATTTAATTCCCTTTGCAGCTGCCTGCAGCTCTTGATGGCCAAGCAGTTCTTCGACTGATAAAAAAAAAAAAAAAAAAAAAAAAAAAAAAAAAAAAAAGTTGAGCATCAGTCAGTAAATCAGTGGCAAGAGAAATGCTGAATCATTAAATCTTACACTGTAACCTGCTTTAGCTGGGTTTAGAACTTATATCAGGGTTGTGCATGGAGGCAACAGGCTCTAAAGGCAAAACCAAAATAAAACACTGCAGGGAAAGCAGAGCAATCCCTGGTTTTCATGGTTATGGCCAAGGTAGCTCCAGTCTCTGCCTGAAGGTAAAAAAATCCTTCCCCTGTGAAAATCTGTGGATTTGAGGATTTTGAATTTGTCTGTTGAATTTAGAAATAAAACTATATATTTTTTTAAATGGGGATTTTAAGTCAGGGCCAGAAGGGAATCATGCAAATTCAGGGCTGGTTTCTGAGCCCTGGCTGCAGCTCTGGGTCAGGCAGGTCTGAGAGTGAGCCAGCACTTAGTGTAATCCTGCTTCAACACAGGGAGAGGTGACTCCTGTCCCACAGGCTGCCTGGGACACCCAGACAGGACACAGAGACTTCCAAGTGCTCATCCTCCCCATTCCACACCCCATAAATACATCTGATCCAGGCTGGTGGGAGTGAGAAGGAAAACTCAGCCCTGGAACACAGCAGCTCTTTCCCTGCTCACAGCCTGCCTTTTCCCTCCCTCTTTAGTACATGGAGAAGTGAGTTTCTAGAAGATGTTGGGCAAAATACCCCTGAGCAATCCTGTGCTGGGGAGCTGCTGCCTTCACAATCAGCAGCTGTTTGCTCCCTGTTTGAGCCTCTTGCCAGCAGGATGGATGTGGAGGAAGCTCTCAGTGAGCTGCAAGGGGATGATGGCACTGACAGAGCATCACTCCAGAGCTCTGTCCTGCCCTGTGGAGGCTCTTTTCCTGTGGACTGGCCTCAATTCAAACCTGGGTGAGGGGATCTCACTCCTGCTGTCGTTTCCTCAGAGCAGTGATATTTCCTGAAGACTTTTTGCAGTTTTTCAGAGGGAAGGAGCTGGAGGCTCCCTGAGCTGCCATGGGCATCTTCCTCCAGGCTGGCACTGCAGATCCTCAGGGAGCACACAGCCAGATGTTCACATCAAACCCTAAAATCAGAGACCAGCAGGTGAGTGTGCAGGGAATGGGGTGCTGACAGAGAGAAGGTGAAGGGAAGGAGGGAAGGGTAGGGTAGGCACAGGGGAGCACACACCGGTGGATCCAGTAGACAGGAGGCACATCGGTGCATTATCTCCTCTTTTCCTCCTCCCTGGAGCAGAGGAGAGGACAGCCAGCCCTGGGGCAGGCAGGGCAGCCCAGCAGCCTCCAGGGCCATGGGGCAGAGCAGGGGGAGCTCGGGCGGGGGTCCCAGCCCGCCGTGGGGTGCCCGGCCGGCCCGAGCGTCTGTTCCCTTTGAAGTGGGGAGTGCCGGAGAGGATTTGGCAGGTCGGCACTTCTGCTGCGCGGCAGCCTCAGAACAAGAGGATTGGCTTCCCTCCCCGCAGCACATGGCTCCCCGCCCCTCAGGCTCCCCGTGCCCAGCCGGCAAGCCCCCGCAATCCCCCCAGCCCAGCCCCATTGTCCCCGAGTTGCCTCCTTCCCCCTCCCCACCGCTCCCTTCTCTCCCTGGCAAATTCTCCCCCTCCTCCTGGATCCAGCCGCTCTCATAATAGCATCCTTTTCATGGAGACAAATTGTCCAGCCGGGGGCTGCACCTGAGGGCTTTCGCCCTTTAACAAATAGCCTTTTAATTTTCTGCCAGAAGGGCATGGAGAGGGGGGGAGAGGGAAAAGGGGGGGCTGGAGAGGGGGTTGCACAGAGAAGAGAGAATCAATCAGACATCCATCTTCATCATTGCTGCCAAGGGACCATTTGCACTGGCTGGATGCCCCTGGGGGAAGGTGGGGTGGAAAAGAGAAGACGTTGGGGTGAGGGGGAGGCAGGAGGCGGTGAGGGGCTGGGGAGGGAGGCTCCCCAAATCCACATGGAAAGGTTGCCCTCCAGAAAAATAAACAGCAGCCCTTGGAGCCCAGGGAAGGGAGGAGAGGGTTGTTTTCCACTCTCCAAAGAGGTTGGGTCAAGCCCAAAGGTAAGTCAGCAGCTCTGGGCCAGGGCGAGCAGCAGCCACGGGGAGCCAGCTCAGGCCATGGGAGATCCCCATTCCTGTCCCCATGGAAATGGGGAACTCCGGGTGAGAGGAAGAACAAAGAGACACGGGGAGAAGCTCCACCAGCACCTTCTCCTTCCAAGGTGATCTCATAAAAACAGCACACACAGCTTCTACAGCAAGGCAGAGGGGTCAGAAGAGCTCGGAATTCTCCTCTCCCTGGTGCTGGACTGCAAGGAGAGAGCCAGCAGGTGAAACCACCACATCATTTGCCTCTCCTCTCCTCCAGATCCTCTCCTGCAAAGGGATATCAAGCCATGGTATCAGTTTAGCTGGAATCTGTCGCCTCTCCCACCAAAAAAAAAAAAAAAAAAATCAGCAAGAAGGTTAATTAGATGTTTGCAATCCAATTTACGTCTTGTTTGTGAAACCAGCATTTCAGCTGTAACCCAGCCTGGGAGCCCCCCGTGCCCTCGCTCTTTTGCTAAATTTATTTCACAGCTTTGCAGAACTGGCTCAGCCGGGTCAGAACTCTTCCATTATCATTTTATCGCTGCCTCTTACTCTGTAATTACAAGCTGCTTCCCTCACTCCCTCCCTCCTCTCCCTCCCCAGCCCCCTCCCAGCACAAGGTGGGAGATGCTGGTCTTGCTTTAAGCTTCTTCCACGATTTGTCTCACCCACTGAGGCTGGGGACAGCTTGGCCCTGCTTTCAGCAGATAAGCCAGGGAAGGTGGCTGGGGAAGCAGGGGGAGGATGCTGCTCTCCAGTGCCCCCTCCCCAAGGATTAAAATATTCAGATGCACCGATGAATAGCAATGAGAGCTGGAAATGAAGGCCTGGAGACTCGGTGTTGGAGAGGCTGGAGTGAAGCTGGCAGGAAGGAGCTGAGCTGCAGAGCAGGGGAGGCTGTGGCGCATCCCCTCCTGTGTCCTGGGCTGACCCTCAGCTGTTCCCAGGGACTGGCTGGGAAGGTTCTGGTGGGAATGGGCCAAAACTGTCCCAGGGCAGATACTGAGATGTCCAGAACTCCCATCTATGCCCTGTGGAGGTGTGCAGAGAGGCTTTGGGAGCCCTGCTGGCCAATATTCCCAGCAAATTCCAGCAGGAGGGAAAGGTCCTTGAGGAGCATCTCAGATGCAGAGCCAGGAGCCAGCATCTCCCTGGGCTGCTCTGTGCACACAGGACAGACAGCCATGGGGACTGGCAGGGCCACCAGAGGACTGTCCCCTGCCAGCAGGGTCACTGGGGGAGGTGCAGGACACACACCAGGGACCCTCTCCCCCCTTGGCATTCTATCCCAGAGCTCCCCAAAGCTCCAGGCTCCAGCAAGGGGAAGGAGCCACATCCTCCCCAGGGAAGGACCAAAACTCAGGCTGAGGGGCTTTCCTGGGAAAGCCCAGGGAGAGGAAGGGACAGGCAGAGGGATGCCCACACCTCTGGGGCTGTGTAACATCGTGGCTGTGGGGATGAGACATCACAGGACTCCAGAAGGGATTTTGGGATGGAGGTGGGCACTGTCCTGGGAGAAAGAGCCCTGCCTTGCTGTGTGGATGCAGCTGGACACAGCCAGCAGGGCCCTGCTTTGTTGTGAAATTTGGCTTCCTTTCAGTCACCTGTGAGCATGACTCAGACATGAATACACACACACAGGGCCAGCTCAATTGCCCATGAGAAGGTTCATGTAATTAACAGGCAGCCAGCTTTTCTTTCCTGTGACAAAGAAAGGATGGGGAGGGCTGGGGGGGGATTTTTCTGTACCCATCCCCTGAGAGCAAGTTGCAGCAGGACTGTTCACAGGAGCAGGGGGCAGAGCACAGCCTGTGAGCAGGGAGGGATGCACCACAGGCCCCAGATTTCCCTTCATGCACAAACTGGTCCTTTCCCATCCTTGGGAGAGTTAAAACCTTTCCTCTGCTAAACCCAGTGCAGGGAGCCCCTGTTTGATCCAATGGCACAAGGATGGATCTTTCTGCTGTGCTGGAATCCCCCCAGGATCGCTGAGGCCAGCATTTAACTCACATCCATCACACACCCACACCAAAAACACCCAAATTCCCAGCCCTGGAGCACACCTGGCTCTGCCCACGGTGTCCCCAGCCACACAGCCAGCAGCCAGCACAAAGACACCTCGGTCCCTCCCTAAAACAAAGATCAAAGCCCTGCTCGGAGCTGAGGATGCCACCCCCTCCCGCCGCTGCTGGAGGAACATTAAAACCCCATTAACCTGGGGTTGCTGTTAATCATGCGACATTACCCAGTGGGGACAGCCCTGACGTGTGAGTGCCCGGGCTCCCCCGGCCCGGCTCCAGGTGACACAGGCAAGGTGGGATTGCTTTATAACCGTGCTCCAGATAATGAATTTCCTGCACGAGGCAGCGCAGGAAGGCTTGGCTGAGATTGGAAATAATCAGCCCGAGGCAAGGCAGGGAGCGGGCTGCAGACGCCTCTCACCCTGCGGAGGATAATCCCCTTTGTGGCTGGGCTGAGGGCAGGGCGAGCAAACCACGATTTATCATCGGCTTGAACCACATCCATCCTCTGCAAGATGATTTCCAGCCCTGCTGCTGAGCAAACCCGACGGCAGGCAGAGGTCCCAGGACAAAACCAACCCTGGAGCTCGGGAGATGGTCACTGCGGGACAGAGGGGACACCTGCAGCACACACTGGCCAGGCTGATGCCAGGAGAGCAAAGCCTCTGCCTGCACATGGCCACGGAGGCTGAAGCCCCATCAAGCCCTCACAGCTCCGTGATATTAAAGCTTTCCCCTCATGCATAGAAGCAGGCAGGGGGGCTAATTGCTTCTTATGACACTATAATGGTAGGACTATTTACACTAGATTAAAATCCAATTCATAATGAGGTATAATAACTTTGCAAATGCCAGGATTTGTCAAAGGGTGAGGAGCGCCACCGACACAGAGCTGAGCAGCCTCGGACTTGGGGTCTGAGCCCTGCCATGGCAGGAAGGGGCTCTTGGCACGGTAGGGTGGGGCTTTGCTGGATTCTCCCTCTGTGGTTGCTTCTTCCATAGGTTAGGCAGAAGGGATGGTGGAAGGGATGAGCAGGACCCTGGAACAGCCTCACAGCCAAGCAGACAAAGGCACTGCCCAGAGCAAGGGGCTCTGCAGTGCCTGGAGAGGGGAAATGGGTTAGACAGCAAGAGGCTGGGTCAACCACAGAGCTGCTGGGCTTTACCTGAGGAACAGAGCTCCTTCCCAGGGAAGTTTTGTTCCGGATGCTGATAAACCAAAGTCACGTGGGGATCCAGCTGGGCAGCCTGTGCACCAGGATCAGGCACTCCTGTGGAAATGTCCCTTGCTGGATGTCACACACCAGGCCACACCCTCAGAAACTCACCCAGTGACGCTTCCCAGCCACCCCAGCCCCCCTCCAAGGACAGAGCACACACACCCCAGCACTGCCCTCTCCCCCAGGTGGTGCTCCTGCAGTCAGGGGGGAGGTTTGTCCTGCAGGAAAGGCAGGGCTGGGGCTGATCCAGCTCAGATTTGCTCTGTGCCTCTCCATTCCGTGTTTACGGATGTGACCTTGAATGAGCCCAGCCACACATCACTCCTGACGTGCTCAAAAGAGGTATTTATTTATTTATTCCCTGCCAATGACATGGACTGGTGGTGCCCTCTGAATTCCAAGTAGGGCTCAGCTCTATTTTGATAGTCTGGTGGCTCTGCTGGAGAACAGACAGAGGAAGGAGCCCAACAAGCCTCATTTACAGAGGGAATGCTGCTCCCCAGGTCCCAGGGCTCTGTGCAATCCCTGGATCCTGCTGAGTGGGTTCCATGCAGTGCAAGGAATGGAACTCAGGTGTCCCATGGTCACAGAGGTCTTCTGCTGGGTTTCAGCCCCAGAGAGTGCTCCAAGGCCTTGCCATCACCAGAGTGGGAGCTGCAGAAGACAAGTCCCAGGCTAAGTGGAGATGAGAGGTGCTCAGGTAAGTGTGAGCTCTGGGGTGCTGATGTGAGCCACTCTCCCAATGCCACCAAGCTCTCCAAGCCTTCCCACACCCCTGTTTGCATCCCAAACCAACCATCTGCTGAAAAACCCGACAGCAAAACCTCCAGAGAAGCAGCTCTTCAGCACACAAGGCTGTGAATTTGTCACTCGTCCTGCTGGACACTCAGTACCCCCAGCTTGTGACTGCTGGGTCACACACACCAAGGACAAGGAGAGCTGGAAGGAATATTGATTTTCTGGAGGGTGAGGCCCTCTCCTCTAAATAAACTCCTCCCTGATGGGATCACTGAAGAGCTACCCTGTGCACAGGAACAGGAGGAGAACTGAATTATAAAAATAGCAAAACCCTTAACCCACCCTGTGCTCAGAACAAAATCAGCTGAGCCTTGAGTACAACAAAACCAAAGTGAGTTGTACCAAGCTCACCTTCAGCTCAGCAAAGGGCTCTTCCTGGAGCATTCTCCCCATGCCCAGCACCAGCATGGCCCATTAGCAGGGCACAGCAAGGCCATTCCAACCTCTCCAAGAAATGTGAGTGCTCCTGGTTGGGTTGAAGACTTGTCCAGCAGCTCCTGGTGGTGGCAGAGCCAAGAGAGCCCTGGCAGCCACAGGGATGGCCAAGGAACCCTCTGGGAGGGCATGGAGTGCCCACAAGGGGAGCAGGTGTCTGCCAGGTGGGGACAGCTCACCAGCACCATGGAACAGGCACCTGGACAGACCCTGCCTCGTGCTGGGGCACCCCAAAAAACAGAGCTGCTCCTCACACTGTTATAAAGATCCTTCCTAAGGGGAGGCAGGAGATGCTCATAAGGTCACCCCCCAGCAGAACACACAGATGTTGGATGTAGAAATATGTGCAAGCTGTAAAAGAGGAGGTGTCAGGGAAGCCAGCAGAGGGAATGGGCCCAGGAACACCTCTGACCACATGGCACCTCCAGCATCAATCCAAGAAGCTCCTTGGCCAGAGCTGGAAACAATTATCTTCTGGCAAACGTGCTGCCCTTCCACTCACCAGCACTGAAAAGAAAAACACCACTTTGCCCATTCTTTTGTGTTTGTGAGAGGGAGAGCGAGCAGGAGAGGGCAGTGGAGCAGAAAAGGATGGAAGGGATGGCACTGCATCCCAATTGGAAAGAGCCAGTGGCCACTGCCCAAGTAAAATTCCGACTTTATGACATAATGGGCTTTTTCTAACCAGCGTTTGCTATTAACTTCAGCACTGGCTTAAACCCCTTGGCCTCAGGCACAAGCAAAGCAGAGCTCACACACTGTAAATGTTAATACTGCTTTAGCACTGTAATAAGCTAAAAGGTGGATGCAAGATCTGGCACATTAATTCCTTTTTTCATCTTTTTAGCACATTTCAGGGTAATATGAATAATAAATATTTGAGCTCGTGAAGGTTAACAGATGGATAACCCTGGAGACTGGGACTCCCCAGGTAGGAAGGCAGCAGTTCCTTTCCACATGTCAGTGTCTCCAGCAGCCAGCCAGGGAATTTGCCTCCTCTTGGGAAGTCAGAGCTTCTTCTTGGCAGGGAAATGTTTGACATTAAACTTGTTGCCTGGCACACTTGTGTCAAATGTTTGGGCTGGGAAATAAGCAGAGGTGGATATTTCCAACCATCACAAGGCAAACCTATGGAGAGAGGGAAACCTTCTCCATTCCAGCACAAGCTCTGTTCCTGTTGAACAAGAGCCAGGTCTGGTCAGCAAAGGGCTCTCAAAGCTGTTCAGGCATCTAATTCCTCATGCAGCCAGCTGTGGATTCACCTGGCCTGAGGCTTGGTGGCAGAGCAGGGAGCTGAGCATGCACCTCCAGGGTTTTAAACTCCAGCTGAGGGGATGTCCTAAAGGCAGAGTGCTGCAGGACCTGACCCAGATATCACCACCAGCCCCAAGGCTCCTGACCTGGCCTTGATTTGCAGGTCCTGGGTCTAAATTGCAAGGCTCTGATGTCTGTCAGGCAACAGCCACACATCACCCTGAGGAGAGCAGCTGGGTGAAAAGCTCTGTGTGAGCTGGCACAGCCCTGCACATCACCTCTAGATTACAAAAACATGGAGAACAGGACTCTGGAGGAGGTCACTCTGCTTTGGCACCCAGTCAGGTGCCCCAGGTCATCCCAGAGCCATGTGGGAGTTTCCAGGGAAGCAGCCTAGAACAGATGAGGAAAATCTTCTAATCCCAAACAAGGACCATGTCAGGAGAGAAAGGATAGGTCTGGTGGCCCAGGGAAGGGTTTGAAACCTGTGCTTGGAGAGCAAACACTGGAACACCAGAATTCCCAATCAGCAGAGACCTGGCAGGTAGGAGCACTTGCTGGGAGAAAAGGGCTGAGGATGAAGTGTGACTCCTTGGGATGGAGGATGTGGGGCTTTCCCAGATTCCATCTCCTCTTGCCACTTTGTCTTCCTGACCCTCATGGTACAGACAATGTCTGACAGGCCATCTCACTGGGAAAGCCCCGATATTCCAGCAGAAATCCTACTGCCACTTCCCTCTGTGGTGCCAGGCAGGTGGACAGGAGCGCTGTGACACTGGGACAGCCAGGACACAGCCCTTGCCCTGGTGGCAGCGCTGGCTCGGCTGTCAGGATGTGTCACCGGAGCTGCAGCTGCAGGAGGAGGGTCCTGGCTGTGCAACAAAGGCGGTGCAGGGCTGGGATGCCCGTGCTGCCCTGGCAGAGGTGCTGCGGTCCCAGCTCACATCCCTGCTGCTCCCAGCGCGGCAGGAAACCGGGACGGGCAGAGAGCTGGGCTGCTGCTGCCCGGGGAGGACAGAGGGCGGGGGACACGGGCAGGGCAGGGGAGCCAGGAGGGTGTGGGGGTGCCCTGGGACCTGCAGGAGCAGCCCCTGGAAGAGCCCGGGCAGGTGGAGCCGGGGTTGCGGGCGCTGCCCACCCTCCGCCGGGCGCGCTCCCATTTGCGCGTTCTCGTTCCCAGAGCCCCGATCCGGGGAGGGGGAGCTGCCCTCGCCCTTTGGGATGAGGGCTGGATGCTGTGCCAGTGCAGCCCCCGCTCTTTGGGATGAGGGCTGGATGCTGTGCCAGTGCAGCCCCCGCCCTTTGGGGTGCAGCTGGATGCTGTGTGAGTGCAGCCCCCGCCCTTTGGGGTGCAGGAGGATGCTGTGTGAGTGCAGCCCCCGCTCTTTGGGGTGCAGGGGGATGCTGTGCCAGTGCAGCCCCCGCCCTTTGGGGTGCAGCTGGATGCTGTGTGAGTGCAGCCCCCGCTCTTTGGGGTGCAGGGGGATGCTGTGTGAGTGCAGCCCCCGCCCTTTGGGGTGCAGGAGGATGCTGTGTGAGTGCAGCCCCCGCCCTTTGGGGTGCCAGGGAGGATGCTGTGCCAGTGCAGCCCCCGCTCTTTGGGGTGCAGCTGGATGCTGTGTGAGTGCAGCCCCCGCTCTTTGGGGTGCAGCTGGATGCTGTGTGAGTGCAGCCCCCGCTCTTTGGGGTGCAGCTGGATGCTGTGTGAGTGCAGCCCCCGCCCTTTGGGGTGCAGGGGGATGCTGTGTGAGTGCAGCCCCCGCTCTTTGGGGTGCAGGGGGATGCTGTGAGTGCAGCCCCCGCCCTTTGGGGTGCAGGGGGATGCTCTATGAGTGCAGCCCCCGCCCTTTGGGGTGCAGGGGGATGCTGTGTGAGTGCAGCCCCCGCCCTTTGGGGTGCAGGAGGATGCTCTATGAGTGCAGCCCCCGCCCGCACCCCCCGTTCACACTCGCCGTGCTCAGCGCTGCGTGGCCGAGCCCCCTCCCCTGGCAATCCTTGGGGGATATCAAGGGCAAGGAAGAGAAGGGTTACCTGGAGGAAAGGGTTGCTAAGCAACCCCGACCCCCCCCCCCAAAGCACCGCAAACCCAAAACTCGTTCCAGGCCTGCAACCAGATTAGCATATTAATGAGGCTGTAATTTCCCCGGAATTGTCTGCACGTCTATGCCCGCTCACAGCACACTGGCCCAGGAGTTTGCTATGCAAATAAACTGGTTTTACAGGCTGTGGCTTAATTAACTCATCAAGTTCATCTTCCTAACAAAAAAGGCAGACTAACTGCGGATTAATGGACCTGTGTTTGCTCTTCTTTCTCTCCCCCTCTCACCCGCTCCCTCCCCGAGGCACTGCCTCCCCGCAGATCCTTCCATCCCCGGCCGCTCCAGCCTCGATGCTGGGGAGATCCTCCAGCCTCACAAGGAGATAAATCCTGGGAAAAGAGATGGGGGGGAAGGAATCTTAATACCGCTTCCAGCAGAGTCGGGGAGGTTTCCTCATCGACTTCAAGGGGAATAAGATGGATCAGGCCTCAAGGATGGCAATTACGCCTTCAGTCGAAGCTGGCAGGTGACCACTTATGAGAAGGAGGTGGCACATCGTGGCGCTGTCGCTTTAAAACGCTTGTCTGTGCGCGGATCAGGGGTCGGGGATTTTGGGGAGGCGGATTAAGGTTCCGTTTCTAGGGGAGCTCTGGCAATCCTGCTCCTTCCCTAACGGTGCAGGGTCAGAGCAGGCAAGAGGGATGCTCTCCCTCCTGGGTTAATTAGAAAGGCTCTTCCTGCCTGCATCCCATGCTCAGAGGCAAGATGCCTTTTGAAGACGACCCCCAAAAAAGGTAAGTATAAGGATTTGCAGAGTCACTGAGGGAAAGTTCACGTGGCCAAAAGTCTGTATTCAACAGCAAATCCCCGGCCTGGGGAGCTTCCTTTGAACATCAACACCGTTATGATTTCACCTCCCCATCCCTACTTCCCTGGGAAGAAGGAAGGAGTTTCCTGTGGAGCCTGGACGGGCTGGGAGCAGGAGGAGCTGGCAGGGCGTGCTCAGCCCCCAGGCTGTGTGTGGAGTGACTCCAGCCCGAGATGAAATGTCTGAGCGGCTCTTTTCCCTTTTAATTCCAGCTGTATTGTTAGTTAATTGTAGTTTGACCTCCAGGGAGGTTTTCCACGGCTCAGAAGGTGGCCTGGGATACCGAATTCAGAGCCTGGGGTGGGAATTCATAGCGTGGATTGTGCCAGCCCCATGCACAGAGCCCTGAGGAGTGCAGAGCCCCTGAGCAGTAAAATATCTGCAGGGAGGGGTCTGGGCATGGACCAGGCTCCTCTTGAAGTGCCAAGCAAGAGGACAACGGGCAGGGACTGGTGCCCAGGGAATTCCACCTGAACATGAGAAAAAGCTTCTTCCCAGTGACCAAGCCCTGGAGCAGGTTGCCCAGGGAGGCTGTGGTGTCTCCTCACTGGAGATATTCCAGACCCATCTGGACATAGCCCTGTGCTCTGGATGACCCTGCTGCAGCAGAGAGCTGGGCCAGATGACCTGGCTGTGGTCCCTTCCATCCTGACCCATTCTGTGACTCGGTGAGCCCATGGCCATCCAGCTCGGGCCCTTGGCTGCCCAGCCGTGTGGCCACAGCAGATCTCTGCTGATCGCCCTGCAGCCACACTCCCACAGCCCCTCCCTTGCCCCCAGGCTGCTGCAATCTCCCCATGCCATCCCCCACAGCTTTTGGGGTGGGAAGGGGCTGGTTTCCAGCCAAAGACCTTCTGGCTGCTCCAGGCTCTGCACCTTCTCCTCAGGAAAGCCCTGCAGAGCTTCACACCTCCCTTGAAAGTCTGGAGCATTCAAATGGCACTCAGCTGAAGACCATCCCTCTTCCAGCCACAGCTGCTTTGGAATGGATTTAAGCTGAGGCTTTCTTGCTAAATTTGGTTTAGACCAGACAAAGTTATTGAAAAAAATCTAACTGTGCTCAGAAGCTTCTCTGCATTCACAGGAAAATGGACTGGCTGACCTAAAAGGTCTTTTCCATCTCTAATTTCTGTGCTTGCATGATTCATTCCTCTTCTTTGAAGCTGTTTCCAACACGAAACGTCTCGTCAGAGGAAAAAAACATTATACTAAATAATCTTTTTTCATTTCCTCTCCTCATTGTCAGACCTGGGAGAGGTGAGGGATGTGGCTGCTCCCACATGAACCGAGCAGCAGAAGAGAAAAGGCAAACCAGGATTCAGCTTAGCAGCCGAGGAGGAAGCTGCTCGTGCCGGGTGGGGTGGGAGGAGTTGTGCTGGAGACATCCTTCCCAGGAGCACAGTTGTTCCTCAGTGTCTCAGAACGGGAGAAAACCCTGAGCTGGGGAGCACCAGCCATCTCCCAGGGGTGGGGAATGGCCCCATCCCAAGGGAGGAGAGGACATCCCTCAGACTGCTGCTCCCAGGAGACAAAATCACAGCTCCTCTGGATGCTCTTGGGAATCAGCTGTGGGCTCAGCATTCTGAACATCCTCCAGGAGTTTCTCTCCTAAGAGCTTGCCCAGTTTCCTCTCAATCCATTCAGGAGTTCTGGAGATAACTGCTTGCAAGAAGCACAGTTTGTCTTAAATCTCACTTCTGCCACCTTCACCTGAAGGCATGAAATGGGGTTTGGTCCCCCCTGTCTGCTTGGAAATGCTGCCAAAGACATCACAGAACCTCAGAAAGGAGGCACAAAACTCCTGAGGTCAGCCAAGACATTCCCCTGGGAATGCACAAGTGCACCTTTCCATCCTGCAGCAGCCCTGCATGGGGAGGGAACTGGGAATCACCCCAGGTGAGGGCACAGGGACAGAGCCCTCGGCTTGTGGCCACCAGGCCACTCCTCAGCCCCCATCCCAGTCCCTGAGGCACTGCCCTGGTCCTGTAAACCCATCCCTGGATCCCTCTGCTCTCCGGATTTCTGATGCCCGGTGCTGGGTTGTCTCTTCTCCCACGGCTCTCAGGTGACTCCCTTCTCATGAGGGACAAACTGAAGTTCATCCAGTTATTCCTGGTTTTCCACTGGATAATGCCTTTTGTTCCTTTCCCACATGTTCAGCAGTAGACACAGGGTGATGTTCCTGCAAAAAATCTACTTTCAACTGGCTTCTGCTTTAAAACTTGAGTAGGAAGTTGGATTCAGGCTCATGCCAGGGGATTTGCAGAAAGGCTGGGGAGCCACTGGTTTTGGGGCTGGCACCCCAATAAAAGGCACTGATCAGGATGGGAGGGCAATGGGGGACAGAGCTGCTGTCCCCAAAATCGGGGGCAGAGGGGAAAACAAAAGGGACAAACCCCTGCAGGAAGGCAAACTCAGCATCTGATCCTGGCTCACTTTTCAATGAGGTTTTGCCAGGGATTTGGGGATCAGAGGTGGTTTGAATGATAATTACCCATCTTCAGCTGTCACCCAGGAGGTGTTTATGTGAAGAATTGTTGTGACCATAATATAGGACTTTCAGCTCTTTTTATTTCGTTGATTTAGTGGATTTTCATTCTCTTTTATTTTCTGGAAGCACTATAAACCCAAAGTCCTCCAGCATCACCCCTCTCTGCAAAATGCAGATTTATTTTTTATTTTAAACAAAGACTAAAGCTGAAGTGCTTACAGGCAGGGAATCACCCAAAATTTGAACACTTGCCAGGTACCATTTCTACCCTTAAGAAGTACCAATCCTTTTTCCAGATGACATTCCAGGACATTGATTTTTTTTTTCTTTTCTCCAACATCTCTGCTACTTCAACAAAAGGGAGAAAATGGGTTTTCTTATACAGAGGCAACCCAAGAGGTGGAAAGCTGGATGTACACAAGCTGAGCTTTGAAATTAAAATCTGCCCTTTTCAGATTAACGAGGAGAGTGATAAAACAAGGGGACGAATTTACAGAGGGAGACATCAACCCTCAGCTGGCAGGCGGCCACAGGGGAGGCTGCTGCCTGCCCACAGGTTGTGGGGCAGGATGCAAAAATCACCCCCAGCTCACACTCCATGGGAGGTCAGGCTCCACACTCGCTGGGGTCCCTTCTGGCCCTAAAATCTATGAATCTATTGAGGCTCTGAGGCTTAAAAAGCAGCAGCTGCTCCTACGCAGCACCTAGTTCTCATAAGCATTTGGAATAATGGATCCATATTGTGCCAATGCATACTAATGTTAATATACATTTGCAGCACACAATGTGAAGGCTTTGGAGACACCCAGGTGTCAGATGGAATCAGTGTCACTGCCACACCGTACCAGGACTCTGCCCCAGGTCCCTGTTGGCTTCTCCAGGGGAAAGCTTTTGCTTCTTGGAAATTATTGTGTTTATCTCTCATGTTTCTGTAGGGGAAAAAAAAAAATTAAAAATTGTAAAGGAATTGTACCAGGCCCACGGCAGGATTGGTGCTGAGGTTTGCAGCCAGCCAAAGGCTTGCACGGGGTTTGGGATGGGGATGGGAGGGAAAACAAGGAGAGGAGCTGTACCAGGTGTGCCCAAGGAGTTCAGAGGTGCAGCCTTCTGCTCTCCCTGGTAATCTCCTCGCAGGCACCAATGTGAAGAAATTCGGAGCTGGGGCTGGGCTGCTCCCAGCTCTGTCCCTGCTGAAGTCTGGAGAAGTTGTACAAAGCATTTGAGAGCCAAAGACCTGAGCCCGGGTTTAACCCCTCCAGGTGTCCAGTGCAGGCTCAGGTCAGACCCTGCAAAGGGGAAATGGGTCTGTAGTTGGTGCTTTGGGATTGTGGGGGCCCAGGAGGAGCAGGGTCCCCCTCCAGCCCCACTCCCTCCACACAAGCCCTGTGTGGGTGTGCGAGTGAAGCACTCTGAGTGTGGGGGTGTCAGGGGCAGCTTTGCAGCCCAGACCTGCCCTGGGTGCTTTGTGAGGGTTTAGGGCATGTGTGGAACACCTTCACATCCATACATACCCACAGATACCTCTTCTTCTCATCATTAGCATCAGCCTGCCCTAAAATCCCTGCTCAAACTCCCTTGTCCTGCTGATATGAGCCCACACAGGAAGCTGCCCATTTCTTTGGGGGAACTCAGGACAGCAGCACAGCACCCAGCAAGCCCTCAACTGTTTGAGTGCTCATTATTCCAGTTGTCCAGTCAGTCCCAGTGCTCGGGACAAGGGGATTTTGTCATCACCCAGGCACTGCAAGGGTTAAGGCTGACCCTGCCTTGGGGCTCACCCAGGCTGGACTGATCCTTGGCCATCCCTTTCTCCCTTTGTGAGTAATTACTTCCAATGGAAAAGCTAAACCTATGTCCTTCTCCTACTGGTTTGGTTTTTTATTTTCTCCTTGGTATTAAAAAAAAAAAAAAAAAAAAAAAAAAAAAAAAAGTAAAACCTATCAGAAATATTTTTTTAAAAAATTAAAAAAAAAAAAAAAAAATAAACCAACAGCATCCCAAATCCCTAGGGACTCGGATCCCTTTTAAACCCTGCACAGCCCCACAGAGTACCCTGCTTCTGGATCTTCTCTCCTGTCTTCCAAACGCCCTGGGAAGCCCGAGATATCCAGGTATCATTGGGGTACCCCCTCAATCAGAGCATGCGGAGCTGTTTCCGTGGTCCTGATTAAAGGAGGCAGGTGTGCATTTCCAGCGAGGACCTGTCAGCAGAAGGGAGCGGGGATGGCGGAGGGGAACGGGGGAGAGAGAAGGCAGCGTGGCCCTGTGCCCAGGTGACAGTGGCAGCCCGAGCACAGCCAGCACAACTGCACATTAGGCAGCTGATGAGGTTAGGGAGGTCCTGTGCAGCCTTCCCGTTCCCCGAGGCAATGGAGGAATTATCCCATCCCTGCCCAGCACCAGGCGCTCCTGCCCCGGCTTCTCAGCCGGGCTGTGAAAGCGGTGTTGGAGCGATCCAGGCCAAACTCTCAGCCCCATTCCCGGTCCCAGGACAGCCCCAGAAAGGGCTCTGTCCTCTGACCCGCACAGAAGAGAAAAACCTCATCCCCCGACAGCAAAAGATGGGGCTGAGGGATGGTTCAGCTCCCCCGGAGCCTGGGTACGTCAGAGAAGGCAGGGCCACTGCGATGGGTGTTGCAGGGGGAATGTGCGTGTGCAAGGGCTGGTTTTGTGTGTAACGTGGCACAGGGATGTGCTGCCGAGGATTTGGGGCGCGCAGGGAGCGCGGGTGTGAGCAGGGGCCGTGCACACGCGTGGACACGCCTGAAGGAATGCGGGGAACGTGCGGGGCGGGCGGCGAGCGCAGGGAAAGGAGATGCGGGAGAGGACGAGGCAGACAAAGAGCTCTGCGGGCGGGCAGGGGGACACTTGGGGACACCCCAAGCCCTTCCCCGGTGGGGGGACACCCCGCAGGAGGCCCCTGCTCGCTGTCCGGGGGTGCTTTGGGTGTGTGAGCGTGTAAGGACAGGAGGTTTGCACAAGTGCCCGCGGGTCGCCTCTCCATGACACTCGGATTTCGCTGCTTCGTTTTCCCCCATGGGGTTCCCCCCCTGCGCAGGCACCGCTTGGGGAGGGCCCCTCGGCTTTTGGGGGGTCGTTTTTAATCGCAGCTGCTGTAAAGCGAAAAAAAACCCGCGCTGAGATCCCGCCTGCGGGGTCCTGGGCAGCGCAGCCCGCTCCCCTCGGGATGCAGGACTGGGGGATCACTGCGGGGGCCCAGGGGGTGTCTGATAATTTAATCGAGGTGTCGGCAAAATTTCCTGATTTTCTGGCCCAGGCGGTTTTCTGTGGGAGAAGGGAAACGGGAACTGAGAGAAAAAGAGAGAGGGACAGAGAGATCGGAAGGGAATGTGTGGGGTATGAGAGGGGAAAACGAAAAATAGAGCTGCAGAGGTTGTGGGGAGGGAGAAAAGAAAAGAGAGAAAGGGAGAAAGAATGGAGAGAGGAAAAGAGAAAGAATTGAGGGAGGAAAACGACAAGGAGACAAATAAAAAAGAAAATTAGAGGAAACAAAAGCAGAGAAACAAAAAAATTAAATGAGAAAAGCACAGGAAAAAATATGAGAGAAATAGGCGGGAAAAGAAGGAAAATAATAACAACAAAAATAAATACAAGAGAAAAACCGTGGAAACAGAAAAACAGAGAAATAGAGAAAATCAGGAGAAATAAAGGAAAAAAAAAAATAAACAAAAAGAAAAAAGAGAACGACAAAAAAAAATTAAAAGGGGATAAAAAAGAAAATAAAAGCAAGGACGAGAAGATCGAGGCGGAGAGGACGAAGGCGATGGAGAACAGGGCAGGGTGGCGGGGCAGCCGTGCCCAGAGCCCGCAGGACGAGGCGGGGCGCGGGGCCGGGCCCGGCGGGGCCGCGCGGTTCAGCACCCTGGAGAGCTCCGGAGGGACAGCGGGGACACCGAGGGGACACGGCGGGGACACCGAGGGGACACGGCGGGGACACCGAGGGGACACGGCGGGGCCGGGAAGGGCTCGGGGCCGCGATCCCAGCAGTGCTCCTGCACCCCGGGCTCTGCCCTGCCGAAGGCATCGCTGTCAGACCCGTCCTGGCTGCTTCCACTCGGGACGTGGAAGGCAGGGAGCGCCGCTCCTGCTCAGCTTTCCCCCTGGAAACGGCCCCCTCGCCCCTCCCGTGCCGCTGCTCCCCCTCCTTTGCCGGCCCCCCTGGCTCCGTGTGGCTTCGGGGCGCGCTCAGCCCCCCCGTGTGTCCCCCCGTGTCCCCCCTGTCCCCCCGTGTGGCCCCGCGAGGTGTGAGCGCTGCGCTCCCCTCATCCCGCCCGCAGGTGCGGGCCGAGAGCTCCCCCCTCCCTAATTCCCAAACAAACCCCAGGGAGGGAGGAGCACCCAGAGGGGCGCAGATCCCACTCCCCGACAGCTTTGGGGGTACCCGGGGTGAGCCCCCTGCCAGTGCCTGCTCAGCCACGACCCCCGAGGGGAGCAGTGCGGCGAGCTCCTTCCCCTCGCAGCTCGCCACCAGCCCCATGGCCAGCCCTGCCCCCCGTGTGCCCCCCGGCCCCCCCGCTCCGGGGGTTTCTCCCACCAGGGCGGGCTCCCCACGCACCGGCTCGCTCCGTCCCGCCGCTGCTGTGCGGAGCTCCGCGGTTGCCGCCGGCTTTTCTCATGCAGATTCCCTCTTTCACACCTCCCAAACAAAAGCAAACGGGGGCATCGCCTCGCCGTGTCAACACACACGCTCATTAGCGGGGAGGCGGCGGGGGGAGCGGCTGGGAACGGCTCGAGCAGCCCCTCCGGGGGGGCGGGCGCATCGACGGGAGGCTGGAGCGGGCCGGGGATCACCCGAGGAAATTTGGAACGAGTTCTTTGCCGCATCCCCCTCAAGTCACTAAGTTTCCGAAGGTCTGGGTTTGCCCGTCTCCGGCTCGTTCCTATCGACACGCTCTGCTCGCGGCCGTGCTTTGCCCACCCGCGGTTCGGTAGCCGAGCGGGACCCCGAGCCAGGGCCGGCTTAACTCCGGGGAACCCTCGGGGAGGTGGGAATGAGTCCCGGGATCGTGCTGGAGACAGGAAAGGCTAGGGGTGCAATTAAAGCTTCGCCAATTACGGCAAGCCGCAGGAAAAAACCAAAATAGGATGGTTAAAATGGCTGTGGAGAAGGTAGGGGTGGCTGTGGAAAGGTCGAGGGGAGCAGGGAGAAGCGGCCCCAGACCAGGCCGGGGTCCCCCGGGGTCTCGGGGCGCTCCGGGGACCGAGCCGCGCAGCGAGCTCGCACCGACGGCTCTCCGAGCCCCGGCGGCACCCGCTGCTCTGCCCCCGCTCGAGATTTTATACCTTCACATTGGTTTGGAATTTATTTTCCGGTTTTTGGTTTTTGGGGTTTTTTTTTTTTGTTTTTTGGGTTTTGTTTTGTTTTGTTTTGTTTTGTTTTGTTTTGTTTTTGTTGTTGTTGTTGTTGTTGTTGTTTTCTTTTTTTCCTGGTGGTGTGGTTTTGTTTCCCTTTTTTCCCGTTAAACCGCCTCAACAGAGCGCGGTCCCGCGGCCGTTCTCCTCTCCCGGGGCTTCTCCCTGCCGCCGGCATCGCCGCTCGTTTTGTGCCTTTTCTTCCACCGAAACCCCTTGCCGAGGCTCGGAGGGAAGAAAACAAAATTCGTTAAAATGAAGTAAAAGGGGTAAAAACCCGAATTGAAAATCCCCCGGTTGTTCGTTTGCATTTGGGCTGCGGTGCGGCGGGAGGGCTTGATTTGTTTGTTTTCTTTTTCTTTTTCACACCCCGCGGCGATTCCAGCAACACCCGTGGGGAGCGAAGAGCTGGGGCATCCCCTGTCCCCCCGCCACCTTCCTGGAGCCCCTTTTGCGGGATGGGGAGGAGAAGGAGCCGTGGGTGGGGGCCCGGCTGGCTTTGTGCCGGGCGGGGGGCCCGCATTGTTCACCGGCGCTGTGCCCGCTCGCACTCACACTCACACTCACCTCGGGTCCCCCCCGCCCCAATAACACGGAAATTTCCATGTCCCAGCTGCCTTCCCCTTTTAACCTTGGTATTAATTTAGGACGGATCTTTTTAAACAGCCCTATAATGCATTCAGACGCTGCTGGAGGTTTATCTTTTTTTTTTTCTTTTCTTTTTTTTTTTTTTTTCTTTTTTTTTTTTTTTTTTTTTTTTTTGTACCGTGGGTTATATTTACACCCAAAACAAAATAATTACACTTTTGTTGGCGAGAGAAAGCTGGTGATTAGACTGTGGCTCTTTGCAGCAAACCCTTTCTCAGTGGTACACCAGGACAATTTTTCACGGCTGGGTGAAATCAGACGCGGGAGGTAATGAATCCTGTGAGCTATTTAAATTTACAATTTGTAACGCAGTCACTCAGAAACGCCTATGGCCCGGCGAGGAGATGCTTGCTGGGTTTGTTTAATGTTAAAACCTGCCCCGTCCCCCCTCTTACCAGGGGAAAGGAGGGGAGCGCGGGGGGAGCGGCCCCGCGGAGGAGCCGCCGCCTCCCACCGCGCCCGGGCTCGGCATCCCCGGCCCAGCCCGGCCCCGCTCCGCGCTCCTTCCCCGGCGTGATCACCGCCTACAACCCCAAAAATAGTTGGGAATATCTACAAAGTCGGCGGCGGAGCATCCGAACGGATAGATAATTAATTACAAAACACAGGGGGAATATGCAAACCGCGTATTACAAATTCTACAGGGCTTAACTGATTGGAAACAGATTATTATCTTGTTTGTCTTTTGTCTGTTTCACTTATCCCTCTGCCGTCTGTTGTGTTGTAAGTTGATACACTTTATTCTTGAAAGGGGATTTTTTTTTTCTCCTTTAATAATATAGTAAATTCCATCAACATCTTGTATAAGCGACGCTGCTTCTCCACGCATTACCCTGTTAAAACACAAAAGGTTTATTAGTTACATATAGGCGGTCTTATGGGCCCTGAATTACCATCTGTTACCATAGGGGAATGTGGCTGGGGGGAGTTTCTTGGGGCTCGGGGTGGTTTTTCCCCTCCTCCCTTTCCTCTCGGATTTATTTATTCCTTGACTTTCAAACGAAAAAGGAGCCGAGGGCGACCGCGGGGAGCTGGGGTCCCCAGCTTGGGGTGGCGGCTGGGTGGGGAGGAGCAGAGGGTGGCCGGGAGGGACCCACTGGGGTGTGCGGGCACCAACAGCAGCGCGGGAGCCGCTCCCGCAGCCCGCACGGACTGTGCACGGGGCCCAGATCATCCGTGGGTTTATCCACTCGGGACACACAGAGCGCACATCCTCCCCCGGGACACGCGGCTCTCCATCTCTTCCACATCCCGGATTTCTCCGCCGTGCCGGGAGCGGGGCCTGCCCCCTGCTCCCCATGCCCTGGCCCCGCTCCCGCCCTGGATCCTGCCCCCAAATCCGTGGACGATGCGGTGGGAACCGGCTCCGCTCATCCCGCACATCCCGCACATCCCGCACATCCCGCACATCCCGCACATCCCCGCACATCCCGCACATCCCGCTCATCCCGCACATCCCTCA
The DNA here is from genome assembly GCF_029582105.1 of Oenanthe melanoleuca. Lineage (NCBI taxonomy): Eukaryota > Metazoa > Chordata > Aves > Passeriformes > Muscicapidae > Oenanthe > Oenanthe melanoleuca. The sequence goes on from NC_079349.1 coordinate 9,651,594, forward strand.
CATCCCGCACATCCCGCACATCCCGCACATCCCGCACATCCCTCCCATCCCCGCACATCCCGCACATCCCGCACATCCCCGCACATCCCGCACATCCCCGCACAACCCCGCACATCCCGCACATCCCGCACATCCCCGCACATCCCGCACATCCCGCTCATCCCGCTCATCCCGCACATCCCGCACATCCCTCACACCCCGCACATCCCGCACATCCCGCACATCCCGCTCATCCCGCACATCCCGCACATCCCGCTCATCCCGCACATCCCGCTCATCCCGCACATCCCGCACATCCTGCACATCCCGCTCATCCCGCACATCCCCGTCATCCCGTACATCCCCGCACATCCCGCACATCCCGCACATCCCGCTCATCCCGCTCATCCCGCACATCCCGCACATCCCGCTCATCCCGCACATCCCCGTACATCCCGCACATCCCGTACATCCCGCACATCCCGCTCATCCCGCACATCCCGCACATCCCGCACATCCCGCACCGCTCCGCGGCTCCCGAATTCCTCTGAAGCGCTCAGGGAATGCCGCAAACTCTGGCAGAGCGGCGGGAGCGCGGCCGCGATCCTTCCCGTGCCTTCCCTCCTGCTCCTTCCCGTGCCTTCGCCTTTCCTGCTCGTTTCTCCTCTTTTTAACTCGCTGCAGTTTTCATTTCCTTTCTTCTCTCTTCCCTTTTTTTTTTTTTTCCTTCTGTCTTTGTTTTCTTTTCTTACTCTTCCTCTTCTTTGCCCCCTCGCCCTTCCCTCTTGATTTCCATTTTTTTCTATTCTCACCGTTCTTTTTGTCTTTTTATTTCTTTCCTTCGTTTATTTTTCCTTTTCCCTTCTTTTTCCTTCATTTTCCCCCATCTTCTTCCTTGCCTTCTTTATTTCAGTGTATTTTTTTCTTTCGTTCATTCATTTCTTCTTTCTTTGCTTCTTTACCTTTCTCTTATTTTTTCTTCGTCTTTCTGTGTTTTTCCTGTCTTCTTAGTTCCTTCCTTTTTCTTTTCCGTTAATTTATTTTTCCTCACTATCTCTCTTTTCCTTTCCCTTTCTCTATCTCTTTTTTTCCCTGCATATATTTTTCCCTTTCCTCCTGCGCTTTTTCATTTTTTTATTTCCCTTTTCCTTCTCTTTTATTTTTTCTCCCTGAATCCCTTTTCTCTATGTATTTTCTTATTTCGATTCTCACTCTTTGCAGAGACATGGCTACACACAAAACCTCCACTTCCCGCCGATGCCCTCGTGCCGTGGCAGATTTGTTGGGATTTTGAGATGGGGGTTTTTGAGGGATTTTTGTTGGGGCTTTTTGCCGCTCTCAGGAGCATTTCCCAGCACTAAGATGCTCCGCAGCCACGGGTTATTTCGGGCTAGAGAGAGGGAAAATAAAAAATAAAAATAAAAATAAAAAATTAAAAAGGTATATTATTTTAATATAAAAATTCAGGGATTTTGGCTGAAAGAAACTACGGGGAATGGGAAAGAAGGTTCGGCTTTCACCTGCCCCGCCGCTTTCCTCCTCCTCCCCTCATAGCCAGACCCCAGTGCTGCCTCGACCCCTCCTGAAATCCCCAGGAAACACAGGGACCCTGCAGCAGCCCCCGGCCCCGGGCTGGATCTTCGTCCCCAAAACCCTCCCTGACCCCAGGCCGGGGCCGCTCCTGCCCCCGTCCCTCCCGCGGGGTCTCAGCTCCGCCGCACCTGGAATTAAAGAGAAAACTCAGTGTGGGGAGGGGGAGCGGCCGCCGCCCCCCGGGACGCCCCGGGCCCGGGGGACAAAGGCCGGGGGTTCGGGGGGGCCGCATACCTCCGGGGGAACTTTTCATCCCGCTCCGCTGCGGGAAGGAGCCCCCGGCCTCCTCCCCATCCCCACCAACCCCTCCCCCTTCCCAAATACATCCCCCTCCTCTTCTTTATCCCACTTGTTGCTCTTCCAGACAAAAGCATCTCTTCCCCTTGTGCAAAACATAAAAACCCCCAAAAACCAGATGATGCTGTCTCCTAAAGCAACTCGGGCCCCCCAACTCCTCCCCGAGCATCCCTTGAAAAGAAAGAAACGCCAATTAAAATTAAAATTAAAGGAAAAACGGTGGGCCAGCGGTTTTTTCGGCCGTGCCCCCCCGGCCCCCCAGCCAGGTGCGTACTCACTTCTCGGCCCAGGTACAAGCCACCCTCAACAATAGAGGCGCGTTGTTTTTTTCCCTCTGTGCCAAGCACAAGGCTGGAGCCAATTTAGATATGCTATAAATTAAGAGGTTGCCATGGTTACCTTCCTCCCATTGGCCGCATCGCGGGTGACGCTGCCCTCGGCGTCACCAAATCTGAATAAGGATGCGCGAATTACTAAGGCGGGGGACAAAGCTGGCGATGGGGACAGCATGAGAGTGGCGGCGCGGCGGCGGCGGAGCACAGCGAGGCACCGGGGCTGCCGGCTGCAGGGGGGGTTCATGCACCCCTCCCGCCGCACAGCCCGCCGCCGCAGAGCTCCGCCGGCCCCCGGGCCGCTCCGCAGAGCCACTTCGGGGGGCGCTTCGTCTTATTGTTGTTATTATTTCTCGGGGTTGGTTCGGATTATTTTTTTGGGGGGGGCATCGTTTTTTTCCCTCCCGTCGTCGAGGCTGCGGAGAGAAGAGGGGGAAGAACTTGACAGCCGCCCCGCTGCCCTCCCCTGAATTTTTTGTTATTCCGTTTTCTATATTTTGTTAGTTTTTATTTTATTTCGTTCGATTTTATTACCTTTGGCGGTTTTTTATTTTTATTTTATTTTTATTCTCCTTTATTTTGTTCCGTTTTAATTTATTTTATTTCTTTCCATTCGATTTCACTTGATTTGATTTTATTATTAATTTTTCCTGCCTTTTTTCCCCTTTTTTTATTTTATTTTTGCATTATTTTTCCTTGCTTTTTTTTTGTTTGTTTGTTTCGGTGGGTTTTATTTGTTTTCTTTTTGCTTGTTTGTTTTGGGATAGTTTTTTTTTTATTATTTGCTTTGTTTTCTGGGTGTTTTTTTTTTTTTTTTTATCCATTCTTTTTTTGCCGCCGCCGTGTGCCGGCGCGGGGCTGGCTTCTCCTTTTGAGCGTCTCCATCCCCCGGCGGAGGTTATGATGGTGCATTGTGCGGGCTGCGAGAGGCCGATTTTGGACCGCTTCCTACTGAACGTCTTGGACAGGGCATGGCACATCAAATGCGTCCAGTGCTGCGAGTGCAAGTGCAACCTGACCGAGAAATGCTTCTCCAGGGAAGGAAAACTCTACTGCAAAAATGACTTTTTCAGGTGAGTCCTCACTCCCACCGCAGCGGGGAGCGGAGGGTGCCTGGCTGGGTGTCCCCGGCGTTTTGGGGAGCTCAGGGGTGTCTCGGGGTCTCTGCGGCCGCTGCTGCAGCCTGAGGTGGGGGCGGCGAGGCTGTGCCCCCCTCCCCATCACCCCATCACCTTCCCCATCGGGGGACCCGCTGTATGCCCGGCTCTGGGCCCAGCCTGGCGCCCCCATCTCCCCTCCCAGCACCGCAGGCCCCGCTTAAAATCGGTGGCCAAAACCTTCCCCCCATCCCCCCTGGGGGCCCCGCACCTTAAACGCCCCTAATGACCGCGATAAGGTGCCGCGAGGAAATTAGGGGCCGGCATGGCCAAGGGGGGCCGTGACTTATGGCTCCTAATTCCCGCACTACATCAACGTCAGGGCAGCGCCAGGGGGGCACAAGTTGGGAGGGGAAAAAAGGGGGGACCCTGCGTGGGCGCCCCGCGGCCTGGGAGCCCCCGGGGACCTCGGGGACCCGGCGGCGACAGCCCCCGCTCCCTGCTCTGGAGGCAGAATTTTTGTTTCTCTAGAGTTTTTTATTTATTTCGAGGGATTTGGTTTTATTTTTGTTTGTTTGTAATTTTTTTTTCTTTTATCATATAATTTTCTTTTTTGTTTTTCGTTTGGTTTGGGGGTTTTGTTGAAAAATTTTGTTTTATTTCGCTGTGGGTTTTATGTTTTGTTTTTCATGGGTTTTTTTGTTGCTTTTTTTTTTTGTGGGGATTTGGGGTTTTTTTTGTGGGGTTTGTGACAGGTTTTGGTTATTTCGTTTTGTTTCTTTTTCTTTTTCTTTTTTTCCCTTGGGAGATTGTTCCCAGCCGATAGGGATTTCTCAGAATTTTTTTTCTTTCTTCCTTTCTTTCTTCTTTTCTTTTATTTTTTTTTTTTTTTTTTTTTTTAATGAATTTAAATCTCCTGGGGAAAAAAAAAAAAAAAAACAACAAAAAAAAAACAACCAAGAACAAAAACACACCTAAACCCAGACCCGCTCTGGGAAGGAAAGGAAACCCGGAGATTTACAAAACACTCTTCCCACCTGGAAAAATTCCCCCCTCGGGAGAGAGGGACGGGCTGGGGATCGGGTGCGGGGCTTGGGACCATGGGACGCTTTGGGGAGCGCAGCCTCCTCCGCCGCTCGTTGTTCTCATCCCCGCACTCGCCGCTCCCTTTTTCCGTCTCTCTGGCCGTGATCAGCCCCGTTTTCCCCAAGGGAATTTTCAGGCCGGAGCTCCGCGTTCTCCTCCCGGGCTGAAATGAAATCCTGCCCCTCGTAGTGCGGAGGGGACCCCTGGCCACTCTCCCCACCCGCGCGTCCCTTCTGGGGCCAAATCCGGGCGAGGATGCTCGTGCGTGTCCCCCGCGGGTGGGGACACCCCAAACTCGCGCTTTGCCCGCAGCCCAGCGCCAGGGCTGCGCGGGGATGAAGGCTCTCCTCATCCTCATCCCGAAATGCGGTTCTCCCGCTCCCCCAAATCTTCCATCGGGAGGTGCTGGAGAATCAGGGATTTGAGGAGGGGGCTCGGTACAGCACGCGCACACAGCCCATCTTTGCCGGGGCTCCAGCTCTCGCTTTTCTCCCCCTTCCCAGGAGGTTTGGTACCAAATGCGCCGGCTGCTCCCAAGGGATCTCTCCCAGTGACCTCGTCCGGAAAGCCCGGAATAAAGTCTTTCACCTGAACTGTTTCACCTGCATGGTCTGCAACAAGCAGCTCTCCACGGGCGAGGAACTCTATATCATCGACGAAAACAAATTTGTTTGCAAAGAGGATTATTTGAACTCTCCCGGTTTGAAGGAAGGCAGCCTCAACTCAGGTACGAGCGGCTCAGCCCGCCCACCGATCCGTCCCCGCCGTCGGTTCTTCCCGGCGGCGCCTCCCAGGTTTGGATTTGTGGGGTGAGGGGCTGCACCCCGCGGCCAGCCCGACCCCCGGCATCCCTGCTAGCGGCGCCCGCAGCAGCGGGCAGCGCCCGGAGCGCCGGGCACAAGCCCCGAGCTGCCGGTACCTCCCGCTGGAGGCACCTCCCGGCCGGGCAGGAGGTTTGGATTTGTGGGGCTACGGGCTGCATCCCGCAGCCAGTTGATCCTTCCGGGGAGGGAGTGATTTGGGGTGAAAGCCTCCGTGACACCCGCCCGTGGAACGCGGACACGCGTGGGATGAGTTCCCCTCTCCAGCCTTGGCTCCTGCCCCGCGCACGGCCCCTCCGGCAGCGGGGATGGGGACGGGGGGAGCCAGGATCCCCTCCAGGCTGCCTCGGGAGCCCCTCACTCCCCAGAGCCCCCTCTGCGAGTGTGCCCGGTCCCCCCGCGCCGTGGGCCTGATCCTTCGCCTCCTTTCACCCAGAGGCAAAGCTCCCATTTGACTTCCTTGGAAGCTGTCTCTGCGTCAGGAGAGCAGGGCCAGGCCCCCTCCTGCTGTCCCAGCCATGCCGGGCGCCCCTGCTCACCCCCTTCCGTGGGCTCTCTCTCCGTCCAGCACCCGGGGCCGGATCCTGCCACGCCAGTCAGTGGGGCCGCTGCTGTGAGCGAGGCGAGTAGAGCTTGGCCTTGGGGGGGTGCTGGCTGCAGGGTCCCCGGGGGGAACACGGTGGCTGGGGGCGGGGGGTGAGCCAGGCCCGAGGCAGTGACCGGGGCACTCCTCAAACCCCGACGGGGACCGGTTGCACTTTTTCCCAGTGGCGCATCCCGCTTCCCGGCACGGGGGGTAGAGGGGGAGCGCGGGGGGCAGCGGTGGGCATGGGGGTCACCCCCTCCCCAGCTCCCCGCGGCCGGCACCGCACGGGGCACAGCGCTGGAGCTCCGCGTGGTGTTGGGGGTGATGCTCTAGGGGAACCAGCGGGGTCGGCACCCCTTGCTGCTCTCCAGCACCCCCCAACCCCTCTCCTGGAAAGCAGGCGGGCCGGGTGGGCTGGGGAGGACACAGGAGAGGGGGGTCAATCTCGCCCCTAAGTCATCCACCCCCCCTTTCCTCTCTGGGTCTCCTTTACAGTGTCCTCATGTACAGACAGGAGTTTGTCCCCGGATCTCCAGGACCCCATGCAGGACGACACCAAGGAAACGGACAACTCGACCTCCTCGGACAAGGAGACCACCAACAACGAGAACGAGGAGCAGAACTCGGGCACCAAGCGGAGGGGGCCCCGCACCACCATTAAAGCCAAGCAGCTGGAGACCCTCAAAGCCGCCTTCGCCGCCACCCCCAAACCCACTCGCCACATCCGGGAGCAGCTGGCCCAGGAGACCGGCCTCAACATGAGAGTCATCCAGGTAGGACAGTCCGAGCCCGGCGGCAGGGAGGAGAAGGGGTCCCGATAGGAGCACAGACGGTTCAGGGCTGTGAGAGTCTCCCCCAGGTGCCGGGAAGGGGTTGGGACACCGAGCTTGGTCCCTTAAGGAACGGGAACCGACCAACCCCGTTTGTCCCTTCAGGCCACGCTCTCATGGGTGAGCGGGGATCCCGCAGCCCACGGGAAGGGATGAAGACTATTCCCAAAATAATGAGGCAGCCTGGTTTTGCGCGGGGCCGAGCGGGATCCCCGGCGCGGCCGGAGATGGATGCTCCAGCCTTGCGGAAGCGAGGAGCATCCACGGCGCTCTGCAGGCTGCCGGCATCTCCTCGCCGCACTGCCCCCGAGAAGAAAATCCCTGCGGAAATGGAGGGATTATTGGGCTTTAATAGAGGCATTAATAGGGGAGGACTCTCCGGCTTTGCCGGGAGCGGAACTGCGATTCCCGTCTCCTGGCGGAGGGGAGCACAAGTCCCGCAGGAGAGCGCCGTGCTCGTATCCCTGAGCTGCCCCATCCCTGGGGGAGTGACACAATTATCCAGACGACCCACCAGGCGTGCGGTTCGGAAGAGGCAATGCCCGCGGAGAGGCATCTCCCCTTTCCCTTTTATTCCTATCCTCACCGCCGGCTGCTCTGACTCCCTGCCTGCTGCCCTAGGTGCTCATCCCCCCGCTCCCCTCTTTCTGCCTGCCTCTGCCATGATGCAGAGTCCTACCCCCCTTTTCCTTCTCACGTTTCCTCCCTTCTTTCCCCTCTCCATAGGGGAAATTTCTGCCTCCTGTATTTTCCAGCTGCAGGGACAGAGAGGCTGAGGATGTGCATGAGGAGATGCTGCCGGGGGAAGGAGGGGCAGGATTTTAAACAATTATTATACGATTATTTGAGGGGTGCGGTGTTCCCATGTTCTTTCTGAGGTAGCAGCAGCAGGAAGCGAGGGGGTCGGTATCGGTAAAAAAAAACACCCAAATATTGGAAAACCCGTGTGGGTGCTAGATTTCCCCGCGCAGATTTTGGGGGGCTGGGATGTCGCTGACCCAGAGGGGTCCCTGCTCGCCCATCCGCGGTGGGCGCTGACACCAGCCCGGCCACAGGTGTGGTTCCAGAACCGTCGGTCGAAGGAGCGGCGGATGAAGCAGCTGAGCGCGCTGGGCGCCCGGCGGCACGCGTTCTTCCGCAGCCCCCGCAGGATGCGGCCCCTCGGCGGCCGCCTCGACGAGTCCGAGATGCTCGGCTCCACGCCCTACACCTACTACGGAGGTGAGGGCGGCCCGCGGGGTCCCGCCTCTGTCCCCCCCGTTTCTCCTTTGTTCCGTTCTCCGCGGCTTTCCCCCTTTCCCCCCGCCCGTGCACACACGCGTGCCCACAGCCCGCTCCACGCACCCCCACGCCCCCCCGGCATTGCGGGGCCCCTCTACCGCGAACAAAGCCCCAGCTGCGGGGCTTTTGTCCCCCTTTCAGGCCGCATTTGTTCCAATTACCTCCCGGGCCCGCAGCATATGGGAGGTCAGTGCGGCCCGACGGGACGGGATGGGCGCAGTGGGGCGGCCCCGCGCCTCCCCTGTCCCCCCGCTCCCCGCACAGCCCCCCCAAAAGCCGCATTTCCAAAGCCTCCCGTCTGACCAGGGGCTTCCCAGGCACCCCTTGTTGCCCTGCAGTTAGTTTCTAGATCCCTTCCGAGCTAATTAAACACATACATGAATCCCACGTTATATATATATATTATGTATTTTCCCTATTATATATAATTTCCCCAATGTACATATATATTTTCTCATTATATACATTTTTCCTGTTAGATATTCATTTTTGCCCTTTCTTTTTGTATCTATCTTTCCCCCATTCCCTTTTTATATACATATACATAAATAGATGCATGGGGGTTTTTTCCCCCATTAATCAAGCACTAACCTGAGCCCATTCTCTCAGCCCCCTCACCTCTCCCAGCCCGGATTTCTCATCCTCCTTCAGTCCAGAATGGGCAAAGAGAGGGTGACGGGCAGTGCAGCTCTTAGGACGGGCTCCTTTCTCTCAGGTTGGGCTCAAATCCCACCTGCCCTTTGGAACGTTTTGGATGGGACAGTGCAGGGCTGGTTTGGGGCGCAGCGAGATTTCGGGAGGTTTTTAGCCCCAGGAGACAAGATCCATCCTTTTCCCCTCCCTCCCCACAGATTACCAAGGTGACTACTACGGGCCGGGAGGCAACTATGACTTTTTCCCCCACGGGCCGCCCTCCCAAGCCCAGTCCCCGGCCGACTCCAGCTACCTTCAGAACTCAGGACCCGGCTCCACACCCCTGGGACCCTTGGAGCCCCCCCTAAGCGGACACCACTCCTCAGAAAACCAAAGGTACACGGATATGATCTCGCACCCCGACACCCCCAGCCCCGAGCCGGGGATGACGGGCTCTCTGCACCCCATTCCGGGGGAGGTCTTCAGCGGGGGGCCCAGCCCGCCCTTCTCCATGTCCAGCAATAGCGGCTACAGCGGCGCTCTGTCGCACCCCAACCCGGAGCTCAGCGAGGCGGCGGTCTGGTAGGCCCGGCCTGGGCACGCGTGTGCGTGTGCGCAGGGGGAAACAAACCCCCCCTGGTCCCCCCAGCCCACGCGTGTCCCCCCGAGCCCCACAGCAGGGCGCCGTGGCCGGACCGAGCCCCTCAGCCCGATGCCAAAACGCATCCCGGCATCGCCCGTCCTCCCCGTCCCCGCACGCCCCGGGACTTTGGGGCCACCCCGCTACCTCCCCCCACTCCCGGCACCTTCCCCCGCACTTTCTGGGGGGCAATGAAAGGTGCCCAGCCCCGCAGAGCCCGCCGGCGTCGGGACCATCGCCTCTCGGACCAAAGCTGAACTCGCCTGGACACAGGTCCCACCGCGGAGGGGGGCTGCGGCAGGGCTCGCCCCTGCTAATTAGCATCCTTTTTAATTATCCCCTACCACAGGAATAGGGGGGGGGGAATGGGGAATAGCAGGAATAACCCCCCCGCGGCCCTTCCCTGCCCTCGTTTTTATTGTTCCCGTTTTACCCCCGAGGAGAAGGTGGGTTCGGAGCCGGTTTTTGGCGGTGGGGAGGAGGGGGCTGTGCGGGGGGCTGCCCCACTGCCCGGCTGGGATTGGGCTCCCAAGTGGTGGAACAGACACCAGAAAGAGGCAGAAACAGGAAAAAAAAACCCACAACAACAACAAAATAAAACCCCAAACAAACAATAAACCCCAGAACTAAACCGACCCAACCACAACAGCAGAAATTTCACCCGAGCCTCGACGCCGAGTCCCACCCCAACGATTCTCAGAGGCTCCGCCAATTTAAGGATGTATTATAGTTTTTGCTTCTAGTTTCTTTATTTTGTATAAAGGAGAAACAAATAAAGTATGTTTTTGTGTTTACTGATTATTTATTGTACTTTAGTCATCGGAGGCTCCGAAGTTTTCTATTTTGAAGGCAGGGAGGGGATGGCACCGGGGAGGGGGGTGAGAGCATAGAGAGAGGGGGGGAATAAAAGGAAGGAGAATGGAAAAGGAAAGGAAAAAAAAGTTGTTTTCTGAAAGCGTCGTGGGTTTCCTGTCCCCGCTGCCTCTTGCGGAGGCTGTTAGTGTGAATGGCTCTTGTTGTTCAATGTGAATAAAAAACCTTTTAGTTACCTACTGTTCGGTCACCTGGTCCCTTTCATTTTATTTTATTTTAATTTGTTTTAACACAAGCCCGTGAGAAATGCTGGCCGGGCTCCCCCACTGTCCCCCAGCCCTGCGTGGGGTCTGGGAGAGCAACTCCCAGCGCTCATCTGGGTGAGAGATATGCTGCATCCCCCGGCACCCCAGTGCTCCCCTTTTCCCCCCAGTCCCACAGCTCTCTGGCACTGGGAAGGGCACATTACCCAGCCCCTTCCCCCACAGCAGACAGCACAATGCACGATTTCTTTCTGCTGGGGGGCACCCAAGACCCTCCCAGAGCAGCCCAGGGGCACCTGCAGCCCTGCTGGCAGAGCAGCCCCAAGGGGCAGCTTTGGGGGACACCAAGTGGGGGTTCAGCAGTGCCACCAGCAGCTTTTGCCCCATTTTCCCTGGGCATACTGGGGGCAGGAAGGGGGGGCCTCCTCCCCAGCACCCCAGCACCTCCCTTCTCTCTCCTGCTTTCGATCCCTTGAGATACAAAAATAAAAGGTCCCAGGCAGACTGCAGCTCTGAACTAATATTTAAAATGCAAAATCATGGCAGAGTTTTTCACCCCCCCTCCTTCCCCCTGCTCCTTGTCTTGCAGTAAAACGATATAAACAGAATAAATTACCTTCCCTTGCTGGCTTACGAGAGTCCCTCTCTCCTGACCTGAATTTTAAGTCCTGGCTCGGTTGTAGCACGGAGCACCGATGATTTATGGAAAGCCAGCCACTTCTCTGCATATTTTCTCTGTTCAGCCAAGTGGTGGAATTTATCCTTCCTATACCATTACTGGCACTAATAACGGGGTGGCCAAGGAGCCAGGCCAAGCCCCGAGGGAGCCCTCAGCCCCGAGCTGGGGCCAGCACAGACACTGGTGTCCCCTCAGCCCCCCAAGGAAAACACTCCTCCCCTTTTCACAAATGGGGAAACTGAGGCAGGAGAACAGCTGGCTGCCTCTCTGGGCTTCAGCACCTCCAGGCTGCCGGTGTCAGCAGATAACAGGGACTTCTTATATGGACAGGGAGATGTGCTGGTAAATAGCCCCCTCACAGCATCATTTTGAGGAGTATAAAATGGTCAATCACTGGGGGACCACTGGTTGCTATTGTTATTATTATTAATAATAATTCAAAAGACAAAGGCGTAGAGCTGAGGCTTGTTTTTAGGCTGCTGGGACATCCCATCTCTGAGACCAGGAGAGAAGAGGCTGCGGGAGGGATTGGGGATGATGCTCCAGGCTGGAGGCTTGCAGGAGGACGGGACTCAGCAGGAACAGCCACCAAAGCAGGGATGATCCCAAGCAATAATCCCGTGGCACAGAGGAGCTCTGCAACTCCGAGCTGGGTGCAGGAACCAAACCTGGGTCCTCATCACCCCAGAGGTCCGGGGAAGGCAGCAGCACTCAGGATTGCTGCCTGTCTCCAGCTGCAGAGTGAGCACAGGTCACAGGGCTGTCCCCAGCCACCCTGCACCTCACATCCCTGCCAGGGGCATCCAAAGTAATGCCCCGGCTGGCACCCAAGTGCCCAGTCATGAAGGCAAGGAGGGGAAAAGCTCCCTGTGCACCCCAAACCCCACAGTCACGGCCATGTCACCACCAGCAATGACCCTTCTGTGGGACCGTGCTGAGGAATCACCGTCCTGACCTCCTGACTCCCCTGACCCCACCCCGAGCAGAATCGCGGGAATAAATTCCTTTTTAAAAGCTCTTGGGCAAACATCAACGCTATTCGTTTTCTTTTTTTTTTTTTTTGTTTGTTTGTTTTCCTGACCTTCTTGCCTCTTTTTTTTTTTTTTTTTTTTTTTTTTTTTTTTTTTTTTTTTTTTTTCGGAAGGGGAAGGTCTGCAGAAGGTGGAAAGTAATCAGGTTTTGGACCTGGGATAAAAAATAGCTGGAGTAGGTTGGGCTGACTCTTTATAATTAATAGTGTGCCTCGTAATAGGATTCTCCAGCCTTCGGTGCTCCCTGGAAACACCTTTTTACATAAGATATTGCTCACGATGGAGTGGCAGAGTTTTGATTTATGGGGGTTTGGGCTCCACGAAGCACCTGGGGAGGTGTCCTGGCCGGTGGGAGGTGTGGGGCAAGGGGCTGAGGGCAGGGAGGGGGTTCTGGGGGTTGGCAGCCAGGTCGGGAAAGGGCTTTGTGGGGGATGGGGGTGAGCTGGCCCTTCTGCTCCAAAAGGGAGGAGGATGAGAGGGTTTTGGGGACAGCAAAAGGCTCCTCTCCCTGCCCAACATCACAGCTCACAAGGCACAGGCTCAGCAAGGGAAACCAGATGGGGCTGGGGAGCAGCAGCAGGAGCAAAACCCCGCATCACCCGGAGTGGGAGGAAGGAGAGGGGAGAAATGTTGGGAGGATACAAAAAAAAAAAACCCCAGGAGGCGCCACAGCAAAGGGCTAAGAGCGAACACAGCACTACAGAGTGGAAATGTGGGAGAGCAGGAAAGCTAGGGGAAAGGGAGAATGGAAAGAAGAGTGGGATGGGGGGAAAAGGGATCTTAGGGGTCTGGGATGGGGTATATCCCCTCCACAATGCAGAGCACCTCGGTGTTAAACCCGGCCGGGGATCCCCGTGGATAAATCACTGTAACGAGCGTTGTTCTCGTCTGGCCACAGCCAATGTGGCAGGAACGGGAGAAGATTGTATTAATTAATAATCATTACAATAATAACGCATAAAGACAGTAGCAAAGCAATTAGTCAGAGAGGGAGCGTTTGCTAATTGAGGCGGGGAGCTGCAGCCCAAACAGCCCGGGGAGGAGCAGGGGGAGGGATGTAGGGGTGTTGTAGGGAAAAGTGGGGTGTCGGCACCCTAGTCCCGCCCTCGGCACAGGCAGCACCCAAACTCCCTCCCTACCCGCAGTGCGACCCCCTGCCTCAGTTTCCCCACCCCTGCATCCCTGCGTGCTGGAAAAGGCTACGTGAGGAGCCCGGCCCCGCGTCCCCAGGCTTTATTTTGGTTATTTCGAGCAGGGTGTGCCAGCCGGGCTCTGTCGCACGCCCTGCCACACCCGGGCGGGGTCACTCCATGCCCAGCTGGCTCTTCAGGGCCCGCAGCTGGGCCATGTGCGTGTTGCTGCCCCCGCACACCACGAGCACCACGGAGTCCAGCGGGGTCCGCAGCCGCCCCTCCTGCTGCAGCCGCTGCAGCCGCCCCGAGTAGAGCACGGCCAGGGGCGCCCCGCACGCCGACTCCACCAGCAGCCGCTCGTCATCTGCGCCACCAGAGCAGGGCGACATCGTGGCCATCAGAGCTACAGCTCGCCCAGCAGCCTGACCCAGAGACCGCCAGGGTCAGCCCCGCTCACCCAGGAACTGCTCCACAGCGCGCACGGCCTCCGCGTCCTGCACCACCTGCGAGATCACCGCGCACTCCCGGGCGCACTCCAGCGCCCGCGCCGCCACCGTCTTGGCTCCCAGGCAGGTGGCCACGCTGGCACACGGGACAGGGCGGTCAAGGCCCTGGGTGGGCCAAGGACACCCCAGCGAGCGCTGCCAGCTCTCCGCACGCCTGGCTGCTCACCTGGTGATGTCGGGCAGGGTGACGAGCCGGCCAGCCTTGAGCGCCTCGTGGAAGCTGTGGGCTCCCAGCGTCTCGGCGGCGATGATGGGGACATCCTGCCAGCCCACCTGCTGCAGGCCGGCCACCACACCGGCCAGCAGCCCCCCGCCACCCACCGCCACCACCACGGCGCCTGGTTTGGCCTCCAGAGAGTCCTTCAGCTCCCGGACCAGGCTGGAGTGACCCTCCCTGCGGGGTGAGGGGCAGCAGGATGCAGTCTGGGGGCTCCCCGGGCCAGCCTGGACCCCGGGAGCGGGGGCAGGAGCTGAGTCTGGCAGCACTCACCACACCAAGGGGTGATCGAAGGGGGGGATGTTGACCCAGCCCTCTGTCCTAGCCAGCTCCTGGGCTCTCCTGTTGGCATCATCCCACACCTGGGTGGGGTAAGGGGGCGCTCAGCAGGGCTCCACAACCCCATGATGTGTGTCCCCTGTCACTGCGGGGCTGGGGGACGCCCGAACGGGTGAGGGTTCCAGGTGACCCTGCTGTGACGTGCAGGGGATGCAGGAGGGGGACATTTCGGGATGGGGTTTGCCAAGCACCGATGAGCAGCTGAGGTCAGGCTCAGCCCCCTCTGGAGCCCCCAGACCCCTCGTTTGGGGGTACCTTGCCATAGACCTCGACTGTGGCCCCCAGTTCCTCCAGTTTGCGCACGGGGGTGGGGCCGCTGCTGCTGGGGACCACCACGGTGATGGGCAGCCCCAGCTCCCGAGCTGCGTACGCCGCTGCCAGACCCGCGTTTCCTCCTGGGGAAAGGCAGGGCTCAGGCGGGGCTCGACCCTCTGCACATCCCCAGATTCCTCAGGAGCATCCCCCCAGCTCGGGACGGAGTTACCTGAGGAGCACACGAAGTGGTGGCAGCCCTTCTTGGCAGCCTGAAAGGCAGGAGAGAGAGAAGGGAGGGGACGGCTGTGTCTCCCCAGTGTGCCCCCCATGAGGGCAGGAACAGCCCCCTGCACACGCCATGCCCACACTCACATCCTGGCACAAGTGCCCGATGCCCCGGATCTTGAAGGATCCCGAGGGCTGGACGTTCTCCAGCTTCATGAAGACCTTGGTGCCCACGGCCTTGGAGAGGGGCAGGCTCTCCAGAACGGGTGTAACGACGTGGAAGGGCTTCTGTGCCCTGACAGGCTGGACTGCCATGGCCTGACAATGGAACCTGTGCCAGGGAGAGGCGGGGGAGTCACCACGGGTCCCCCCGGAGCCCGATACTCCGGGCTCGGCGCGGAGCACAGGAGATTCCGGGGAGGGACAGGGCTGTCCCCAGTGTCCCCTCCCATCTCTAGGACGCGGCAGCATCGATGGGCTCTCCCTGGAATATCCCAGGACAGGCTGTGCCACCCCCTCCTCCATCCTGCCGGTCCCCGCAGCCGCTGTGTCCCCAGGTGTCCCCTGCCCTGTAACCCTGTCAGGATGGGGAAATGGGGAATACCTGCTGTCCTGCGGGCTCACTGCCTGTCCTCAGCTCCGCCGAGCCTGCGGGACACGGGAGGCAGAGGTGACGTCCGGCGGACCGTGCCGGTGTCCCCAGGTCCCCGTGCTCAGTCACGCAGCAGGGCAAGGGGCAGGGGTCGGACATTGCCCCGCGGGGCTGTTTGCTCGCCCTGGGCGGGTTTTACAGTCCGGGGCTGGACTGCAGCCGAAGGCGGCTGGCCACGGCCGGGCACGCTGCCGGGGACCGGCGGGGACACGTGTGGCCCCGCCAGCCAGATCCCAGCAGCTTTCACATGCCCGGGAGATGGGATGTGGGCTCCCAGGAGATGGGAGAAGAGGAAAGGCAGCTCATAAATTATTTTAGGGATCCTCGAGTGTTTGCACTGGATATTAGTCCAATCAAAAAGTCCAGTCAAAAACATGTACCGGCAGATTTTAGGATTTTGTCCCTGAATGCCTGGTGTAGCCAGGACAGCCCCAACTCCCCAGCCAAGACACTCCTCACTGCCTCCAAACGAGCCGTCACACCCCTCTGCTCACCCTGCCAAGCCCCCGCCCCATGGCAGCCCTTGGATCCTCTCCAAGTTTCACATCCCAGGGGGCTCAGCCCCTCCAGCTGGAGGGGACCCTCAAGATGAGCTCCCCCCACTCCAGCTGGCCATGCCAGGCACCCCATGGAGAAAAAGCACCCCTTGGAGAGGGGCTGTCCCAGACCCCAGCTCCAGCAGCCCCCAGGCAAAGCAGCAGAGCCCCCTCCTTTCCTCTGGGACCCCTCCTTGTCACTCGGCCCTGGTGACACCCCCAGGGGAAAGGTCCTACCTCTGCTCTGAGGAGCTGGTTCTGTCCACAGCAGGCAGAGAGGAGGAGGAAGGTGGGATCTGGAGGAAGGAGCAGCCCTGGCCCGCGGCCCCGCAGCCGCAGAAGGCTCCTCTGCTGCTCTGGTCAAGCTGGAAGCAGAGGGCACAGGGAGTCCCGAGGGGGGGACACTGCACTGGAACCAACACACACCAAACAGGGTGCACTGGGAACCCCACACTGTGCCCAGCTCTGCCCCAGTGCCAGGCAGTGAAACCAAAGTACGGAATTTCAGTTCCCTGACTCCAAACTGTGCTGCAAAACCCCCCAGAGCCCCACTGCTGGCAGGGGGAGAGCTCTGGAGCTGCTCTTTGGTGCCAACAAAGCATCCCTGCCTCCCACACCATCCTTGGCCTCCCGAGTGACCGGCACAGAGCACAGCACTGCACCTCTGCACAGAGCCACGCTGCTTTTGGGATACTGGGGCCTGGAAAGAAGGGGAATGAGGAGGATTTCTTGGATGGGGGCATCGGGAGGGACACAGCTTCTGTCCCTCTGGAGTCCCTTCTGGTCCCTTTGGAGGGACCCCCATCACCTCACAGTAGGCAGAGACTGCAGCCACTTCCATGAAGGTGGGACAGTAGCAAGAGCTGGGAAAGAGGTGCAAGAAGCCTCCCCCAGCTCACAGGGATGAGGCTGGAGATCCCCTCGGGGAGGACACCACATCTCAGCTCAGCCCTGGGGTGCTCCAGGCCCCTTTCCACCCCATACTCACCTCCCTGTCCCCTCTTCTGTTTCCCTTTTGGCTCCACCCCTGCCATGAGGAAGGTGTGCCAGGCTGTCACCTGGTCACTTCCCTTGGCCAGAGTCCCTGGCTGACACTGTGGCAGCAGCTGGGATGATATTTAACAACTTTTTGTTTTTCCGCTTTTAAGGAAACAAAAAACGGGAATCAGCAGCACTGTGGCATTTCCAGTGTGCCCTGTTCCTCCTTGCTGCTCCCTCAGCCTTTGATGGTGATCTGGGGAAACTGAGGCACGGGGACCCCAAAAGTAGCCCACAGACCATGGGGACATGAGGGGACACAGGCTCTGCCATCCCTAACTCACCTGCAATCTGTTACAGAACAACAGGGTATGGACACCCCCCACCTCCCCCAGGACACCCATCCCAGCTTTTGGGGTGCCAGCACCCCAACAGCCCAGCTCTGCTCCCTCCCACCCCCCGCAGCCCTCGGGGAGCCCCAGGGGCCCCAGCCCCGGTGGGAACCTGGCGCCTTCAAAGCGCTGCCGAGCCGCAGCCCATTAATCCCCCAGTAATGACCTCGTTACTCCTAACGAGGCAGAGCGGATCAAGGGAGTGCCTAAGAGGATTTTGCACCGCGGGTTTTGGGGACGGGGCACACAGGTGCCAGAGGAAAGGAGGACAAAAGGCATGAGGATGGTCTGCCTCTCCTGGGGGGTGAGCAGTGGGGCTCCAGCAGCAGAGAACCCCTCACAGCTTGCACCCCAAAAGCCTCACTGGCTTCACAGCCTCCCACCAGCAAAGCAGATCACCCTGTTAATGGGGAGGGGGCAAGACCCCTGCGTGAGCCCAACCCTAACAGAAGCCACCAGAGAACCTCAGCAGACAGCAAAGCACAGCCACCAGCACAGAGCACTTTATTTACCACAGCCAAACCAGCTCACTGCCCTCCTGTCTGTGCCCCAGCCTCCCAGGATGCCCCCTTTTCTGGGAAGAGCCCCCCCAAACCAGGCATCAGCACCCAGGGATAGTCCTGGGATTGGGACTGGGATTGGAGAGCCCCATGGCAGGGAGGAGCCACGCTGGGCTCAGCCCCTTGTGCAGCACAGCCAGGACCCTGAGAGGCAGAAAGAGCAGGGGGTGGGTGTGTTACAGAGCTGAGACCCCCCACACGCAGCTGCCCCCACAGAGGGATCCCCCAGGACAGACGCCCACGGATGGACGGACGGACAGACGGGACCAGCGCCTGCTCAGTCCCAGTGGACCTTGACTGGGGGGAAGGTCCAGAGGTCGGGGTGGCCCATGTGGAGCAGGGAGCTGCAGGGGGACGTGCTCCAGCGGAAGGGGGGCACGTCGTCCCAGGCGGGGCCGCTGACTGCCACCAGCCCGAAGGTGGGCACCATGGCCGAGGAGGTGACCTGCAGGTGGGGACACAGAACAGGGGGTCAGCACCAGGAATGGGCTGTACAGCCCAGCAGAGATGCTGGGGGGTGTATCCTGTCTTGGGTTGCAATATAGGATGTGGTCAGAAACGTGTATTCTGTCACCATCTGTTGGAGCTGGGTGGGGCAGTGACCCTGATCTCCATGGCACATATTATCTGCTAATGGCCATCTTTAAACCAGCTGGGGCAATCATCTTGATCTTTCCCACAACCCACCCTCCCTCCAGGAAGATATCATCTGCTGCTGGCCCACTGAGTCCCACTGCATGACTGATAAAATTACATCATCCCACTGGGAGATGCTCCAGCCAGGGGGAGGAGCCAAGCCTTTCCTACCTAGATAAAAACTGAGATTTTGGACACCAATATATCATCTTTCCACTGCATTCCAGAGGAAAACCCAACCTTCTACATCATCCCTGGACCTTCACAGGGAAACTGCACCTTCTCCAGGAGCACTGCTCCAGCTGAACCACATCTGCCCCTGCAGGAGGATGCAGCCACCATTGAATGGGACTGCTGCCAACACCCTGACTGACTGACGGGTGTCAGCTTGGATTCTGACTCTGGCAGTGTTGGGATTGTTCTTTGTAATACTGCATTTCTATTTTAATTTTCCTAGTAAAGAACTGTTATTCCTAATTCCCATATCTTTGCCTGAGAGCCCCTTAATTTCAAAATTATAACAATAATTTGGAGGAAGGGGGTTTACATTCTCCACTTCAAAGACAAGCTCCTGCCTGTACTGGCAGACACCCATCCTTCAAAGCAGGACAAAGGGGAGCCCCTGCAGGGCTGGCTGTCCCACCTTCGTGTCGATGCCGCCGTGGCAGCGCTGGCGCAGCGCAGGGAAGGGGTAGGTGCCGTTGGCAGGGTTGAGGTCGGAGCGGGCGGAGATGGCGTTCTCGGCGTTCTGGGGGGGGTCACAGCCCTTGCACCACGACAGGGGGTCCTGCAGGTAGTTGTTGGACCTGGAAGGGTTGGGAGAGAGGCAGGGTGAAGCAGCCCATGGATCACAGAAAACGGAACAGCCGTGTCTGGTGCCCAGCACGCACCGCATCAGGCGGATCATGGAGTCCAGGTCCTGCACCAGCGTCTGGTTCCGCCGGAAGATCTGGGCACGTGGGTTCTTGTCGTAGGTGAACCAGTCCCCGTATTTCCTCACCAGCTCCAGGTTCCCACTGGCATTGAAGATCTCCTCGAAGTACCTGGGTGGGGAAACCCAGCAAGGTGGCACCAAGGGGGTGCAAGGTGAGCACTGCTGCCCCTCTTCCAGGGCAGGCCACAGGGAGAGGTGGCACTCACGGCACGTTGTAGCTGGCCCAGTAGCCCTGCTGGTACAGCAGCTCTGTCTGATCAGCCACCACCACCAGGCCCCTGTGCCAGGAGGAAGAGCACTGGTCAGAGCAGAGAGGGAAAAAGCCACTGGGGATAGTGGGGGACATGCTGGGCTGGGGGGAACACATGCTGGGGTGGGCACACCCCTCAGTACCAGCATCCCCAAAGCCTTTAGCCACAGACACACCCCATCACCACTGGGCTGGGCAGGCACCACCCTCAGGGCTTTCCCAAACCCAAAGGGATGGGAGAGGAGACAGCAGGGGCTCAGGGAGGAACGGAGCCACTCACGGGATCTGCTCCAGCACTGTCAGCACGCCCGGTGCCGGGCTCGCTCTGCCCGGTGTGAAGGCCTTGTAGTCCACCACCATCCACTGGTTGTTGTACCTGGCATGGAGAGCCAGGAATGCATCCCTCTGGCAGCCTGGGCACCCTCCATCCATCCCACCCCCCCCAGAACCAGCTCCCAGCCCCACCCCACCGCACTCACGTGCCGCTGTTGAAGCGCCGGAACACGGTGGCCCACTCGGGCCCGCTGCGGGCCAGCCGGTTGGCCACAATGTTCCTCAGCCACTCCAGGACGCTGCCCTGGGGCTCCAGGTACTTCCACAGGGCTGGGTTGTTGTTGCCAATGGTGGTTTCCAGTGCAACCTGCAGGGCAGGCAGTGATGGGGAGGGCGGCAGGGCCGGGCAGAGGCCCCTGAGGAGCAGCCCCACTCACCAACCCGCTGCTGAGGATGTAGAAGTCATCCATGGAGAAGATGGTGCCAGGGTAGGAGGAGAACACCTGGATGCTGCCAGGGATCTGGGACCTGCCTGGAGGGGGATGCAGAGGGATCAGGAGGGGGGTGTGAGGCGCAGCCCCCCCAGCCCAGCGCACGCACCGCCGGCCGAGGTGCGGAAGGGCAGCGTGTACTTCTTGATGATGCGCAGCATGGCCTGGTAGGAGCTCCAGGTGTCATGGGCCACCAGCAGGTCCTGCTGGCCTGGCAGCAGCTTCACCAGAGCCGAGCAGGAGCCTGAGCCCAGCACACGCTGCGGGGATGAGCGGTTCAGGGCAGACTCCAGGTCCTCCAGGTCACCCCCCAGCTGCAGCAGCCTGGAGGAAGCAAGGTGTAAGATGTCAGCTGAGGGATGTCCCAGGCCTGGAGCCAAGCTGGCTCAGAGCTCTCTGCCTGTCTGTTCATCTCCACCACACCCCAGTGCAGGCACTTGGGCTGGGAGCCGCCTGGTAGCATGAGCAGGGAGGAAAGGGGGAGCACAGCAGTGGGGAAAATGAGGCAGGGGCAGTGGGGGGAACCTATCACCCAGCCCATGGGGTGGGGAAGAGGACAACCTGCCTTGGCTCCGTCCTGCCCCAGCAGCAGAAGACAAGTACCCAGAAAAGGTGGACAAATTGAACTGACTGTTCTTGGAATGCAGGAATTGTCCCCACAGCACTCCAAACACTGGGACAACCACCCCCCACCCTCCACCACGTCTGAGAAGGAGCTCACAAGAAGCCGAAGGGTGCCAGGGTGATCCTGCCCCTGGGGAAGTCCAGGCGCCCGTTGTAGCTGTCCTCCAGCCCCTTCAGCTGCAGCAGGGCCAGGCGCACCTGGGGACAGGGGACAGAGCTGGCACCCGGCTGAGAGGTTTTGGGGGACAGGCTCCCTCATTCCCCCAGGGGACAGAGCAGTTCAGCTGGGTCTCAGCGCTGCTGCAGAGGCACAGGGGGTTAGTGTCACTGTCAGCAAGGTCATGACTCAGCACCCATGGCCGAGGGTGACAAAGCCATGTCCCGTGCACCCCAACTGCAGCACGTGAGGCTCTGGCGAGGAGAAAGTCATGAGTCACCCCAGCAAGGAGGATGACCACATCCCTGCCATCCCACCTGGAGCTGGGCCAGCACAGCTCGCTGCCCTGTACTGTCCTGTGCATTAAAGGCCCAGCAGGATCCAGGGGGTTCCCTAGGATGGGGGTTCCCCATCCTCACCTGGTGCCAGTACTCGGTGTCCTGCCCTTTCGCCATCTGCTCCTCCATCCAGGCCAGGTTGGCCTCCAGGTAGTCCCGCAGCTTCTGGCAGTACTCGCTCTCGTACTTGAAGGGGCCGCAGTATCCCACCATGGTGTTCATCCAGTGCATGTACATCAGCTGGGGGACAGGCCCGCGGTGTCAGCGCCGGGACAGTCCGGGGGGCACTTGTGGAGGGGTGCCCCTTACCTGCTCGGTGACAGCAGCCTCGGCGAGCCCGGCAGCGTAGGCCTGCAGGCTGTCATTGTACGAGGCGTTGGTGGCCACCTCCAGGAAGGCCCAGCTGTGGGGACACGGGCACGGCGGGTCACGGACACGGCTGTCCCCGCCGCGGCCACCCCAGCCCCGCTGGGCTCCGTGCGGCCCCGGCCCGCCCCGCCCGGGCCGTACCCGACGTGCGGGATGCGGTCATCGAGGCTGGCCCAGGCCACGGCCCCGGGGTGGCGGCCGGGGAGGACGCGCAGGCGCTCGGAGCCGGGCTCCAGCAGCACGGAGACATTGCGGGGAACCGGGGACGGGGCTGAGCCGGCCGGGACGGCGGAGAGCAGCGGGGAGAGCAGCGGGGAGAGCAGGGGGGAGAGCAGCGGGGACAACAGCGGGGACAGCAGCGGGGACAGGAGCCCGGCCACCAGCAGCGCCCCCGGAGCCGCCATGGCGGGGACACCGAGGGACGGGGACGCCGAGGGGCGGGGACGCCGAGGGGCGGGGCGGGGCAAGGGCGCGTGGGAATGACGGGACTGGGGCGGGGCTTCTCAGTGACCACGCCCCCCAAGGTGCCCGGTTATATTAGATGGAGAGGGTTGGGATTGGGGCGGAGCGATGGTGTGGCCACGCCCCCGGCGGTACTGGCGCGCACCAATGGGATAGGTTGGTTTGGGGGCGGGGGCGTGGGCTTGGCCACGCCCCTCAGAGCTGACATATATTAACGCCTCTCATGGGGCGGGGCTTATGGAGCGGCCACGCCCCCACTCACCCTGAGGCCGTGAGGACCCCCTACAGCACCCCCGTGCCCCCCTGGTACCCCAGACCCCCGCTCGTATCCGCGCCCCCATCTCGCCTCTCCCAGCGCACGTTCCTGCTCCCCACACCTTCCTGAAACACGCGTGGAGCCCTGGCGTGAGCAGCCGGGCCCCTGGCGGGTCCCTGTGTTCGGGGGTGCTGGTGCTTCCCTTGGGCCCCAGACCCGCGGCAGCCCCGGCCCTGCTCAACTCCTTCCACCTCTCTCCGCGAAGAGCAGAATGTAGCTTCGGGGAGAAACTGGCCGCGGTGGGAAATAGGTCCTTGAATCCCATCAGGATCCCGGGCCTCCGGCCATGAGGGCCACCCTGCTCCCCGCAAACAGGGCATGGCGCTTGCACGGGACGCGGCTGAGGCTGGGCTGTCCTGGAGCTGGGGACACCGGCGCGGAGAGGGGCACGGCCGCTGTGTGGGGTGTGGGACCACCGGCACGGGGTCTGTACAGCCCCGGTGTAGGAGCACCGGCACGGGGTCTGTACAGCCCCGGTGTGGGACCACCGGCACGGGGTCTGTATAGCCCCGGTGTAGGAGCACCGGCACGGGGATCTGTACAGCCTCAGTGTGGGGTGTGGGAGCACCGGCACGGGGATCTGTACAGCCTCAGTGTGGGGTGTGGGAGCACCGGCACGGGGATCTGTACAGCCTCAGTGTGGGGTGTGGGAGCACCGGCACGGGGTCTGTACAGCCCCGGTGTGGGAGCACCGGCACGAGGGTCTGTACAGCCCCGGTGTGGGGTGTGGGAGCACCGGCACGAGGGTCTGTACAGCCCCGGTGTGGGGTGTGGGACCACCGGCACGGGGGTCTGTCTGTACAGCCCCGGTGCCGAGGCTGCCCCATCCCGGGACACCATCCCCGGCTGGGCGGCGCTGAGCTCCCCGTTCTCAGAGGGTCACCCCAAAGCGGCTGTCGGTGGGCACAGCCCGCAGGGCGCTGCTGAGAGCAGCGTGTGTCCCCTCTCCGCGGCCAGCCGCCAGCCGCGCGGGGAAGTGTCGCTGTCGCTTTAAGGGCGGAGGGCGGCGGCCCCTTTAAGGCGGGGGGGCGGCGGGATCAGCTGCCCGCGCACGGAGCGGGGCCGCGCCGACACGGTGGGGCCCGGGTACCCCCATCCACCCCCGCACCCCCCCGGGATCCCCCACATCCCCCCGGGCTCCCCGTCCCCACCCGCACCAAGCCTCTCTGTCCCCCCCTGCCCTCGGGGGTGCCCCCAGGTCCCCTGCTCCCTTCTCCCTCTCCGCTCTGGGTGACCCCGGGCTGAACCCCCCCGGCGGGGACGTGGCGCGGGTAGCTCTGCTTTTTACCCGTTTTATTATTTTTAGCATTAATTCTATTTTCCAATTTTATTATTAATTTTTAACCCCTCTTCGCCCGCCCGGGCGGCGCGGGATGGGGGTCCGGGGGCAGCCCCCGCTCTGTGTCCCCGGGCGGTAGGTGTCCCCTCGCGGGGCCATGGGGCAGGGGGCCGGGGTGCTCAGCCCGGCCGGGGCGCTGCCGGCCGGGACCCCGCTGCTGCCGGACCTGGGGCACACGCTGCCTCCCGGGGAGGATGCTCTGAGCCACGGACCGGGCCTGGATGTGAGTCTGGGGGTGCTGCCGGGGTGGAGGGGTCCCGTCCCGTCCCTGCTGCCCTGTCCCCGCCATCGCAGCGGGGATCTCTCCGGGATTTCCTCCGCTGCTGGGTTTCTCCTCTGCAAACCTCGCCGCTTGCCAGGCCCGCGGTGGGTTTGGGCTGTGTGGGGACACGGATGGGCTGGGGACAAGGGTGTCCCCCTCTGCGGGCCCTGGCACTGCCCTCGGCCCACGCACATGGAGCACGGGCGGGGAAACTGAGGCAGGGGTGAGAGCGACCTGCCAAAAACAGCCCCACGGCAGAGCTTGTGGGGACAGGAGGTGCTCGGGGTGAGCAGTGTCCCCTCGGGGTGTCCATAGCAGCCCTTGGGGACAGGGGGTGCTCGGGGTGAGCAGTGTCCCCTCGGGTGCCCCATGGCAGTCCCCATGGGGGCAGGGGTTGCTCGGGGGTCCCGCCCAAGCAGCTTCCCCTCTGCCCCGCAGTGCTGGGAGGTTCGGGAGCACAACAGCTCTGAATGGTGTCACTTCATCCGGAGCAACCCCGACTGCCAGCTGGACGGGGGCTTCCTCGACTACCTCGATGGGGTCTTTTGTGTCTTCCCGCCGCGGCTGCTGCCCCTGGCTGTCACCCTCTATGTAAGGACTGGAAAGGGCGGTGCTGGGGATGCTCTGCTGCAGGGCAGGGACCCCACTGACCCCTCTCTGTGCCCCCCCGACCCCACAGGCTCTCTGGCTCCTGTATCTGTTCATCATCCTCGCTGTGACAGCAGAGAAGTTGTGAGTGACCCTGCAGAGGAGGGGACTGTCCCCAGACTGACCCGTGGTCGCCAAGTAGCCCCATCACCTCTCTCTGTCTCCTTTTCACCCTTCCAGCTTCTGCCCCAATTTATCAGCCATCTCCACCAACCTGAAGCTGTCCCACAACGTGGCAGTATCCTTGGAAATCACAGGAGCCCTCAGCCAGGAGGGATGTGGGGACAGGCAGGGGAGGTGGCCATGACAGGGTCACTTTGTGTCCCCTCGGCACCGTGCCAGGAGAAACCAGTTCTGGGGGAGAGCTGGAGGTGAGAGCAGGACATGTGCTGGCACTGGACAGGAGCACACAGCACCCATGTCCCCACGGGGAGGGGACACCAGGTGTTCTCCTTGACGTGCCCTCTCCATGGTGTCACCTTCCTGGCCTTTGGGAATGGGGCACCTGATGTCTTCAGCGCTGTGGTGGCCTTCTCCGACCCCCGGACAGCGGGGCTGGCCATCGGGGCCATCTTTGGTAAGGGCAGCCACTGCCACATCCTCATGGTGCTGCTGTGGGGCTGTGGGATGTTCCCTGTCCCCAGACAGCCCCGCTGTCTTGGCAGGTGCTGGTGTGTTTGTCACCACTGTGGTGGCCGGGGGCATCGCCCTGGTCAAGCCCTTCACGGCCGCCTCCAGGCCCTTCCTCAGGGACGTCATCTTCTACATGGTGGCCGTGTTCCTCACCTTCGTGGTGCTCTACTTGGGCAGGATCAGGCTGGGAGAGGCTCTGGGTGAGCACAGTGGGGTTGGGGATGGTGGGGGCAGCCTGGGAATGGTGGAGCAGCCTGGGGGTGCTGTGACCCCCCCTGTCACTCCCCCTCTCAGGTTACCTGGGGCTCTACGTGTTCTACGTGCTCACCGTGGTGCTCTGCACCTGGATCCACCGGCGGCAGCGGGGGGACGGGCTGGCCCCTCCCAGCCCCTGGGAGCCAGGTAAGGGCTGCCCAGCTGGGAGGGGATCCCCGGGGTGTTGGGGTCCCCTTCCACTGCCTCTTCCCCGCAGAGATGCCGACAGATGTGGAAGAGCCGGAGCCCTCCGGCACAAACAGTGGGGACTATGGTACGTTGTTCCCTGTGGGCTCAGGGCTGGCTCTGCTCCGTCCTCAGGGCTGCCAGAGCCCCCAGGCCGCTGCAGGTGTCACTGAGCCGGGGGATGGCCGAGCCCATGGGGCAGGGGGAGTCCCCAGGGACGCACACCTGGAAGGGATGGGGAGCACAGGGAGCCCCCACCCCGCTCAGCGCCGTGGCTCCTCACAGGAGAGGAGTACCGGCCCCTGCTGCCCTCCCAGGAGAGCTCCCTGCGCATCCTCACCACGGCCCTGAGCCCCCTGGACTACCGCAGGTGGAGGAGGAAGCCCTGGTACTGGCGGCTCTTCAAAGCCTTCAAGGTGAGCAGGGGGAGCAGAAGCCAGGAGGAGCCCCCGAGGGGCATCCCCATCCCCCTGTCCCCGGGGCTTTGCAGTGGGGATGGTGGCAGCAGGTCGTGGGGCACTCGCAGGGTGTCCCTGACGGGTGTCCCCTGTGCCAGGTGCCCGTGGAGCTAGTGCTGCTGCTCACTGTTCCTGTTGTGGACCCCGACAAGGATGACCTGAACTGGAGAAGACCCCTCAACTGCCTGCACATTCTCACCAGCCCCCTGCTCTGCGTCCTCACCCTCAAGTCAGGCACCTGTAAGAGCCTGGGGCAGTCCCAGCTTCCAGAAGGGGACAGGACTGAGATGGCCACCACACCCTGGGGAGTGCAGGAGCCTATCAGAGCTGGCTCCCCATCGTGGGGAGGAGGGACGGGCAGGAAGAGCCAAGCACCCCAAGGGTGGGGGGCTTGGGCCCCCCAGCATCCAGGTCCTGGGGGGGAAATGGAGTTTCCCTGCCTGGGGAAACTGAGGCACAGAGGGGAGTGGCTCTGTGGGGGTGTAGGGTAGAGGTGGCTTTAGATGACAAGGCTTTACCTCCTACCTCAAGCCTGGTGGGATCCTGTCCCAGCCTCTCTGATGCCTTCTCTCCCCACCACATGCAGATGGGCTGTACCAGATCCAGGGCATCTTCCCAGTCTGGGGACTGGTCACACTGGTTGCCTCTGCCCTGGCCCTCACTGTCTTCATCACCACAAGCAACGAGGAGCCACCCAAGTATCACTGTGTAAGGTGTCCCCCAGCCCTGGGCACCCAGCAGGGACCAGCACAGCCTGATCCGGGCTGGGCTGAGGCTCCTGGGGCAGAGCAGGAAGCTGGACCTCTCGCAGTTCCCAGTGTCCCCAGGAGGGATGCCAGGAGGTGTGCAGGGTCCTGTGGGATGCACACAGGGACCAGCTTGCTGCTCTTCCTGTCAGGTGTTTGCCTTCCTTGGGTTTTTGGCCAGTGCCATGTGGATCAATGCCGCGGCCACGGAGCTGGTGAACATCCTGCGGACCCTGGGCATCATCTTCCAGCTCAGCAACACCGTGCTGGGCCTGACCCTGCTGGCCTGGGGCAACAGCATTGGTGGTGAGGGCTGTGCTGCTCCCCAGTGTCTCCCTGGCACAGCCTGGGGTGGCCCTGCCATCCTCAGGGTCTCCTTTTGTCCCTGCAGACACCTTCTCTGACCTCACCATGGCGCGCCAGGGCTACCCCCGCATGGCCTTCTCCGCCTGCTTCGGGGGCATCATCTTCAGTATCCTCTGGTGGCACGTGGGGCAGGAGCTGCCCGAGTGTCCCTGCCTGCAGGGAGAGCCCCTTGTGCAGGATCCCTGGAGAGGAGCTGGGCAGGATCCATCCCAGAGTCCCTCCAACGCTGGCAAACCCCACAGTGCTCCCACAGTGCAAGGGACAGGGACAGAGCCAGCAGCATTCCCCTGTCCCCACAGCTGCCCAGCTGGGTGGGAACGTGGGCTGGAGTGTGGCAGGTTTGGGATTTGCCAAAGGGAAGAAAGGGAGGGGGCCCTGGGTGGGTTTTGAGTGCTGAAGCCTCTCCAGGAGTGCTCAGGGTTGTATTCAGCACAGAGAGAATGCTGTAGCAAGGAGGAGGAAGGGGCAGAGGGAAGTGCTCAGTGCTGTGTGTGTGTCCATCCTGAACGTGCTCCAGACATCCTGGTGGGCGTGGGCCTGGGCTGCCTGCTGCAGATGAGCAGCAGCCAGCCGCTGGTGAAGGTAAGGCTGTGGTGGCACGGGCACACGGGCCAGGCTGGCAGCAGGGTGCCAGTGTCACCCACAGGCCCTGCTGTCCCCGCAGCTGGAGCCTGACAGCCCGCTGGTGTGGGTGCTGGCCGGGGCGCTGGGGCTGAGCCTGGTGTTCTCCTTCGTGGCGGTGCCAGCGCAGTGCTTCCAGCTGGGAAGGGCCTATGGCGCCTGCCTGCTCACCTACTACCTGCTGTTCCTGTGCGTGGCCCTGCTCACCGAGTTCAGGGTCATCCACTTCCCCACCCCCTGACGGCCCCAGCACATCCAGCCCTGGGTCTCACTCGCCACCCTTCCCTGTCCCTGGCAGGGGCACAGGGCACCTCGGCTCACCGTGCTGCCAGAGGTGCCAGCCCAGCCCTGCTGTCCTTTGGGGAAGGACTGCCACTGCCCACATCCTCTCCTCACTCTTTAACCTAATTTAAGGAACTCTGGGCAGGAGCAACATGAAACCTCAGCTGTGTCTGGTGGCAGTGGCAGGGCCAGAGGATGGGGAAGCTCCAGCAGGAGAGGTTTTGCCCCCTCAGTTCCATGTGGGGACAGAGCTGGGGCAGTTCTGCTGCATAGGATGACATCTGTCCTTGGGAAGGACTGTCCCTGTTGGCACCATGGGCTGGAACAGCAGACAGGGCACAGCCACACAGGGTAAAGGGGACACAGTGCTCCAGGGACGCAATGGGCTTAGTGCAAGCAAAGCCTGAGGGAAAAACAAACACCAAACCAAGGGAGGCTGGTTTCCCCTGCTTTTTTTAGAAATGTTTTTCAACCTGAGTTTCAGATCCTACTTTTCTCCTCCTCCTGGGGTGGGCAGAGCTGTAGGAAAGGACTTGGAGGTTTCCACACACAGTGTTGACCTCTGGCAGGACTAGATTTAGGCACTGTAAAAAAATTGCAATAAAAAAAAAAACAACAAACAAAAAACCCCATAAACCCAACCTTGACTTTTGCCTGCTGCAAAGGCCACTCCTCCTGCTCTGTGCTGGTGTGACAGCCCTTACTCAGCACAGAGCCTGTGGAGGGGAGAGGGAACAGCCAGGGCTGAGGACCTGGACAGCCAGCGGGGTTTTTCCCCAGGGAGTGGGGAAGTGGTTTCCAGCCTGATGTCCCCAGAGCAGTCACGTGCTGTCACACTGGGAACAACCACAGCATGGGGTCAGCACGGCTCCTCCTGGGGACAGGGAATCCTGCAGGGCCCACAGTGCCAGGAGAGTGGAAGGGGTGGGCTGGTGGTTCTGCTCTCAGCTGGAGGGTCCACAGGACAGGCTGGAAAGCAAACTGTCACTCCAGAGGGACACCCACATCCCTGCCCCACGGGAGAGGGGGTGTTGTGCAAACAGCACAACTGTCAGACCTGCTTCCTCCTCTTCTCCTGGGCCTGGACCATTTCTCCTTTTTCTAACAGACACCAGCAGCTTTCACAAAAAAGAACACTCCCTTGTGCCTGCAGCCACTGGCTCTGCCCAGACCTTCCTGCAGCTGCCAGAATGACCCGGGACACAACACCCACTTCCTGCCACAAGCAGGGCTAGAGCAACCAAACCCCAGCCAAGGTCCCAGCACTGAGGGGCAGGGTCAAACACCCCTTCTGGCCTCACCACTGCACCAGGGCAGCTTTAAAAAAACCTAACTCTGAAAGCCTTATCTTGATGTTTAGGGAAAGGGGGAAGGGTGAAGGGAAGGCTTTGCAATGTCCTGGAACAGGAATGTGGAACAGCTCAGCAAAACACACACTCAAAATATTCCCAACTTGCCACTGGAGAGGGCAGGCAGGCTCCTCTTCAAACACTGGAAATGCTCCAGCTTGGCCAAACCCCACCTCTGGAATAACACAGGAAGGAGGAAAGGAAGCTGCTCCTTTACGAAGCCGAGGATGCTCTTTATTAGTGCGCCTGAAAAAAATCTAGAGAACATCTGACAGACACGTCCATAAAATCGGGTTTTTTTATAAACAAAACGCCAGCATACAAAATCCTGCAGTGCTTCCTCCCGTGCTCCCTACAAAATGATTGTCTCCGTCAGTCTGTGTGTTGGGGGAGGGAGAGGAGGATAAATAGAAGGGGATGCCCCGTACTCAAACTTTGTTTCCTTCCAAAGTCATATGGAAGAAGCAAACTCCTGCCACCTTCCTTGGTTCTATAAAAATAATGAACACAGGGGGTGTGTGGGGGAGGATCAACACCTTGGAGGCTGCACCCTGACCCCCAGCCCTCCAGGGAGCCCTTTATTGCATGGTCAGTGGTCAGTGCCTTCCTCAACACAGCTTAAAGCCACAGCTCCTTTCACACCCAGAAAACACCCCAAAAAAGTCACTGACAACCCTGCCAGGAAAAATCAGCTGTAAGGGAATGTGGAGATTAAACACAGCCACATTTTTTTCCCCCACTAACCTTCATAATGCTCATTCATGCTGCCCACAACTTAAAGCACAACAAACACCATCTCCTGCAGCCCCAGGGCTAATCTGGATCAACCTCCTGGGCTGCCACTCCACACAGAGCAACTGCAAGAGCAACAACTGCACTGCTCCTTAATATGTAGCTGAATTTATGGTTTGGAAAACAGCCCTTTAAGGTCCTTCACGGGTCAGCTCAGAAGTAGTTTCATACCTGCAAGTATCCAGAAAGGAAACAAAGAGTTGCTGTGAGGCACCCGGGGAATTTGGCAGGGGTTGGGAGCAGCCACTGGTGTGTGTGTGTGCAGCTCTCCCCCTCCTTCCAAGTGCTCCCACTGTGCCATGGAGGGAGAGATTTCCAGAAACAGCTCTGTCTTGCCTCCCCCTGAAAGTCTCACCCACCCAGGAAATGCTCCTGAGCTGCCTGGGTAGGATCAGCCCTCTCCTGCTGTCCTGGGGCCACCAAGGAACAGACAGCCATGTGGGACAAAGGGGATGGGGACACATCTCCCACTGCCTGCTGCACCTGGAGGAAGGGGGGAAACCTCCCCAGGAAGCTCCACTCTTAGTCTGAACCCGAGGAAAGATCAAACAGTGAGAGGTGAGGGATCTTCCAGCCCTGACAGGGAAAAGAGGGACTTGGAGAGACAAACGATGACAATGGATGACACAAAGCCACAACCCCACAAACAGAGCTGGGAAAGGAGCCCTTTTCCCCCTTCCTCCTCGTCCCTCAGCTCTCAGGTGCAGACAAGCAGACAGGTGAGAAGAATCCTCTTCCACATTCTTCCTGCATCCAAAACCAAGGGAACAGCAGAGCTCTTCAGTGGATCTTCCAAGATCTGACTGAGCTGATGTTTTCCAGCCTGAGCAGCACTCCTGCCAGGGAGGAGCCCCATTCTGTGCTGGGATTTTCTGGACTGAGGGCTGACCAGCAGGACTGTGTGATGCCCAGGAGTTCTCCAGGCAGAAAAAAGCCAGATATGGAACTGCCAAACCTTCTACTCTTCTTCCCAGTCATTTATCTGAGCTAAGGACTGGCCAGAGAGGTTTTCCAGAGCAGGTGGCCACGTGGCAGAGCCTAGCAGCCATGCCACCCTGCAGAATGCCCCTCCCTGAACAGACACAGGGGCTCTGGGGTTTGCAGAGGTGACCCAAGCCCAGGCAGTGACAGGGGCAGGATGACCAGCAGTGATGCAGATACAGCAGAGACAGTGTCTCCAAACCCTGTCCCACCTACAGCCATAACATGATGAGGCACTGGTGCTCAGAACTGCTCAGGGACAGTGAAATTCAGCAATCAGAGCTGGAGCTACTACTGGGAGTGCATCTAGGAGTGCCAAAAAGGAGGGGGAGGGCAGGCTGCCCTTCTAAAAGTGCTGAGATTTCACAACACCTCCCCTTTCTTTGTATAAGGAAGGTGGAGAAGAAACAAAAACTCACTCCCTGATCTTTGTCCCTAGGTTCATGGTACCCTTTGAGCAACAGGGATCTTCCCAAGGTTTTACAGTGAAACAGGTGACTTCAGTGAATTCCCTGCTGTTAATGGGTTACACATCCCTTTCCCCAAGGTCTGTTAGTGGTGAGACAAGCAGCAGGAGCTGGAGCTTGGGAAGGGGCTCAGAGGGACCAGGGCTGGGCTCTGCCCAGATGTGCTGAGCATCACACTCAGCCTGTGTGCTGTAGCCTTCCCCAGAGCCCCTGGGCCTCTGGCTTCTCAGCAACCTCTGCTGGGGGAGAGCTGGATCCCTACACTGGTACACAGATCTATATACACCCTCCCAAAATACAGCCTGGGGAGGAATACTCTAGGTTATTGCATAGAAGGTGGCTTGCATTAGCTAGGCCTAAATGACAGTCTGGGAGCGCTGCCGGAGGCTCAGGGGCTTCAGAGAGCTGCTGGGAGCAGGTGCAGGCTCTTGCAGAGGTGTCTGAGATTCTTCTTTCCTGGAGTGCTCCTCGTACCATTCCTGCAGCAGGGAGTAAACAGGCAGGATCAGGCTGTGCCCCACACACCTCAAAAGGGCAGAGCCTTCTGTCTCTGCCATGTGAGGGCACATTGTGAGGCACAGAGGGCTCTTTCCAAAGCCCTGGACACAGCTTAACCTCCTGCAACAACCCAGCTGACTGCAGCACGGCTCTGCTGGATGCACTGAGACCCAAGGAAACTTCTCTCCCTCAGGATGTCCCTCTTGAACACCCAGGGCTTGAGTACAGCTGTTCCCATGATGTCTGGGACTTGAGGGCTGGGTAGCACCCAGGGTGTCCCAGGATGTCACATCCCTCAGTCACAGACCAAGCAGAACAAGCAGGGAGTTTCTCTGCAGATGACCCAGCCCCATGGTAAATAATGTGCATTTTCCTTAGGGGACTCAAGGCTCATCCCCAGTCTGTATGCTCTGGGGACAAAGGACACATTCAAATGGCTACAAGATTAATTCTTTCAGCACTAATCATTACATTAGACCACGACCTTCAACTACCTTTGGCAGGACAGTGACCAAACCCATGGCAGAAAGCTTTTCACCATGGATGGCACTGGCAGGAAGGTGCTAAAACTCCAGGGAATCTGCTGATTGACTTGTCTCCCACCTTGCTCAGCCTGCAAACCAGGCAGCCCTGCCTGGGACATGCCTTGGTTTTTGTGTCAGACAGACACGCCTAAGCTCAAACACAACCACATTCCAGAGGTTTAAGAGCTCTGTGCTCAGCAGCCAAGCCCAGGCAGCACCACACTGTGCTCACAGCCCCAGCAGACACATCAGGGCAGCTCAGCAGAGCCCGGGCACACCCCCAGTGTGGTTACTGTGACTGGCCTGGCACACCTGCAGCACCGAGGAGCTCTGCTGTGCTCTGTGGTTTAACAAGGTCTCAGAGGAGAGCAGTCCCCAGTGTTCTCACCACAGGCTTGGTGGCAGCTCCAGCTCAGGCCCACATACCTGTATCTCCTCCTCATACATCTTCATACTCAGATCACTCTTGGTCCTCGACCTGCGTCCCAGAAACACTGTTGACATTTGCTAAAGAGTTGGAGAAAACATCAAAAAAAGACAATAATCAGTCACTGAGCAGCTGGATCTGTCCTGGAGCTTCAGGCATCCTCCCTGTGGACATCCATCACCCAGTGAAGAGCTCAGACTACCCCAGTTCCTCCTGCTGTCCCCTGAGAGGCTGCAGCACCTGCTCTGGGCCATGGTGACACAGGGGTATCATGGCCACGATTAAAACAACCACTTCAGCTCTTCCCAGATGCATGAGACAACAGTGCTGAGACAAGAGCTCATTTTCCCAATTCAGAGTCTTTTAGAATGGAAGCATAAGCAGTGGAGAAAGGAAGGACCTGGAGTCAATGCCATCATATTGCTGCATCATGCTCCAGAACTGTCCAAGCCTCAGAGTATCATGGCACAGAGAGAGGCAGGAGAATATGGGATAGTGGCTTCCTTAGTGGAAAAATAAATGTGAATTTTTTCTGTTTGCAGTCAGCACAGGGCCAGGACAGCTCTAACAGAAGTCTGCAGGCAGCAGGGACCAGCCTTTGTCAAGACTATGCAAGGAGCAGCTGCTGCTTTTCTAGAGCAGCAAAATTTTGTGATGCTGCAGAGTCCCCTCCAGCACTGAGCTGAGCCCTCAACACTACAGAGGCAGGTGGATGTTGTCTCTCCAGACAGACAAAGTGGCCCTGCACACCTCCCTCTCCTCAAGGAGAGAACTCACAGTGGTTCCTCTTACCCCGTATTTGTCCATCTGCAACACGATCTTCTGCAGCTGAGCTGTTTCAGGGGCAGCTGAAATCCTCTTGTACAGCTCAATTATGCCTATCACCTCCTCCTTGGAGATCTCCTTCTCCAGCACAATGCCATTATCTTCTGGAGAGGCAAGAAACAGAAAGAGGAAAAAAAAAAAAAAGTCTTCAAGGTGAGCATTACTTCAACAGCTGCTATGATAACCCTGGAAAGCAAAGCCTAAAGCACACAGGAACAAGCCAGAGGTCAGGTGCAGTCTGGACCAGCTTTTGTGACTAGAACATGGATATGCTTGACCCCCAACAAGGCAGGGAGAAAGTAAACTGGTGTGTAGGGCCAGCAAACCTTCTGACTCAAACTATTCTCATCAGGCTCCTTGGTATCTTAAAAAAACAAAACAAACCTTGTAGCTTTTTTCCTGGCCTGTAAATTAAGAAATCAAATAAACACACAGAAGTTGCTGCCTTTTGACCTTCACCTATAAGAGCTTGGGAGTCCAGGGCTAACCAAAGTCCTTCACTGCTCCCTTCAAAGTCCCTTCAAACTCAAGTGTTTCCCTAATTAACAGCTCCTGGGCCAAACAAATTTGATTTTCTGGCACTTAAAAAACAGGGGGCTGGGGCCTTCACCTGAAGCAATACAGGAGAAGGGCTGTAAGCCATTAGTGTGGCTTTGGCACCTGAATTAGCAGGTCAGGAAGGTGCCTGCAGTTCCAGACCCCCCAGCTCAGGAGGAAAAGGACAGTGAGTAAGTGATGAGGGGATGGAGAGCCCAGTCACTGCCAGTTCCTAGAGGGAAAGGCATGTCCAAAACGAGCACAGAGTCAGCAGCCTAAGCACATCCAGAAAATGTGGAAGAACTGGACAGGCAGTGTTTGTGGTCCCCCAGGTCGTGGCAAAAAGTCCTGGCAAATCACCTTGGAGACACATCCTGCCACCAGTGAGTGCATTAGTGAGGAAGTTGGTTTAAAAAAAAATTACCAATCTTCTCTTCCTGTAAGTCCTCGTTGAGCTTTGCTACATCATTGCTGCAATGTTTCCTAGAAACCTTGCATGAAATGCACACAGACTTCCTATTTTCAAAGAATTTGGTTGAAACAGCTCAAGTGGTTGAAGTTGGTATGTGTATGTGCACATAAACACATAGACATCTATAAAACCCACATAAATACACCCACACATGCTTTTTGGGGAATTCTGGGGCAAAGATGAAGGGCAGAGCAGAAAAAGGCCAGACAGAAATATCACATAAAAGAATTAGCTCAGGATGTCAGGCAAAAAAAAAAAAAAAAAAAAAAAAAAAAAAAAAAAAAAAAAAAAGAAAGAAAAAATTCTGTTTTATCCTGGTCAATCATTCATTCTGTCCTAGACACATGAAGCACCAGGGAGAGAGGACACAACACTGAGGCCAGGCAGGCCCCAGGTCTGACCTTCTGAATCCTGGTTCTTGCGAGTGTAGTTCATGCGGAAGACAAAAGCGTCCAGGATGAAAGCCACGATGATGGTCATCACCACCATGGTCACAATGTAGAAGATCATGAAGTACAGACGGCTCCAGTGAGTGGTTTGGGAGGTCACCCCTTCCTAAAGAGGAGAGGGAAGAAGTGAGCAGTGCACAAAAGAAGGGAGAGGCACCGTTAAGTCAACAGCACAAAGCAGCATGAACACTCTGGCCCCAGGGACTGCTCAAAGCCCCAACAGGTCCTTGCAGCTAAAATGAGATGTTCCTACAGCTAAACACACAGAACATCCAAAGCTGGTCGCTGTAAGAGCCACTGTGCCACAGAACACAGCTTGGACAGCAGGGTAACAAACTGGAGCACAGGGTTAATTCATTTGTCCAGCCTGTGAAGCCTGAAAACATGCCCAGCAGCATGGCAGGGTCAAATGCCTCCCAACAGCCAGGACCAAAAGATAACCTGGCAACAAAGTCACCATGGGAAGCAAGCAGAGGTGAGGGGAAGGTGTGCCTGAGCTGAGTCTGTGCTGCCTGCAGGGCTCACTCACCATGATGATGTACCAGTCATTGACCACCGTCAGCTCAAACAGAGTCACTGCACACAAGAGGGAGAGAACACACACAGGTCATTGTTTTATCCATCCTCACCTGTTTTACAGGTTTAGACAAAGTGTTTGACAGGGAAGACTGACACATGACAGCAAAGTTTGAATAAAGGCAGCAAATCCACAGAGAATGCAAACCCTCCCCACTGCAATTCCTTCAGACAAAGGGGGTCAGACCCACAGAACCTGCAGCATGGCTTCATCTCTGTTTCTTAAAGAAACCAGACCTGTCTCTTCACCAGAGAGCATGGAGCCCTCTGAAATCTCCAGGAGATAAGCATTCTGCTCACACATTAAGAAAAATCACAGAGAGTAATCAACACATTCAAATTATTCTTCATCAGAGGATTTAAAGAGAAGCATTGCTGTCGGTTCTTTAGGAGAGCAATGACTTAATGCCCTCCTTAAACACCTCTGCTCTGATCACCAGCCAGAACAGATCTGCTGGCTTCCAGCTGGCTCTGAGAGACCTCTGCTTACCCTGCAAAGCAGCCCTGGCACAATTAGTCAGCTGGAGCTCTCCAGACAGAAAGAGCAGGATGCTGAGTGAGGTGCATTAGCAGGACACCCTGGGAGAGTCCCAGGCTCACATGAGCATTACAGCATTACAGAGATATCCAGCTCTGCAGGAACACAGGATAATCTTTCCTAAGGACAAAAGTGCCCTTACCAAAGCTGTTCAGAATGTTGTCAAAGTTGTTGAGATAGTAATAACCTTCTTCCACAACTGTTTTGTTGCCAACTGTGTGGTTCACCCAGCGGTAGGAATCTGCAACTGTGCTTGTGCTGGTTGGAGAAAACAGGACAAAAAAAAAAAAAAAAATCAGCAGAGACTGGGAAAGCAAGGAAAATTTAAAAAGTTATAAATACCAGCCCCTCCAGAAGGTGGTAAGAGGAGTGGCAATTTCTACCTCTTGGCCAACACTTGAAGGAATCCTCTCTCCACAGCTCAGCACAAGCCCAGGAAGCACATGGAGTCTTTCCAATCATTCAGCAAATATTATACCAGAGAAACTGAGAGTTTGAGTTCCTTGGCTCACACCCTTCAAGCCTGGCATTTCCAAGTGGTCTGTCATCATTAAAGGTGAAAAGAGCACAGGACTGCTTAGAGTCCAGGACCAGGTGAATTTATGTTGGGTGAATTTGCTGCTGGACAAGCAACTCTGGCATCATAGAAACAGAATGGTTTGGATAGCAAAGAACCTTAAACTCATCCAGTTCCACCCCCTGCCAGGGGCCAGGGACCCCTTCCACCATCCCAGGCTGCTCCAAGCCTCATCCAGCCTGGCCTGGGACACTTCCAGGCACGGGGCAAGAGAAATGAAGTATCTCCTGGATTTTTGCCACATGTTGCCTTAGCTACAAAACCCCATCCAGCCCCATCCTCTGGCCACTTCTCCACAGGGAAATGGAGCTGCCAGAGCTCCCTGCTGCTGGCTGAGCACCAAAAGCACTTTTGGGGAGGCTGGATTTGAGGTACTCACTTGCAGCAGTTGGGATAGACCACGCCAGCGAAGAACTCCATGCCAACGATGGCAAAGCAATAGTAGAAGATCAGCAGGGTTAAACCCAGGCTGGAGGCAGAAACAGAAAGAGTTCTGTGCTGCTGGAGAGTTGCTAAGGCAGGGAAACACAAAGTGCTAGGCTGGTTGCTCTGGGGGCAATCTCCAAGGGATGGGAAGCAGCAGTAGGAAGCCCAGCCCACCCTCGGTGCTGCTGGGGCTCTGCAGATCCTGGCCTGCTCTTGTTCAGGGAGTTCTTGGACAAGGAGCTTGCCACTCACTGCAGAGAGAAACCACAGAGCAGCCTGGATTCCCTCCCAGCCTGTCCTTTTCTGTTAAATAAACGTCTCTCCACAGTTCCTTTTATAAAGAACACCACACACTGTGCGTGCCCTCTCCACATCCTTGGATGCAGGGACTGTGCCAAGAGCAGGGCTCTCCAGCCAGCCCAGGCCTCCTGCAAGGGAAGCAGGGCTGAGGGGGCCCCATTTAAGCACCAGAAACTCCTTGCACCCCACCATTTCACAATAATGCTCTCTGGGGGATTTGCTGAGGACAGGGGAACAGCTGGGGATTCCTGTCATGTTCTTCCCACTGGGCTTTGCCTCTCTACAAGAGCTGGGATGGGGCAGAAAAATTAAAACAGGCAGGGACTCTGAGTTTTCCTCAACACAAAAGCAGGAGGAGGCCCAGGGTGCTGGGAGTGCTGCTGCTCCAAGGAAATGCTAGATGAACTCTCCACTGGTTAAGAAGAATCAGTAGCTACCCCTGACAGATCAGAGCACAAATCCCTTCAGCAGGTTGCACAGGTCCCTCTCCTGACCCCAAACCCTCACTCCCCACTCCCTGCCAGCACCCAAAGAGCAGGAGCTGGTACCTGGCCATGCGAGGGAACAGCTCAAACATGGTGTCCAGCACGTTCCTGTAGCGCTTCTTCAGCTTGAACAGCCTGAAAGGAGAGGCCAGGAGTCACCTCACCCTGCAGCTTTCCTGGTGCTGGGAGAGAGCTAAAAGGAGATGCCAGCTCTCTCTGCCTCACAGGTCAATGCCAGTGAGGGTTCCTGACACCTCACTGCCCTTGCTCAAGGTCTCTGCTCACCTCCCAGTGTCCTGCTGTCCCATCTGAATGTTTATGACACCTTCAACTGGCTGTCTTTTACATGGCATAATCAGCTATTTAAAACTCCTAAAAACTGTAAGAACTTACACTAGTCCCGTGTACAGGGTTAGGATTCAATCCTGCTTCCCACAGACACAAGCTTTTCTGTGTTTCCCCCATGACCCAGTAAAAATTGATGAAAGAAAACTGCACTGTGCCTGCTAATTTAAGATTTGGCAACCCCATCAGCCTTTACAGAGAAACACAGCTGCCAAACAGGCTTGGCCAGGGGAGGAACAGAGAAAACATTATTTTTTTTTTCCCTCTTGAGTGTCATGAAGTGTTCTTAAAATCCTCACTGAAGAGCTAAATTACATTAGCTTGTTTTTAATGAAACATTTTGCCTCAAATCCCTTCCCCCTGTGGCTCTGGAGGTGTTTGTGAGGGGGTTAATCAGCCCCAGCTCCCTGAACTGCAGACAGGGTACAAGCCATGGTCTTGCTCAAAGTGTGAGATGCAGTGAGAGCAGGGCAGTACTTCACCCTAGAAAGCTGCATCCTTTGAAAACTGCAATTTCTGGTAATTCAATGGAAATTATTAAACTGGCTCAGACCATCTCACCCTGCCAGAAAAGCTTTTCTCTGAACAGCATCAGACAATTTAGAGGAGGTGTAAGAACCCCACGAAGGCAGACACAGGATAATCTGCCCCCAGTAAATCCCTTGATCTCTCTTAGAGATCAGCTTAAGCTCCAAAGCACGGGGTTTTCATATCCCATCCCAAGTTTTTGTTATCGCTCATTTTGATAACTCGGGCTAATCTCATTACCCCACGCAATTCCTCTTGGCCATGGTCACATTCCCACAGAGCAATCCCTGCCCTCTCCTGCTAAGGAGATCAGTCCCCAGTGGGGCTGATGGAAAACAAGCCTGTTTTCTCTCTGGAATCCCCCTTTCCCACCTCACCTCAGCAGCTGGAGGGGGCGCAGGACCACGATGAAGTAGAAGGGCTCCATATTAAATGCCAGTGCCATGAGCCCCAAAAATGCAAACAGGGTGACTGAGAAGTCAAAGCTGGAAAGAAACAAAAATGAAATAAATGTTAGAGCAATGATTTATCAGTATGCTTCAGCAGAGGGGAGGGATTGGTGCTGCTCCAGCCTAAGAAGATGCATGAAGCCAGGGCAGAAGAACTGTAGGAGCTGGCTGATGGCCTTCTCTCTACAGGCCTGGCTCAGAAGTTGGTGTTTCCAACCCAAAAAGATGAATGTGCACTCACAGATTCCAGCCTGAGGACAGGTACTCCACAGGCCCCAGCCCAGTGGTCTTCAGGAGCAGCTCCACACCATAGACTGCAAAACAAGGGGGGTCAGGAGTGAGCAGCATCACTGTCAAGGCTCATGGCAAGGTTTGCCCTCCTGGACCTGTGGTGGTTTTAAAGGATTTCTGACCCCACCCATCCTCCTCATTCTCACTGAGGTGCCAAAGAGAACTTCCCCCTCCAAATCAACACATTTTCCTGTGCTCATGGAGATTTCTCTCTGGAAAAGCCTACAAAACAATCCCTGCCAGGCACAGCATTGTTCTGGATGGAGGCTCTACACCCATGGTTAAGTTATAACTTCAGTTCCCTTCACAGCTCCTCAGGAAATGACACAGCTCTGTTGGGAAGCATCAGCTTACTTGTGAGGAAGACTATGTAGCTCCATGGGACATTCCTGGAGAAGAAATTCCCTCCTGCAAGACACAAGAACAGCTTTCTCAACTCTTTCCTTTTTTCCAATCCCCCAGCACCACAGTCAAGGAACAAGCTGTAATGTTTCCTACCTTGCAACATGAAGGTTTCAACAAGAATCCAAATTCCATTCACAGCCACCACAGTGTCTGGAAAACAAAGGATATACCCATAGCAAAACCACTCCTGGATATCCATTTATTGGGCCAACAAAAAGAGTACAACATAGGACAAGTGGCAAGGTCATTGGTTCCAACTGAATGAACAAACTGAACTCAAAAATTTGGAGTCTTCCCCCATGTCTTTCTCCAGGTCTTTAACAGATGCAGTGCCTTTATGTTCAAAAAGAATCAAAACTAAAAAGAAAAACCAGCCAAGCCCCAAATTACTGAGCAGGAATAGATTATTTAGCAGGCAGCAGGCAGCACCAGGAGGAAGCATTCCTTCTCCTCTAGAGGAGAGAAGCACAGACTCCCTCTCACAGGCAGCTCAGTTGCCAAGCAATCCCTCCAGCAGTGAGGACGAGCTCACAGCTCCTCAAGAGCAAACAGAATGTGGCTGACTGGCAAGGCACCTCCTTATCCAGCATCCTTCAGCTGCAAGATAAACCCCCAAAGGTTTGGGAAAGCTGATCACCAACCCACCTAAATGCAACAAGGACCAGCCCCACAGGGGTGTGCAGTGAGCCAGGGAGCCTCTCCAGAAGGAGAGCTGAGAGCCCAGGCTGGTGGCACAATGAAGCAGTTCCCTCCCTCTCCACTAAAACTCCCAAATTTGTCCATGAACCACAGCTCAGGCCCCACCAAGTCCTTGGAGGGCTGGCAGGCACAGCACACCAGACCCACATGAACAAGCAGAGACAGCTACTATTCCTACTCACACATAGTGTACTGGAACACACGGGATTTCACCAGGATGTTGATGCCTGTGTGAAGGAAAGGATGACAAAATAAATGTTTACACCACCCTCCACACACACATCCTCTATCTTCTCCTTAGAGACATTCTCCATACCAATCCTTGGCACAGAAGCTAAACAGATCAGCAGATGATTAACTTTTACTTTTGAGGAACAAGTTTATATATCCTTTAGAATTTTAGCAGCAATGAAGTCATTATCCTTAGCCCCCAAGATGTTCTATGTGCTAATTCTGGGGTGGGGACAGGGGTAAATGCAGCTGCTGAAGCATGGTCTGTGTTTGGAACAAGGAGGGCTGGGAGCATCAGCAGAGCTCTGAGGGCTCCTGTGGCAGCTGTATTTGGATCACAGCTGTTCCCCAGGAGCACACAACACCTCAGAAGAGCTGCAGGTTCTTAATTCTGAATGGCTACATCTAGTCAGGGAACTCGGGACACAGGAGGTAAATTGGCAAGATTTTACTCTGATGGTTTCAAGCCCCTTTCCCTCCCCAAACTGCTGCCCTTGACCTGAACAGGAGCTGCAACCACATCTTGGGACCAGGCAGCCTAACAGCTTTTGTGCCAACCCAAATCCCACTCCACAGTCACTGCAGGAATGGTTACAGGACAGCAATCTTCCCTGGAGACTCTGAATGCAAGCCTCTGGATACACAGGGAGCTGGTTAGAAGGCTTTCCCTCAGGTCTTTGTCAGGGACATAAGAGAAAGCCCCTGCAGAGTGTCCTGTCTTTGTCCTGTCAGCTGAGCACAGGCTGCCATGAAATAGAGTGTCACCTTTGAAAATAAGGAATGCAGTCCGTGGCAGGTCATCAAACCAGTGCTCGCGGTTCCGTTTTGCCTGGAAGCAGAACAGCCACGTCAGCAGCAGCCAGAGAAAAAAAAACAAGGCAGGGATGGAGACCCACCTCACCCCCATCACCTGCTTTTCTTGGATTGCCTTTGTTTCTTACCCAGCTCCTCTCCAACCACTCCTTTTCTCTCCCTCCCACACAAAATTCCCTTCTCCTCCACCCAACAAACTCTTACCTTCCATTTTAAGCCAACAACTTCATAGAAATTGTAAAAGTCCTTTAGACTGCAAAACAGAAAGAAACATCTGATCAGAGCCTTGAGGGTGACCAGATCCTTAATAGTCCTTGTCACCAGTGGAGAGTTTCTGTAAGTTATTAACTCCTCATCAGAACTGCAGCCACAGCTGACAGAACTCCCCAGTGACCTCTTCCCAGCCTGGCCAAAGGTTCCTGACTGACAATAGCCAGAATCTCCTTTCTATAATGCTTCAGCCTAAAGGGAAACTCTGACTCTACTGAACTCCAGAACTTTACCACTGAGAGGAAAGACCTGAGGCTTAGATGCCAACTCCAAGGGATGGAGATTGCACCGCTCTTCATGAAGTCTTAATTACTCGTACAGTCCTTTTCTAACATCTTTGCACATTTTCTTTTCAAGGTGAAAATGAAGTTTGAAAAAGGACACGAAAGCGAAGAAACTCACAGAACTTGAGTGCCTGTCTAGGTGCTCAGGGTCAGGCCTGTAACAGGTTTTATGTGTCTGAAAGTGAGGATGCTGAACTTCTCAGACTCTTACTGGTCACATCAGTGCCTAAATTTCACAACTCAGTCTTTCTCCCTGTGCCATTTCCAATACTTCTCTGTGGCACTTGACTTCAAGGAGAAGCATCAGCACTAGTTTCATAGGAGAGTCACTTGGAACCTGTCTGTGGCCAGAACAAAGGAAAAGGAAGAGAAGGTCTCCTGCTCTAATTCCCTCTGCTCCCTTGCTGGCTGGAGATCGCTGCACCCACCCCCCACCAGAATGGCAATTCTCTGCCTCATAACACAGAGGATGGCAGCCCTGAAAGCACCAGCAGAACCAAATTTTAATTAACAAAACCCTGGGGGGGACAGCCAGCTGTTGGAAAAAAGCAAAACTTGTTAAGCTGCGAGGCTGTGCTGTGTGTGAAGTGCTCCTGGCAGGCTGCAGCACTGCTCCCCAGCCCTGGCTCTGCTGTGGCAGGGCACTGGGAAGCACAACCAGCCTGGGAGAGCCAGCACAGTGCTGAAACCACAAGGGGGCACGCAGCAACTCCAGCACCTCCCAAGGAAATCCTCAGCTCTCAGGGCACCCTCCCAGAAAAACCCTTCCTGTGACACACAACGCCCATTCCATAAACACAGAGCACAGCCCAGCTGCAGGCAGTGCAGCAGCAGCACAGTCCTACCTGACTAAAGGGGTATTGCTCTGGTTCAGTGCTTTGAAGGTGAGATATCTCTCCCTGGCACACATCCGAGGCTTGTAGAACCGCAGCAGCCCTTCGAAGTGCTTGAAGGAAATTCCAGACGGCCTCTGGCAACAAAGGAAGGCTGTCAGAAGCAGCAGCATCAGGCAGGAATGCACAGAGGCTTTTAATTCTCACTCTGGATTTGTTTTAAGCAGGATTTCATATATTATAACTGAGCCTCCTAAGTACCCAGAGCTATTACTTTAACATACCAAGCTGATCCCAGGACACAGAGATCAGAAAGCCTTCCTGGCAATTGGTCCCTCCAGCAAAGGCAGAACTGTTCCCTGTTGCCCCATCACCTGAAAACTGTCCAACCAGACACCCCAAGCAGAGTTC
Source organism: Oenanthe melanoleuca (assembly GCF_029582105.1). Taxonomy (NCBI): domain Eukaryota; kingdom Metazoa; phylum Chordata; class Aves; order Passeriformes; family Muscicapidae; genus Oenanthe; species Oenanthe melanoleuca. The sequence continues at coordinate 9,695,776 of NC_079349.1, forward strand.
AACCCCTCTTCTTGGGAAATTAGCAGGCAGCCTAACAGATCCCACTATGGCACTTTTTAAAGACCATCAGCCATGTGCACTAAACATGAACTAATCTTCTACAAGTGGGTTAGTTATTTCTGGGTCTGATTTCTCTAGCTGCTCCAACAAGTTAAGCAAGAAACCAACCTTCTCCCCACAGTGCTTGTCCCTCTAAAAAGTTCTTTGTAGGTGAATTTCTTCTGTCTCTGCACTGTTCATTTGTGCAGGATCTAGAAAATGGACTCTATGTTCAATTGTATGACCCATCCCTCCTCTCAGTAGTGATGCTTGGAAAGCCAAACGAGTCCTCAAGTGACCCAGACTGATTCAGGGAGCAATCAATGATCACATGCACTCCAGAACAAATTCCCCTCATTTTACCAAGCCACAACCTCACACAGGGCTGAAATTCAGAGCGCTCTGCTTTTTTTCTGCGAAGGTGAACAAGTTAAACGAATGAAACAACCAGCAGGCTGTGGTGAGTCTGATGACAATCAAGAGATGAATCCCCTGTTTTTGGAGGGGCAGTTGGAGCAGCCCAGCCCAGGCTGGCTGACACAGCTGTACCTGTTTGGTGACCAGCAGCCGGTACGCGTGCTGGATGGCCGTGCGCTTGTGCAGCAGCAGCGACTTGAACTTCCTCTTCTCAATGTCATTGAAAGTGTCAAACACAACAGCCAGAAGCTGAGAAGACAGGAAAAAAAATTGCTGGTTTGACCCTTATACTCTGCAGGGTTTCAGGGAAGCAAGGAGAGGAATGCTGATGGAGGCAGGACAGAGTTGGTGAGGTTATAATGGCAGGAGGGATCCCACAAAGGGATCCTCAAGCTCACAGCTCTGATCCACTTTTTGGAGGAGGTCCAGATGCTCCTGGCCTCTCAACACTTGCTAGAGGGTTTTAAGAGCTGCAGCTAAACCACACAAATGCCAGAAGAAAACCAGATCAAAAGATTTATTCAAATGCCCTGATGTGTTCCTGGAAAGCAGGGTTTGGGGGCTGCTCTCTGCATTCACCCTTCCTGGGAGCTTTGGCTACACATAGCAGACCTAATCCTCCATCTGGGAAGGCAGTGAAATCCAACCACGAGCATCAAATCCCTCCCCTTGGGCTGCAGAATTCCTCAGCTCCTTTGGCAAGCCCTTTTCCAGCACTCACATCCTCCCCTGGGCAGCCATGCTCTCACTCTGCAGTGATCAGCACTGCAGTCCTGCCATATACTCAGTAATTCCTTCCCCTTCAAACTGATTTACAAAGTATTTCGGGCAAGTCCAGATAATAAAATGCCATTTTATGATAAATAATTAAGACAGAGAAGGATAATAAATTTCATGCAACTGAGTATGTCACTCCAAGCATGATATTAATGGGAGAGCAGTTGAAAGATGCTCATATAATTTGGTTTTCTGTGATTTAGTTCAATTCCTCGTGGTTAGACATTAAAAGAGTTCTATCTGTAGCCAAGCTGCCATTTCTAGAAGTATTCTGCCAAAGGGTCTGAGATGATTGCAGAGCAGTTTTGGGAATGGGGAAGGCTCTGCTGAGCAATGAGCTCCAAAAGCAGGCAGAGGGAAGTGAAGTGCTGCCCTGGGGACTCACCAGGTTCATGATGAAGTAGAGCTCGATGGAGAGGTACACGATGAAGAAGACACAGGACCAGGGGTTCCGGGCGTAGGATGGCATCATCACATCAGGGAAGCTGCACCCAAAGGACACAAGGGAAACACCAATAACTCATGGCACACATCCCACTGCGCAGGCAGGAGGCACAGGGCACACCTAAGTATTTGCACATTTGTGGAAAACTCGTGGAAGAAAAATAAACATCACACATCCCAAACACCAAACAGGATTTGTGCTGTGGTTAAGGGCTATGCTTTGATACTTAACAGCAGTACAGCCTCATGCAGGTGTTACAACCTCAGATTTATTCTATCCTTTGCTAATTTCCTAATCCTCAGGGCTCTCCTTGACAGCAGATCAATATTTACTCACTGCTGCTATCCAAATTTCCTAGCAGACAGGTGAACTGCAGCACAGGAATAGGAAGTTATTTCTCAACAGCGAGGTGCTGGCTGACAAAGGAGCACAAACACAAATTTTCCCTTCTTGGACCAAGGCCTAACAAAGCTGTTTCCCCCTTACTGCCCTCACAGTGATGAAGATGTCTGAGTCCTTAGAGATAACTCTGCAGCTGAGGTCACACTGTCCTAAAGGAAAATGAAATACCAGTTCTTCCCATGCAGGCTGACCCTGGACATCTCTCTCTGTCAGGCAGAGGAAAGCAGTCACACATTTGGAGACAGAGCATTCCTGCAGATAAACTCTTGGCTCTGCCAGACTCCTTTGGGACTAAGGGAAAGACTGAGATAGAAGAGCATGAACTTACTTTGAAGTGGTCAGAAGCACAAAGAGATTCACCAGGCTGTTCTCTAAGGTATTGAAGTACTGGAAGAAATAATTCCCACAATAAAATGTAAGCAGGAATTCATAGGGACATTTTGTTCAATAAAACAACCAGTCCTGTTCCCCTCCACTTTGGATAAAGGCACTCCCACAATCCCCTGATGCCTTCCCCAGGGAAAAGTACTTCATCATTGGTCCTTTTTAAAGCACCCTGAGAAATGCTGTGTGAAGGGTTAAAACAAAAGCACATTTTTAGAAGTACTTTCTCCCAGCCAGCCACAGCCTGGCAGGAACCAGTGGCTGTGACCACAGCAGTGGAAGTGGCCAAGCTTTGCCCCAGATACCTCCTCCCCTGGGGACAGTGGCAGGTGGCTTTTCTGACTGAACTAAGGCATCAAGAACAAGGAACAACTGTGAGAATGTTCCCTTTGGGACATCCTGTCTTGGAGGAAGCTCCTTCCAGAGTGTTCCTCCCCAGCAGAGGGTAAAACAGGATGACACTGCAGCCTTGGAGCAGGCAGCACTTGGTCTCACATGGAATAAACTATGACTGCACTGCCATGTTGGATTCTTAATGAAGGAATCAAGATACTCACTGGATCCGAGTGGTTAGGAGAAAACAAGTAAAAACCTAAAGAGGCAGCAGAGAAAATAGAGGAAGAGGGAAAGGAGAAAGAACAAACAAAAATAAAGTCAGTTCAATGTCGAGCAGTGGAGCAGCTCCCAAAGGGAAGGTCCCACTAACAGTAAATCCTCTCTGACACCATGAAGATTGGAGTACCTGGAAGATTTTCTCCACAGAGATTTGCCAATAGGTGTCATTGGCATTTCTCTGTTCCTTTTGGAAAATAAACTTTCTGGGGATGGTTTGGACTGTAGCAGGTACACTCCAGACATGTATTTGTGGGGATGCACAGTAAACTGACAACACTGAGGAAGAGTTGGTGGAACCAGAGCTTGAAAACGCCACTGACTGTGCTCTGGAAAAGGTCAAAAGGACTTTTATCTCAAAATCAAATACCCAGCTTTCAGATAATTTGGATGTTTTAACTCTGCCTTCCACATGACTGTAGATTAAATGGGACAAATGGAAGATCCTGGCAACACTGAATATGATCAGCTTTCTATTCATCCAGGCTGTTCACATTGCTTTTGGACAATCACTGTTTAAGAGCATCACTTCTCCATCCATAAATACAACTCACCCAGAATAGCAAAAATCACCATGAAGAAAAGCAGGAGGAGAAGGATGTCAATAAATGGTGGGAGGGACTGGAAGATCTGTCGCAGATTTCTGAAAAATCAGAAAACATTAATAAACTAAAATTTGCACGTTCACTCCTCCAGGTTGTCAGGGGAAAGAAAAAAATCCCACCACCACCACCCCACACTTGAGGGCTTTCTTCCCACTCCCTCCAAGGATTAAAAGTAGAAAGCTTGCTAAATTAAGATCATTTCCAAGCTCCCCATCTGCTCTTTGCAGTCAGCTCTCAGGTACTGCAAACAACACTAAAGTCATGCTGTGACTTTCCTTCTCCAAAGACCAGCCCTGATTCACTGTGCAGCTCCCAGGCCAGCCAAGGAGCAGAGCCAAAGCAGCCACACCCCTGTGCTGCCTCTCCGAGGTGCTTCACACACCCAAACCCCGCGCACCACCAGCACATCCACACTTAGGTCACCATGGAACCAACACAAACACCAGTGAAAGACACTGATTTTCCTGGGATGCCTGCAGGATCCGAGTGCCTCCCTCCAGCCCAGCCCCAGGAAGGAGGCAGAGCCCCAGCATCACCTTCTGACAGCCCCGCAGTAGCGGCAGTCGACGAGGAAGATGCAGCGCAGGGCGCGGGTGATGCGCACGTGCGAGGTCTGGCGCACCAGCACCACGATGGCCTCCACGAACTGCACCAGCAGCACACACGTCTGCAACAAAGGGGGAGCACAGATCAGCCTCAACACCTCTTTGGCTGCATGTCTGAAGGGTGGGAGGTGTCCCTGAGTGTTTAAGGATCTCATGTGAATCATCTGGCAGCTGGGACATAGTGGCTACGTCACCCCTGCTGCAGGGCAGGCCAGTGTTTAATCTGGCTCTTTGGAGAAACCCTGACAACCAAGTAGATGAAACACTAATCTTAGAAAATTAGGATTTTAGTTACCTTGCTGAAAATAATTTAAAGTTAGAAGTTAGAAGGGAGTAGTTATTGAAACTTAAATAATTGATTGTCTGTCATTTTATGTTTGCTCAGCTGCGCTTACAATGGGAAAAGATGAAACTAGTGAGCAGATCCAAAGAAATATAGACAATGCAACTAGAAACCCATTCTGTGAAAAACTGGACTATCCCCAGAAATCATTTGTATTATCATTGATAGAAAAGGTCAAGAGTTTAGGGTGAGGAAGACTCGCCTTACTTCCTCCTATTAAGACCCTTCCCCATGAAAACAAATACAACCCCAGACTTAATTTAAGAAGTCAATCAATGCTTAATAGCTATCAAGCTAATTACCATAAGAAGCAGGGGATAGGAGGGGCTGTTATAATGAATATGTATTTGTTTGAATCCTTTGCCAATAAATAGACTCTGTGATCACCTGTGATTTTGCAGAGTGTATTAGAGGATTACCTCATGCTGAATAAACACACTTTGTAACTTTAAATTGTTAGAGAGTCTTTTGTCCGTACAGTTGAGTATCAGTATTAGACCAATACTCTTATTTTGGTAAATCACAGATAACTCACCTTGACCATAGTCCTTTTGTGCCTGATAAAGGTTTGGAAGCCCAGCCACCTCATCTTCATGGAGAGCTCAAAGACGACCACGATTAACGCGAACAGCTCCAGGGTTGCGTGGACCTGTCAGAGCACAGGTGAGAACAGCAGCACAGCACAGCCCACACTCCTGCCCCTCCTTTTGCAAGGAGCAGGTGGGCTTGACAGAGGGCTGAGCATCACCTTGTGGCATGCAGGAAAACCCCAAGCCACTCTTTTACTGCACTGTTTTTCAAAATTTCTATATCTATTGCTTTGTGCTTTTATTAAAACCTATAAAAGTGCAATTTTCCTCAAATACCAAGCCAAAATTCCCTGAAATCCATGCCCCTTCTGGGCTTGAGCAACACAGAAAAAAACTTATTGATACATTTGAAACAAAAGGCCAAGGCATCAACAACTTGAGCAGAAACACTTTGAAAAAAGATGGAGACTATATTTTTTCAGTGAAACACAGGAGAGAGAGCTGCTGGACAGAGAGAAGGGTTTTCTCTTGAATTTATCATTCTGGACAATCACAGAGGATCCTGATCTGTGTTCCAGGAACCAGTGGTGGTTCTGGGGTAATGGCACCAGCCATGACAAAAACTTTGAAACCACCCCATCAAAGCACACAGACTGCTAAATTATCTCACAAAAAAGGGAAAAAACACCCCTTTCTGTTACAAATGAAGAACTGCACAAACTGATAACATGAAATGAGTGTCACTTTCATTGTGGTCTGCTTAGATCAGATGGAAAAAGGAAGCTCTGCTGTCTGGCCTATCTGCTCTCAACCATTTACAGAACAAGCCAGGTGGATTTTTTCCTTTTACTGCCTCGTCCTTCCTCTCTGTTTGGCCATTTGCTGTCAGCCACACTGCAGAGCAAGCAGAGCTCCTCCTGAAGCCCCCAGGTACTCACAAAGATGCCCAGACGGAGCATGGGGACCGCTGGAGCCTCGCAGAGGGACAGCAGCAGCAGCAGCAGGGCTGTGCTCAGCTCCATCAGGTAGAAAAGGTGGTTGTGTGCAAAGAGGTAGGCAGCGAGTGCTTTGGCATTTTTGGGGTGAGTGAAGAACTTGTCATTGTTTTCTCCTTCCTAGGACAGCAGGAATGAAGAAGGGACCAGCATCAGTGACTCTCAGTACTATAAAAGAGTGAAGAGTGCAGACTTTTATAGGGATTAGATACAATTCCCAACAGGCTATTCCCATTTTCAGCCTTTTGTTGATGTGTTTATTGAGGAGTGGATTCTGCACACATGGGACGTCCCCTTCTGCTCATAACCACATTTCAGTAATGAAACTCTTTAATATGTACAAACTCCTGCTTCAGAAACCCCTGAGCCTTTTCACAATGAGGCAGAGAGCTGGGAGAGTTTATAAAGGCAGGCAGAGAAACTCCAGCCAACATCCCAACATAAACACAGCACTTCATTTACTTGCAACTACTTCCACACGTTTACAGACTTATTTGATTAAACTTCTCCAGGACAGAACACAAAAACACCCAGATAAGCTCCAGGGCACCGGCTGACAGTTGTTCCTCCTTATCTTGGCCTTGCAAAATGTCTGGGAGAAAACACTGGAGCACACACAGTGTTTTCTGCTTCAGGAATGTAAGACAGACTCCATGAAAAATTAACAAGGCTCTTTGCTGATTTGTCACTCCCTCTTAACTAGAAAGCTTAATTAACATTAAAAGGTCAAATACTCCATCTTAACACTTTGCCTACAACTGATTTTCAAACAGCTACATCGTGACTATCTTTACCCCTAGGATGAAACTTAGTTTGGGGAGATTTTAAAGGGTTTTCATGCAGAACCACCCAACAGCTTCTCTCTTTCTCGAGTCAACAGTTTTGGCAAGGGAGCTTTTGTCACTCACAGGAAACTTGCTGCCCCTTGGGAACTGTCTTAAGAGATCACTTTCCCCCAGCAAGGCCACATGGGTGCACAAGTGGTGAGGTTTTATTTAAATTAACATCTTTCCAGGCAGGCAATTGCTGCAAGGACAGAGGAGCTATTGCTATCAAAGCAGAATAGCTGTGATTGCAAATGGGTAACGAGGTCAGGGAACTCTCCTTTAGCAAGTGAAGACTTGCTCAGGGGAGGGTTCCCAACGTTTCTCACTCACTCCAGCTCACACTGGGATTCAGAACAAACACTGGTTGGTCAGAACTGGGCTGGAACAGGACAGAGCCAGCCCTGCAGAGAGCCCAGGCTGAGATCAGCAGGGTCATTCCCATCCACGCCTGGCAGAACACACTTGTGGAATGACAAACAGCCTAATCCTGCCTCTTGGGAGCCAAGCAATTCCAAACCTGCCTGGACAGCAAAGCCCTCTTATCCAGACCCAGCACTTGCCTGCAGCCACTGCTCACAAAGCTCTCTTTAAGTGATTCTACCTTATTTCAAGGACAGTGTCATCGTGGCCATTGGTCCAGGCAGCAGCAACAATCATCCCCATGCAAAGGGCCAGGCCTGCTGTGTCCATTACCATCAGACTGCAGCAGCTCAATGAACCCCTGCAGAGCTGCTCCAATAATCAGCAGTTTAAACAACAGCCTGGGAGAGAGGCTGGAGCCACCCTGCCATTGTCAGGGCTGCCCCAGCACACCATGGAGCTAAAGTGCTGCCAAGGTCTAGCCTACACTGTTTTAAAAAGATTTAATTTTAATTTTTTTTAAATAAAATTTAGAAAACTTCTCACTGAGAAGTGAGATTTCCCATTCCTGTGGAGTCAGAGCAGAGAGGAACAAATCGTTTCTGTCACCTTGCAGTGGCTTAAACAAAAAAAACCAACCCAACTGGGTCCAAAGCTGTAAAAGGGAACAAAGAGAAGGAAGGATGGACAGTAACAGAACCACAACCATTTCAGACTGGACAGCTCTGGGAGAAGCTCAGTTTTGGTGGCTAATTCCTCACACCAGATGTACAGCAACCTCAAAAACACAAATACTTTGTTGCAGTAAGGATGGTGTTTCTGGTAATTGAAGCATGGGTGGAGTTTGATTCTTCGTTGTTTTAAATGTGATAAATTTTGCTCCTGGGCTGATTCTAATCCCAGCATCCTTTAATCCTGTAGAAATCAAGACCTGTGCTTTCTCTAGTACCTCACATGACTGACACTAACTGGGCCACCCACCCACCCCATGGCCAAAGCAGGAGTGGGACCTGCACTTCCAAAACAGGAGACATCCCCAGGAGAGCACTGAGTGTCAAGATGAAACAACCATCCATGACTATCCTCAAAAACCTGTTCTGACTGTAGAGATGAAATAACTATCTATGACTATCCTCAAAAACCTGTTCTGACTGTAGAGATGAAATAACCATCTGTGACCAGCTACAGAAATCTGTACTGACTGTAGAGATGAAATGACCATCTATGACCAGTTAGAAAAACCTCCATGCTGACGTGGCAGAGCTGTGCACGTGCTGAATCCCCAACCACTCCAGTCCTTGGGAGAGGCTATTGGCTATTCTGTTGTTCATTTGTTCCAAATGGCTTCCTAAGCCTATCTGGAGGTGCCTCCAGCACCACCCCACTCCTGAAGCAGAACCCTTGGCAAGGCACTGAATTTTCAGCCTTTAGAGGAGAAGCTGCTTGTTTCCCAAAACCAGGAAGCACTGTGGTTCCTGCAGACCATTCCCCCCCACCCAGCAGGGCTCACCTGGAGGTAGATGGCTGCCTCTTGGTAGTTCATCTCCCAGTTGTGGCGGGCAGAGCTCTGCTGGGCACAGCACTCCCTGGCTGCGGGGCTGGAGGCATCGTTCACAACGTCATAGCTGCCTCCATCTGCACCAGAGAAACACACAGGGACCATCAGGAATGCTGGGATGGAGCAGGAGGCTCTGGGATCACACACAGACATCGTTCACAACGTCATAGCTGCCTCCATCTGCACCAGAGAAACACACAGGGACCATCAGGAATGCTGGGATGGAGCAGGAGGCTCTGGGATCACACACAGGCAGAGTAGCTGGGAAAGTGGCAGCTGTACACTGACAAATTGACTCCTGGCAGGCAGGAGCTTTAAAGAGACACTCAAAGCCAGCACTTCCACACGGGAACGCTCCTGGAAGATCATCAAAAGAGACAGCTTCCCATTCAGTCCAGCAGCAGCTCTCCTGGCTCAGAGGTGTGTGCTGTCATGCCTGAAGCTTGCTCTCAGCATCAGGAGCTATCAGGTAACAGCCAGCAGCCTCCCAGGATGCCCAGCCCAGTGAAGAAAAGAGGGTTTGCTGAAGGAGCAAGAAGCTTTAGCACATGTCCTTGGAGCAGAGGCCATGGAAGGATGGACACAGCACTGCCCCTGCCACGGGGAACAATGCCAGGAGAGGAGCTGTCAGTACTCTGAGCAGAAAGCCCCATTTCTCACATTTCAGAGGCACTAAATAACACATTTTCACAACACTCTGAGGTGCTGCTAAGTACCAACACCCCTCTGATGCAAACAAACTGCAAGATGAATTTTCTGTTCACGCTCCACACATTAATTCTGAAATTTCTGAGCGCCTGTCCTTCTCACCAGCAAAGAACTATAGAATAATGCCACACTGAACATTTGAATCAGATTCTGTAAGTAAAGATTTTGTTTTAAAAAAACCCAGAACAATTCAACTGCAATAAAGCAACTCCCAAGCAGAGCTACACATACACAGTGCCATTCCCATGGGAGAGTCACACAGGACATGTATGTGAACTCCAAAATAATTGCCATTTTTGCATTCTGCAGCCTCAGTGCTGTTAGGACAGATGAAAACAAAGCAAGAAGACAATTACTGTACAAAAAGGGAATGTCACTTGGTTTCTTCTTCTGGGACTGGGAGTTTTATTTTACCTTTGACAAAGAACACTGAGCAGAGAACCCACAGCAGTGAGATCTGCTTAGGGCCTGTGGTGGAGCTAGCCACACTCTCAGTTCTCCAGAGTTTCAAACATTTCCCACATCACATGGCTGTTCCTGCTCTCAGAAGAGACTCCCCTCCTCCAGTGCCTCATGTTCCCAAAGTGGGTACATGTAAAACTGAGCTTGCCAGCACAACAGTGCTGATTTCCCCCGTTTTTTATGAGCACAGGAGCTGTGGTGTGGCAGCTCTTTCTCTGAGTGTTCCAAGTTGTTATCTGAGAGTGGGCAAAAAGCACCAGGAGGTTCTTTTCCCCTCTCATGACAGCCTGCTGAAGATTTGCTGTGACAAAATAATCCTGGATGAATTACTGATTCAGTCTCTCCAGAACACCCTCTGGAGTGGAGAGGGAGCCCATGCCAAAAACTCTGCACCCGCCAAGAGAAATGGCACCATGTGCTCCTGGCAGAGGCATGGAGTGGGAAGAAATCAGAACCCCTTCACCAGAGCACAGCCACAGCTGCCTCTTCCACCCCCAAATCAAATCAAGATAACATTTCTCTGGGGTTTGTGAAGACCTTCCAGATTGCACACTCAGGTTGCTGAGCATTCTGCAGCACGAAGCCTGTTTCTCTTCCTTGCTTCCCCCACACCCTTAAAATACCACTCAAAATCTGGACAAATGTTTGAATGAGGCCGGTTCCTCCCCCACACCCCTTGATTTAGCACAGATCTTGGAAAAAAAAAACTGAATGATGGAGTTTTTATTTATCCACGGAGCTGGAATGGCAGCCTTCTGGTTTGTCTGCTTTTTAACTAAGAGATGACAGCCATATGCAAAAATCAGAAGCGTTATATAGCAAGCTCTAAAAAGTTCTTAAATGTTATTATTTACAGAGCTTTTGCTGGGGATGTGTCTCAAAAAGACAGACTCCCTCAAACTGCATCCTGAGAGCAAAACCTTTTCACATTTGATGCTTGACAGTTACAGGAGGAGTATCTCTCATCAGAACCTGGACTTTACGTTACAGAATATATAAAATTTAAGAGAATCAAAACAGCAAAGGTTTGTAGCATTAACCTAAACACCAACACACTGGACCCTGCCAAAAGATGCCAAAATCACCTTTAACCCTGAAGCAACTCTTTTGCAAAAATTTACCTCTCTGGAAAGGATCACACTAGGAAAAGACACACCCCAACAAAAACCCAGGACAGGATCCCGCTCTGTGCTGTCCCAGCTCTGAGACCAAGGTTGCAAACACAGAACAGCACTCAGAGATGCAAATCAGAACCAAGAAACAGCTCTAGAAATCAAGATGCTTCCCTGCTGTCTAAACCAGACAACAGAAAAAGCACTGGAGTGCTCCAGTGGGGAGCTGCATTTTGTGGATCAGCTCCCTCCCCATCAGGTACCAGAAGGTTGATCTAGCATCCCCGAGGCAACAGCATCATCTGGGTCATAAATAATAATAAAAATAATAATAAATTTGAAGAGCAGCCCTCTGACTGTGTGCTTGGCAGCCCTCCAGCGAGCTAATTTCCTCAGCTGCTCCCATGATAACAATGACACAGACTAATGCAAGCTGGGCTCGGCTCGTGCTGCACGACATCCCCGCCGGCGTTTACCATCAGTATGGAGCTCAATGAGATAGGAGGATCTCTCCACAGGGCTCCCAGGCTCCTCCAAGTAGATGGCAGGCAGCTCTCTCCACTGCATGGCAGCCGCTGGTGCTCGCAGATTCCCTCCCTTCCCAAAGCTGCTCCTGGATTTCGCGGCTCCCTCAAGGGAAAGCTCCGCACAAAAGGCTCCGCTCTGCTGCCTGCAGAGCCGAGCAGCTTCTCCCCTCCCCTCCCCTGGGAGGAAGGTGGCTCAGAGCTCAGGGAGATCCTTTCCCTGGGTGTTTCCGAGGGTGAGCTTTTGGAAGGAGCTGCCAGGCACACGCGTGCTGCCGGAGCGCCGATTCGTGTGCTGCGCTCTCGTGTTCTGGCATTTAGAACAACTTGCTCACCAGCAAGCACGATGAGCTAAAGGGAGAGGAGGCAAAGTGCTGAGCAGGCACAGCAAGGGAAGGCACAGCAAGGGATCTCCAGCACGAAAAAAAAAAAAAAAAAAAAAAAAAAAAAAAAAAAAAGAAAGCGGAGATTTTGTGAAGTTCGCAGCGCGAGGGGCACGCCAAAGGAAGTGAACTGGGCTGGTCACAGATGGCAAAGCTTCCTTCCTTACACTTGTGTAACTTATCCCAGTCATTCCCTGAAAAGAGAGAGAGGGAGGGAGGCAGGGGAAAAAAGAAAAGAAGGGGGGAAAAAAAAGAAAAAGCAAAACCAGCTGGCTGCTTCCACAAGGCATCCGGAACGAGACTGCCGGGACTCCAGCATTTCCATTCAGTGCAGTGGAGCATGCTCCTGTGTAAATAGTTTCCATATGTCATCATTACAATAAAAAACAAAAAAACAAGGAAGAAAGAGAAGGAGCATAAACTTTCCAGAGCCCAAACCTCTCCCTCTGCAAAACAAATTCCCTGCTTAGGGGAAGGAAAAACTCTCCATGGGCCGAGAGCAAACAAACTCCTCTCATTTGGAGAAGCTCATGCAGCCATGGGGGATCTCCACGGCAGAGCTGAGAGGAGAGTAAGGGACAGAAAACATCCACAGGAGGCTGGGATAAATCACCCTTCCCAGCCAGGTATTATATATCAAACTCAAGTCACCCTGAAATTCCATTGTGGTGTTTGCACTTCTTTAAATAAATAATAAAATTTTAAAAATTCCAACAAACTACTACAAATTCAAAGAGTTATAAACCAACCTACAGGGCAGCTCTTCCATTTGCCTCAGAGTTCCCCCAGTCTGGCTCTCATTAGACAGTTTGCCAGATGTTCTGTTTTCCAGATAGCACACACTTTTTATGGCCCTGCACTGAAAACAGCCTGAGATTCCTGAACTGGCTCACTGCCTGGCTCCAAAGCCTGTGCTGGACTTACCAGGGCTTTCTCCTAAATGGCTGAGGATGGTTTGGATGTTAGTTCCCACCCTGCCCAGATACTGCTATTTTAGCAACTGCACCTGTGATGACAGAACACTGCAGAATATGTGAAGGCAGAAGTGACTCAAATCAGAAAAACCATCCTTATTCTGTCATTCATACTGTTCACACATCACGTGTGGAGTCAGTGTAAGTTGCAATAGGCAAGTTGCTCCAGTGAGTTCCATGTGTGAGTGACATTTCTCTTGACAGGCAAAAAAAGAAATGCTGAGGACACACGGACACACCTTCATTCACATGGCCTTGCAACTCACCAAAAGAGGGAAGAGGAAGGAAGGCATCACCTCCTGCACTGGGGAAAGGTCAACCTGTCCAGGGCACATGGTCTGGGCAGCTCCAGCCACCAGTGTGTTCAGGTGTTCAGGGCTGGATGGGGCTTGGAACAACCTGTTCTAGTGGAGTGTGCCTGTTCCTTCCCATCCAAAGCATTCTGTGATTTTACCATTCTACCATTCAGTTGGAGCCATTTTTTTCAGGCTTTCCATTCCTCAGTGCCATAACCCCCTCTATTTCTCACATCCTCCATCCTCACTGGATCTGTAATTCCCAAACTCAGCCACAGAGCCCAAGCTTTACAAACATAACCAGGCATCCCACAGCACTGAACATGAGCCCATGGAAGAAGGCAGATCCCAGCAGGATCAAAGGTTCTCTTGGTGTTCCTGGATCTCCTGAGCTCACATCCAAGACCTGTCCCAGTGCAAGATTCCTATGCTGGCTGAGGTTCCTGGCTCTCTCAGACATTGCTCCCTAAGGCTGTACTGAGGATGGACAGGAGAAGGAGGAGAAGGGGGAGAAGGGGGAGAAGGAGAGCACTTTTCTCTTGGAAAGCCTCCTCAGCTGAACCAAGGGAACAGTAACTACAGAAGGTGCAAATCCATAAAAAAACATGGAAACAAGGTAGATGCCCCACCCTTCCTCAACACAATATGTGCAGGCATCTTCCCAAAGCCAGGATTTTAGTCAAGTATTGGAGTTGTCCCAGCACCAGTGATGACATTTTCCTTTCCAAAGGCTCACAGGCCATGTAGCCTCACCTCCAGAGGATTATCCTTCTCTCCCTCCCCCAAGGAGGCTGATAGGAAACTGCTCCTTCCAAGCACTGAGGCACAAACACACAGGCACTCGACTCTTCAAGGCCAGGCTCACCTACCCGGCAGAAAAAAAGCTGGAAGCTGTCTGGAAAGCACAGCTGGTCTGGCACTTGGCCACACATCTCAGAGGTGAGACAGACAGACAGACAGGGAAATCACTGCCTTTGCTGCCTGATTGCCAGTTCAGTGCCATGCCAACGGGAGCATGGCACGGCTGCTCTGTGCAGCCCAGAATGTCTCGGTGCCTGCCCTGTTCCAGGGGACACTGTGGGAAGGAACAGAACTGCCATGGGGAAGTCTAAACAATTTGCTGTCAGTTTGTTGCCTAGGAAAAAAGGGCATCTCTAACAGAGAGCAGTGCCAAGCCCTTCTGCTACAAGAGAAATAATCTACTTCAGAATATTTCCAGCCAGCGTAACTGAGTCATGCTCTTCCTCGGAGACAACGGCACAGCAGAAACATATGCAAAGGCCTCGGGGCTCTTTGTGTTACTGTACTCTCACAGCACTCACTTGCTGTGAAGCTCAACAAATAAAGTCACTTCAGCTTCCTATTTAACACAGGAAAGATTTTTTAAAAAATACGGATGTTGCCACTTCCTGTTAGTGGTAAAAGGCGACTTGACTCGAGGATGCAGCGAGTTCCTCCAGCACCAACACAAGCTCACATCATGCCTCCATCACTACGGGGAGCTGAATCCTGCTGAAGGAGGAGCAGATGTCCCTCAGCATGGTAAGTCACATTTTATATATCACTGCCTCTCCTCAGTCTCTGGAAGACAGCTTATGCCCAGCGCTGTTTAATTAGGGGAGCGCTGCATCCTTGCTAACATCTGCACTGCACACATGTAAAACCCCCGTGCACAAGCTGAACACGATGCCAGCAGAGCCAAAGTGTGCTAGGAAATGGTTTAGCCCCAGCAGAAAGCCTGGCTCCATCCAGCTCTTGCTCTGAGTCAGGCAGAGCCAGTTAACCCTTTGCTCTGTGGCTCGGGAGAAGAGCCACGGTGGTTCACTTGGATATTCACTTCCTGCACCACCTCCTGGGGACAGAGACATTTGTAAAGAACAACCAAAAGAAAAAATAAAATTAAAGACTTCCAGGAAAATAAGGATGAGGATCATTTTACCCATCTACAGCAGCCAAGCTTGGTTGGTTGGAGATCCTCATCTGTGCAGTTCACTGCCTCGTCTCCCCAGGACACCTGCTCTCCTCTGATCTCATCCCTGAGTCACTCTTTTTTTTTTCTCCTCTTGAAATATTATGTGGGAAGTTTTGGCCCGGAACTGGGATAACTTTCACTCCTGAATACACAGCAGCAAGAGGCAGAGGGGCAGATCCCTCCTTTTTGGGATGTCTGGGATCCATAATTAGGTTAGCAAGATTTCAGGGGCTGAACAGATGCAAACCACCCCCGTGTCTAAGCCCTGTTCCACAAAGCTGCCCCCTGACAGATGTGGGATTAAATCCTCCTGCATTGCAGAGTCCATGAAATATCACAGGGAGAGCTGGAACCAGGCACTCCTTCAATATAAAACTGGGGGACACAGGAGTTCCTGCTTCTTAACAGAGCTGCAAAGTCCAATCCAAAGCATTTTTATTCAGCAGAAGTCCCACAAAATTAAAGGTTGCATTAGGAAGCTATAATTAAGAATCTCACTTGTGTCAAGCCAAATTGCTGCCAGCTTCATATCCTTTATTCTTATCTTAACAAATGAACCACAACACCACAAAAAGGAAAAGCCAAAGCCACAACAGAAGGATCACCTACAACTCACATTATCCATCCTTTCAGCAGCCAATATGCTCCAAAACCTCATCAGTCTGATCGTATCACAGCAACAAAGGCTTTACACACACTGAGATAAAATTATCCCATAACTGGAATCAAATATCTGAGTCATTGAGGGGCTCTATGCAACAGCTAATGAATGGAAAAAACAACTGGAAATAGTTAAGGTTTTGCTGAACCAAACCAAAAACGGAAAACAGAAAAGACAACTCTGCCTAAGGCAGAGAGAAAGGCCAGACATGAAATACACACACACATTTTTAATTCAGAATTTTTGAGGAAGTAATGGAAGGAGACAATATCAGAGTCCCTCAGCTATAGCATTTCTTTAACATATCCTGTTACACAGAGGAATTTCCTCTTTTTGTTCCAAAAAGGGAAACCAGTGTCTCCTGCTTTTAACACATAAAGATCTGCTTTGGCTCTGGTAACAACACAATGTCAGCAGTTTGAGAGCACGTTCCTCATTTCAATTCTCCAAAGCAGAGCCTTTGGATTTCCCTGATGCAGTTTGGAAAGATGTTTGATTAAGCTGCAATCTGGCCTTTTTAACGAGAGCAGTGTGCTGCCAGGACTGACTGCCAGCTCCAGCCACCAGGGCTCTCCAGGGAAGTCACAAAGTCAGCACTGGGAAGCACAGAGGAAGCTCTTCCCTTTGGGAGAAACCAGGATTAATTTGGGTAACAAACCTCCAGCATGGCCAAAGCAGCACTAGAATAAGAAGCAATAATAAGGTATGTGCCTTACTGACCTTTTTTTTTCCCTGAGGAAAGAGGGATAGCAGGAAAACAACATAAATTTAAAAGTTAAATAACAAACTCTCAACATCTTACCACAACAGGCTGAGACCAATTAAAGTTATTTGTTGTGGTGCAGCAATGATAAGGAGGTAATTGTGTTTTGCAGTGTTAGAACACGACTCCTCCACACTGATTCCTTTGAAATCCAACACTGCCTTGTCCTTCAGACAGGAAAGGGAAGCTGCCAACTTCAGAGGAAGACATGTGTAAAGGAGCAGGGAAAAGCCCAGCCCCAAGTGCTGGAGCTGTTCTCCATTAAGAAAAAAGGCTTCTGCACATTTGGTGGAAACCACTGCTGGCAGGAACTGGAGTTTGCATTTAATGGCTGGAGAGGAAGGAAGGAGTTAAACATTAATGTGACATCTGCCAAACAGCTGATTTTCCCTCAGCTGGTCCTTACTTCAAGTCCTACAGCCCTTACACAGAACCATATCTTTAATGAAAATGGACAACTTTGACTTCAAAAGTCTTCCACACACAAAAAGATTGTTCTTTGAATCCAGATTTCAGAAGAGCTACTGCTGGTTTCCCATTGTTTTCCTGGAAATCTTGGCTGGCTGGCCTGCAATATCCTGCCTGGTGCAAAACACCTTCTGGGGCTGGGAGAAAGTCACTCTCACAGCCATGTACAGACTGCCTCAGCTGCTGCCTTAAAATCAAAAGTCATCTGCTGATTTTTAAATGCCAGCCTTTAGAATCAGCTGTTTAATCTCTATTTACTGTGGGGATGGAAGAATAGGTCATACAATGATTGTGTCATCTGGCTTTTCAGCAAATATAGAATACATTCAGTATTTCTTGAGCTTCCCTGCAGAACTATTGGAGTGTTAAACCCTCAACTCCTGACAGGCTGCAATCATTTAATATGTTTTTTTATTTCTCAAGTCCTTTAGAGCACCTTTAACTCTGCTGACCACATTTCTCTTCAGGATTTTCCTCCACACCCAGGTGGAGGAAAATTCCTTCATTTGATATAAATTCCTTCATTTGATATAAATTTGTCTACATATCCCTATATCTTTAGTGTTAGCCAGCCCAGGCATGCTGGCACTGTGATTTTTTGCTGCCTCTCCAACAGCTTTAAAGTTTCCATGAACATTTCTGTTTTCTATGCATTTGTGCTGCCTCAAAGTATAGAAAATTCTGAATGTTTAAGTTTTCTTCTTTGCAATCACTAGAGATAAGGCTGCCACTAGCCTTGTATTTGAAAGGAAAAGGCTTTGACTTGGTCACTTCATCCCTCTGACCCAAATGTCAAAATTTTCCTCAGTGCTCCCACTTCCAAGATTGATCACTTAGTCCTAATTCTACAGGTATTTCTTCATTTGGTTACTAAAGACCAGGAACATATTTGTGCATTCTAGTGAAATCCACTTTGCTTTTGTGCCATAAACTTTCCCAAATCTATGGGGGATAGTGAAAATGCTCTCTCTCTGCAAAATGGTTATAGCTGGAATAAAACACAGGCATTCCCAAGTGGCAATACAGAAACACACATGTTAAGGTGAAAAACACAAGTGTAGCTGAAATGTCCAGCCCCACAGAACCAGGGGGTTTAACACAGCTGTGCACAGAGATACACCCCCAATTTTCTAAACACATAAACATCCCAAATCCCCACACATAAGCAGGATTAGAAAAGCCTTTTGTTCCAAACAGACATCACCAGATCGTGGCTGTAAAAGCAGCACAGGATGCTCCAAAGCAGCACAGGATGCTCCAGACCCCCACAGCACGATTCAAACCGTGCAGTCTCCTCTTGCCACGCTCAGGATGTGTCCCCAAGGCCAGGGTGCTGCTGTGACTGAACGTGAGCTCAGCTCTGCTGTCCCTGTCCCCCAGGTGAGGCTCAGGTGCCCGAGATCCCGCAGAACCGCTCACGGCGAGCAGATGGCCCCAACCCCAACCCCAACAGCTCCTGCAGCTCCCCATAAAGAAAGCAGCCATGTGAAACCCAGCCTTCTTCTCCACATGCAAAAAGCAATTATGCTAAAGACACAGAGAGAGCCCTGCGAGGTCCAGATCAAAAGCCAGAGACATGGGAGGCAGGAGAAAAGACCGATCTAATTCACCGCGCTTTCCCCAGCTTAAGGATCAGAAATGGAGCGTTCTGGCTCATAAATTCTACTTCCAGCAAATTCAAGCCTAAATCCCCTGAAGGCAATAAGGAAAAGGCAATCAACAACAACTCTAACCACTTCACAGATGCTCCTGTTTAGTTTATACAGCACTTCTTACAGCACTGAAATGGGTAAAATGGGATTTCAACGCAGGGGGGCTGACGGCAGCAGGCAGGATTCCTCAGTGAAGATACCAAGGGCAAAGGAAGTTCTGAGAAGCATCATATTGGTTATGATGAGTGAACTCAGCGTGCTCAGCCTTTGCTCATTTTAATCTGCCAGTACGCAGGCTTGGCTAAACTGAACATCCTGCATCTACAGTGCCTTAAAAATCCACAGGAGCCACAAAATGAGGGGGGAAACGAACAAACTGATGCATTCCCTGGGAAGCCATGAAAAAACTAATCACTATTTGTTTCCAACTGTTGTTCCGCTTCCTGAGCCAAATGTTTCCAAGTCAGCTGTGGTGGCTGAGGAGTGACCGGTTCGAGCTGGAAAGTTGTCAATTTAAAATTGCAGCTCAAACATTTTCAAACTCCTTAACATCTTTTATAATTCCAGGACCACCTGTTCAAAAAAGCAGAGCCCTCTGATGACACGACACATGCCCTTATCACACATTTTCCAAATAAAGCAGTCAGCTCAGGGGGGAAACACCTAAGACTACCCTGTTTTCTCAGCCCAAAAAGATGGGAGTTGTGCTGGAGAAGAGATACACAAAGACACTCCCTCCCTCAAAGCATCAAGGTCATCATTCCCATCTTCAGGAAGGGAATGTGGAGCTTCCAAACTCCTTGCCCCACTCTGCAGTATCCCCCCTGGATTTACAGTGTGAGATGATCTCTATCCCCAGTGCTCCAGGAGATGACAAAGGAGAAAGAACCATTTGACTCCAGGATAATGGAACACTAACCCAAGTCTTCTCTACCTTGTAGACGCAGTTACCAGCTCAGATTTGAACAGCATGGGGCATTCAAGACAAAAATCACTGGGATTTTTCTGTTTTTCGCTGCGTGAAAGAGTCAACAGTGGCGAGACTCTGTTTGACAGAGCATCCTACTGTGAGACACACAACGTGTGCATTGTGCAAACCGCTCTCCTGCAGAGCTCAGAAAACAAGGCAGGCTTGGAAAAAATACCCACAATGACTGCAGCCCTGATACCTCCCGGTACTTTACTGTGCTTGGGGCTCTTCCTCTGCAGGCACCACGCTCACAGAGAATGTGAGAATGTCTCCACACAAATGCTTGTGAGTTTTGGGCAGCACAGGGCTCTTTCTCATGAAAGAAAGGCAACAGCTCCACCCAAGTATTTAAGGACAGCCCTGCCTTAAAACCTGAATTCTCAGGACAAGGACATTCTCCAAACCAGAGGATAGATCAGAGCAGAAACATATTTTTCACTATTTCTAACATCATAGCAAAAGATCCCCAACATCTTCTAAAAAGCAGCATTTCCCTCCTTCCTCTGGGCTTCCAGAGCTCATCACCCAGGGAAACGAATTGTACTGAAGGAGAAAACAATAATCTCCTTATGTTTTGGGTGTTCGTTTCCCTTTCCAAGATTTTCACCCCTCACTCATCTCAGAGGCAGTTTTGCTTCGCTTTGCTTGCTTAAAACATTCATTTTAAGTCATCTAGGCCAGGAAAGGATTAGAGGAGCCCTGGCAGAAGTTGCAGAATGCAGGGCTGTTAGGTCAGAGAAATGAGACTTTCAGAGGCATAACCAACAATCCTCCACAAAACCACCACTTGTGCTTTGGAAAAAATCCCTCTCTCGATAAATTTTAAGCAGGTGCATATTAAGAAAAATGAATCATGCACAGCAATGCAAAGCAGCATCTCTCATAACAAAGGAATGAAGTGAAGCCTACCTGTCCACTCCCACCCAGGAGTAATCAGCACTTCCCAGGTGAGATTGTGACCTACAATGACATTACCTGACTTACCCCAGGTGCAAGGAGGAGCTGCTCCAGCAGCAGAACCAGACTGATCCCCAAAATGAGATCCCAGTCCTGTGCTCTGGCCCTGCCTCACCTCTAAAGGCAGCAGCAGAAGCGCTGCTGCTGGAACTAATTAAAGGCAAATTGGTAGAACTAGGGGCCATGATGTGAGAAAATATCCTGCAAAGCATCCAAGAAAGCCACCAGATAATCCAAAAGGCTGTTTAAGAGCCTGGCTGTCAGAAATCTTGGAACCTGCCAGGTCCAATGCAAGCAGTTGCTTGTTCCCTCATCCCCTTCATTCCTTCACCTTAATTAGCTACAGCATTTCATACCCAAACAGCCACCTCTGAAACCCTTGCTTCCACACAGGACCAAAACCTACAGATCCTGAAGGATTTATTCAATCTACCAGGGGGCTGACATTTGAAATCCCTCTTCTCCTCCAAAGGTAGCAAAACCAGAATGCCTCCCCAGCAGTTCAGTTCCACAAGAAGCACAGGTCCCAGCAGCTGGTGTGGTTGCAGCATTTTCCCAAAGGCCAGGTGTTTATTCTCTGCTTCCTCAGCCCTCCAGGAATTGTTTAACACCTGGAAACCTCACCCATAGCAGGACGGTGGAATAGGATGAGTTTGCAGGCCCCTCCAACCCAAACCATTCCAGGATTCTCTGAGATGATTCCTTGACCAGATGGGTTGAAGCTGTGAACTGCATGGACAGACTTAACTCTCTCACTGCCAATACAAACATGTTCTGGAACCAGACCCAACACAGAAGAGATTTCTGTCACTTTGGGCTGCATTGGCTACTAAGCACATCAAAATCCAGGTAATTCACATGCCTCAAAAAGAACACTAACTGCCACAAATCCCCTAACCTGGGGCTTAGTAAAGGATTTTGTTTTTTTAATTTTAAAGATGAGTTTGGTGTCTAGAACATCCATTAATGGTGTAATTAGACTCTGTGCTCAGAACCAGCACCTGAGTCTCCACAGCCAGTTACAAAAGGAGCAGCTCTGCTGAAGGCTCCTTCCCACACTCATCAGGGAACTGTCCCAAAAGGGCAGAGGGTCCCTTCCAGCACACCCCACACTCTGTTCTACAGGCACAACCAACAGGCCCTGGGCTTTCCTCCCCCAGAATGTCTGGGGCAGCCCCTCCAACCTCACCAACAGAGAAATCTCCTTTTCTTCACACACCTGCTCATTCCCAGCAGTGCCAGGCACATATTCACCTTCCCAAAAGGCCAGGCTGGCTCTGGTTTTCCTGACAATTCATTTCTCAGGCAGCAGAAAGTGAGATTGCAAAGGCACCTCACTCAAAGTTATAACTTCCCATTTTCCAACAATCCTTCTAGAAAACATCGCTCTTGGCTGTTGCAGTTGCTCCCCCACCTCCCTAATAATTAGTTTTTACCTCAATAGCAGATGCAGTTGATTTCTTGTAAAAACCCAGAGTTGAAAGATGACTTCTTTCTCCCTGCCATCACCCATTGTGTGGGAAAACAGACAATATCCCATTGTTCTGTGTACAACACTCTGAGCTTTACTTTCTGCTCTGAACACACTGAAACTCTACTTGAGGCTACAGCAATTTCCATGCAGGAGGCAAAGGAGAGTCTTGTATCTGATCTAATACAGGATAAATCAATGTGCACTCATTATTGTTTATAGCTCCCATCAGCTCAAGGAGAGACACTGTCCTAGAGTTTCAAGGCTATCCATGCTGCCTTTGTAGATGGAAGAGACTTAGGAGATGTTTTGAGAGCTCTGTTCAAACATTTCCCAGGAGTTCAGGAGGGATGGGAAATCACTAAACCCTGGCAGGTTCTCATCACTCTCAGGACAGGATTTTGGGAAAGGCCACAGCCAGGTTCACATCTCCCTTCTTGCCTTCTACAGAAATACATTTCCTATCAGTCACTGCCCTCAGGCAGAGGCTGGGGAGCTGAGCTGGAGATGCTCAGATAAGATGAGCCAGGGAAGGGCAGAGTCACATTCATCAATCTGGATCCAGGTGATGCAAGAGCTTCTCCCTGGCTCTTCAGCTGCTGGAGCTGCAAAGGAAAATCACCCAGCCCCTACACAGCACAGTCAGAAAACCAGCAGCACCACATTTTTCTGGATGTGGTCTGAATTCCTGTCAACTTTGCAGGATTCTGACCCTTTGTGGTGGCTGCAGATGGGAACTCCCTGGAAGCCCTGTATCCCAGCACAAGCCAAGCAAGGCAGTTTTAATATTCCTCCCCATGCAAGTATTTTCTCTCATTAAATGCTTAAGAGCTGGAGGATTTGGGAGATTAATTTTTGCAGCTGGACATTTTCTTTAAGAATGCAATTTTCCACACAATTTTCTCCTTTAGCTCTCTTTTATTCTAACCCCAAGACACCCACTTACCCAGGAGAGGACTTTTCCGCAGGATTTGGAAAGGAATTCACTCCTGCACTTCAATCCCTTCCTTCTTTTTACATCTGCTACAGGCTTGCTTTCAGAAAACCCTGTTTCTACTTATTTCAACCTAGAAACTTGTCTCCAGTTCCAGGAAATCAACACCAAGAATCCACAACTACAAATTCATTTATCCAAAGACCTGACTGGAACAAAGCCAGACCATGGATAGGTTTTTTGGTAATTTAAAAGCACAAGAAGTTCTTTAAAAAACACAAGAGCTGATACACACTGAATCACACAGGTACACAGCACTCAGTGACATGGTTGTGACAGGCTGGAGAATGGACTACAATTTAGAGGAGTTTGTGCACAAAGGAACACAAAGCAAGAGTGAGACTTAATTATTATCAACCTCAAACATGTGATTGAACAAGGGGCAGCTATGCAGCCACTTTGTCTTTCCCCAGGTCACCTGGAAGAGGATGGTGGGAGAGGATGCAAACAGTCCCAGCCTGTTCTGGGGACACACCTCAGTAAAAGTTTTGTGTTTAACCTGTCATTGAATCCCTCAGAGTTGATGGTGGCTGTTCCTCCAAATTCTGGCTGAATATTCACATATGAGAGTTTAGGCAAAGGGAAGACAAAGCCAGAAGGAAAGACCCTCCTGACCTTCCCTGTCCCCATGTCCTCAAATTCACCCTGGCAGGCTCTCTCTCCCCTGACAAAGACTTCTCACACACTTTTTCCCTGGAAAAGAAAAGCTTCTGACTGAAAAAGTGACATCACACAGTTCTGTTAATGCCATTTCAGTGCCCAGCAGCCAAGGGGAGGGAGGCAGAGCAGAGGGGACACATTTGATTCCTCACAGCCTCCACGAGACACAACTTCACTGCATTTCACAGCAGATTTTCTGTGCAGGCAAAGAGCAAAAGCTGGACTACACGTCCTGGTTTTTAAACAAGCTTACTTTTGCCAGTGCTGGTGGCAGTGGGCTCACTCCCTGATTTAAGCTTCCCGCTTCCCAGAGATAAACCTGCCTTTCAAGTTGTTGATGCCAGCCTTCCCCTCCTAATCCTTCATCCCACCCTGACTTCAGAAGGCTCATTCCCCATTGCTTCCACAGCAAAAGCTTTATATTGCTGCAGCAAATCCCACTTTAACAGTGATTAAAACATACAAATAAGAGACATTTCATTTGAAGGATCCCAGGAAATGAGTTCTCAAAAACCACACAGCGATCCTGTAAGAAGCACAAAATTGGTCCCTAAAGAACTTCCCTGTATTTCAATGTGGAGAATTTTATTTATTAATACATTCATTCTCATGGCTGTGCTTTAACACAGTCATGCTGGCTTCAAGCAATTGTTAAGCCTCACACAACTTCTTCTTTGAAGGGATGGGAGGCGGGGGAAAGAAAGAGGGAAGAGTGATTAAAATTAGTCACAAGGAATCCTATAA
The DNA here is from genome assembly GCF_029582105.1 of Oenanthe melanoleuca. NCBI lineage: Eukaryota > Metazoa > Chordata > Aves > Passeriformes > Muscicapidae > Oenanthe > Oenanthe melanoleuca. Next base: position 9,720,446 of record NC_079349.1, read on the forward strand.
ATATACTTGTGGATGGAGGAAGAAATCTCTCTTCTATTTAACTTAAAAATAGAGGACTAAACTTTAAAAGACAAGCAGATGGGATGAAACAAGGATAAAAGAGAGCTTAGAGAAAGTCAACTGGGCAATTTTGTCAGGGATCTGCACTGTGGGGTGGCAGAGGAGGAGGAGGGAGGGAGAATCTTGATTATCCAAAATTAATTCCTGAGTTGGGAAGGCAAGAATGAGAAATTTAAGGGAACACATCTTACTGCAAGAGGAATCAAATCTCAGGGGCAGTATAGCACAGAGGGATAATGTGAAAAAAAAAAGGGATGCCTGGCCAGGAAATGATGCATTTGTTCCAAATGTCCAGCCTGTGGCAGCAAGGGCTGGAACAGCATCACAAGCCCTGTGTGTGTGCACCTGCAACTGGAAATCATGGGGATGTGCTGGACAAAAGTGCACAGATACATCCAGTGAGGTGTAACAGCAAGCAAAAACTCTCTGAACACACTCAGACACATGTGCTGGCCACATCCAACCTGCTGCAGGGTGAGGGCTTTAACGAAGACACACTGAGGAGGAAAGCAAAGCTGCTGAGGGATGGGGGCTGCTGTTTTCCCCCTCCCAGTGCTCACAGGCTGGCTGTGCCCCACGTGAATACATTGTCTAAAAGTACTCCGGGTTCTTTGATAAGAACACAATAAAGATGTGGAAGCGATTTATCAACACTTCCCTTCTTGCAAAAATCACAATGTAAACCAGAAACCTCACGAAGTGCAGATGTTTATGGCGCTGGGAAAGCTCCACACGAGATAACTGCAGTGGGACAGTGCCAAGGGAAGGAGACGCTCTGGGACAACGAGCAGGAAGGGGACAAAGGGCACAGGTTGCTATGGGGAAACCACAAAACTGTGAGTTAGAAAGAGCACTGGGGGGAACCTGCCCGGCCCCCAGTGTCACATAGAGCTGAGAACAACAAGCGGCACAACAAGCGGCACAAGAAATGACTCCCTGAGCTGCTTCCACCGGGCAGCGCCAGGCACGGAGCGCCAGCTCTGGGGGTCTCATAGCGTTCACCCCAAGAGACAAACAATGCAGGCAATGGCAAAGGTTCTTACTTTCGTTGGGCAGCTCCTCCCGATCCAGCTCGTCCAGAGGGGCTGAGGCGCTGCTCCCGCTGTCGTCCAGGGTGAGGATTAGGGGAACATCATCGTCCATGCTCACCGCCATGCCGTCCCTTCCGCGGCCCCTGCTCACGGAGCCTCCAGCAGCGCTTTGAGCAGCTCGGCTGGGCAGCGCGGGGCTCAGAGCCTCTCCCCGCACAGTCCCGGCCCGGGGCTGTCTGCGGGGCACAGGGGCAGGGCAGAGCGCGCAGCCATCTCCGCACAGCGCCGTCGGAGCCGCTCGCTCCCGCAGGCAGCGCAGGACACGGCACTCGATGGACGCGGGCCAAGCTCAGCTCACAGCGCGGGGCCGGCGCTGCCGATCCCGGAGCGATCCTCGGGCAGCTCCTGACCCCGCGGCACCGGCCCGGGCCGGCATGGCGCTACGTGTGCCGGTCACACATGGCTCCGAGCCCCGCCGCGCCCCGGCCCCGGCACCGCAGCTGCGGGAGAGAACGCGGGAGCGCCGCAGGCCGCCCGCAGCCCGTGCACATCAAGTTCCCGGAGGGATTTTTCAAACTGCGCGATGCCACAAGGTCACGGGTCTCTGTGGAAGGTGATGGAAAAGGCAAATGAAGCAGGCCCAGGCCAGCGCCACGGGGACACTTCACAGCCGCTGTCCCCGTCCAGGGAGAGGGACACCGGCACGGCGCTGACACCGCGAGGGGGAGGCCTGGCCCGGCGCCCTCCCCGCGCCCCCCTTCCAGCTCTGCGTGAACCTGCTCCTCACCAGCCCCCCGTGCCTGCAGCCCGGGACTCCCCGCACCCTCCGAACCCTCCCGGGACGGCCCGGCCCAGCCCGGGACCCCCGCACCCCCGGCCCGAACCAACCCCGCCGAACCGGCGCCCGCAGCGACGCGACTGCTCCGCGTCCCGCCCCTCGCCCCCCATTGGCTGCTACAGCGCGGGCGCCGCCCCAAGAGGCGGAGCCTCCCCGCTCCCGCCAATCCGCGCTCCGCGCCCGCCCCCAGTCCCTGCCTGGGGCTCCGCGTTATTCCCGCCTCCCCTCCCCGCCTCACGCACTGCGCCTCGCCATTGGATAGAAGCGCTGTCACTCAAGGCACACGGCAGTGCTAATTGGTCTGAGATGGCGGGGTGGGCTCTGGGGGAGAGAACCGCGGACTGCCATTGGCTGCTATGAGGCTCCGCCCCCGGGTCGGGGAGGAGAGGAGCGGTCACCGGGCAACGGCGGAACGCGGGCGGGAGCGGCTCGGGGACTCTGAGGGGACCCGACCCGGGACCCCAATCCATCCCGGGCGGGAGCGGTGCGGGGACCCTGAGGGGACCCGGCCCGGACCCGAATCCCTCCCGGGCGGGAGCGGCTCGGGGACTCTGAGGGGACCCGGCCCGGGACCCCAACCCCCTCGGGCGGGAGCGGCTCGGGGACTCTGAGGGGACCCGGCCCGGGACCCCAACCCCTCCCGGGCTTGGCCACCCGCGTGTCCCCGCTCCGGCCGGACACGGCGCTGTGGGCACGCCCCGCTGGCGGTAGGAATGGGTGCAACCCAGCCAGTGAGGGGTATCCAGGAGCTCTGGGTACAAAAGGTCCTGCAGGATGTGAAACCTGTTAAGGTCAGGCTGCTGCCTCCACCAGCTGAGCACCCGGCTCCTGCCAGCTGGGCTGGATTTTGGGGTGTACCTACTCCATCCCAGTGCTCTGCTGATTTCAGTGAGAAGCAGCCCTGCAGCAACACTTCAACCCCCGAGTGAGCAACAAGTAAGGGTGGAGTCGAAGGTGGAGAGTGAGATTTATGTCAGTGCTGAGCACGCAGAAAAATGAGAGCAGCAGCAGGGAGGATCCCCAGCTTGATTCAGGCCTCTGTATCATCAACTCTGGCCTGAGCTAAGCACAAGTGACACTGGACAGGGCGAGGTAGGAAACAACTGAACATTCCCCCACCTCATTTTATTCACATTTAATATAATTTTTTTTTTCCACGGGAGCACCGGTTCCAGCAGCAACAGAGCAGCTTTTGCTCTCATGCTGGGCTGCACAGCTCTGGCAGAACAGGACAGGGCAACAGTAAAGCAGCAATGTGAGTGAGCATCATGGAACAAAATGCAAACAACCAATTTATACTTAAGCAACATTGTCCGCACATATAAATAGCAAGGAAATTCCAGTTCTGACCTCCTGGAAGCCCTTGGTGACAACCTGGGCCAGTGTGGGACAGAAAGTGTGGCTGATGACATGGGCTCTAGTTTCCCCCACTGATTCCTTGGACCCCAAGCACCAGTGAGGGTAAAGTGGCCAATCCTGGCCACACAGGCTACTGTCAACTTAATTTTCAGATAAAATCCTTATTTTAAGAGGCTTCCTCTTCCAAGGACTCCAGCTCTCCAAGACTGCACTGGTTCAGTTCTCTGCTGCCTAGATTCCAGGGCAGTTCCCCCAGTTTGCTGAGGACTTGCCTGGCTGGATCTCCCACCTGCTGCTGGAGAACAGCATTTCTGCTCCTGTGTCAATCCTCAACCCTCGTGTCTCCACCTAGTGTCCAAATCACATCTGGATTCTGTCCCAGCCCAGTGATTCCTGCAGCCTTCACAGCTTGCCCATCACTGTGCCCACACCCCAAACACAGCTGATCAGGCTGGGATTGACAGCAGCACTCCCAACCCCTCCTCTGAGAAGGCCACAATTGTTTCATGTCCCTCCGATTTTCCTCCAGCTGGAGAAGAGCTGCTGGATTGTCTCAATGGGAAGCATAGGGAGAGCTCTGAGAGCTTGGAGCTAATCACTCACCTTCTCAGGTTTTTATAATGTCAGGTTATTCTTGCTTCCTATCAGGCCAGGAAATTGGCAGAAATTCCTCTCAGCTGGCTGGCTCCAGCTCCACGTGCTGGAGTGGGTCAAGGCCTGATCCTGCTGCTGCTCAAGGTGCAATAAAATAATTTCTGGGGACAGAATGATGCTCATAACATGGTTTGGTGTGTCCTTGGATGAATTTGAGTGTTCCCCTCAGCATGAGAATTGCCAAACTCTCAGTAACCTCAGCAGCTCCTCACCGCAGCCTCCCTCCCCAGAGAGCAGTGATTGCAAACCCCAAGTCCCCACCCCATATCCTTTATCCACCTCCACACAGACAAAGCTGCTCTTTCCCACCTCAGCAAAGGAAGTGGAGGAGCTTTGGAAGCGCCCAGATCACTCACAGCATCCCACAGATCCCAGATTTGTCTTGGAGCCCCTACTTGGTGACACCGTGGCACTGCTGTGAGCAGCTCACAGCCCTCAGCACCAGCCACACAATTATGGATCTACTCAGCACCTCCTCATCACCACGAGCTGCCAAAATCCCTGCAAATCCTTCTCTGTCACAAACCAAATCCAGCTTGGGACCCTCCCACTGCCAGCAGGATGCAGGGCAGTGCTTTCCTCACCTCTGTGCTCATCCTCCCTTGTCCTGCTTTGTCAGAGGAGTCCATAAGGCGTTGGTGACACAAAGCAAGGACAGCAGGGAGACACCAAGGCACATCCTGTGCATGGAGGCAGAGGGAATGGAGCTCATTTCCTGGAGAAGGGAACCTTTTGGGGGGCCTCAGAGCAGCCTCTCAATACCTGCAAAGAGGAGGTGGACGTGAGGGTTGGGCCAAAGTTTGTGCTCAGGTGCAGAGTGAGAGAACAGATACAAAATCAAACTAGAAAGGCTCTGACTGGATAAAGTGAGAATTTTCACCCTGAGGACAGTGCAGCAGAGGGAAGGAGGCCAGAGAGGCTGTGCAATCTACATTCCTAGGGGTTTCCACCACCTGACTGGACCTGCCTGCAGGGATGTTCTGCATTCCCACAGGCACAGGCAGGATGGAGCAGGACTGCTCTCACTACACGTGGTCAGCCAAAGTCCCTGTCAGGGCCCTCAGGACTCATCTGGGACCCCACCCCAGCAGCACCTCCTGTCCTGGGAGCTCCAGGGGGCTCAGCCCCTGCCTGTCCCCACAGAGCTACACTGCCCATGTACCTGTGCAGGATGGGCCCTGGACTGTGGGCATTCCTGTCTCCTGCTGCTCCAACTTCCCAGCTAGATTTCCCAGACAGCAGGAACCTCCTCTGACAGCCACTCGACACCACGGGGAGCAGCTGTTCCCACCAAGGCTGTCCCACCCTGGGGCTGTGGGGTTGTGCCCTGAAAAAGGAGGAGACTGTCCCCAGCACTGTGGTCACCTTTGGCTCCTGGCTTGTCTTCCAGCATGGAACAGCTCCATTCTTCGTTTCCAGCCATGGAAAAGCCCAGGGTCCTTGTGGGCTTGGTCCCAGGGAGGCCTCAGGTAGACTAAGGCTGTATGTACCTCCAGAGGGACACTTTGCATCACTTCCAGGGGGGTCTGGCTCTGGAGCCACCTGCTGCCTTGGCATTGTGGAGCACAGGAGATCCGGACACGCTGTTGGACCGACCCCTCACCTGAGGGCGCTGGGGGGCAGCAGGGGTGGTGGGAGCGCTCTGGTTCTTCCACCTTTCCGTGCCGAGGTTGGAAGCCAGGCGAATCCTGTCCGGGGCGGTGCTCAGCCGGCTGGCAGACTGGGAACGGCCTCTGCCAGGAGCACCCCAGCCTCTGGAGCAGGCATCGCTCCTGGGCTGCCTCCAGCCGCACAACCCCTCGGTGCGGCCGGGCTCGGGTGCGGCCGGAGGGGCAGAGGCCGGCGGGTGGACGGCTCGCAGGGGAGTGCCCGTGCAGCGCGGGGAAAGGCCCGGCTGGCTTCGGGGGGCAGGCGGGGGGCTCCAGAGCAGCGAGTGGAGCTTGGCCACATCCTCCTTCCTCATCCGCGGAGCTGCCCAGGCAGGACCCTGCGGCTTGGCACCAAACAGGGACTCGTCACAGAAGGACGGAGCGTGGCTTCGGGACCTTGGAGGGCGACAAGCGGAGAAACGTGTTGGTTACAGCGGGGAAATGAGAGCCGGCGGGGCAGCCGGGAACCGAGGGCTCCGTAGGGACACCGAGCGGAGCGAGCCCCGGAACCCGCGACAGGAGATGCGAGCAGCGCCCCGAGCCGCCGCTCACCTGCACTGAGCGCCGGGCCGGGAGCCGCCCGCTGAGGGAGCCGCCCAGGGCGGTGGGAAGGCGGGCGGCGGCGGGCGGGCCCCGGCGGGGCGGCCGAACAGCGACTCATCCACGAAGGACGGCCGCACCCGGCGGCGGCCCCGGGGAACCCGCGGAGGGCGGGCGGCGCTGCCAGCGGAGCCGCCGTGCGGGACCGGGAGCAGAGCCGGACCCGCCGCCCGCATGGCCGCGGCCCGGGGCGGGACGGGACAGGGACGGGCCCCGCCCCGCCCCTTCCGGGCCTGCCCCGACACGTGGTTCCGCCCCGGCACCGACATGGCGCCGCGCGGCCGCCGCCAGCCCCGCGGAGCGCCGGTACGGGACGGGACAGAGCGGGACGGGACGGGACGGGACGGGACGGGACGGGAGGGAGCGGAGCGGAGCGGGCCCGAGCGAGCTGTGTCCCTGCACCCCGTGCTGCTGTGCCCGGTACTGCGGCCCCGGTCTCCATGTGCCGGTGTCCACAGTGCCCGCATTCCTGGGCACTGTACGCGTGTCCCCACTATCAGTATACCAGTGTCCCAGTACCAGTGTCTCAGTACCCGTCTCCCAGTGCCGATATCCCCAGTACCCGCGGTCACCAGCACTGGTGGCCCTGCCTGCCATGCCAGATGTGCAGAGCTGCAGTGACCCTGACACAGCCATGTCCCCCGCTGTCCCCAGGTCCCCGTGACCCCACTGCCCGCCTTCCCTACCACCACTGAGGAGGATGATGATGGCGCCGATGCTGAGCTGGACACTCAGGCCATGGTGCGGGCCCAGAACCAGAAGAAGAAGAAATCTGGAGGATTCCAGTCCATGGGTGCGTGTGAGGCAGGGGACAGCTGTCCCTGGGTCAGGGACTGTCCCCTCCTGCCCATGCCCCTCACTTGTCCTGTTCCCCTAGGCCTCAGCTACCCTGTTTTCAAGGGCATCATGAAGAAGGGCTACAAGGTGCCCACGCCCATCCAGAGGAAGGTGAGCACGGGTAGCGGTGGGCCCCTTCCCCAGGGGGTGGCAGTGGGACAGTGATGGTGACAGTGGCGTCCCCCAGACCATCCCTGCCATCCTGCGGGGCCGGGACGTGGTGGCCATGGCTCGCACGGGCAGCGGGAAGACGGCGTGTTTCCTCATCCCCATGTTCGAGCGGCTGAAGGCGCCCAGCCAGGCCGGGGCACGCGCCCTCATCCTCTCGCCCACCCGGGAGCTGGCCCTGCAGACCCTCAAGTTCACCAAGGAGGTACAGGGGACATGGTGGGGAGTGGGAACATGAGGGCAATGGGATTGGTTTTACATCCCACCAAAATATTTCTTCCTCACCTTGCAGCTGGGCAAGTTCACTGGCTTGAAGACAGCCCTGATCCTGGGAGGAGACAAGTAAGCTGTCCCCATGTCCCCTACAATCCCTGTTTCCTGAGCTTCCCAAAACCTGGTGAAGGGCTGAGCTGCCTGGTGCCACCCCAGTTTCTCCCCTCTCTCACAGGATGGAGGACCAGTTTGCTGCTCTGCATGAGAACCCTGACATGTGAGTGGGGGACAGGGAGGGGATCCAGTGGGGAAATGGACGCCAGCCATCTGGGAACATCACTGGTGTTTAGAGCTGGTGTGCCTGAGGGGCATTCCTGTTCCCTCAGAGCAACTTCCTGTGGGACAACAGGGAGTCTGTTGGGTTGGATTTGGGACTGCTGCCAGGATGGTGTGGGTACACTGTCTCCCCCTTGGTCTGGTCCTGTCACCACCTCTGTCCCCACAGAATCATAGCCACCCCTGGGCGCCTGGTGCACGTGGCAGTGGAGATGAAGCTGAAGCTGCACACCGTGGAGTACGTGGTGTTCGACGAGGCCGACAGGTCAGCGGGGCTCAGGGGCGTCCCCAGGGCTGGCAGTGTCCCCACGCGGGTGAGAGGCCCAGGCAGTGGCAGGGAGGGCCCTGCCATGTGCCATCTCCCCTCCCTGCAGGCTCTTTGAGATGGGCTTTGCTGAGCAGCTGCAGGAGATCATCGCCCGGCTCCCAGACTGCCACCAGACCGTGCTGTTCTCCGCCACGCTGCCCAAGCTGCTCGTCGAGTTTGCCCGGGCTGGTGAGGAGCTAGGGCGGTGGCACTGGGGACAGGGACACAGCACAGTCCTGCAGCCAGGCTGAGCCCAGCACTGGGAAAACCAAGCTAGATTAATGCTGGGCCAGGTGAATGTCCCCAGCAGCACATCCCATGTCCTGTGTCACCACAGGCCTCACTGAGCCCATGCTGATCCGCCTGGATGTGGAGTCCAAGCTGAGTGAGCAGCTCAAGGTGAGACAGGCTGGGGGAGCTCAAGGCAGGCTTTGTGCCCCCTACCCCTGCAACCCACCAAGGAGGGGACAAGGGTGGCAGTGGTGGCACAGGGCTGAGCACTGCCCTCGTGCTGCAGCTGGTGTTCTTCCACGTGCGCGGGGACGACAAACCGGCCGTGCTGCTGCACCTGCTCCGCAGCGTGGTGAAGCCCCAGGACCAGACAGTCGTCTTTGTGGCCACCAAGCACCACACGGAGTATCTGAGGGAGGTAAGTGGCATTTGGGGGTGCCCACGTGGAGTCGGCAGCTGTGGCAGGTCCCTGCTGGAATGTCTCCCTCTGTTTCACTGGGTAGAAGGAGAAATCCCAGAATCTGTGGTCATGGAGGTGCTGGATCCATTCATCCCTCAGAGAGAGGAGGGAGCACAGTGGGATTTGAAAGTCCAGGTGGCCACCCTGGAGTCTCTTGCCCTGTCTCTGCTGAGGGCACATCCATCCAACCTCTTTTCCCTGTTCCCAGCTGCTGACAGCACAGGGCATTCGCTGCACCCACATCTACAGCTCTCTGGACCAGACTGCCCGCAAGATCAACATTGCCAAGTTCTCCCAGGGCAAGTGCCCAGTGCTGCTGGTCACTGACGTGGCCGCCCGGGGGCTGGACATCCCCATGCTGGACAACGTCATCAACTTCAGCTTCCCTGCCAAGGGCAAGCTGTTCCTGCATCGTGTCGGTGGGTGCCAGTGCCCTTGCTGTGCTGTGATACTGATGGACAGACTGGGGACAAAGCAATGTCACTGTCCCTGATGTCCCAGCTGGACTGGTACCTTCCCCTTGCCCCTTTCCCAGCTACCACAGCCCCTTGCCAGCCATACCCCTGTAGTAAATGCCATGTGTGAACTGCCGGGGCCACCAGGGAGTCCCTTGCCTGGGTAGGGCTGGCTGGGTGTGGTTGCCCATTCTCCTCTTGCCCTTGCCAGGCCGTGTGGCCCGAGCTGGCCGGAGTGGCACTGCCTACTCGCTGGTGGCTCCCGATGAGATGCCCTACGTGTTCGACCTCCACCTCTTCCTGGGGCGCCCGCTCGTCCTCGCCGGAGCCCAGGAGATGCCTGCTGGTGAGGGGGGGCTGTGTGGCCACTGGGGTGTCATCCTTGGCCAGTGCTGGAGTTTGTGGTGGGGTGTGGTGGGCTGTGATACACCCTGTGTGTGGGGGATGCTGGCTGAACGGTGCCGAGCTCCCTGCAGCCATCAGCTCTGCTCTGATAAATGCAGGGTGGGTGCTGGGCAGGTGACACGGTGTCCCCTGGGCTGCAGATGCTGGCGGGGTCCTGGGCCGTGTGCCCCAGAGCCTGGTGGATGATGAGGAGTGCCTGCTGCTGACGGACCACGAGGGCTCCCTGGAGCTGCGCAGCCTCCGCCGCGTCGCCGACAACGCCCACAAGCAGTACCTGCGCTCCCGGCCCGGCCCCTCGCCAGAGTCCATCAAGAGGGCCAAGGAGCTGGATGTGTCCCAGCTGGGCATGCACCCCCTCTTCAGTGAGTGCTGAGGGGATGCTGAGGGAGGGGACCCCACTGCCCTCCCCAGGAAACTGATCTGTGCCACTCTCCCTGCTGCCTTCCCCAGGAGCTCGCTTCGAAGACACCGAGCTGCAGAGGCTGAAGTTGGTGGATAGCATTAAAACCTACAAATCCAAGGCGGTGAGTTGGGACAGATGGGACGGGATGGGATGGGACGGGACGGGATGGGATGGGATGGGATGGGACGGGATGGGACGGGATGGGATGGGGTGGGAAGCCCATGTGGCTCACTGGGAATCATGCTCCTGCCCTGGGCACAGACCATCTTTGAGATCAACGCCACGTCCCGCACACCGGCCAGCACCGTGATGCGATCCAAGCGGCGCCACGACCACGCCCTGATCGAGAAGTTCCAGCGTGGGCAGCAGGAGAAGAAGGCAGCAGCACTTAAAGGGCAGGGGCTGTGCCCAGCTGTGCCCAAGCCCCAGGATGGGGAAGGAGAGCAGGAAGACCTCCAGGTAATGGGGTCATGGATGCAGGAACTGCTGCAGAGCTGCCTTGGCCTGGTACTGGCAGCACCAGGGCCCCCATATTGTGCTGGGGGTTGGTGCAGAGATATGTGGGGATGTTGGGGGCATGTGGCTCCTGAACTCTTCCACTGTCCCCATCCAGGATGTGTTCTCCAATGTGGGGTCCCAGAAGCGCAAATGGGGCCGAGGAGGAGAAGATGGTCCCAGGAAAAAGCCACAGCAGGTGGCACAGCAGGACGAGGACTTCTACATCCCATACCGGCCCAAGGACTTTGAGAGTGAGCGGGGGTAAGTCTGGGGGGGCTCCTGCTGCTGTCCCACCCCAGCTGTGGGTGTGTCCCACCCCCAGTGTGGGGGCTGCTCTCATCACCCCCCTTTGCAGGCTGAGTGTGGGTGGCGAGGGCAGCGCCTTCGAGCAGCAGGCGGCCGGGGCCGTGCTGGATCTCATGGGCGACGAGAACCACAACCTCAACAAGAACAAGCAGCTGCTCAAGTGGTGAGTGGGCTTTGCCCGTGGGCAGGAGGGAGAATCAGGGCTGGGGGTGGCACTGCTCAGTCCCACCACCCTTGTGTCTCGCAGGGACCGCAAGAAGAAGCGCTTTGTGGGGCAGACAGGCCAGGAGGACAAGAAGAAGGTGCGGACGGAGAGTGGGCGCTACATCAGCGGCTCCTACAAGAACAACCTGTATCCTGCCATGGGCACTGCGGGAGCAGGGCTGGCCCCACGTGTCAGGGCTCCATCCCCTGCCAGGGCAGCAGCCAGGGGAGGGAGCACAGTCAGACAGCCACAGCAGAGGCCAAGTGAGGAGTCACAGCTGTTCCCTTAACCCGCCCCTCCCAGCTATGAGAAGTGGAAGCAGAAGTACAAGGTTGACGAGCGGGATGAGGATGAGGAAGGGCCACGCAGCAGGGAGCAGTTCAGAGGGAAGCACAGGCGTGGGCACGGTGAGTAGCTGAACTGTGAGCCCTGCATTGTTCCCCTGAGCCCGGCGCTGTCCCTGAGCACAGCCTGTCCCCTGCAGGCCCCACGCAGCCCCCGGCGCAGGGCAGGGTGCGCTCGGAGCTGAAGAACAAGCAGCAGATCCTGAAGCAGCGCAAGCGGGCGGCCAAGCAGCGCTTCCTGCAGAGCGGGGGCCTGAAGCGCCTCAAGGCGCGCAACCGGCAGCGCGTGCAGGAGCTGCGGCAGATGGCCTTTGGGCGCCGGGCAGGCACGGCCAGGAAGGGCAAGCTGAGGAAGAGGATGTAGGGGACACGTCCCCTGTGCCTGGGCTGGGGAAGGGGACAGTAAATATTGACTGGTTTTGTATCCCAGCTCCTCTTTTGCCTGGAGTAATTCCTCCCCTAGAGACACAAGAACAAGCAGGTGCTGCGGCTGCACAGCTGGATGTATTTTGATGTGAAACACCTTCAGGGATGCTAACAGCAGCTCCCTCCTCCTTCTCCTCCTGCCTGGGGTGGTTTGTGCAGGAGGGAACCTCAGAAGTGCCCTGGCCCTGCCTGGGTGTGGTGCCACGCCAGTGTGCCTGTGGCACTGCCATCCATGTTGCCTCTCAGCATGGGGTTTCCAGACTTGCAGGGAATTATCTCCTTCCCCAGGGGTCCTGTGGCTCCATGCTGGCCCTGGCAGCCTCTCCCCAGCCCCAGGAGCAGGCAGGTGTCCCCAGGGTCTATTCCTGGCCCTGAAGCAGCCTGGCACTCGTGTGGTTCTGTGGGTATGTGCCCATGGCACGGATGTCAGCCAGGTCCTGCATGCAGCGCAGCACCTGTGGAGATGGGAGCCTGATGCCACAGCCATCCAGGGATGTAAATGTCCCTGTGTGTCCCCAGCCCCACTGTCCCAGGAAGAGGGTATGCTGACCATGTCCAGCTGGGCCTTCGTGTCCTCCTGGGCTCTGTCCATGGGAATCCTAAGCTGTGCAGTGGTTTGCTGGAAGAGGTTCAGCACAGCCAGCTTGATCTGCCCCAGCAGCAGGCTCTTCTGGGTGGCTGTGCTCTGGATGTGGGCCCAGCGTGACTCCTAGGGGACAGAGCGAACCCCTGACCACGGCCCTGTGTCCTTCTGCGCTTCCCAGGCCAGGCCAGGGGGAGCCAGGAGTCCTGCCTGTGTATCCTCCCCAAGCAGAGCTGCTGCTTTTTGAGCATGTGGAGATCCTCAGCTCAGCCCAGAGGATGCAGCCCAGCTTGGCACCTCCACCACACTGGGGGTGTGCAACACACCCGGGGTCTGCACTGCTGCCCCTCTGCCCAGGGGTCCTTGGGCACCCCACACATCCCTTACCCACTGCAGCACATCGTGGCGAGCAGCCTCCAGCCGTGTGTGCAGCCGGGCCAGCTCCTTCCTGGTGTCCAGGAGCTGGGTGCTGCTCTCCTGCCGGTACCGCTCGAGCTGTGCCCTGCCCTGGGCCAGCAGCTCCTGCCCGGCTTCTGCCTCCCGTGCCAGCGCTGCCCGCACCCCCGCCAGCACCCCGAAATGCTCCAGCATGGCCGGCACGTCCTGGAACTGGGCAGGGGGAGGCGGCTGAGAGGCCAGGGGCTGGAGGGATGACCGCTCCAAGGGCTTGGGGCACACAGCTCACCTGCCCCGTGATGGCCAGCACGCGCCGCAGGTAGTCCCCGAAGGGCCGGAGGCTCCGCAGGCGACGGGCCAGGCGCTCCCTGCGCCGCAGCAGCTGCTCCAGCTCCCGCTGCAGCCGGGCAGCCTCAGCCCGCTCCGCCGCCCGCTGCGAGTCCGCCCGGCGCAGCGCCCGCTCCCGCCTGGCGGCCACCGCCTGCCTGGGGCACGGGGTCAGCGGCCAGGGCCCCCTCGGCCACCCCCAGCCCGCGGGCATGGGGTCAGCGGCCACTGCCCTCCGGCCAGCCCGGCCACCATCCCCCGGCCACCCCCGCCACCCCCCTCCGGCCAGCCCGGCCCCGAACCCCCTCCCCGCACCTTAAGGAACGAGTCAAAGCTGAGCACGGCATCGCGGTGCTGCTCTTGCCTCCGGGCCAGCTGCTGCCGGCGCTGCGCCAGGCGCTGCATCCGCTGCTGGAACTCCTGTGGGATTGCCGGGTGCTTGTGCAGCCCAGGGTGCCAGCCCGTGGACAGTTGGGGACACGCTGCCAGCCGCCGTGTCCCCAAGGCACACCTGGGGCAGCCTCACCTGCCGCCGGCTCTGCAGCTCCCGCTCCAGCTCCGCCAGCTGCCGCCTCTTGAGCAGCACACGGGTGGATGATGGCAGCAGCGTGGCGGGGTCCCGCGCGGCCCCCGGGCTGCCCCGGGCTGCGAGCAGCTCGGCTGGGCTGCGGAGGGACAGCCTGGGCACGGCATGTGCCACCGCGGCACGGGCAGGGCCCCTCGGGCCAGCGCTGCCGCGGGGAGCCTGGCCCGCTCGCCCGCAGGGATTGTTCGTGTTCTTGCCCACCCCTCCCACTTCAGACCCGACTGGAGACCCCCAGCACCAAGGAAGGACAAGTCACACCACAACCTCAGCTTTCCTGTCAGAATCCAGGGAATGCCCCCGCCTCCCCCCAGTCCTTGGCTGCACTGTCCTCTCCTCCCTGGGAGCCTCGGTTGGGGACACTGCACCCACTCAGTGACACCATCCTGGCAGCGACACCCGGAGATGGGAACCCAAACCGAGCTCACGGGGCACACAGGATATGCTGGGCTGGTTGCCAGCCCTTTGGTTCACTTGCCAGGGGAGGGCAGAGGGGTCTCACTCACAGCAGCCGCAGCTTGTCCCGGAAAGTCGCTCGCAACCGCTTCTCCAGCTCCGAGTCCATCTCGGCCGGCGCCTCCTCTTCGCCCAGGGGCCGGGACAGCCGAGGTGGTGGCAGCGGCACAACAGAGTTGCCAGGGGTAGCCGGAGGCTCCCGCAGCTCCCCGGGATTTTCCTGGCTCGGCTCCGAGCGCCGCTACGAGGGCGCGGTGCTGGGACCAGGGAATGCACCAGGGCTGCTTGCAGGGAGGCTCCAGCTCTCAGCGCTCGAACCATCCCACCCTTCCACCCACACTCCGCTCCCTCCAGCCCCCAGACCCTCCGCTCAGGCTCCACGGCCCTTCCCCACCCCTCCCTGTGCCCTTCAGCCTGCTCCAGCTCACACTGTCCTGACACTGCACGGATGCTCAGACCACCTGACCTCACCCACAGCGCAAACCTGCCTCTCTCTGCGTGTCCCAGGAGTGCTTCCTTAACACTGCATGACCCATCAGATCCCCTGGGATCCCCTGTGTGCTGTCAGGTCCCCTTTGTGCCCCCATATGTGTGCTCACGTCCCCATTACCCTACACCCACACTTGTTAACTCCTGACTTGGACACAGAGCAATACTGCAGAAGGAATAGGGGAAAAATATTTATAATACAAACAATTCAGCCTCCCCAGAGTCAGTGTCACCCATGTCCTGCCCACACAGCCCTTGTTTCTTCCCTTGCCCAGGACCACTGTGGCCCCCTGGTGACTTTCTCCCACCCCAGAGTTGCTCAGGGGACTGAGCCAGAATCCCACACGGGAATTTGAGTCTGTCACAGGCATCAAAGTGAGGGGGTGTTCCCATGTTCTGCCTGTGCTGGGTGTCAACCTTGTTTTAGGGACACCCAAAACAAGGAGGAAAATGGAAGAGGAGAGAAGAAATGGAGAAACATGGCTGGGGAAGGACCAAGTGAAACTGTGGAAGGGGCAGATGGAGAGAGAGGTGGGAAGGCTCTGCCTGAAGTATCCTGGGACAGGACACTGACAGCCTGCGCTCAGCCACACACAATGAGGGCCTGCTTGATGCTGGATTCCAGCTGGAGCTCCATGTGCTTCCTCAAGGAGGGACAGAAGCTATGAGCCTCGTGTCTCTTCTCACTTCCTGCGGAGACACCCCGTCATGGAGCTCATCATCGTCACCTACACAGGGCACAGAGCAGCAGCATCTCAGCTACAACAGCCACCACGAATTCCTCCCTCCCTGAGCTGCTCTGGGAAGGCCCACAGCTCAGCAGAGGTGGCTCCTCACCTCCTGTGAGGTGGTTCAGGTGAGCAGCCTGGGCTCTGCTCCCACCGACCAGCGCCATGGCCTCGTGCTCGCTGCAGCTGCTCAGGGCCTCCTCAGACCCCTTCCCCTCCTCGTCATCTTCAGAGTCCACCAGCACCAAGACATCCCCTGAGTCTGCATTCCTGGGAACAGCAGAGCAAGCTGGATGGAAGGCTGGGGAGAGCCTGCTCCCTTGCCCTACAGGAAGGCTGAGTGGTGATGCCATAAGGGACTGGGCTGAGGAATGTCAACTCACCTGAATGCAGCACCTGAACGGGAGAGAAAAGAGAGACAGCATTTGAAACTGCCCCTCTGGGAGTGCCACTGGTTTTACTGGACTGCACAACCTCTGCCAATCCTGCCTCCACATCTGTGCCTCCCCCAGACAGTCACTGGCAGCCACATACAGATGTGGAGGTGACCTGCCCAGACATGGCACAGGCAACCCTGACTGACTCCAGCATGCAAGTGGGTTAGGGATAAAGATCACTTTAGGGCTTTTAGGGAAGGAGGAACCCAATCCCTACCTCTGAAGCACAGGAGGGGATTGTAGTACAACACAACCCCGGTGACAGTGAGGACAGTCAGGAGGGACAGGGCCACCACAGCCCCCACGACCCCAACGATGTTCACTGGCTCTGCAGAGAGGGGACACAGGTGGGTGAGGAATTCTCAGTGCAAGCCAAAGAGCAGGTACCGTGTCCCCAGGCCCTTCTGCCACAGCCCCACTCACCTTTCACCGTAAGGCACACAAAGAGCTCCCTGAGTCCCACGGGGTTCTGGGCCTTGCAGACGTAGCAGCCGCCATCAGTGCCCTGGGAGCAGTTCTGGATGGTGAGCCGGGACACGTTGCCCTCCTGGGAGATGAGGAATCTCCCCCCGGGCTGGATCTCCTCCTCGGGCTGGGCGATGTCCCTTAGCCAGCTGAGCCGAGCTGCCGGCGTGCTCTCGGTCACCCGGCAGGTCAGGGTCACGTTGTCACCCACAAAGCAGGTCTGCGGGGGATCAGATTCCAGGGAGGGGAGCTCTGAACAGCCCCGGGGGAAAGAAAACAAAAACAGGAGTCAAGGAGGGAATGGAGGCAATTAACGTAACGAGCAATCAAGCTTCTGGCTGATTAATAATCATTAACAGAAGGGAGGCAGGCAGGAGCCTGAAGTTGAGTGCTATAGGTTTGGCATCTGGCTAACTCAGGAGCCTCCCAAGGAGAAACCTGAGCAGCTTCCATGGTGCTCAGTCCCTTCGGACACCTGTCTTCCTATCCCCAGGGAAAAATGGTCTGAGGGTAAGCCAGCAGGTAGATGGCAGAGAAGAGAAGAGCAGCCCAGGCATTATGTCCCATGGGATCAGCTCTTGTGAAGCCTTGGCAACCCTTGGAGAATAAATAGCCCAGATTCTCATCAGCCACTCAGATCCCTGAGATGCCTGAAGGGCACACACAATCCTTAAACCCCATCTCAGGCTGCCCACAGCCCCCAAACCACCTCTCACTTTCACACAGGTGTGTGAAGCTTTCCATAGGTGAGAACACTGCTGGGGTGATATTTGTTAGTCCCTAAAGATGGGCCCAAAACACAGCTCACCAACAAGTCTGCCATGATGGATCTCAGCTGCAGGACATCTGTGCCTCTGCTGCACATGTGTCCTGCCATGCTTTCTCCTGGCTTCCCTCAGTGCTCTGGAGAGCACAGAGTGACCAGGGTACCCACCTGCCCCACGTTCACAGCTTCATTAGCAGTTAATGAGGCAGCAAATCCACTCACTGATCTCCACAGTGCAGGCAGGCTGCTCCTGCTTCACCACGTGGCTGCCCACACACTTGAAAACTTTTCTGTGGGAGAGGTGGGAGCTGTTCAGTGTCTCCACGTGGGTGTCCGAGGAGCTGGTGGAGCTGATGACCCAGCTGGAGTTCTCCAAATCCTGCCCCTCCTCTCTCCAGTGCAGGGTGGGGTGGGGGTACCCCCCGGGCCAGCTGCAGAACAGCTGCAGCATCTGCCCCGACGAGGTCTCAGCCCAGCACTTTGGGGTTGCCTGTGGTGGATCTATTAGCAAGGACAGCACATGGTCAGAAACACTTGCAGGGCTGGAATTCATTTGTCATCATTCCCCTTGAAAAATTTTTGCTGTTTCCCTGCAAGTCTTGCTCCCTGACCTGCATCCCACAGCCCCAGGCATGCACAGCTAGCAGGGAGCAAGAGGGGCTGTCAGAGTCCCCACAGCCAAGCCCTGAGGGAGGGAAAATATTAATGCCACAGCTTTATCTAATGGAAATGAGACAAACACAGCAGGAGAATGAAATCCCACTGCCCTGGTTCTCATGGCACCAGGGAGGGACACTGAGTCATCACTTGAGAACAAGGCACAATTCTGGCTCTCTCCCAGCTGCTCCTGCCACACACAGATCCACACACGTGCAGATTTAACAGCCAGAGGGATTCTGGACTCTGATCCAGGCAGAATTAACAGGCCATGCCCTTGTGTGTGCCTAATGCAGTGCTGAACAAGATGCCACCAAGAGATCAAAGCAAGCTGCACACCAGAGGTGTCAGAGGGGTATCTGAGGCTTACTGTGGGGAACATATATTCAGGGGACTTTGAAATGACTTGAATTAATTAAAAAAACATCATGGCAAACCCTCGTGGGAGCTGCAAGGACACCTTCCTGGGGCTTGGCTCTACAGGAACTGTACACACACCTCAGGTGATCTTTGAAACCACCCAGCTCTGGCAAGAAAGTTCTCTGCAACACTCCCTGTGTCCCTCCTCTGGGGAGGATCAAACTGTTCCCAAACCCTGGCTGTGGTTAATAGGGCATCCTGTCAGCCTGAACCAGCAGAAACTGCCTCACATCAATGGGGCACAGCCCCTCCAGGATGTTCAGGTGGACACAGACCCTCCAGGATGTCCAGCCAGAGCTGTGCTTTCTGTGCTGACCTCAGGAGCAGTCTCCTGAAGCCATTTACATCCTGAACTCCCAGGCTCTCCCAGCACAAATCTGCTCCCCCAAAGCTAACAAACCAAAAGCCTAAAAATCTCCACCCTCCCAAAACACCAGCAAAAAGGACCTGTCATGGTTTGAGCCACAAAAGTGTTTGCATCAACCCACACATGATGTGCCAATGAATCCCTGGAGGTGTGGAACTGCATGTTTCCTTCACAGGTGCTTTCCATCCAAAACAAACACAAAATCACAGCCCAAGGCAGGGCTGCACCTTTGTCCTGTCACTAGAATGTTTACTATACTTCTTGTGGTGTTTTCAAAGTGCAGTTTTAAACAAAAAGAGAACTTTTTTTGGTACCACCCTTGGGACAGGTTGAAGGCTGTCAGCTTGTTATTCCCACACAAAACCTCTACATATCCTGGGAGGCTCTTCCACAGCAGTGCCAAGTCTGTGTCCAGAATTTGCTCCAGCCCATGATAAGAAGTTCTACCAACAGGGATTGTGAAAAAACAGGGCTCTGCTACAGGTCAGAGGTTAAACTTCTCACTTTTGCTGATGCTCCTCCTGCTGACCTAAAGCATCTCCAGAAATCTTCTCACCTATCAAAGGGTATGCTAACATCACCTCTGTTGTACTTGGAAATTAGTTGACACAATTAATTCCAGACTAATTAATGAAGTTCAGAGTGCAGCAGCAACACTTAGCACCTCATAAATTTGTTTTGCTCCCGAGTGTTCTGCCCCAGTGCTCCTGATCTGGGGCTCCCCAATCCTAAGCCCAGTGCCTACATATCTATTCCCTGAAGCAGCCTGGGGTTCAATCCTTCCACACCCCATCTGCATGTTCTTTGGTGCAGGAAGAGAATTTTTATTCCTGTAAACTTTCAAAAGGTTAATCTGTACAAAACAGGTGCACTGTTTACACACAGGTAGAAGGAAGGAACACCCTGAAGGCAAACAGGTCTCATACATGGGAAGAGCAGCAAGAAAGGAAGAGGCCAAGGGAGTACAGAGGGTCAAAATGGGAAAGGCAGCAGATTTTCCCTCTTCTCAACTCTGAAAGGACTAAGAGTGGCACCAGGCATAGGACCTGGGCTCCCTGGTAATCTGGAGGGGGCTGTTCCCATGGAATACATGAGGCATCAGGGCAAAATAGTGGTTCCCTGGCAGAAGCAGGAAGGATTAACTGGCCTGAATGCTTTCCAGCCCAAACTTCCACCTGTAGTCTGAACATTTCTATGGGAATGAATGGATGAAATAGAGATGGAAAAGGGAGAGAAAGCCAGAAGACACAGAATGACTGAAAGAACTGGCCTGTGCTGATAACAGGTATGCTTTTGGGACACTGCTCTCACATAAACCTGAAGAATTTCATGCTTCTATCAATGTAAGACTCCTCAGCTGGGAAGAGCTCTCCCACTAAAGGATGGCACCGAGGAATGGCACAGCACTCCTGTCCCAAACAAAAGGGAAAGCAGAGAGCAAGAAGCACCCCCTACCCCAAGGTTTACGGAGACTCAAGTCAGCCAGATTCTGAAGCAGAGGGTCCCCCTGGAATAGCTACAGGGAATGGAAGATGTGCCCAAAAATTCATTTATCACCAGCAATGAAGAAAAGACACAGTGAAGACTTGAGAGCTGGCATTTCCTCTGCATATGCCAGATCTGTGACACACATCTTGCTGCTTGTGAGCGGATGTGAGAGAGATTCTGCACGATAAAGCACTAAGTATTATTTTTCCACCAGTGCCAGATGAATTTGGGGATGTGAAAGGCGGAGGGAGGAAGCTGAGCTGTGGGGATGACTTACTGGCCACCAGGAGCTGCACCCTGTGCTCATGGTCCGTCTTGTTCAGCACTTCCCTGCAGGTGTAGTTGCCCTCGTCCTGCACACGCAGCTCGGTGATGCTCAGGGAGCTGTTGTCCACCAGGGAAAAGCGAATGTCCGGGGGGAAGGAGACCCTCGAGGAGAAGAGAGGTGGGAAGGCGTGCGGGTCCCCTTGGAACCAGACCACCTCGGTGGCTTCCTTGGACACGTTGCGGCATAAAAGGAGGATGTTTCCTCCCACCTGCCCAAAGACCACTTCATCTGTGCCTGCAAGAGAGAAGGGACGGCGTTAGGGATGGAGGGAACGGGCAAAGCCGCCGGATATCGGATCTGTGTCAGCCCTCTGAGGTGCGTGTTAGGGGCTGCTGCGGGACGTCTGAGGTGCCTACACACAACTAGGATCGGGAGAAGGGACGCAGCTCCCTGCTCCCCCCTCAGCCCGCGCTACCTGCGGCCTCCCGGCGCGGCACCAGCCTCCAGACGCAAAGCGCGAGCAGGAGCCGCGCCGGCGGCAGCGCGCCCCGCAGCTGCATGGCCGAGTGCCGCTGCACAGCCCCGCGGAGGCGGCGCTGCCTGGGGACGGAGGGCGGGCGTGCCCGGCCGGGGGGACCCGCCCGCCAGGGCCCGTGAGGGGCCCGTGCTGGGGTCGGCCATGGGGTCCCGCCGCCTCAGGGCCGCCGGTTCGGGCGGCCGCCATCTTGGGACCCCGCAGCAGGCGCCGCCATGATGGGGTCACCTCAGTGCCCCCTCGGCGCTGGGGCTGGCACAGCGGAGCGGGACTGGGGCTGGCGGTGCCGCCCATGGGCCGGGAGGGTTTGAGCCGCGCTGAGTGGAGTTCGATGAGTGGTGAGCGACCCCCGCGTCCGGAGCTGCTCTAATCCACCCTCTTAGAGACATCCCACAGGCAGCGGGGCGGGAAGAGCAGAGATAAATGGTTATTCCTCTGTGTAACGCCACAGCAAGGGCCGTAACCACGCAACTATCGTCAGGTTTGTCCAGGACACCTTACACGTGGCAGCCTGGAAGCACAAGGCGTGCGTGAAGCAGAGCGCTGAGTCCCACAGGGCTGCCCCACTGGGCCTTGGCACATTAATTGTTAATTAACCTAATTAAAGGTACGGATAACAGTGCTGGCCCAGGTAACCGGGGCTCGGCCGGCCCCCCTCGGCTCCGCCTGGGGGCGCCATAGAGCTGGCGCAGGTGCGTCTCTACCAATGGGAGGGGAGCATAGCGGCGTCTCCACCAATGGGAGCGGAGCATAACAGCGTCTCCACCAATGGGAGCGGAGCGGGGCGGTGCCTCCGCCAAGGGGCACGGGGATCGGGCCGCCCGGAGCCGCCGCAGCCACAAACGTCGCCATGCCCGTGGATCTGGCGAAGTGGGACGGGCCGCTGAGCCTCGCCGAGGTGGAGCAGAAGCCGGCGCAGCCGCTGAGGGTCAAGTATGGCTCCGTGGAGATCGACGAGTTGGGCAAGGTGCTCACGCCCACTCAGGTGAGCCGCGCCGGGCGCTGCGCGCGGGGGTTGGCGCGGCAAAATGGCGGGATGCGGTCGGGCCTCTTGCGCTGCCGCCGGAGCTCCGCCGGGTGCGGGGGCAGAGAGAAGGGCTGAGCTTTGGGGGCGGCCTTGCTGCGGGGGCAGCCGTCCTTCGGGAGAGAAGGCGCGGGGCGGGCTGGCACGAATGGCCTTGAACCGCTCGGGTGTCGCCGCCAGCGCAGGTCGTGCTGGCACTGTGTGCAGGGCAGGCGGCCGGCGGGGACAGCGGGGCTGCCGCTAACGCTGCTGGGCATCCCTGCAGGTCCAGCATCGCCCCACCAGCATCGAGTGGGACGGCTGCGATCCCCAGAAGCTTTACACCTTGGTCCTCACAGACCCTGATGCGCCCAGTCGGAAGGACCCGAAGTTCAGGTAGCGGGGATTGGACAGCTCCGTGTTTTGCGTGGGGAAAAAGGAACATCTCTCTGAGCGAAGGCTTAAGGGGGAGGTGGGACTGTGCTCCGCCTAAGATGAAGCTATGGGGCTGTGGCTTGACATTGAAATCGTGTCCTTGCATCTCTCCCATAGCCAGGGACAGCATGGTAAGAGCATGGTTGCCAGGTAAGCATGATAAGAGCAGCTGCTTTTATCAGGGATGTTCGAAGGTCTGTTACAGCTGGAGCAACAGAGCATTTATTGCTTGCTTTAATTTAGAACATAGGAGAGTTGGAATTAAGTCTTTGCTGGTGGCAGAATCTTAAATCTGGGACCAGCTCACCTTCCTCAAGTCAGCCTCTCAGCAGTGTGTGGAATGCCCACTCTCGGAGGTCAGCTGTGGGTTTCCTGCAGCCATGTGGAGCTGGTTTTGGCAGGCTGTGCATCCCAACGAAGTTGTGCCTGCTCTGAGACTGGTGCTCTTCGGGTTTGGCAAATCAGGAATGGCAGCTGTTTGTTTACCCCATGCTGACAGCCTCATGGAGAGGCAGCAGCTTGGAGTGACAAAGGGTCTTCTTGTCTGCAGCTCTGCCGGTTTGATTGTTCTTTGCCTTCTCCTTTCAGGGAGTGGCATCACTTTCTGGTGACCAACATGAAAGGCAACAATGTGAGCAGCGGGACCGTGATGTCGGATTATGTTGGCTCCGGGCCTCCCAAGGGAACAGGTCGGTACCTGTAGCAGCTCCCACACGGTGCTGTGTGGGTCACACCCAGTGCAGAAGGGTGGGGGGGAAAGCCTGTGGAAACAATCCATGCGGGATTGCTGGGGGCTGATGTAGCAGGGATCAAGCCCAGCTAGTGCATCTTGCAGGGGGTCACCTGGGTGACGTGTCCCTCCCCGCAGGGCTGCACCGCTACGTGTGGCTGGTGTACGAGCAGCCGCAGCAGCTGGCCTGCAGCGAGCCCGTCCTGTCCAACCGCTCCGGGGACAAGCGCGGCAAGTTCAAGGTGGCCGCATTCCGCAGCAAGTACGGGCTGGGGGCGCCGGTGGCCGGCACCTGCTACCAGGCCGAGTGGGATGACTACGTGCCCAAGCTCTACGAGCAGCTCTCGGGGAAGTAGGGCCAGGGCCCTGGGGCACTGCAGCACCCGTGGGTGGGGCCGGGCACGGGGCTGTAGTTCTGTTTTGTTAATGAGTTGTTAATTGTCCCGCTCTGACCGCTGGAAATGTCACTGTCACTGTCCCTGCTCCATGTGCCGATGCTTGTGGTATCCTAGCTAGAGCTGCTGATGGGTGTCCCTGGAAGGGCCACTCCCTCCAAACTGACCTGCTTAAGGGAATCAAAAGCTTTTGTGGATTAGTGTCAGTTCAGGGGGTCTCTGCTGTCTTGGGGTGGTTTGAGGTGGCAGGGATGTGGGTACACAACCACTTTGGAGTGGGTGCTGGCTGTGGAGACTCTTTCAGGAGAGAAGAGAGCAGTTGAAGGGAAGCTTCCTCCCCTTTTTTTTTTCTTTTCTTTCTTCCTTCCTACATTTAGCCAGTGCCTCCATAACACCACTACAGTAGTGAAGGTGCAGCTCGAGGGGGAGGCAGGAGCTGACCTAGAACACTTCTTCTGTTCTCTGCTGCCCCTCAAAGCTGAGACCACTTTGTTTTGTTCAGTCCTGTGGTGACCTTCCCCGTGCACACAGTGCAATAAAAAACTTCCCAAGGCCCTTGGTGTGCTTGTTGTCTTCTTGGGGGATGAGGGCAGTGCTCAGGGAGTGGGGTGAGCAGTGGGGTGGTGCTGTGTTCCAGGGATGAGGTGGGACCCAGTGCCCAGGGCTCCCCATTCTGGGACTCACTGATGCTGGCAGGACACAGCTCAAAGCCATCATGTCTTTCTATCTTAAAAACATTCCCAGCATTCTGTTCCTTCCCAAGGGGTCTCCCCACACTCCCAGACCTGTGGAGGCTCCTTCCCTCCACAGGAGCCCCCACAGCAGATCTGACACCCCAACAGTCAGTCTGGGCTTTGACCACCAGCTTTACTGACCTGAAGCCACTTCCCAGCCCAGCTGCAGGTCCCAGGTGCTTCCTGCTCCTCCAGCAGCTTTTCGGTGAGGCCTGGAGCAGAAATGAGCCTCTGGTAGAGCCTGATGGATATAAAAAGGTGAAGCCAATGCAATTCAATTCCATGGAATCAGGAGCCTTCCCCCTTTTTTGCAAGCTGCTGTATCAAAGCTCTGCATGGTCTGACAAACAGCAATCAGCAGCATCCCTGTGAAAATTTGGGATTCCACATCCCAGGTGGATGGTGCTGCCTCAGGGCAGTTTTATCAGCCCAGCAATGAAAACATTTCAGCAGGATCAATGAATTTCCAGGAAAACATCCCCATCCTCAAGACCAAGGCCCACCAGAGTTAAGGATGGAGCAGTGCTGATCCATCCTGGGACTGCTCAGAGGACATAAAACAAATAAAAAACCCGTTGCCTAAACTCCACTGTCAGGAGACCAAGCCCTGAGGTTGCTGCAGCCCCAGGCTGAGGGACACTGGAATGGGACACCTGTGGAATGTGTCCCCTCCCCATCCCCACCTCACACCTGTGCTGGGCCACGAGCCACCCCTCCCACAATGACACAGCCAGGCATTGTGATGAACACTTTTATTTACAAATATAATTAAAAGCTCTGACAGTTATTCATGCTCTTCCCTGGAACCTGAAAAATGTTTTTGTTGTTTTGTTGGTTTTTTTGTCCTTTTTTTTGTTGGTTTTTTTTTTAAAGTGCATGCAAAAGAAGTAAAGCCTTTTTTTTTTCTCTTTTTATTGTAAGAAAATACACAGTTTGAAAGTGTGAATAATGCAATATTTATGACCAAGATCATGGGGTTGGGGGTGGACTTGGGGGAGGAACAAAAAAAAAAACAAAACCCCAAAAAATCAAATGAAAGAAAAACTGAAAAGGGCTGGGATGATCTAACAGACAGTGTTGAGCTCCAGAACAGAACTGGAGAGTGGGGGGTGGCTGGAGCAGGAAGGGAGGGAGGGAAAGAAGTAAAAAAATTTTTGATCAGAGAAACAGTTAAAATACAATATGAAAATAAGTAAAAGCTCTCCTTAAATTCCTTCTATACACAAAATACACGATTTGACAAAGCCCAATTTGTGCTACTGGGATCCTGTGGGCTCATTTAAGTGTATTCACATTCTCTGCGACAGCAGAAAATGATTTATGATACAATCAAGAATATGCCCAGGGGCCAGGGCTCGTCCCTGCTGCCCCTGGCATGGTTCTCCTAAAAATCACCACGTCATCACCCACCCCTCCCCACCCCCAAAAAAGTAATAATATGTCACCACTGATATGTACAGCACGATTAAGTTTTTTTTTCTGTAAAATGTATCAAATTTTTTTTTCAATCTTTAATAAAATTTTTTTATTATTTAATTATTCCTGATGAATAAATACCAAAAAAATAAAAATAAAATAAAATTATGCAGCAGCTAGTTAAGGTAAGGCTGCGGATTCAGTCTCTCTCCCCCTGGGATCGTAGATATCTTTTAATTATTAATATTTTTTTGCTTGTACTTTCATTGATTGGTGGTAAAATGAGTGATTGCTCAGAAGCAACATACATCCACTTGGTGGTTTTTTTTTTTAATGTTGTTTTTTTTTTTTTTTTTCTCCATTAAAACTGTCTCCAAAGTTTTCACTGAAACATTTTTAATCATTGCACAGAGACATCAATACTGTGACATACTATGGAAAAGACTGCCAGGAGCTGTCCTGCACCGGGACGTGACGGGGGAAAGGGGCCCCTGATGGATAAGAATATACAGGCACTGGTCCGACACGATGTCAGTAAGAGAGACAGAAAGAGAGAGAGCACGCCCGTCAACATGGGGAATGTTGGGTTTGCAAGTTTCATCCTTACTCTGCTTTTTGTGGTTTTTGTTGGTTGGTTTTGTTTTTGTTTGTTGTTTTTGTTTGTTTTTAAATGGCAAAGAAATTTAACCTCATCTATAGTCCTCCTTGGGATATTCTAACGAGACCAAATTCCCAAAGCCCATCCGCAGGCTCTCCATGTCAAACGTCTCAATCTCCCGCTCCTGCCTTTCCAACAGAAACTTGATCCTCTCGCTGCGTTCCTTCTGGAGGGCGGCGAGCTCCTCTTCGATCTGCAAGGAGCACAGTGAGGAGGCGGGCACAGCCCTGTCCCGAGTCACACAGCACAGCCCTGTCCCGAGTCACACAGCACAGCCCAGCCCTGCCCATGTCCCACAGCACAGCCCTGTCCCGAGTCACACAGCACAGCCCAGCCCTGCCCATGTCCCACAGCACAGCCCTGCCCCGTGTCCCACAGCACAGCCCTGTCCCGAGTCCCACAGCACAGCCCAGCCCTGCCCATGTCCCACAGCACAGCACAGCCCTGTCCCGAGTCACACAGCACAGCACAGCCCCGTGTCCCACAGCACAGCCCTGTCCCGAGTCCCACAGCACAGCACAGCCCTGCCCGTGTCCCACAGCACAGCCCTGCCCCGTGTCCCACAGCACAGCCCAGCCCTGCCCATGTCCCACAGCACAGCACAGCCCTGTCCCGAGTCCCACAGCACAGCACAGCCCTGCCCGTGTCCCACAGCACAGCCCTGCCCGTGTCCCACAGCACAGCACAGCCCTGCCCCGAGTCACACAGCACAGCACAGCCCCGTGTCCCACAGCACAGCACAGCCCTGCCCGTGTCCCACAGCACAGCCCTGCCCGTGTCCCACAGCACAGCACAGCCCTGCCCCGAGTCACACAGCACAGCACAGCCCCGTGTCCCACAGCACAGCACAGCCCTGCCCGTGTCCCACAGCCCAGCCCAGCCCTGCCCGTGTCCCACAGCACAGCACAGCCCTGCCCCGAGTCACACAGCACAGCACAGCCCCGTGTCCCACAGCACAGCCCTGTCCCGAGTCACACAGCACAGCCCCGTGTCCCACAGCACAGCACAGCCCTGCCCGTGTCCCACAGCACAGCACAGCCCTGCCCGTGTCCCACAGCACAGCACAGCCCTGTCCCGAGTCATACAGCACAGCACAGCCCTGCCCCGTGTCCCACAGCACAGCCCTGTCCCGAGTCATACAGCACAGCCCAGCACAGCCCTGCCCCGTGTCCCACAGCACAGCCCTGCCCCGTGTCCCACAGCACAGCCCTGCCCCGAGTCCCACAGCACAGCCCTGCCCTGCCCATGTCCCACAGCACAGCCCCGTGTCCCACAGCACAGCACAGCCCTGCCCCGTGTCACACAGCCCAGCCCAGCCCAGCCCTGCCCATGTCCCCACCCCGTGCTGTGACACCCACCTTCTGCTCCAGGTGTGCCCTGCGCAGCGACACCCGCTGCTCCAGCTTCTGGAGTTCCCTTTCGTGCTGTGCTTCTGTCTGCATCTTAATTTTGCTCTGGTACGCGTTGAGCAGCTCCATCTCCTGCTGGAGTTGCAGTCTCAGGGCTTGGCATTCTGCTTCCTGGGCCTCGTCCAGCCGGAGCTGTGAGAGCATCGGGAAAACAGCACTCAAACCCCCGCTGGGAATCCCTCTGCTCCCACACAAGGCACACACCACTCCTTCCCAAAGCCACTGGTGCTGGTGGCAGAGGGAGAAAGCAGCAAAGGTTTAATGAGCAGCAGCTTTGCTCACTCTGAGGCAGAGCCTCAGAAGATCCAATCCTAAACACCCCAGCACGCGAGGGGAGCAGGGGAAGGACGTGTGTTCTGCAGGACACTTACTCCAAGAGGGAAAGTGCCACCTGATGTGTTATTTAATCAGATTTTATAATTCAGTGGCTGGAGAAGTCCCCCCAGGGTGCTGCCAGGCCCCAGAGCCCCCCGGCCCCTGCACGTACTGCCTGCGAGGCCATCATCTCATTGATGCTCTGCTCGTACTGCTCGGCCAGGATGGCGAGCTTCCGTGTCTGCTCGTCCTTCAGGCTCTTCAGAATTGTCTTGTGCTCACTCTTTGGAGTTACTTCCAGCTGGTGATTCTTCAGTGCTTTGTACTGCTTAGTTTGCACTTTGCATGTGTCCTGGAACTGCTTTTTGATCTGCATTTCCATAGCCTGCCAAGGAAGGAACGATGTGAAGAGCGCGAAGGGCTTTGGGAATGGAGAGATTGTGGTAGGTCCACACGGGTGGGTGCTGGGAACCACAGCCCCCCTGTGTGTGCTTCCCACAGGGATTCAGCAGCAGCAGCAGCTCAGGCCCTGCTGCAGCCTGGCCAGGAGCAGCACCCACTCAGCCCAGGGCACTTCCTGCAGATCACCCAGCCCATCACCTGCCTCCCAAAACATACTTGCTTTTCCACAGCATCGTTCCCCTTCCACATCCTTCCCACCTCAACCTTGCACTAAGTGGAGGCTGCAGATCTGAGAACTAGCAAGGGTGTGAGTGACAGCAGTGTGCCTTCTCTCTGGTGACCAGTGACCCCAGGGAATGGCTGGAGCTGTGTCAGGGAGGTTGAGGTTGGGTATCAGGAAAGGTTCTTCCCCCAGAGGGTGCTGGGCACTGCCCAGGCAATGGGCATGGCCCTGAGGCTGCCAGAGCTCCAGCATTGGGACACCTCTCCCAGGGACAGGGTGGGATTGTTGGGATGTCTGTGCAGGGCTAGGATTTGGACTGGATGATCCCTGTGGGATCCTTCCAACTCAGGATATTCCCTGATTCTGTGACACTGGGAGGAGGACCAGAGAGCAGTTCACAGGTCTGTAACCACACTGGGATTTGCAAAGAGCTCAGCACACATTCAGAGTGCTCTGTGTTCTCACCAACCCCTCTCCTCATCACTTAACTGACACCAGCCAGGGCTTGAAGAACACACAGCTTGTCAGAAACAAGTTCTGTAATGCTTTGCTTAGGGCTGGACTATTTTACCCAACAGCCTCAATTAGCACAGCACTTAAAAAACCCTCTGTGAGCTCTAGGCTATCCCAGCCCACAACTGCTCTTATCCAGAGCTGCTCTGTGCGAAGGGAGGGGATGCAAGGGAGAGCATGGGGCGTGGAGAGCAGCGGTGCCACAGCACGGGTGGACAGAGGCTGGAGGAGGAGGGAGAAAAGCTTGCAGCACCTTCAGGTTCTTTGGTTGCTGCCGGAGCTCCATGAAATGCTTCCTGTGCAGCTCCCGCTCGCGCCGCTTGTTGTACTCCAGCTGGTTCTCGAGCTCAGTCTGGTGCTGCAGGCGGATGAGGTCCATGCGCAGCTTCTGCAGCGTGTGCAGCTGCCGGTACTCCAGCTCCCGCGTGGACTCGTCGTGCCGGATCAGCATCGCGTGCTCCATCTCCTTCTGCGTCCGCTTCTTGTTCAGCTCCTGCACACAGACAGCCCTGAGCGGGAGCTCTGCCTGTGCACACGCACACACACACACACACACAGAGCCCTGACCGAGAGGGAGCTCTGCCTGTGCGCACACACACACACAGAGCCCTGAGCGGGAGCTATGCCTGTGCACACACACACACACACACACAGACAGCCCTGAGAGGGAGCTCTGCCTGTGCACACACACACACACACAGAGACAGCCCTGAGAGGGAGCTCTGCCTGTGCACACACACACACACACAGAGACAGCCCTGAGAGGGAGCTCTGCCTGTGCACACACACACACACAGAGACAGCCCTGAGAGGGAGCTCTGCCTGTGCACACACACACACACACACAGACAGCCCTGAGAGGGAGCTCTGCCTGTGCACACGCACACACACACACACACACAGAGCCCTGACCTGAGAGGGAGCTCTGCCTGTACACACACACACACACACACAGACAGCCCTGAGAGGGAGCTCTGCCTGTGCACACACACACACACACACACACAGAGACAGCCCTGAGAGGGAGCTCTGCCTGCGCGCGCACACACACACACACACACACACAGACAGCCCTGACCTGAGAGGGAGCTCTGCCTGTGCACACACACACACACACAGACAGCCCTGAGAGGGAGCTCTGCCTGTGCGCACGCACACACACACACACACACACAGACAGCCCTGACCTGAGAGGGAGCTCTGCCTATGCACACACACACCTGAGCAGGAGTTCTGCACATACACATACACACCTGAGCAGGCAGCTCAGCACACACACACCCGAGCAGGAGCTCTGCCTGCACACACACACACACACACACACCTACCTGAGCAGGAGCTCAGCATACACACACACCTGAGCAGGCAGCTCTGCTGCAGGCTCCAGCTCCCCAGCCTGAGGGTCCTGCTTGCTGCTCTACACAACTGCAGGCCCTGCTCATGTCACAGGGAAACACCCATCCAGCAGCACACTGAGATGCTGAGTGACCACCTAGTGACCATCCATCCATCCATCCATCCATCCATCCATCCATCCCTCCCCTCCCCTGCTCCTCTGGCAGCTCTGGGATGGCCCCAGCAGTCCCCAGCAGGTGGCACCAGGACCCCACACAAGCCCTCTGTGCCTGCAGGAACTCGCATCAACTTTCAATGAACACGTCAGGGTGCTCAGGAGACAGAATCAGGGCTCTTGTCTGGTTTAAATTCCCCTGTGCCCCTGGTGGGTACTGGGAATGAGCTCCCCCACCACCTGCACTGGAGTGGCCAAAGCAGAGGTCAGTGGCTCTATCACCACCTCAGGTGAGAAAATGAATTGTCCAGGTGGGATTTGGCCCAAGGTGCAGCACTCGGGTGGAACCTGAGGCTGAGGGTTTTGCAGTGTTCACCAAGAGCTCCTGCACAGGGTGTTCACAGTCTGGATAACCTTCTCTAAGCTACAAGGAAGGGGAAGACACCAGTTTCCTCCATGATTACTGCAAATATTTGTGTCTCAAGGTGTCAGTCATATCCTGACACCAGCTGTACCCTTGCACAGTGCTGGTATATCCCTGATCCAGGCTCAGGTTACAGCCTCAGTGCTGTGCTCCTGCTGCAACAGCCAGGCACAGCAGGGCTGCCCCACCCCACACTGTGCCCAGCCCAGGAACAGCCCAGTGCTGCCCCAGCCTAACGAGTTTCTGCAGGAGAAGCAAAAAAATGTCATTATTCTGAGCTGCTGCTCACATGTACTCCTGTTGTAATGCTCCAACAGGAGCACCTGCAAACTTCAGCCTCTGGGGCTGCTACACCTGGGACAGGTTTGAGCTGAGAGGATGGGGAAGGAAACAGGGGCAGAGTTTCCTTCTGCCCTCTTGGCCCTAAGGGTGCAGCATGTGTTTACATTTAAGCAAAACTTGGTCCCTGAAAGCCAAGTTTAAAAATGACATGCACTGGTGTGCCACAATGACTTCCCATTGGCACAAAGCAGTTGGGGCACTGACCAGGCAGGCAGGGAGCTGTGGCTCATGTGCCTTCATTCCAGAATAGCTCAGCCAGCCTCTTCCAAACCCATTCCACACCTGATTTCAGTTCACACAGCATAAGCACATGCAGTCATTCCCACTTCCCTCAAATCACTTTCCCATTTGCACAAAAACAACATCTGTGGTTAGTTAAAATATGGAAAACACATTCTTAAACTGTTATTTACTTTAGGTGATCTGAGTAGTTAGTACTGGCACATTTGAATTATTAGAGATGTAATTTTCAGGGAATAAAAACTCAGATCCTTCTGAAAATTAGGTCTCTCATAAGAGCTTAAATGCAGGACGTCAGAAGTGTGTTCCTGCTTAAATGCCATGCTAGGTAACTGAACTCTGTTCTCATCCCTGCCACAGAGCTGACATGCTGTGATAAGGGTGCTTAAACCTGAATTTTTGGAGTCAATCATTTTCAGGGTGCCTGGATTGATATCTGGAACTCAGCAAAGCAGCTAAGCAACCCCAGGTACATCTGCACCCAAGGGCAGCAAAGCTCTGAACAAGTACAAAATATACTGGAAAACCTGAGGGTAGCAGGCTAAGCACAATTGGAAATTTTTGACCACTCCTCATTCAGTTTTCACTAAAACACCCTCTCATCTGACAGTCTTTAACAAAAAATAACATCAATGAAGAATTCAGATACTACAGTGATAGCCACAGCAACATCTCCAAGTGAGAACTATTTCTCCAAGGGGGTGTTTGACCACAGGCAGCCTTGAGGTAAGGGGCAAAAAACAACGAGGGGAAGCAGGCTGTGCAAAACTGCTCCTTGCCAACCCATATCTCCATCCCAGAGCTCTCCCTGGCCCTCCCCACATCCCAAACTGGGCAGGACCCCAAACCCAACACTCAGGAGCTGGGATGAGGCATCAGGCCCCGAGGAGGGGCCCACAGGGTGTTTCTGTCTGCAGTCAACACTGCCATCCCTCACCTGATCAAAGCAGCCACAGCTGCATGGAAAACAATTCCCCAAACCTTCTTTCATTTTTCTCAGCTCTATTTAGCAACTAGAAACATGAAGAGCTAACTTCAGCCAAGACACGAAGCTAAAGCAGTTAAAGAAGTGCTGGAGAGGAAGTGAGGAGTGCCATACTTCCCGAATGTTCTGCTGCTCCATCTCGTGCCTCTTGATCATCGTTTTTCTCTTGAAGAAACGGCAGTTTTTGTCGTAGTAGAGTCTCTGCTGGCTGAGAAGCTGGGCCTCCTCTTCAGCCTGTGTGTGCTGCAGGTTCTCTTTGTGTTTGGATATCCTTTCTTGCTTCTCTTTCTTGGGTGTGCTGTGGTCCTCATTCATTTCCTGCAGGGTGAAAACAAGGCTTCCCTTAGCACCACAGTGACTTGGGGACCTACCTGGCTCCTCCTCTGCATTCAGTTCATGAAAGGACACCAAAATCCCACTACAAAACCAACAGATCCACACCTATCATCTAGCCATGCTCAGCCCTGCTGCCTCTACAGCTGTACCAGGACCCACAACAAGAGCAGGAGAAAAAGTGGTCATTGAGCTCCTTGATATTCATTTTCTCACCTTTACCTTAACAGCAATATGCTGGAGGCACTACTTAAATAATGCATTTTATCACAGACAAGCTACATATGAAGTTACTTCTCTTCCTAATTTATGTAAGTGATCACAGAGCTTTTAGTCAAGGGACATTGAATGGCTGCTCTGATTACTTGGAAAAAAAAACAGATGAGGAGAAAGGGGGAGAAGAACTCTCTGTGAAGTCCCATTTTCCCTCATCACCCTTGGTTTCAAAGATTCTGCTCTACAGCAAATTGTGAAAGCACCTGTAGCCTCCCTCACAAATTGTTCTGGAAATGCTGCCAGATGCTCCCAGTTCCTGCAAATTTACTTGCTGAGAATCCAAATTCGCTTCCAAGCCTGACAGTATCCCTTAAACCTCTGGGCTGGCCCAGGTTTATCAAAACCAAAGACTGGTTCGTGTCCATTCCACACCCCTTCAGCCCCAAAAATGAGGGTTTCTTGCCTCTTTAATCTTTTCCTTGCAAAGCTTGTATTGTTTCTTCTGACTTTCTAAAAAGGTCGCCAGGTCTTTCTTTTGCTGAGCCAAAATCTGTTGCTGGAATCTCTTTTCATCTGCTGCAGCTGCCTTTGCCTGCAATGTACAGAGAGGGAAAAAATAACAATAATAAAAAAAAAGTGAGTGAGCAGGTGCAGAACCCAGCATAAATCAGTGTTGTGGTTTTTAGTCAGTCATTCTGGTGACTGTGCTAGACAAAGCCATGAGCACTCAGCCACAGAAAGCTGCTCACATAGAAAATGCTCACATAAGTCTGAGGGCTTCCTTGTGCTTCTTATCTCCCCACAAAAACATCCCAGAGGAACAACCACACAGTTTATTATGTGGATTAAAGTGCTGGTTTTTAGACTGAGTGACAGCTTTGTCACCCCTCAGATGAGGCAAAGCTCCCCCCAAGGTCCCCACAGCCCCTTTTGTGCAGCTGTGGCACTGGTGGATGCCAAGAGAGCCATCAGCCAGAAGGTGACTTGAGGCTGCTTCACCAGGGAGCACAAAGTCACAGAATCACTGGCCTGGAAGAGACCTTTAAGATCACTGAGTCCAACCCCTGCCCCAATACCTCAACTAAACCATGGCATCCAGTCTTTTTATAAACACATCCAGGGATGGTGACTCCACCACCTCCCTGGGTATTCCAGTACTTTATCACCCTTTCTGTAAAAAACTTTTCCCTAACATCCAACCTAAATTTCCCTTGGCACAGACTGTGCCCTCTCACTCTGCACCTCAGACCATGGGCTTGAGCAGCAACTCCCACAGCCCCCCTTGGAGACCCGCAATCTCCTGCCCACTCACCTCCTTCTCCATCACAGCCACTTGCTTCTTGGCCAGCTTCTCCAGCTCAATGGACGAGTTGTTGGCGTGTGTCTCCACCTCCTTCTGCAGCTTGAGGCGGTGCTCGTCCATCTCGGCCTTCAACTTGTTCTCCAGGGCGATCAGCTGCTTCTGGTGCTGGCGCCGCATCCGCTTATATCCTGACATCTGTTCCCGCAGCTCGTTCTCCTGCTCATGCTCATGGATCTGTCTTGTAACCTGGGGCACAACAGGCAACAACTGCTCCATGCACTGCTTCCACTCAAGCTCTTGCCATGCTGGCTGCTCAGTGGAAGCCAAGCCCTGCTCTCAATAATCAATCAGGGTTTTGGAGGTGCTGCTGTTCAATTTCACAAAGCCACGAGGTTTCTCTCTCCCAAATTTTAGCCCCCATCTTTTCCTGAGACTTTTATGTGCTTTCATTGACACAGCAGAAAATGCCATATTACAAATAAGGGAAGGGAAGGTTACTTATCACTCCAGGACACACTGGAGGAGATCTGGAAACAAAGGTGGCTGGTGGATAATGTTCTTCAGACACATGGGACAACCTTATTCAGACACAGGGCTCAGATCCTGAGGGTGGCATGGACTCCCAAGATGCAGCCAAAACCCCCCCCCCCCAAGCCACCTATTTTTTCCTTCCTCCTCAAGTCACCCCCATGCCAATTCAATCCCTCAACATCTATTTTCTGCTACGAGGAGCCTCCTTCAACATTTCCCCTTCAAATTCAAGATGATGGCAGACTGAGCTCGCTCCTTCCCAGAATTGAAAGTTTTCTAACAAGGGAACACTGTTCTGGAACTGTGTGCTCTTAACAAGACTGATCAGATGGTCTAAGCAGATTTTAAACTCTGCTCAGCTGAAACAAACTCACAAGTTCTACATTCATTTCCATGCCCAAGTGTATCCATGTGAAAGGAAGAAAAAAAACCCAACATGCTGTGCCAAAAATGTTCAGAAGAAAATGCAAATGGTGATGCTTCCATTTCAAAAGAAGAAAAGTGTCCAAGACTGGTTTTTATTTTTTTAAAGGCAGTTTTAGGAACTTCACTTACGAAGATCTGCTGATCATTTATACGACCTGAGAACCAAAAACCTGGTACGTGTGTGGAACTGCAGCCACTGATTCTGTGCAAGGGAATCTTTGCTTTCACATTTAAGTGTGAAGAGCTCAGTCCTTTGATCACTGAAGCTTTAAGAACCAAGAGTCCCTCCTGCAGTCTGCAAGAGCCCAGCCTTCCTGATGGGTTTACAGCAGCCCAAAAACTGGCCCCTACTTCGGCGCTGCTGTCATTTGAAGGCAGTTTTGTGGAGATTCCTGAAGTTCACATGTAGGCTGGGATACACCTACAGACCTGGGAAGGTTCAGGTTCAACAGGAGACCAGCTGCTGTAGGGAGCTGCCATCTCAGTGCACTTGCTGGCTGCAGGGCTGGGAGGTGACAGGAAACCATGGCCAAGTCAGAGCTCCAAAATCAACAGATGAACACCCTGAGGTCACCCAGGGCAGGCAGCAAGTGCCACCTGCCTCAATTCAAATGACTCCCAGCACTTGGGAGGAGTGTGGACACAAATGTAGGAAGAGCCTCCCAAAGACTGAAAAGGAAGCAAAGAACCAGCCTGACCACAGCACTGTCAGACTGGGGCTGAACACTTCAGTGAGGCTGAGAATCCACCAGGAGGTGATGATGCACAAACCTCCTCCTTCCTACAAGGAATTTCAGAATGCCATTTTGGAGTAGGCTGGATTAAATACACTTACACCTCAGCAACTGGTGTAACAGAGCAGCCTATAAATGCCTGAGACCCAAACAGATCTAAGGCAGCCACAGGAGTATGTGGGATTGTAGGAATGACCACAGAAACCCAAACACTGTGTGAGCCCTGTGTTCTGCTACAGTTCAAAAAGCTTCTGGCTTTTCCAAGAGTACCAAGGACAGCCAAACATGGAAGAAGTTGGGAAGTGTTCATAGGAAATTGCTCACTTTAGTCAAGTTCAGCCAAAAGCTTCCAGGTAAGGAAAATTTCTCTGAAAATCCAAATTAATGATAAGAGACAGATGCCAGGTAAGACAGGCAGACCCTCAACACTTCACATGTTGTCGTGGCATTGACAACATTCAGTGACATTCAGCTGGGAGAGAACAGCCTTGGTCAGGCACTTGAAGAGAAATGGAGATCTGGGAGCCACCAGCAGTACAAGATTTTCTAGGA
Source organism: Oenanthe melanoleuca (assembly GCF_029582105.1). Lineage (NCBI taxonomy): Eukaryota > Metazoa > Chordata > Aves > Passeriformes > Muscicapidae > Oenanthe > Oenanthe melanoleuca. The sequence continues at coordinate 9,757,025 of NC_079349.1, forward strand.
TGTGCTATTTTTGGGGCCAGGCCCTTTTGTGAGCAATGGGATGTTCTGCACGGCACACTCCGTTCCCAGACCTTGGCAGAACAAAGCAAACAGCAAGAGCCTGAGAAAAAAAATGGATCTAAGGATCTTCCAGCAACTTTGCCAGTCTCCTCTGGTCTGATCTCTAATGAGACGTAGAATGTGCACTTGTTTTATTTACAGCAAAACTCATTAACTTATATCCTTGTTTTTTCCCCTGCTCCTCTGCACCCCATTTCCAATTTTGCTCAGCTTTATCATGACAAGAATTCCATCTTGGAAAGATTTCCCATGAAATCTAGGATATTTATCCCTGACAATAGGATGCAATTGCTAATTACAAGCCTAGCTGATAAAGCCTTCCAGTCACAACAGAAGATGAGACATTAAAAAGTCAGAAGAAAACAAATGCAGTGTCTCATCCTAAAGATGAGAGAGGAGAGCAGCAGACTTGGTGGACACCTCATGGATTTAATGTCTGTGCTCAACAAGCTCATGATAAAGACTTCATTTATCACCACAATCTCCAGTCAAGTTCAACATCCCTCAGGACAGTCCTCAAAGACAAAGTCTGCACATGGTGATCTCAGGGATGGAAGAATGTGGAAGAAATGAACATTAGTGACTGAACATGTCCAGTTCAGAACCAGGGAAGTCCTTCAGACTATGAATGAAGAAAGGATTATGGTTTTAAAGACTAAGCCCCTAATGAATGAACAGCTCCAGCAACCATTTTATCAAGAAAATTTGGGGATGTTTCAGTAATCACCTTTCTGGTGTTCTTAGACAAAGACTCTTGGAACTCCATGAACAATTTGGAATATCCTGCAAGGATCATGGAGTCCAAGCCCTGTCCCTGCACAGACACCCCAACAATCCCTGGGAGAGGTGTCCCACTGCTCCTGGAGCTCTGGCAGCCCTGGGGCTGTACCATTCCCTGGGGCAGTGCCCAGCACCCTCTGTGGGAAGAGCCTTTCCTGAAATCCATCCTAAACCTCCCTGATGCAGCTCCAGCCATTCCCTGGGTCCTGTCCCTAGTCACAGAGATTGGAGCTGCTCCTCAGGAAAAAATCCACAAACATAACCCCACAGATTATCATGAGGCAAAAGGTGATAACTACAAAATTTGTTCTCCACATAACCAGGAAATGCCAGGATCTTTCACATCAGAGATCTCCCTGCAGCACACAACAATCAACCAGGCCATCAGGAGAACCAAAAACCTGTATAAGCCAGGACAGCTTTTATTAAGGTATGACATTTTCTCAGTTTCCTATCTCTCTGTATCTTTGGCACACATACACAAATGAGAACAGAGGTATCTTTTCCAACCTACTCCCACAGGCAGCTCATTTGCCATAAAATCCAAACTTTCTTTCACCCCTCCAAGATTGTAGCTTTATGTAAGGAAGTTGAGCTCACAGTTTCTCCTCCAAACCAGCAGCTGTTTAGAGTTCCCTTTTCTACACTGTTTATCCAAAATACTGCACCTCCTCCTAAAGGACAGGAATTCTCACCTCTTGATTACCAAATTTCCAAGCTCCTCTGTGCTGGAGGAAGCAGAGATCTGAGCAAAAAGCTGCCAGCTGCTTCTCACAGCAAGAGGAGATGAGAAAGAGAAAGTCCAAATTTTAGAGGAAAGGTCTAAAAAGGCAGAATCCAGATGAGTCCATTGGAAGAAACTCAACCCTCTGGAATAAAACATCAATGCCTCAGCAGCAGAGGGTACAAGGGAACAGCTCCATGTGAAGGTACCTGCTTCTGGAGCCAGGCTGCCCTGGTGCCATTTTCCTGCTCACACCCAGGGACTCCTGCTCACATGGACACAGACACTTGGCTCTGCAGGCCCTGGATGAGATCACATCATCTGCTGGCATTTGGATTTCAAAGAGAACACCAAGGCCTTTGATAGAGCCCTCACTCTCTGAACTTTCTATGAAATGAGATGTCACAGATGTGAGGGAGGAATTCTTCCCATGAGGGTGGGGAGGCCCTGGCACAGGATGCCCAGAGAAACTGTGGCTTTCCTGGATCTCTGGAAATGTCCAAGGCCAGGTTGGACAGAGCTTGGAGCATCCTGGGATAGTGGAAGGTGTCCCTGCCCATGGCAAGGGGTGGAATGAGATGAGCTTTAAGATCCTTTCCAACCCAACCCATTCTGGGATTCTATGAAGTTTTAACTACTTGATCATTGCCTTTGAAAACTGTTAAAGCAGCTGTTGAGGAGATGCACGAGGCAGGGGGGACCTAAGGGGTCAAGCTTGAAAGACACCCAGAAGTGCAGATCAATGCATCTCTGGAGAGATTCAAAAAACAGCTTTCCTTGAAAACATGGGAAAGTGTAGTCTCATCAACATGCAGAACCTCTGCCCTTCTTTTCAAACAACAGCTTGCTGAGCTTCAAGAGATTTCTGGTTGTAGCTTTTAATTAATGGATCACTAATAATCTGTGAAATAATATGGAGATGTAGGTGCTGGGTCTCCATTTCAGATGACAACTTTTACTCCAACAGCAGAAACATGCAGGGTATTTCCCATCACTGTTCCAGGTGAGTGATGGTTACTGTTACCACCCAAAATTGATGAAAAGTGTTCCAGGAAAAAAATGACTGCTAAAATTGCTGATTGAATTATGACCTGAGTTAAGCTTCTTCATCTTTCTTACCTACATTTGCTCATTTTCATTATTTTCTTTAATCTGAGCAATATTAAAGCAGCACTGCAAGACTGATATCCACAGCCTGTTTCTTTGTGGATAGTTCATGTGGTTATTTTCTCTGGAGGTCTGTCCAGTTCCCTTCATATTCACATGATGCTTTTGCAGAGTAGCAGGGCAAGGGAATCACTCTTCAAACCACTGGGTCACCCAGAGTGTTCTGATGTCTAATGTAAGTTCCTCTGTGACCTCTGCACTCCCTGAAACCGCTTCAGATTGTTTTTGGAAAGAGATCCAACCTGTAGGTTGGATTACTTTTAGGAATTGCCTCCATCTGCAATATCCTGAGCTATGGGGAGAAGAGCAAGGACTTGAGGGCCCCATATCCTGGGCTGCACCAGACTTTGTGCTTTTCTTCTAAAAACACTGCCCTGGTCTCATGTTTGGGGGTGGTTTTCAGCAAATCCCATAAAACAAAGTTTTTACACCCAAGTATCATCCCATATCATTGAATTTGGGGCCAGAACCCCAGTTTTTGATTCTCTGCACTATTGCACAACCCTTCTGTGCCCAGGCAGATGTTCCCAGCTGCTGAGAAATGGGCAGCAGCCAGAATGTAGGGAACCATCAAAATTTGGTGGTTTGCTTTTCAACCATTGAGCACCCATTCACACAGGAAAAATCTTTTCCAGCTGCCATTGAAAGAATAAATTAACATGGAGATATGAATAAAGCCTGAATTTCTGGGTTTGCACTACAAATTCCAGGTATGTTCAGCTCTCTCTCCTTGTATCAGCTCCATGACTGACCTTGCCCTCCCCACAAATTCTAGACAGGGTAGCAGGAGGAAGTTCTCCCATGGCCAGAGGAGCAGCAGCATCCAGCACCTCTCCCCACTGACACCTCCTAGGCACTGAACAGTGACAGTGATAAAAAGTGCTCCAACACAAGCACTGGCACCCAGATTCTGTGCAATGGGTTTAAACTTTTCTTGTTTCCCCTCATTTTGGAACATGAAGAGGTGATGGAACATGAATAGAAGATTATTAAAAGGAAGGCTCATCACCATGAAATATTTCTGTGGGAAACACAGGGACAGTTCTGTCCCAGCACACAACCTCAGGTGGTGTGTTGAGAACTTCCCTCTACAGTGGGGAGATGTGTGTGCATGATGGAGACAACAGAGCATGTTCCACAGAAAACCCAAAAAAGAGAAGCTCTCCAAACAGCTTTCCATCTTCCCCACCCAAAATTAATTTTATCTTTTTCATCTCTTGGCCATTGAAGCAGAGAGATTCAGCAAATCTGAGTAAGGAATTAAGGCAGACACAATCCCAGCCCCACAGGAGGCTGCCATGGGATTTAGGAGTGACCTTGGGATATCAGCTGCCTTCCCCAGAGCTCAGGGATCTGGGAATACCTCACAACCCATATTTTCACTAGCTCCCAAAGAGGCCTGGCCATGCAACCCCTTCCAGCCACCCAAGTAGCCCAAGGGGTGACATTTCCAAGGAAGACACAAGCTCTGGGCTCTGCTGCTGAAGGCAGGCCACAAGGTGCAGCAGCTTTGCACAGGGAGTAAAAGAACATGAATATATTCATCACACATATCAATTTATCAATGAAATTGTATGTCTGGAGTATGATACATGAGTCATTCATCATTTCTGCCCTCCAGCCAACCTAACTGGGTCCTACTTTCATCTGCTCAGTGCAGGCAGTAGAAGAGCTGGCACTACACTGGGTGCAAACACACACACACACAAAGGAAAAATTCCTAGGGCAGAGGGTCTCCAGGAGAGCAGGGATCCTGCCCTGTCAGGTGTGCTGCATGAAGTCCTCTAACACACACATTTCTAGGTCACTCTAAACTGGGGGGAGCAGGGGACACCAGCCTGGGGGGCACTCAGGGTATGGGCATCCAGAAATACACCTGCAAAAGATGGGATTCAGATACTCCCAGGAAGCATCTGGGCAGAAACCTGAAAGCCACAGCATCATTTTAGGTTTTAACAGCAGCAGCAGCAGCAATCACACAGAAAAATGTGGGCTGCTGGCACTGCTGCTGCAGCTTCCCTCCAGCTACAACCTTCAGCTGTGGGCACACACACACACCCCCCGTGCAGGCAGGAGTGGGAAGCGATTCTGGGGATGCAGAAATGGTGGTGTGGAAGGAGAACCCCCATGGTGGAGGCAGGAGAAGCGGGAAGGGGAGGGCTGGCTGGTGTCATTTCGGGGTTGGTCCAGGATGATGTCATAGCACTGAGCAAGTGCCATGGCCAAACCGTGGGGACTTTCTAACGCTTCCCGTCCATCTGACCTCTAATACCAGCGGGCTGAAATATTGAACAGGACATTCATTTTCCCTCTGAAGGGCCATTTTTCACCGCTTTCCCTGGAAAAGGCTGCTCCCAGCCCGGTGGATGCGGGGTGGGGGAGGCGGCACACACCAAACTCTTCCGGCACACACCCCTTTCCCTACTACAAAGGCATCCACAGCAATCACATTTGCAATAGTACAAATCTTGATGGATTCATCCCATCCCCCTCCCCTTTGTAAGCCCACAGCCCGCTGTAAACCCTCTCTCTCTCTCTCCCTTATCGCAGCCCAGCAATCCTTCCAAGGGATCAGGCTGGAAAATGCAGTCATGGTACGGTCGCTTGAAATAAATGAATGAATGAAAAAAAAAAAACAAAAAAAACCCCGAAAAAAAAATCCAGGCAGCAGCTCAGGGCGGGCAGTAGCGATCTTATTGTTCCCAAAGCCATCTGCATCTGCATCTCCATGGCATTCCAGCAGCTCTCACACACCTCACACACACTTTATGCACATGCAGATAAATATATTAACAAAAGAGACAGGTGGGAAATGGAGGGGGAGTGGGGGAATGAGATGATATTAACTTCACCCAGGAAGGTGGATTATCTCACCCTGGAAATGCACAGAGAAATTAACCATATTTCACATTTACATCTCACACACACACACAGAGGTAAAATCTCTTTCGGTGCAATATCCAGTTGCTATGCCAACAGCACCAACAGCACGGGAGGCGATGGCAGCGAGGGGCCCGAGCGGTGGGATGGGGTGGGGTGGGGTGGGGTGGGATGGGGGCTCTTACCAAAGATGCTGATTTGATTGTGGCAAAGCGCTCTCGGTTCCGGTAGTGGAGGGCCTGATTCTGCACTGACTGGGTAGGCCGCACCTCAGGCCTGCGATCCCTGTGGCCCACCTCATCCCTTATAAATACATGATCCTGCAGAAATGGATAAAAACAAGGAGAAAGTCCGGCTGTGCTCTTCCCGCGGCGGCTGCCTCTCTCTCACCCCTCTGTCTGCACAAGCGCGGCTGTAGGAGAGGCATAGTTCAGCTCTGCTTAGCCCCGGCAGCTCCCACCGTACAAAATGAATAAGCAACACATTGCAGCTCGGCTCGGCGCGTCAGCTGATCGCTAGCAGGATGCCTCCGAATCCCTGGATCGGGCTGCCTTCTTTTTTTTTTTTTTTTTTTTTTTTTTTTTAAATCTCCTTTTTTTTTTTTTTAAACCTCCAGTATCACATATGTGCCAGAAAAAAGCGAGGCGGGAGCAGAAAGCAGAGCAGGGCGATCGGAGTCCTCGGGAAGGTCGGGTTCAAGCACTGCGAGCCAGCGATCCTGGTGAAAACGTGATTCCCATGTCTAGGCACGGCGATCCTGTTCCCTTTTAACACCACAGCAACATCCTGCCTCATTCCCTTTGCCGAGCCGTGTGTCCTCGATGGGGTTTCTTTGTCCCTCGTTTGCTATCTGCTGTGGGGGACGAGCATCCTGCCTAAATCCACAGCAGGCTGGAGAGGACCAGGAAAGCCTCCGTGACCACTCAGGGATCCTGCTTTCCAGTCATGATCCTGCACAGTTCTAGCACTTTCTCTCCACAGCCCACAAAGGATTTTTTTTTTTTTTTTTTTTTTTTTTCCTTTTTAAAGCAACAGCTCCCAGGTTTTAGCAGGAATGGTTCCCGGTGCAGCTTCCCTCCTGCTCCCTGGTAAGGCTTTGCCAGGAGCAGCTGTGCCTTTCCCAAATGGCATGGGCAAATTTGGGAGTGGAACAAAGCTCCAGGAGAAGCCCTCCTCAGAAAGGGCAGCAAAAAAACCCCACACCACTAGGATTTTCCCAATTGGAATGGTGACTGCCAAATGGCATCCTTGGGGATGGAGCAGCCCTTGGACACTCGGCACAGCCCGGCAGCCTTGGCTCTGCAGGGCCACACTGTCACCCACAAGGTGACATGACTCCCATCCTCAACCTCCAGCTCCTAAAGCCTCACAGGAAGAATGAGATTCTTCCCGAGTTAAATCAAGTTCTCTGGGGTGCAAAATAAAGGCTGCCAGTGCCTAGAAAGCCCTGGAAGGGAAGAGCTGCCCCCATGAGCAAGAGCAGCTCTGCCACCCTGCCATGGCTTGGCAGACACCAGGAAGGTCAGAGAGCCCCACAGTGAGAAAGCAGCCACCATGGAATGTGTCCCCATCAGGACACTGCTGTCATCTCCATTGTCCTTTCCCACCCCACAGACACCTGTTTTCCCCTCTGCTGGCCTCCATTTCCAGCTGCTTCTCACCCAGACCCACACACACTCAGCCCTTTTCAACAGGATTCTGGAACCGAGTTCAAGCAAAAGCCAATTAGGTGCAGAAATGCTGATATTAAGAGCTGAACACCACATTGATTAAAAGTGCTTTAACCCCCAAACCTTTCCTTATGCTTCCTTTTGAGTGTTCCCAGTCCATGCTCACCTTTCCCTCACCTCTGCACAGTGCCCAAGGCCACCACAGAGCCAAGTGTGCACCAGCTCCTCTACACTCACACAAGGGACACAGAATGAGCCAAAACAGCTAAAAATGACAGTCCTCCATAGAAATATGGAGTTTTACAAGAAGCTGCACTTTCATTTCATATTGGTCATCCTTATACTGGGATTTGTTGCACTGTCTGACAAGAAAAGCAGAGAGACCACAAAAGAAAATCACTGAGAATTGGGCTGATCTCAAATTTCCAACTTGTGCATGCTGGTGTAACAGGCAGGGCTCTTGGACTTGCCCACATTGCTGAGAAAGGCACATCTGAGGCCCTAGAACAGCCATCCCCAAAAAATCCTGGTTAAACATTTCAAGTCCAACAGCATCACTCAGTTTAACCTACCCATGGCCTCACCAGAGGGATCTCAGACCCTGTAGTGAAAATCTACACCAGACTCACCCACCTGAAGCACAGAGGAAACAACAGCACACAGGAGCTACCAGTGCTGTACTCCAGCCATGAAATGAAGGTGGGGACAGGACAAATGTCACCCCATGTCACACACAGAGCCTGCAGCAGCACCTGAGTGTGCACAGGGCTCCCAAGGCTTCCTGAGCAATACCTCAATCCCTGCATCATCCTCCTCCTCTCCATTATGTTGGTATGGCAGGGGCAATGGGAAATACTAAATCCAGAGAAGCTGCACACCACTGTAAAAAAACCCAACTTCTTAAATTGGCATTCAGACTTTTCACAATGCTCCAAAACACCACCTAAAATAACAAGTTTAAGTTGCAGTAGCTTTTTATTCTGGAAAATTAATCTGTGATTTGCTTTTTGTTATCCAAGAGGTAGAGTTTTAGAGGGCAGAGTGTCACTCTGGCCTTATTATATGGGATCTCTGGTTACCTCAGTTCACATGAGAAGCTCAGAGCAGAATTCAACTGCCCCTCAGGAATGTGAATTAACCACATTCTGCATTTCAAACTCAGCTGGGCAAGGAATGGGAAAATTCCTTTGCAACTGAGCAAGCCAAAGAACCAATTTCAAGGGAACAAAAAACTCAGTGGGTTGTCTTTGGCACCCCTTAATCTGGGATCTGAGCATTCTGCCCCCACCAACTCCCAGCTAAGCCCAGGGAACCTTCACAGGCACAACATTTTATTGGAAAAGCTGATCCACCACCAAAAATAAAACACTTGGCATGAAGAGTTACCAAATCTAACAGGTAAGAGAAATAAACCTGTGAGTAGCCACATCTCCACCAGCCTTCCTCAGATGAGGAGACTGATGGCACAGACAAACATCTTCCTACAAACCCAGAAAAACAGAAATTTTATACTTTTATTTTAAAACAAATTCTTTTTCTCCCAAAAACTTGCTAAAAGATACTGCAGCTGCAACTGTTGGCACAGATAAGGAAATTTTGTTTCCAACTTTAACCTTCAGATGTGTGGGAAACAAAGACCCAAAACTGGCAGTTCAGCTCAAGGCACCCAGTAAGCAAAATCTGACTGAAAGCACCCCAGAAACTCATCAGGTTTGGGTCAGGGTACCTCTAAGGCTCAAATCTGCATTTCAAACCCTGATTTGTTTCTAAAGTAATATTTCTTCTGTATATATGTAATTTTCCACTTATTTTATGTGGGTTTTTTGCAATAGTTGCCTTAAGGATGCAACTTTGGGCATGCTCAGCTCACAACTCACTCATTAAAATCCTTTTATTCAGGGCCAACAATCCAGAATCTTCAATCTCCTACTCAAGGAATAATTTGTTCTCCTGACTGTATCATCCACATAAACAGTTTATAGGTTGATCAGAACAAAGGGAGGGATTTGGCTGGGACATTGCCAGGACAAAACCTTTCTCAAATATTCCCACAGCATTCTCTGACCAGAGCTGGAGCTTCCAGCTGGATCTCAATGGCTGCTCCAGGTGAATTGTCCAAGCACCTCACAATGGGTTTGTGCCAAACCATGAGTTCAAAACCCACTACAGAGCAGATTTTGCTCCAAGTCCCATCCCAGTTCTGCCACACACTGTCTTTCCATCCTTCTCCTCACTGAAAAAAGGGCTTTATCATCCAAATTCTGCCCAGCCCAAAGCTGGGAAACCTCCACCTCCTCCTCAGGAGGAGCACTCCCTTTCACACTGGGGTTTTTGGCTATGCACACCAAATAAAACCTCCACAGACACAGGACTCATTAACTGTGAGGGCTGCCAGTCTCCTACACAAACAGGAAAGGCAATTTCCAAGCCACACTAAGGACTCCTATGGAATTGCAGCAAATCCCTGCTTTCCAGGAATTTAAAGAGCAAGGAAAACAGCAGTGTGGCACTGTTTGTCCAAACACACTGCATTAAGTGCCTTGATAACCAACAGAGCTCTCTCCATGCACAAAATTCCCCACAAATGCTGAAATTAATTGGAGCAGCAACAGGAGACATGCACAGGTTAATGCACAGGATCTGGGAAGTCACTCAAGTTGCAGCAGTTACTGCAAAGGTACTTTATTATTATAGAAATTGGGCAAGAATTTGTGATGATCAACTACAAACATCTCTTTTCCATCTTTTTGTTACAAACCAGATTTTAATCACAAGATTTCCCTGACATTTTACTGCCCAAGTCTCAGAAAGCACTGATGATTTTACATTGAAGCAAGAAACAGCAACAACTGAGTACTGCAGATGAAAAAAAACAATATTGTACTGGCCTTTTGTTTAGATTAAAAGATTACAACATATTATTATAGTTTTGTGGAAATAAAATAGTAATAGATTCATTGAGGACAATGAAATAATATTTCTGGGAAACCACCTGTGCTCACACTGCCATTTACCACCAGCTGAACAAAACAGGTGCCAAAACATCTCTGATGCACCAGCTGATGCTTATACTCACTTTGTCTTACTCTGGGAGCAAAAAATCTTTATCCTCATTTTTAAGATGAATTAATTAATTGATATTTATCTGATTTTAAAATCTGGGTTGTGTCTTTGAAGCACAATGTATTGGGAGTTTAACCCCCTGCCCCATTTTGTCATTTTTAGGGGCTCTCAGGCACAACTGGGTTTGTATCAGAGCTGTCACTTACTCTTCAGCTCTCAACCTGTGCAGCTGAAGAACTCCTGAAGGGAGATGGATGTGAGAATGTGCATCCATGGGCAAGATGATCCTTGCATGGTGTAGCAGAGTTATTTATTGTATTCAGAAGAGACCCAGAGTTCTTACACTGAACACTTACACCAACCTGCAACCTGCAGCAGGGCAAGGAAAACTTCCTCATCCAAGCCAGACATCTGAATTGTGATTAAGGTGCCCTCCTGAGGGAGCAGGGTTTGATTCCAAGGATGGGCTTCCTGCCTGAGTAGCTCACATGATTGCCATTTTTTTCCTCCCAGGAGCTCAGGACACAGCTATAAACTAAATAACACATAAAGCTCCATATTCAGTTATGGCTTGTTATAATTTCCAATCTTTTATTCCTGTCCAGTGATCTTTCTTCCAGCCTAACCAGTGTACTCTGACAGGTGGGAGTCACCTTAGTTCCAAGCACAGGTTTAAAACCATGGAGCTCTGCTGTGCTGTGGAAGGGATAAGGCTGTGCCTGTTTTCCACACAGGATTCATCCCAAATGCAGCAAACCCCAAGCACCTTGGCTGCCATGAACTAGCATAGCCAGTGACAATTAACCAGATCAGAACAGGTCATTTCACTTACCCTGTGACCACAAAACATTTTTGGAAGTTACAGCCAACTAGCAGCTGTTAAAAAAAAGAAAGAAAATGAGTTGTTTACAAGTGCTTTTACTCCATCAGCCTCTTCCCTAAGCCTCAGGGCTGCTGGTCACAGGACAGATGCCAGGAGTGCTCCTTGGAGATGCCTGAGTCTTCTCCCAGCCCAGCAGTACCCAGGGATGGGCTGCTCCTCATTTCCTCCAGGCCAAGGCCACCCCAGCCTGGCTCTGCACAGCTGGCAGCAGCTGGAAGCACTGAGGCTGAGAACAGCATCTCAGCACCACACACTCCTCCATCCTGCATTTCACTCGCTTGGGACATTCTGGGGCTGTGGCCCAAAGCACCAAAGGGCCTCTGACACTTTAGACCTTTGAGCCATAGAAAACACCAACACTCCAGGAATTCTGACATCCTGGACCTTTCCACTACCTGGAGCTTGTTAATTAACACATTTGAGGAATAGCACAATTTTACACAACACTTTAAACTTCATCAATGTCAAAAACCATCTCTTACATGACCCTATACCCACAAAATGTTGCTTATGTTCATCAGTATTTTCTTTCTAGCCTTTAAAGGCTGATTAAATGCAAAACAAGAGATTAAATTAAACCTCAACCCCAGGTTCTTCTCATTTTGTTTACAAAAGGCTCAGAGTGATACCCAGAACTCAGCTTCATCCCAGCTTCCAGAAATGCAGTTAAAGCACAAACTGAAATCTTGGCAAAACAGGGAACTTTACCTTGAAAATAAAGTGGGATGTATGTGGATATAATCCCCCCTAAAATGTCCAGCTCCTATTTTATTCTCTTCACATACATTAATACACACATGAAGCAGTTTTCCATTTAAAACTGCATTCCCCAAAGCAACAAAGAATTTAAAAAATAGTGTACTAAATTAAAACAATATATTTACAGACTGGAATATGTCCTGCTACACAGAGTCCAAATCTGCTTTATGAATTACATACAGCAGAAGGGAACATTTTCCAATGGAGAAGGAATCTAGTCCAAGAATCAGCAGTCCCAGCCAATCATTAACTGTTTTGTCAAGACCATCAGTGCAGACCAGGGCTTTCTGCTCCCCAAATTACCCTAAAACACCTGTGTTAAGTGATCTAGACATGACTTCTATTATAATACTTCAGTCAAAAGTGTGCAAGACACCCTGGGTTTTTTTCAAACCAGATAAAACTTCCATGTGGTGTCCTGTTTGTGCACCCTACTCAACTGAACAGCTACACACAAGTCTAGGAGGACTGAATTTATAGCATCAGAAATCCTGCATTTGTACTTCACAAGTGTCATACAACCACTATAAAACATAATATTAGTCTTAAAACAAGCAGGAACTCTACTCCTTTCACTAATGCCATTTGTGTCTGATAGGGGCAGCTCATGTTTTGTTTTTATCAACTGTAACAACTCTGAGCAGCCATCACAACCTATGAACTCTGTGTAAATCAGTCCCTCAAACTTCCATTTTAATGCACCAGTAAATATAGCTATTTAACAACATGAAATTAAAGTCAACACACATTTTGAAATCCTATACAAAATAAGAGAGAGCTCCAAACATAACCACCCATCCATCAGTGGTGCTGCTCTTCATTCAGGACAGTTCCATGGGCTGGCATTTGGTACCTAACACCTTATTTTCCCCTTTCTGAACAATCTTCTCTAAAGAGTCTTCAGGAAAGAGGCAAATATCTAAAACTTTTGCAACTTCCCTGCCAGTATCTTTAAATATGTAAGACCAGGTTTTGTTGAAGACAAAATTTTTCAATAGTTCTTAATATTCAACAACACAAACCCTGCACTTCAGGAGGAAAAACTGCTTACAAATATTTAGTTAGTTACAACCAAGCTTTACTGTAACCTTACAAACAAGAAAGTCATACTTTTCATGCTGCTGCAATGTTTTAGCTCCTCTGGCAAAAAGCAAATGTACACTTTGAAGTTCCTTGCAAATGAAACCAACACAACCAACCTACATTTTGCTGCCCACTAGCAAATGACACTGCTAAGGCCAAGCCAGAATTATTTTAGTCAGACAAACAGTGGAGAAGAAATGCTGGCTTACAGCTAGACAACCTTAGCTCGATATCCAGCCCTAAGAAAATGAAAGGCAACAGATCACAGCATGCAGCAAAGGAGCAGGAAAGCATCGAGTGGAGCTTGACTCCAAACATACCTCATGGGAAGGGTCCAAAGTGCTGCACACTTCCACTCCTGACAGGGGAAATCCAAGTGCAGGCAGGTTTTAATCACACACTGAGCCTGGCAGAGGGTTAGCTTGGCTGCCAGGACCAGCACAGAACACAGGGCAGGCATTCCCAAGGAAACAATGATGGCCCAAGCAGAGAGAAGAGGTGCACATGCAGGGCTGGGCATGCGGGGAGTTGGGGTGACCCTGCCTAGGCACTGACAGCTCTTTCAGTAGCAACCCTTTTCATGGGCAGAAGTTGTTCAGATGCTTTTAAAGACAAAAAACTCACAGAACTTGACTCTGGTAAGCCCAGCAGCAGCTCCTGCTCTCAGCACAGAGCACCAGGGCACACGTACCTTCTTGTGAACAACGGAGGAGGTGGAATTAATGGTGCTCTCATCACTATGCATCATGACCAGCTCAGGGCTGCTCTCATCCAGGACCTCCTGCATGCTGCTCACACTGCTGCTCTGGCTGCCTGTGCTCACAGACATGCTGGGGATGGAATGGTTGCTGCCCAGACTGTCCATCTTCCTACTCAGGTTTGATCCATGCTCACTGTCCTATAAAACAAGGGGCATCAGTTACAGATCCCGCAGGAGATCACTGCCCAGCACGTGCCTGCAACGCCCAGAGCTTGTTTTAAAGGTGACTCTGCAGACTTCAAGGGTCTTTGGGCATTATGTTGCCAACTGCACATCTCAAAGGGCTGCTTGGGTTCTGGAATGCTCCATATCAGGCAGCTCCATAAAGGCAGCTTCTGCCTTTCCCCTGCAATCTGATTACATCAGGTTTCAAGCCAGTTTTTTTCCACATAATCCATAAGTCTGGGCATGGCTCTTGGCATGATAGGAGACATCCAGGAATACTGGATGGCTGGTGGAAGGAGCTTCATAATTAAGAGAAATTATTTGTTTTAAATTAAAACAACGCTTCAAGTCAGGATCTGCTATAACACATTTCCTGAATCATAAAATATGTAAGACAATGAACCCATTTATTATTTGATACATTCTACATGGTGTAGAGGTCTAAACCTCCATGTCCCAAGCAGTCAGCAACTTGATTTTATCAAGCTAAAAACCCCTTGAACCTTGTGTTTTTTCATCCAAGATAAAGGTGAGTGAAGAATCTCAGCAGTTGACTCAGACAAGCCTGCATTATAGGGGTTAAAACTTGGAGATATATATATATATATATATGTAAATAAAAATTCCTTGTGTAGGAGGTATTTTTGATTCTACAGACAAATATTAGGAGTTAGCAGCCTTTTTTCTTCTTCCATACCTAGAGGAGTAGAGTAATGCCAGAGTATGCACTTAGTCTGGACTGATTCAGAGAATTTATGGAGTCCTTTGTAATTAACTAGTGGCACCAAAGAGGCTTGCAAGGAGCTCACAGTGAGGACAGGACTCTGAACATCCTTCAGCAGCTCCTGGGGTGAAGCAGCCTTGACTCACTAAAATGAGCAGCCTGCTGCTGCATCCAGTTTGCCCTGGCCTCTGAAGGGAGCCTGGAGAGAATTCCATTACAAATCAACTAACAGAGACCTCATTTTGTTGGAGACCGACAGAAAGATAAAATTAAAACTTGACAGATTTGCCTTTGATTGTGTGATTATTTTTTAAGCAATCAGCAGATCATTCAGAGCCTGCATAAGAACACTTAAAATCCAGAATAATACTGTTTTACAGAGAACATAGGCACAGGGGAATGAAAATATTTTCAGGATGCTTATATAGAGTTGCAGAAGAAATCACATAATGAAGGATCTGAGGCTGTGTCATTAATGAATGTTTATGCAGGAAGGACAGAGATGAGATTGCATATGCAACCTTAGCACTGGCTTCCTGACTTCAGCTTTCTATTTCTTGGAAGGCCTCTGAGGAAAGCATTAGTAATATTTTGCATGTTAAAGATTTTTAGGGCTTATCTTCCTCCTTAGAAAGGCCAAGGTGGCATTTCCAGTGGGGCAGGTTGTGTTCCCAGCTCAGCAGGAACTGCAGCACGTGCTGGGTCTGCTTTCCCTGCCCAGTTAGTGACACACACGAGCAGTGACACCTCCTGTGGTGGGACAGGGCTCAGGGGTCAGTGCAGAGCATGCTGTGCACATGCAGAGTGTCAGCTGCATCCCTGCCATCCCTGCAGATCCAACACCTCTGATCCCTGCTTTCTTCAGGAACAGAAGACACACCTTGGAGCCAAACACTACCACGTGCTTCCTGTGGAGCTTGGAAGTGCCCAAGAGCCAAGTGGGAAGCCCCTTCCCTGGCACTGTGCTGCCCTGTCCCTCTGCTGACAGCTTCTCACAAGTGGGGAGAGAAACTGAAGGTTTCAGTGCACAAATCTGACAACCCAGCCCCCAGCTAAACTCCGGGTCTGGAAGCTGGAGGGACCTTTAACCACTGCAGGTGCTGTTCTTGCTCCTCTGAGGAATCTGCACAGGGAGGGGGAGCACCAAGTGCCAGTCCCCTCATCCTGCAGCTCCACCTGAGACCCATGTGCCCATTTTTTCCAGTTTAACTTTAGAGGAGCATCTGCCATCCCCAAACCTCCAACCCAAGCCCCTGAAGATCCTCTGAGCTTGGGCACCTTGCTGTGTGTTATTGCCCCACTCCACTGGAGCAAAAGGAACACAGACATTGATCTGTCTGTCAGTGCTTTTCACTGAGAAGCAGTCATGGATTTATTTATGCATTGTGCCTGCATCAAGTGACATTAATTTCCATCTAAGCTCATCAATTGAAAAATGACTGGTTTCCTTCTCTCAGCCACAGGGTCAATTATCATACACTGATTAAGTGGGTTGTTTATTACAAGATTTACACTGAAGCTGCATTTTAGGTCTTTAACATTTTTCTTCTTTAACATTAAAGAATTTTTTAAAAAATAAGTCTTACTAATTTGGTGATTTGCTTTTCAGCTCATGAGAGGCCAATTACTTTACAGTAAAGTTATGGTAATTGAAAAAAATATTAACATTAATGGAGTTGTTTTGACTGTGCAGATGAGAAAGAAAAGCTTGGGCTGTCAAAGACCCTCCTCCACACAGGCTGGAAACCACTTCTCACAGAAGTGAGAACTCATTCTCCCTCAGAATCAGTTTCTTCCCTAAGGCTTCCAGAAGAAAGGGCAACACTGGAAAAAATCCAAAGTTTCACATGTAGAGTAATTGGCAGCTTTAACACCGAGCAAGGACTACTATCACTCATTATCCTCTCCTGTCTCTCTGCTGATGCAGATGAATTCCAACAGCTCTCCTCACCTAGGCTGTGCTTGCTCTCCACCCCAAGGACAGGAACATCTCCCTGGCCCTAAAATAACGGTGTAAATGGGGCAGCAAAGCCCGAGTACCTCCTCCTCCTCCTGGGACTCGTTGAGGGGCCCGTTGCGCGTCTCCTGGAAGAGGATTTTCTTCATCTTGCGGTACTGCAGGTTGTCCAGCTCCCTGACTGCGTCCTTGGTCCTCTGGATCAGGTCCAGCAGCACCCTGGGCGGTCGCTCCCGGCGCACAAAATCGTGCTGGGTTACAGGAAACAGAACACCCTTCAGAGCCCTCAAGTGACAGATCCCATTCTGCAACTTATCTCTTCATATCCAGGAACTGGTAACACCCTTTCTCAAAGACTCCACACTGAGCTTGTGCTAGGGTTGGGTTTTCACAGAAAATTTGTCCCTTCCTGAGCTGGTTCACTCAAAATACACGAGGTGACATTCAAACCTTGGAAGGACAGGAACGAACAAAATGCATCTAGAACAAAGAAGAATCAACCTGCAGAGATTTATCCTGCATCCATCTACTCCAATTCACACATAAAACCAGCAAGGAGACCACAAAGTTTATTTGTACCTAAAGCTTTTGTAGCCAGAGCTGAAATCAAATCAGGCTCTTGCCAACACCTGCACAGGTTTTAAGTGCAGACTTAATAAATTCTTTAATGGTATTTAAGAACATGATTAAAGCCTCTTATCTGATTTATCACACACATTCTCCTGAACTGTACAGCTGGCAGTGGATATAAAAGCCTCCAGCTTTCCCATTTAACCTTGGCTAAAGCAGACAACCTGAGGGTACACTTGCCAACACTCTATATGGGATCCCTACAGCTGGGTGTGCTGCTTAGTAGTTCCCAAGGGGGATGGCTTTAGAGCATAAACATCCTCTGCATGCTTGTAGAAAAATCTACAGTGAGAACAGAAAAATTTGCAATGGAAAAAAAAAATTTGGGCAAAGAAAAGTTGTTCTCTACTGCACATTGTAAATGCCACAAGGGGCTTTTTGTTAGAGCCTCAAGAGCTGGACCCACCTGCAAGGAAATCCTCAGGAAATTCCCAGGAGGGTCACCTTTGCCTGCTCAGCCTCACAGCTCCCCTGAGGGCTCAGCTCAAGAGTGAATTCATCCCCTGGAGCTGGAGCAACCAGCACATGGAGCCCCTGCCTGCCCTAAGACAGGAGCCTTCAACAAAAGAGCTGAAAGGATGAGCTAATCATCTTTTAATGATTTGTAAATAAACAAGGAGAGGATCATGCCACAAGCTGATTTCTCATTTTTAATTGAATTCAAACTGTTGTGCATTTGAGTTTTGCTAGTGGGGACAGCCAGTCATTTCAGTACCCATTTTTTTGCTTGTAGTGATGGTGTTTATTTTTGAATCAGAGCTAAAAGTTCTAAACATCATTTCACACAGAAACAAAATGAATCATTTCTGCTCCTAAACACAGATAACCACCATTTATTTCTGAACAGTAACAATCTGCAGCTTATTTATGATTAGGAAAAAAAGGAAGCCATTTTTATCTCACTGTAGATCATTTTTAGAAAGCAGCAAAGCATTTGGAACCATGATCCTGAACCTAAATCCATTCTTTGTGTGAACTCAAATACTAAAATGTGACCACATGAAAACTGTAAGGCAGACATAAATATAAATATAATACAAATATAAAATACAGAATATACAGATTTTCAGACTCAGATCTCAGCTCTAATTGTTTGCACAGACTCCAACCTAAGGTACTACTGAAATCACATCCTTCAATGAACTCAGCCTGTTCCTAGAGAGCAGCAAGGCTGCCAATCCCCAGGAGTGAATCATTCCAAAACCCACAACATAAACCTATTAGCTGCTCAGGGTGCTACAAGTAGAACCAGGGAACAAAACACTGATTATTTGCCACAGCACAAATGTACCACAGGAAATAAAAAAATGCACTTGGTGCCAAAAGGAGCACAAACAGCTCCTTCATCATTTACCTGGAGAGGACACTGGCACCAGGAGCCAGAGGGAGAGCAGGGCTAATAATCAACTTTAAAGAAAAGGAACACTTAAAAAAAATGCCAAAGCCTGATGGAAAAGGGGCTGGACAGGACTTCACACTCCCCTACCTTCTAATGGAAGGCTGCTCCTGAATTTCCCAAAAGCAAAGCCCTTGGAGCTGTAAACAGTTCCTCTATTTCCCAGGTAAACTGAACCCAAATGACTTAAACTGGAACTGATTTATGATTCACTGACAAAACCTTGGCAAACTCTACACACATCACTCCCAGGTCCCTCTCCTACAGGCTCTTGGCAACTATGCACCTGTAAAAATCCCTTCCAAAATGATCCAGTTATTTCCAAAACAAGTTTAATTAATTGGGTTCAGTATAGAAACCATTAAAGGGATTTAAACAACTTTTGAGTCTGGTGGTTTGATTAAAGTCAGCCTTGGCCTATCCCCTTAATGCTACTTTTAACTGCTAAATGTGATGCATGAATGGAGGGAAAAAGAAAATCAGTAAAACCAACCAAAGAGTGGAGTTTTGTAAGGGCAAATATTTGTTCACCATCTTTACAATTATTTTGGTAGACAAACAAGATTTCCCTCCAGATTTCTGAAAAAGATTTAATAAATTACCCGTAACAAATCTGTTGATGATGGCCTTTCCTGAGGTATTTTCTGTAAGCAGTAATCAACAAATCCCCTAAAGGAATCTGACCTGCAAATGAAAAAAAAAATAAATTAAGAATTAAAAAAATAATAAATGTAAAAATCTAAATGAAAGAAAGAAGCTCAGGGTCTGTAATATATGCAAACTTATCAGTACAAAGCAGAAGGAAACACTGACTAATTTGTTCTTAAGTTCCAAGGCAGTGAAAGTAACTGGATTTTTCCCAAATTCCAAGTTGATCTCATCAAGTCTTTCCCAGTTAAGGGCTGTTGAAACAACATGGACACAGAACCATCCCCAAGCACAAACTGAAAACCAAGTTAGAACTATGTGTACCAGTCACTATTTATGATTTTACTTCAGCTGCTTAAAAACAAATGGCAGTGGAATTATTGGGAACTGCAGAAATGCACTCACTGATCTCTGGGAGGTTACAGAGGGAACCCTGCCTCAGTAAACCCCCTCAACACTTGAGGCTTTATTTGAGGTTTTATCCCAACTGGAAAGAAGGAAACTGATCTTTTCAGTGCCACTGGACTCAAAAGGAGCACAAAAGGCACCTTGGTGACTCCAAGAGAGAAAACAGGGCACTGTAAACTTGCAATCAAGAACACTGAGATGGTGCTGTGTTTATCCAGCTGTCTGCTCTGCACTGCAAATCCTGCACAGAATGTGGGGACCACGCTGCAGGCAGCACAGCAGGCTCCTGGAACCTTGAAAAATGGGCAAAACAGAGGATGAAATAAGGAAAGCGGAGTGGTCTTGATAAAATGAACAGCAATTAAACACTTTTGCTACTCAAATGCCCAGCAGAGAAATGGGGGAACTTCACACCTCAGCAGGAGCTTTTGTTTCAAGCCTTCTGCAGACTTTGCCAAGCATCACCCCACAGCAACACTGCAATCTTGGGTACAGGGAACAGCAATCCGTTGCTCCCACAGAATAACAAAGTGCTCTTGTATCCAAGCTCAGATTCTGGAACAAGCCTGGAGCACAGTGAGTGCTCACTGGCCATGGAGCTCTGAGGGTTTTTGAAGTTCCCCACTGACAAATATACCCAATTACCTCAACTTTCTCCTCCCTTTCTCCACGTTTCAGCTGCACAGCAATGCTAACAACTCTTCTGCCAACAGGGATCTTTTGGAGCTGGAAACTTTGCTGATGCTGAGCCATGGCTGGCTTAACACATCTGAGAATATTTTAATTCCTACAGCTGCTACACCCCAGAATTAACACCTCCACACTTCTAGACTGTAGAACTGCCAGAGTGACAGAAGGTCAAAACTGAGCCAGCCTACACAAGATTTGAGAATACACACAAATCACTGCACTGCAACCAGCATGTTCATTGTCAGGCTTGAACTGTGCAGTGTCACAGGGCATTTCCATAAAAATGAACAACAAAAAATAAGCTGTCAATGGTTCTCTTACCATTCATTTGATTGTAACCTAGGGGAATCGTTCTGGGCTATGTGATATAAGGCACTCATTGCATTCATGTTGAAAAGTGGAGGCTTCCTTTCAGCTGGAAAGAAAAAAGAACAGAAAGGTGTGATAAGGCTGTCTGGAAAGAAAGGAGAAATGTATGGAAGTATGAGCAGAGTATCACTATTGGGTATCACTAAATCAATACTCAGTGCTGTTCTCATCACACTTAGGCCTATTATTTTAATATTCCAAGTTAGACCAGGACACCCACTCAAGGAAAGCAGCTGTTCACTTGGAGAGGGCTGAAAAAATCCAAAGAGAGCAGGATACAAATTCTAAGGAAGAGTCTGCAGTAAATTTTATTTTAACTGCAACACCTCACACCTGATCTTGTGGCAAAATCAGCTGAAACTGAGTAAAACTTATCTTAGGCACAGTTAGGGCCAGGACATGCTGTATCAGTCCCCACAGATCTTTGCTGCACTGCTGGAACATGTGGATTACAGGAAAAAGTGGCTGCCTGCCTCATTTGTCACTGCAAGTGGGACAGGTTAGCAGATTCACTGGCCAGATGCCATGAACTCCCTTTCACTGCAATCCTTCCCAGTCCCTGCACCAAGAGGGCACCTGCCCAGCAGCCCCTGACCTCTCAGGAGGGCAGAACTCAGAGTTCTGGGGGAGGCTGGTTCTTACCAAGGTCAGTGGTGCCAGGATTTCTCAGTTCTTTCAGGCCAGAGCAGTCCCTTACCATGCAGGCAAACCACCACATCTGCTTTTCCTTAATCACTACTTCAGCTACACAAGGAATTAAGACATCAGCACTCAAAGAAAACCAAGTGCTGCTTAACAAGAGATTTCCTCCCATTGCTGCCTGACCTTGTGTTCAGACTGGGAACCATGCAAAGTTCCAAGTTTAAAAAAGTTTAATACTTCTCAAAAGGGTTTTTTTAAAGAAAGTAAATCAATCAATCATCTCTGTAAAGTGGCTTTGATATTCCTCAGTAAAAAGCTCCACAGAAATTCTGGTACCCAGACTGTGTCCACATAGAGCTGGCAGAGTCTCCCTCCCACTGCTGTGATTTACTCCTTGAGAGGCTGTGACACGCCTGAATTCCACACAAACAAAAATCACTGGCCATGCACAACAATAGAAAGCTAAAACTTCCAATTCTGGCATTCTTTATGTCAAAATACAGACTGTGTCAGCATGCTGGCACATGAAATACAGCCATGTTAGTTACTGGTTATCTCAATTCTGGAGACAACATTTCTTCTGCACATCCCCCTCTTTGTTATCTCACACATTTCTGCTGATTAAACATTCACCAATGACATCCTCAATGAACTCACCCACACAACAAGTTATTAGTGTACTGCTGTTAAGAAGAATCCGTATCAAGACTGATTTTTGAAAATAACCTACTCAGCACATGCAGTGTCAATATTCAGACTTGAAACACACACTCAGAGTCTGCTCTGTGTACCTGACATCACATCCACCTCTGCTCCAGGCTCTGTGGATGTGCATCATCTGCCCTTTGCAGTGCAAACCCTTTTCTTCTCTTCTTGTACAGAATCTGTCCACAAAGATTTGGCACAAACTTTTCAGCTGAGAAGAT
Source organism: Oenanthe melanoleuca (assembly GCF_029582105.1). NCBI lineage: Eukaryota > Metazoa > Chordata > Aves > Passeriformes > Muscicapidae > Oenanthe > Oenanthe melanoleuca. The sequence continues at coordinate 9,779,409 of NC_079349.1, forward strand.
TTTTGATTCAGAGAGCAGGGAAGTAAGAAGAATTGAAAAATAAATGTAGGTCCCTTCTAACACACAAGCCTTAGGACACCAGTTCCATTGACACAACAGCTGGGACAACCTTCTCAGAGTGCAGCTTGGAAAACACAGATGACAAATCTCTCACTCAAAAGCAAAATGCTCTGGTTCTCCAGGGAATAACTGAGCACACCAGACTAACATGAAAGCACAGTGCATTAGTGGCTTGCTCTTGATTTGCCAGAAAGAAAAAGATTTGACTCAACTGTCAGAGTTTTCCAAGTTAGATGTTTTCAAGGGAAAAGCTGATGAGGAATAAGGATGTTTCCTTTTTGCAGGAGCTCCTGACACACTGCAGAGTCAATGACCCAGCTCAGCTGCTGTGTGCACTCACCTAACTCGATGCATGTGATCCCAAGAGACCAAACATCCACCTTCCCATCGTACTGCCCCTCGTCCATTGCCAGGATCACCTCTGGTGCCATCCTGCCAACCACAGAGCAAAGGGGACACACAGGGTCACTCCAAGCACACCAACTGAGCTGCTTCACCCCCTTCAGCAAAGCCACAGGCCAGGAGAGACAGCAGGGAGCTGAGGAAAAGTGTGCTGGAATGGAAAAGGCACTGACCACAATAGCAACTTCTCAGAGGAAGGGAAAAAATCAAAAGAGGAAAGGGAGAGAAAAAAAGAGCAAAGTGGAGAGGAAAAAAAAGAAGAAAGGAGGGAGAAAAAAGGGGAAAGGGGGCAGGAAGGAAAAAGGGGAAAGGGGGCAGGAAGGAAAAAGGGGAAAGGGGGCAGGAAGGAAAAAGGGGAAAGGGGGCAGGAAGGAAAAAGGGGAAAGGGGGCAGGAAGGACAAAGGGGAAAGGGGGGAGGGAGAAAAAAGGGGAAATGGGGGAGGAAGAAAATAGGGGAAAGGGGGCAGGAAGGGTCAACCCGATCATCTTCCTGTTAGCACAGTACACTGGCACATGGGAGACCCTCCTATTTCCAAAGGCATTGTAGCTGCAGGCTGACAGCAAGGGCTGGGAGAGCCCTGAAGGCACCTTTGCACCCTCCCCCAGGCCTCCCCTTGGCACTTTGGAGCATTTCCAGCAGACAAATGTAGCCTGTGGGTGCAGCTCTGAATGGAACAGAGCAATTGGGAACAGTGGGGATATACAGTGGTCCAGGATAAAGGGATGAAGGGAAGAGAGAGAAGCAGCAGGCCCAGCCTGCAAAAATTCAGCCTCTTAATTTGTGTTCTTCCAAAAAAAGGCTTCCTGCCAAACGGCCTCATTCCAAGGCTGGGCCATGGTGACCTCCCAGCACTGCCTGGGGACTCTGCCACAAAATCAGTGGAGTGTGGAGCTGTGCTGGTCCTCAGTGCTGGGAATGCCAAGGAACTCGGGTGACCCTTCAGCAATTCCTTCAAAACAGGATTTAAGTAGCTGTGTGACTTCCAGTCAGACTAACAGGATCCCCTTTCTCCACCAATGTCTCAGTCCCATCACCTGTGGCAAGTGTGAGTTATTTTTAAGCCAAAGGAACTGCAAGAGTGGAGCCATTTCCAGGCACTGCACAGCCTAAACATCTCCTTATGGACCCTGAGGAAGGGCAGACTTTCTGAAGATCTGGACACAGGGATGGCAGGAAAACTGCTTGGCTGAGGAAGATTTTATCCAGGTATTATTACTGGATTGTGAAGCACTGGAAAGGGAAGAGAGCAGTTTCACAAAGGACTAAAGCACTGCAGGCTTCACTCACCAGTAAGGCGTTCCCACAAAAGAGTTGGCAGGGGAGACTATAGATGCAGACCCAAAATCAGCAAGTTTCACTTGACCTGGTTCTGTTAGAAGAATATTTCCAGCTTTAATATCCCTTTAAAAGAGAGAAAAAAAAAAAAAAAAAAGAGAGAGAAAAAAAGTAATTTAGCATGATGCAAACTCTGGTGAGATGCCTTTGTCTGCAATTTGTAATGCTGGAACAGAGAGGAATTCACTGAGAGTGTTTCAGCAGAAAGCCCAGAGTAACCACTACTCCCCCATTCCCTGGACAGCACGGCTTCCAAAGTAGTATTATGGAATATTTCATCTACAAGTGCTACTTGTACATCCCCACACTTCTGCTGCAGGACAAGTGCTGAAGTCTTGTGTGTGCAAGAATGAACACCTCAAAAGTACAAGACAGACAGCACAGGCTGTCTGTCCCCTTCATTGTCACCTCCACTGTCACCTTCCCTGTACAACAGCCAAAGGGATGGAGCCCCTGTGCCACAGGGAAAGGCTGAGAAAACTGGAATTGTGTAGCCTGAAAAAAGGAGGTTTCAGGGTGACCTAACTATGGCCTTCCAGTACCTGAAGAGAGCCTGCAAGAATGATGGAGAGGGATTTATTCCCACTTACTAGGGATGGAGGGACAGGACACAGGCAGTGGCTTCCCACTGATAGAGAGCAGAGTTAGATGGGAAATTAAGAAGGAATCCTTCCCTATAAGGGTGGTGAGACCTTGGCACAGGTGCCCAGAGCAGCTGTGGCTGCCCCTGGCTCCCTGGCAGTGCCCAAGGCCAGGCTGGACAGGGCTTGGAGCAACCTGGGCCAGTGGGAGGTGTCCCTGCCATGGCAGGGGTGGCACTGGATGAACTTTAAAGTCCCTTCCAAGCCAAACCATGCTGTGATTCTATACCACGGCTCAACAGCCACATCAGCAACACATCTGCCAGCCTTGTGCCTGCAATTAAACAACAAAACCAACAAGAATTCCCTCCTTTTCCATCCCCAGCGGGACCGGCCGCGCGGGGCCTGCAGCGCCGCTCCCTCGCCACCAGGTGGCGCCCCCGCGCCAGGACCCCGCGCGGGGCCGGACCCGCTCCCAAAATTGGGACCCCGACCCCCAAAACTGTAAACCCGACCCCCAAAATCTGGCTCCTTCTCCCTTAGCCTCGCCGTTGGCACTGGCAGAGGAGCTTCTCCCCGGGGCTGTGCACAGCAGCACAGCCAGGGCTCCCTCTCCTGCCTCTCCTTTTCTGCCACAGCAGCCACAAAACCAGGGATGTGCCACTGCTCATTTCTGGGTGAGCACATTCATCTTCCCACCTCTCAGGTAAAAGGTGGAATACCCCCTGGATGAAATCCAGAGGCACAGGACAGTCAGGGTTGGAAGGAACCAGCCCAAGCCCCCTGGAGCAGATGACACAGGAACGTGTCCAGGTGGGTTTGGAATGTCCCCAGGGAGGGAAAATCCAGGGCTCTGCCACCTTCTATGAAAAAGGGCTTTGATCTCTCCTTTATCCTTATCAATTTCTATCCTTGACTTACACTTCCACCACCTGATTGTGATTCTATCCCACCTCTGTGACCACCCTACTACCAAAAACCAGGCTGTGCAAAACCAATACAGTCTTACTTATTCACATGTAAATGTGAAAAAATATCTAGTCTTAGAAATAGTCTAGCTCAGTGAACTCCAATTCATTTGTCACATTTAAGGTGGTAGTCTATTAGTGTTTAGTGCAACATTCCTGTGTAGCCTTTGTTAGCAGGGTCTGCACAGAACAATTGCCAACAAGGCAGAGAAAATGTTGCTGGAGTAACTTCTTCCAAGGCTCTTGAAAGGCAGTGAAGCAGCTTTGAGACTGCAGGGAGCAGCAGATGGAAGGGCAGCAGCCCAGCCTCACCTGTGGATCCTACAGTGGGAGTGCAGGTAGGCCAGCCCCTGCAAGGCACCGTGGGTGATGGCAGCAATCTCCACTTCCTGGAGTGGCTTCTTGTGAACTATTGGGATAAAAATAAAAAAAAATAAAACAGAAGAAAATAAATGGAATGTTCTTCTGATAAAGTGGGGTTTTTTTTAAAAGAAAGGAATCCCACCAATATGCTACAAAGAAAATTAGGGAAGAATTCACTGTGAGGGTTTTAAGGTCCCTCTCAACCTAAACCATTCTGTGATCCTGCGATCTTGGCCCCCAAGGAACTGGTTTTTGTAAACTTTGACTTTGATTCACTGTTTTGACTTAGATTCCCCTATTTCTTTGCAGGTGCTGCTCCAGGTGCTTAAGTCACATCAACCTCCTGCTCTAAAACCCATCTGTAATTATTCCTGCACACTGCAAGGCAAGGAAAAAGGAGATCTCTGCGGGATTTTATTATGGCAGCCTAAAGAGGCACAGATTACAGGAACATACCTGTACAATTTTATACCTTCATTTGGCAAAATTAAAATGTGCAGGCCAACTATCTATAGCACTGGGAAAGCCTCAAATTGTTCCTAGAGAATGGAGCAGGACAGAGAGATCACCTGTGCCACCTGCAAAACCCCATTTTGTGAGGAAACAGCCTCCCATCAAACTTGGGGGGCAAAAAGAAGCAAAAATAAAATCCAAGATATATCAAACTTACCTTCTAGTAAATCAGAAGCTGATCCTAAACAGTACTCCATAACCAACTGCAAGAAAAAAAAAAAGAACATAATGCCTTCAAGTATCTCTGGAAGCATTTTGAAATTAGAAAACATCTTTACATTCCAAATTTTTAATCACATGGTGGCTTTAACAACCTGATTAAGGAAAAAAAAAAAAAATAGTAGGTTTTGTTAGTTTTCCATAAGAAGATGTAAAATTTGACTTTATTTTAGCACTGTTCACCACAACCCCAAAGCTATTTCAGTGCCTGTGCTGAGGATTTGAGTGCTGCAGGGTCCATCTGCTCACTCACCCATGCTGTGTGCTCCTTCAGGTAACAGCCCTTGTACTCTATGGTGTTGGGGTGCTTCAGCTGTTGGAGAAACTTGACTTCTTTGATGATATCCTGCCATTTCTAATGAACAAACAAGGCAAAAAGTATAAATACATTTCTGTTCTCGAGCCTCTACATCCTTTCATACACCACACACAGTAAAACAGTCAGAAAAGTGACCATAACACTATTTTACAATATGAACATGGAAAGTCAGTGTAGCAAAAGCACAAATCAATTGTTGGGGTCCCTATTGCACTGAGATACCCCCAAGATACATTTAACAGCTTGAGGAATGCCAAAATATTTTTTTTCTCATTTTAATACCTTTTACTTAAATGCTGCTGATTTGTAAACTGAAGTGTCCAGTGGTCTCAAAGTCAGTAAGAAACTACAGAGAATAGCAGTGAGCTGCTGCTCACCTTGTGTAACACAGCACAAAACCACTGACATTTGGGAGACCAATAAGCAAGCAAGGAAAAATGAGTTTAAACCACCCCTGTTTGCTCTCAACAAACAAACACACCCTGCACATCCACACACCACTCCAAAGGAACAGTGGGTCCAAGTTCCACACAAAAATAAGAAGAACAATTAATAAGCAACAACTGAAATGAGACTGAGATCAGCAGGTCTTAGCAATTTGATTGATTCTCAAGAGTTTCAGAGAGATGTGGCCAGTGTGCCCTTAACACACTTCTTAATAAAATTATTTCTGAAACAAGCCCCATCCAGGCATTCTGAATCCCCACTCACTTCCTCAAACTGAACTATTTGTCCAAATTTGCATAAACTCATTTTCTCTCCCCAGACCTCCACGATTCCCATGGAAGGGAGCAGCAGCTCCTGCATTAAAAGCTGCTCTGTTGGGGTCACCCCAGAGCTGCAGCTCATTTCCCTGCTCAGATCTCCACTGGAGCTGAATGCACAGTTGCTTTCATTCCTCTCACCTCGTTCGTTTGCTTTCCACTATAGGACATCTTCTTGACTGCCACCACCTCATTAGTGTGGGAATTCGTAGCCTGGAGCAGGGAAGGAGAAACATTGAAAAAAAGCAAGAAATAGATTGAGAAAAGTTTCATTCTGCACCCCCTCCCCACAGAGTGAGCTGTGCCTGTGGCAAATACAGTTTTTTTTCTCCTATATCATTGCAAGCTCCTGCACCTCAGAGACATCTTCCTCAGGATAAGATTTACCACACAACTATTAGGACATTTTCTCCTGATTTTTTCTGTCCATATCCACTGTTCCTCCCTCAGACTTTGTGCCACTTCTCTATTGATATGTAAAAAGCCCAACAGTGCACCTACTGTGAACCCTCAAAATATAGTTTTATTGGAATTGCAGTAGAAACAGTTTTAGATGAACCTTTGGCAAAATGTTTGTCAAAGAAAAAAATAAAGAGGTGTATCAAAATCTCCATGACTTCATCCAAAAACTCCATACAACACTGACATTCTTAAATAGTTCAATTTCCAGCATCAAGAAGATAATTCAACCTGGAATTTATCTAAATTAAAAAGCTTTCCTTTCATTGCACTAGATCTTAGTTTTGTGATGAAGATTATGCAGCCATCAAAATTCTACCTTTCTGCAGCCTGGATGATGTAGGGATGGTAAATGGAGGCTAAAAACTGAGCTTTGGAGAGATCTCTCCTTGCCTGGACTGGAACTGCCCTCATTTCTACATGTTAAGGGTAAAAACCATCAAGTTCTTGGTCTTAAAACAGTTGCTGAAATCTCTGTACCTCCAACCATTTTTGGGACAAAAAAAAAAAATTAGTGACAGTTAAAAGCTTAAACTATAATAGGAGCTAAATGTGGTAAATCCTCCTTTCAAGTATTAACTAATGACATTTTTGAGGCATGTGGGGACTTCAAAGAAAAATTGTGTTGGGTGAAACTAGTGGAGAGCAGGAATTTCTGAAGGGAGGTGACAGCACACACTCCTCAAATGAGACAGAGAAACTGGGAAAAGGCAAAGCCCTTCCCCACCAGTGCCACCCTGATTCAGCACAGAGAAGATCAAGAGTGTTTCACTCAGATTATTAATGCTTTCTTTCTGCCTGTCACATTAATTCCAAGTATTTCCCTGACCATGGTGTGTGTCCTTCCAGCTGGGATTTGTCACTGAAGGACACACTGCCACCTCCCCAGAGCTGTGGGGGAACTTCTGGCTGCATCCAGAGCTTGGGATGCTCCTGGCTGAGAACTCCCAGGTCTGTATGAGCACACCTGGGAACAGCCACTTGCTGAAGCAGTTCTGGGCCTGTTTGAGATGATACCTTGAGAAATTATATTGTTATCCCTCAAAATACTTGTATGACATAAAATTTAAGGTTTCTCTCCTTACAATAGTTCCACCAACACCTCCATCACCTCAAACAACTCCAAACAATAAACTGGAATGTTTAAAATATCTCATGCTACCTATGGCCAGGGAGGTGTCAGGGATCTAACCTTAATACTTTAAAGTCTGATATTCAGAAACCCAGTTCCAGTGAACCTGATCCTCCTGAGTAGCTGACCATGGTTCCAAGCAGCTTTAATTTGGTTTAACTGATTTGTTCAATATTGATTCTATTTCAGTCTCACTAATGCCAACTGGATTATAATTATTTCCAATTACAGTACTTTGGATTTGGCTTTGTTTGATACCAACTATAAAAGCACCATTTTTCTCATTTCCAGATTAAATTCCCTTGCTTGTATCAATGAATGCCATACATCCTTCCTGCTTGAATTCCCATTCCTCTGAGGACTCTCTCTGCTTTTGCCATAAAGGAATTTGCAGTGATTTCCAAGCATCTTGACATTCCAGTTTGGCAAATTAATTTTCAGCTGTTTAAATTCAACTTTCAGCATCAAATAGCACAAAACACTGTACACTAGATCTGGATAGCTGGGTGAACCATTAAGACTATAGTAAACTGCTACTATTAAAGAGATCAGGAGTGGTTTGGAAACACTGATTTTTGAGATGTGTTTTCACAAAACTAATGTACACAAAACACTAAAATCTCAAGGAACTTCTGGAGTTTTTCTTCTCCAAATGCTCGAAAGCCTCCAAAACGTCACTTGAAATGATTCCTTTTTCCAAAAAAAGAAAGAACTCTACTTACAAAGTAAACTGCTCCAAAACTTCCATGTCCAATTTCGTGCAAACCCACGAATATCTCCTCAGGATCATCCTTGTAGAACAGGTCAGCTATTTCTGGGTCCTTTGGCACCCCTTTGCGCATGTTGAAGCGTGTTAGGAACTGCTCTGTGCTCTCAAGTCCCAGCCAATTTCTTCCTTCATCGACAAAGCTGTGTGCAGACAGCTCTCAGCACCTGCTGGGAAGGTTCATCTTTAATCTGCTTCCCTTGCATGTGTTTCTGTTCACACTTCTCTGACAGCAAAATGAGAGGAAACACTTCCAGCAGCAATAGGCTTCACCATAGCTTCCTCCCTCCAGCTAATTCTTTTTAATTATTAGTCCCATTTAGATAGAGAGATTAAAATGCATTCAGGACACAACAGCTCTTTATCTCACACAGGAAGCAAGTGCTGCAGTGACACTGAAGTCCACTTGAATTCAAGAGTCCTGTTGCTATGCAAAACATCCTGTGACAGGAGTTTGTTATTCTTCACGCAGGCTCCCCATGTGTCAGTTTTTAGACTCTCTCTGTTGTTCCTCCTACTTTCCTGGGCTGTTTGCTTTGTTTCTCTACTCCCAATTGCCAGCTGGTGCTGGTGGAAAAGTCAGCTGCTATTCCACAGCAACACTCTGCAGCCATGTAACTGTTATTTCTCTATTTATTTACTCAGAGCTGCGTGACAGCCAGTGCTGCTGGATTGTGATCACTCCCAGCACATGGAATTGCTCTTGAAAAATCCTAAACTCCATCCTATAAGGCAGATCTTTGCCTCCTTCTTTTAGCACAGAACTGAGCTGCATCTATATGAAGACTTTCAATATTTATCCCCAAAATTTCACTTGAGTGGAAAAAAAAAAAAAACCAAAAAAAAAACACCCTTATAATCCTAATAGCAGGAAGTTTTCCATTTCTTAACAAAACATCTTGAAAAATCTGCCTTGACTTACTAAATACTGGTATGCAAAGCATTGATGGGAGCCTTTGCTCATCTGCTTTTGCTTTGTGAAACACAGCAGAGGAGCTGCAGCTGAGTCACCTGGAGGAGTTTCTATCAGTCTGGAGCAAGTCTCAGAGCTGCTTTCACACCTGTGGTTCAGCACCTCATTTACTGAGGTCACATTTTGTCTGTGCACAACAGACTCCTGCAAACACACTCCAGAACCTTCAGCCTATGCCATGATATAAACCAGGGCAACATTTAATGGGTGACCAGCTGAAATGTAAAAATCAGATAAATTTGTAACTAAAACCCACACAGAAAAGGCTTTAGGTGGTTTTGGACTCGTGGATGAAAGCAGAATGTTGGGCTGGGGCTGGGACAGCCTGCCTGGCTCAGGGTCAGGGATGGAGCAAGAAGAGGAGCCCACCTGGATAAATGTGGCACCAACCATGCTCCGTGGCTCACATTCCTTCCAGCAGCATTGTCCTGTGCTCCCAGCCCTCCAGACTCTCCTACTCTGCAAAGAAAAACAAGGAACCATACTTAGAAAAAATGAGTTTGAAGTTTTACACCTTATTTTAACACAGAAAACCACCACACCCAGTGACTCCAGGGCTCCACTGGAAAGCACAAGGAGAACTGGCTGAGAACGCTAATGGTGTCTTTAGGTGAGGGTAAAACTTCCTGTGCTCCAAAGCCCTTGGATTATTTATCACTGGAGGACAGAAAACCAGGAAAAGAGGTCAAATGCCAAGTTCTTTGGCTTTTTAAAAGACTCTTAAGCTTGCTAGGGCACAGGAAGCTCCCTCTCAGACCCTGATTTTTAAATCAACTATAAAAAGGACAAAGCTCAGAGAAAATCCCCATCCCTGGAAGTGTCCAAGGCCAGGCTGGATAGTGATAGTGGAAGGTGTCCCTAGTCATGGCAGGAGTGGAATGAATGGGCTTTGAGGTCCCTTCCAACCCAAACCATTCCATCATTCAGTGAGAAGCTGACAAGGTCCCTGTGCTCTACCTGATGACACACAAGATTCCAGGGAAAGTCCTGGGCATTAGTACATGACTAAATTCCACCAGGGAGAGTATGAGCAATGAAAAGATGGCAAGGGAGTGCCAGCCAGAGAGCCCCACCAGCTGCAATCAGGGATGTCACCCAGTACAACCACCCACTCCCATGGGTGTAGGAACACCCCCAAAGAGCCACTGCTGTCCCCTCAGGGGAGGGGGACACAGGGAGAGCTGGGGATCAGCCTGAACTCATGGAAAATGTTATCATGCAGCTACAGGCACAGCAGAAATGCTTCCAAGTTAAGCATCGAGCAATAGTTACACTGCCAAAATCTGAATTATTAGGCACCTGATTTAATGACACACTAACTCATGCTCTCCTTTATTAGGGAGAAAATAAATGAGCAAAAACCTTCCTGCTAATAGCTAGCATTACCAAAAATGTTATTTTTGTTACTTTATCTCACCACAGGCCAATACTATTGAGCTGTCAGAAGGCTATTTGAAGAGCACCAAAAAAAGGTTCTGCAATGTTTTGCTTTAAAAAAAAAAAATCTCAAGTATAAACAAAAGCCAGATGAATGAAATGAGTATTCATTTTCAGCTGATTGGCCTCGCCCAAAGGTGCTATATTTACTACAGCCCTGCAGACAGGGCAAAGAATGCAGTATTTCAGGTCTGGCACTCTTCAGCCAACAGAAAAATCCATCTGGCTTTAAAAAAAACGAAAACAAACTGATGGAGAAAACAATTTATCCATCCCCAGTCAAATAAACCACTCTGCCATAAAGAAAGCCTGTGCAGCTCCAGTATTCAAGGTATTTAAAATGGGAGGCTAAATGTCAATACTTAGAGTTAAGCCCTGAGTAATAATGTCATTTCCCAATTAGGGCAGACATGAGTAGTGAGGGAAGTAAATCTCAGTAAATCTGCTCAGCAGGATTGCCAAGTAATGAATATCAAAAACCTCAGGATGGAAAGTGTATCAGCAGAACCTGAGTCCTGTGGATTGAATATAATCAGAGAGTGATCCATAGGATCCCACAAAGAGTGAGAGTTCTCTGCACTGACACCAGCACAGAACCAGAGCCACAGCTTGGGTCTTGGGCAGTAGAAAACACCACAGGTACACATCACACCACTTCCATTAGGCTGGCAAGGTCACAAATCCTCAACGTCACAACTCTCCTCTAGACACGTGGAGACTGAAATAAAAATGGTTTAAATCAAGGCAGAGCACTCTAAGAGTTGAGTGCCATTAATAGAAAAAACTTAATCAAGGTATGGTCAGTTTGAGCAGGTTCTTTTCATTACCAGAGTGCTGAATTAACGCAGCAAGAAACAATTTCTATTAGAAGCCTGATTTCTGCTTCTCATCCTGAGACTGAGTGTCCTGAAGACCTCAAAAGGAAACATCATTAATAACACTGGCGGTGACTTAGGGGAATGACAAGTGACTTAAGATTTTGAGGGTTTGGGAGATCAGCATTTTGCTCAGACAGCAGAGTTTCCTCAATGCTGAGCAATCCTCCCATTTAAGAACCATGAATTAACTGCTTTTGCTACAGGTGTCTGCACAAAGGTTCCCTCCTACCACTTATGACTTCCAGATACTGAATTAATAACAACAGAAAACACTTTGACCTGAATATAAAGAACAAAACACAACTAGAAGCATTTTTAAGAGGAGCTAAACTACTGACATTTCCAAATAGTCCATGGATCTAAAATTATGTCAATGAGATAAACTTGAGAACTCAAAGTGTGTGGCTTGTGAAAACACAGTCTGAATTGCATCTCACAGCATCATAGGCTGTTTCAAATGTGCCCAGAAACACACAAAATTAATTTTAGTTCCTAACTACACCAGGGTACTTCCCAAAACAAGGACAAAGTTTTCCACTCCATGCAGAAAAACAAACTACAGGAAACAGGGTGGACCAGCAGCAGATTCCACTCAGAGGAGGAGCAACATGACATGGCTCATGCACCCATTTTTAGATGCCTATTTTGAGGGGAATAAATTCACACCAGAATTTTCCCAAGAATGGCCAGCACAGAGCCCCATTTAATCACTTGAGTCTCTCCAAAACCTGCAATACAACATAAAGAAGGAAATTCTGAGATAAATTCAGCTGATAACTGTCCTGAGTAAGAAACCTTTTGAACCTGAAGTAAGGAAGGTGGGCAAGTTCCCCTGCAGTCCTCAGCCACAAACTGCCACGGTTTTGTTGGTTTGATTTGGGCAGGTTTTGTGTTGTTTTTGAGAAGGTGGAGCTCTTCCCCCTCCCTTTAATTGGTACATATTGGCTGGTCAGGCCAAACACAAACACTTCATCCTGGGCTGAGCCCTCACACAAAGACCACAGCCTTGGATGAACAGCCCATTATTTTAGAGGAGCTTTTTGGAGAACACTCTGGAACCTCCAAATTTAAAGCTGTTCAGTGTCATTTCTTTATTGTTAAGAATTACTTTCCCAGCTAACTTGATATAAGTGAACACCACAGATGTGTTTTTTCCAGGCACTTCATTAATTTTAATGCTTAAACCAGTCAGATTCACATACCTGGCACAGAAACTCAAGCTATGGACAAGGCATACAAAAAGCACCTCCACTACAGCCTTTGTTTGCTTGAATTAATCACCAATTCCAAGACACTCAGGATAGATTTCTCTCAGGTCTAGAAGCAGCAAGTCCTCTCAGGTCCTTCCCTCAGATTTCTCTGAAGCACAATGATTCAGTGTGGAAGTGGAACAGAAGGCAGGCAGTGACCTTCAGCAGCAAAGACAAATATTCCTGAGCATTTGGGGCTCTGCAGGTATCAGGGCACAGAGCAGGAGGAGCAGGCTCAGGACATGGGGACACAGTCTGCCAGCAAAGCTGGACAACATGAACAGAACCACAACAGTGGTACCAGCAGCAGCTTCTCAAACACAACTCTACACTTTGGCTTTTCCAAGGAAGAACCTCCCAGAACATCCCAGGCAACCCACACACCATTCCCATCAACATCTGGGTGCAGGCACAGCTGTTCCCCACCTCCAGCTCCTGAAGGGAAGAGCAGGAATTTCCCTTTGGAGTGCCTGGTTCAGCAGTGCACCTGGAATTCCACCCCAGCTCTGCACTCAGGGCTGTCCAGAGTGTGCATCAGGTCATGTGGAGTTCACACATTACTCATGCTAATAAAACCCTGAATCACAACTCTTCTGACCCAGGCCATGGCTGCATGCTGCCCCTGGGGTATGAAATCCAGCTAATAACTTGCAGGGCTTGTTGTAGATAAATACCTCCACTAAAAAAGCTTTTTTTCTTCCTGATGAGGAGCAGTTATTTTAAAGGAAACATTCAATTTATAATCCCCTATGACCACTATTTATGCAGTAAAAGACAATAAACTCATTAAAAAACTAAAATATAAGATAATCTCATTAAAAATTAAAAAAAAAAAAAAAAATCAGTGGGCTTAAAGTCAAGAAACAATCAGTTTTAGTCATCAGAAATGTTTCAACAAGTATGAAATCAAGCCACAGGCCAGCCCTCCCCAAAGGAATAGTCCCAGTTGTGCTCTGGAATTCCACTGCTTTGCTAAATACGTATAATCACAGCTACCCAAAATCATGGGGTGCAGCCTAGGCTTTAGTTTAAAAGTCAAACAGCATCATTCTCACAACAGATATGTAATGAAAAAGAAAGTGGCATTGGGGGTAGCTTCTCAATAGTTTTCCTGTTGAATTTAAAACAATTTAATGAAATATATGTGCCCTTGTTAATTTTAAGGGTAATTAACACGTCTTGATTTAGAACCTGTATTTTACCATAAAACCTAGAGAGCGTTTTTAGAGTTTCTCAGGTTTATTTTAACAAGATTAAACACTTTCAGTCATGAAATAAACCTTGCCTAATTAAAAATAAAGGGAGCAAAAAATGCTTCCTGCTCCCAGCAACAACATTTCATAATATTTCATCATGGCACACTTGAAATAATTCAGCAGTACATCTGGAAGGGAGGAAAGAGCCATGAATCATTTTAAAGCCTAACATACATAAGCCCAAATAGCATCATACACAGAAATACAAATTTCATCAGATCTTCTCACCAAAACATCTCTAAAAAGCATCACAGATGGGTCATGAAATTGAGAAAATTGCCTCCCTATTTTCATCATTTTTTTTTTTTCCTTCTCTTTAGTGTTTTTATCAGGCTCTTCATCATGTTGCTTAAAACTCCAGACCATTATAAATTGATGAGTATTATGCTGTGTGTGCTACTCAGAGGCACAAATAAGTCATTGGATTTGTTTGTCTCAAGAGACATCAGCACACTCAGAGTTTCCTACCTATTAATGTAATGGCTTCCAAAGAGCTGGATGCATTTCGTGGTTTAAAGCTATTTTTAGATACATTTTAAAAGGAGTTTATATTTTGACCATCACATAATCAAGAAAAATAAAACAAAAAACAAAAAAAAAAAAAAAAAAAAAACAAAACAAAAAAAAAAAACAAAACAAAACAAAAAAAAAAAACAAAAAAAAACCCATCCAGCAACTGACAAATCTATTCCCAGAGTTTTCCAGAGTGCCCAGGGTGATGCTGCAGTGAGATCTGAGTTACTCCTGAATTACAACCAGAGCTGTAGGATCCCCATGGGGGACACTGAAGCCACCACAGTGGCCACCACGTCATTTAAATAACAAACAAGGCTGAAACCTCATCTCCACCTCAAATATTCCCGGAAGTGACTGCCACAGTAACTCTGAACACAAAAAAATTCTTTGTATTTTAGAAGTAGTTTCCTTATCATGACTTAGGTGGCCTGACTTCTGATTTGTCCCTTACAGCCAGAAACTGCAGGGACTGTTAGACTTAACTACCTGAGGTTAATATATAATTATATTACTGGACAGTTGACAGTTACTGTGGTCTAGTCAAGGAAAAGGTATGTTTTAGGAGAGGCACATATTTATGGATATATTATATTATATATAACACACCAATATATATGGATATATTTATGCAAGGAAAGCCTGAGATGCCATTTGGGGCAAAATGTGATTTCATTATGTAAGTGCAGGGCAGTGAGTAACAGTCCTGTGCAGCTACATGGATTTTGTCATAACATTAGCTGACTTTGAAAAAGGAGTTTTCTATTTAAAAATCCTGTTTATTCTCTTTGTGCAGAAAATGTCAACTCAGGTACTGATTTTCTGGAAGCTGCATCACAGTAAAAGTGGCCAGAAGGAATCATGCAGGAGGTCCTTCCACAAAGTCAGGGAACAGATACAGGCTGTGTGAATGAGGGAGGAAAAGAAAAGACATTCCCTGGTCACACAGGGTGAGAACACCTCTCACAACAAACCAAACTGCAGGGTTTCAACTTTTTTATTTTTTTCTTTTTGAAGGGACATGTGTGAAGCGTGTTCTTCATGATTCTAAGAAGGTTCAGGAATGCTCACCATGACTGATTGTTAACAAAACAACCCCAAACATCAATTTTACAGAAGATGAGCTGCACAGTGTATGTTGTTCCTCCATGGATAAAAGGGAAAGGTTTCTCATCCTGACCTTGCACTGCTGCTGGTTTGTTAAGCACAGAAAGCCACAGCACTCCAACACATTTCCACAACCTGGCTTTCCACAATTCCATGATAAATATCCCCCAAGACACCTCATTTTCACTGTATTATATACTTCCCCCTTTCTCTGCCCCTGAATCTCTCCCTGCTACAACTTCTCCTTTCTGCCCTCCTTCCTTCCTGCCTGCTCTGTGCCAGCCAGAGATAACATTTTAGGAAACAGCCTTTTGGGCTGTTTCAGTTTATCCTTCTGCTCTGCCTGCCCTCAGTGACTCCAGCACACCCAGCTCTCCTCCTGACCTATTTATAGGCACAACTGCAACCATTAACATAAATAACAGGAATTTGTTCCATGCTGCTACCATCAGAAATGGCTACACCTGTTTTATTCAGGTGCCAAAGGCTGCTTCAGGAATGGGGCTAAATGAGAAAAAGTTTATTTGGGAAAACCCCAAAAACTCCATTTCACATGGGAATATTATTATTATTAAAGGATGACAGACTTAGTCTAGCAGGTACCAGCCAAGGAAATATCAGTCATTAATATTACATGACTTACCCACTGGCTTTCTAAGTTTATTCTTTTACAACCCACAATTTTTATGGCCATTAACAAGAGCCACGGAGAGAGTGAAATGTGAGTGGCTAACATCCAAAATCTCCTTATTATGATCTAATAGCTGTGTCCAAGAAGAGAGTGTTTATCCTCTATGAAAAGAGCACTGGATGGCTGGAAGTCTGGACAGAAGAAAGATCACGTGCTGCCTTTATTCACAAAGAACTCAAAGTTTGCTGTATCAGCCATCACATGTAATTTTAAGACAGCCCCCTCATGGATCCCTCTTCTTCAGGATCATTTTAACACTCTTATGACAATTACAGCCCTGAAGTGCATGCACAGTTATCATGAAAATACCAAAGTATCATGATTAAGAAAGTAATAAATAGGTATTTTCCTGCCACAGGGCAGCAAACCACCTCCAAACAGCATGACAGAGACTGTTGAGATGAAAAGAAAACCCACAGTGAACAATGCCAGTTTTCAGGCAGGGGTATAACTGGGAATAATGAATAGCTCTTTCCAGGTAGGAGGCTGTAATGGAAATCACACATGATTGGGGGGGGGGGGGGGGGGGAAGAAAATTAAAATGAAAATTAAGAAAAAATAAGGAAGAAAAACCTTCATATATTGTCAAATATATCAATTACAAGTCCCAGAGTAAACCTAAGAATACCACCACCACCAAGAACAACAACAACAAAAAAATAAAAAAAAAAAAAAAAACCAACCAAAAATCCTACAGAATTCTAAACTAAAACAACTATTCAGCTTTAGCAGATAAAAAAATTCTGAGTTAAGACTGAAATGAAGCTACCACACCATGTCATTATTCCCATTATATGAGAATATACAGCACCCAGAGACTCTTTAAATAACTGGATAACTGAGAGGTGATTTCAGCCTTAAGTTTTGTCATCTTGGGTTTTATCAGGTCAGAAAAGGCCCTTAATTTTGCTCTAATGCATAAAAATTGCAATTTAAAATTAGAACTGGAAGGCAAACAAAACTTTGCTTCACTGAGCACTGGAATCAGATGTGTAAAATGAACCTAACATTGCAACTCAAAGTCAGAGCCTTCTTCAGGCAAATGGAGTTTTGGTTCCACCAAAAGGAGATTGGCAGAGGCAGGGACAAGGAGAAAGTCACCTCAGCATACTTTCTTCTCTATTTTTTAAATTAGTATTTCAGCATTGAAGAATCACTACATAGTTTGAGCTGACTTGAATTCTCATTCTAAATAATCTATGCTTAAATTTCATTTTTTCACTCGAAATTCTGAACTCAAGTTTCAGCTGCATCCTTGTGCACAGGGACATCCTCAGATGAGCTTTACTGTGCTGAGATTTAATATTTCAGAATGTTAAAGACAGAGAGAAAAAAAAACCAGTAAACTGGAATTACTTGGTGTAAAGAAAACAAGGCAGAACTAAGAGGAAAATAAGGGATGTGACTAATCTTCTCACAGGCAAAGAAAGTGGAGTCTGTCTCCCAGGACCTAGTGGGTCCTTTTAGGAAAAGTGGAAGGTAGATCACCATGGAAACTGAGTATTTTATGAGGTACTCAGCAGTGCAATTTGCTATGATATGAACATAATCAGGCGAGCAGCAGTTCCCTTCCAACCAACTAGAAAAGCTTTTAGCACTAACAGTGAGTGCAGTTCTGTCTGCTGCAATTCCCAAAAAATGAAAACCAGATGCTGCAAAAGACACCACGGGTATCAGCTGGAGAACACATTATCAAAGCTTCAATTCAGTGTTCTGGTCACTGCTGGGGACACCTGAAGGCCCACAGAGCCCAGGAAAGGGAGCCATCAGGAGGGGAGGGTCAAACTCACTGCTGGCCCAGCTCCTGAGCCAAGTCCCCAAATCTCATCAGATCACTGCACAAAAATACCAAGTGACATCCTTTGGCAGGGGGCTGCAAGGACAAGGGGAGCTTCTGTGGGTGGCAGCGATGGACACTTATGGCATTTGAGGGCAGGGGGACAGGCAAAAGAAATTCAGGTCAGAGACATCATTAAAACAAGGAAATACAATGAAAAGAATGGCAAAGCAAAATTAAAAGCCATCATAATTTAGAAACATCTCTATTTCTGCATGAGAAGCCAAGGAACTGGCAGCTGATGTTGGAATGTGTGTTCAATGGCTAACAAAAATTCAGGTTTATTGGCAAACACTCCACAGGAAGAACCCTGTGGAGATTGCTCTAAGATATGACTGAGCTTTATTTTTGCTCTAATGATAATTTACTATTTTGAATCGCCACCAAAAAAGCCATTGAGCAGTTTTCTATTTTTGAGATGGCTGCTGGAGTAATGACACAGATTTATGTATATTGAATTAGAACCACCAAAAGGGTTTGTCACTTATCTCAGATAACATCAATTCATAGCAGAGGTGATAAATCATTATGTTAAAAACACACACAGGTCCACCTTGAGTGACTCAGACCTGAGAGATCTCAGCAGCAGAACAGGGGCTGGTAAAATGCATTTTGTACAAAAATAGGCTAACAGACAGCAGCAGTAATATTTTCAGCTACTCTACACATTGCTGAATTTTGAATTAATTGTAACCACACAGGGAAAAGACCTGGGGGTTGCTGCAGATAGCTCCCTGGAAACATCTGCTCAGCAGGCAGAGGCAGTCAAAAATGGGCAAATGGAGCATTGGGATAAATGCAATGACAAGAAGCTATGGCCAAATGTAAGGACAGGGACAAAAATATTACATTTTTCTGATTATAGCAACAAAACCTTATAAATCCATTAATTCACCCCTTTGCAATACTGAGTGCAAAGCTCAAGTAACTGATAACTGCAGTGGAAAACAAAAATTTCACTTCAGTGAGGAGCCCTCGTGGACCTCCTGGGGTTTTGTCCCCATGCCTGAGGAGATCCAGCTCAGCACTCCCTCAATCACACACAAGTGCACCACACCCCATTTCCCCCTGGATTTACTTCAGGGGTTCTCTCTCCATCCAGAATTTCACAGTAAATCCCTGGCACAGTCCCACAGCAATCCAGCACATTCCCTCCTCACTTCCCTCTTTTCTTTCCTTCAAACACACCTGCTCAAAACACCCAACTCCAAACCCCAACAATTAACACAAAACCTGTTTCAAGCCACATTTATTATTTCTGGTAAGAAATTATCCACGCCAAGTATCATAGTTCCATCTGATATGGCACTTCAGTGTATTCCAATGTCTAGAGTGACAGCTGAAGATAATAAATAAAAACTCTTGATCTGTTTCATATTTCTGTGGCAAATTTCTGTAGCAAGGAGAGGAAAAACCTCTTTTTTCTCTCTGTAGATTTGTTTTCATCTAACAGACAAATTCCAGTTATACTTTCTAGGGCTCTTTGGAACTGTCAAACTTATTAAGGATGTTCTGGGAATCAGAGCCATTTGAAGCATGGTTACTGTAGATAAAATACTGATCAAAACCTCAAGCAGCATTCTGTGGATCCTGTCACCACCAAGGCTGTTCAGGACTGGTCCCCACTGACAAAAAACTACATTTGACCACGGCCAGAGCTAAAACATTACAAATATTGCCATGAAGCATCCCAGTGTCCCACAATTTCCTAATTTGATTTAAACAACTTTCTCAGAGCCACTTGAGCAGCTAAAGCCCAGTGCTTTCCAGAGAAAGATGTTCAGGCATCACTTGACCACTTAAAGCTTTGTTTATTTGGGCAGATATTGAGATAAAATAGCTCCAAGCCACCATGACTGTGTGAGCAAGGCCCTGGTTACACAAGTTCTTATTTACATCCACTGATGCAGCAAGGCTGTTTTTGCAGGGGAAAAAATCCCAGAGCTCAGGACCACCAGATGAGGCTGTGCATCCTTGATTTTCAGTCTTCACTTTTGACAGAAACTCCCCATTTTCTATTAAAAAAAAATGCTCCACTACATTTTCCTTCCTGCAAACCTTGCCTTGAAAGCAATGCTAAACAAAGCAGGCTTTGAAGGCTGTAGTAGAATTTCAGCATCATAATCTTAAATCTCATGCAATTAAGCAATTAAACTTTTCTAAGAGAAACAAAAATGGTCTTTTTGCTGAATAAAACATCTATAGTTCATTGACTGATATGATCTCCATGCCCTACTTGTCACCTTTTTAACCAGGGGGGAAAAAAAGCCTGAATGGAGATTAAATAAAACATGAGGTTTTTGTCTAAAGACAACTAATCTTAACTGCTACAGTAAAGCTTTCATCACCAGGAATGTCTCTGCCAACAGTGTTTTCCCCTGCAGGCGATGTTGTTGGACTTAAATCAGAAAAATATCAGTCATTTACATCAGTCTATTCCAACCCTGCTTTCTATTAAGACAGACTGAAGTCCTTCCCCAGCAGCAGGGCTGCATAAACCTCCTGTTTTCCCACATTTCATTCTCCTCTCAGCTCATGATGTGAACCTCACTGGTTAGGGGGTGGATACTCAGCTGAAATTCCTCTAAGAAATCTATTTATGTGAGATGCAGGGTTCTAAACCACAAAAAATACACACTTCACAGCATTAAAAGCTGAAATAATCCAACTTTTTTTCCCTCCCAGTTAAAAATATACAAACATCTATTCAACCACTCCCACCTTGTGATTAGAGTTTCTTTTCCATTTACCTTTCATAACTTAGATTTTGGGGAAGTGTGTGTTGAGCAAAAAGAGCAGGGAAATGAGGCTTGATACCTTTGTTTAGCAAGATGTCAATAGATGAAGCCAATTTTCTCCTGATAAAGAATATCACCCAAGCCCACTGCAGCCCCAGAAGCACCAGACATGCCCACAGGATAAAGGGTTTCTGCTGCTTGATGATATTCTGCATAGTTCTGAAGGTATTTCTGCAGGGAGATGAGTGCTCATGAGAAAATACTCATTTTTGGATCCATAACAAGTTTATGTACAAGAAAAAGATGTTCAGTTTCCCAGAGAAATGGTCCCCTCACTTGACCCTTCAGAGAATATAAATATTATTTTGTTTTGCAGATGGGAGAAATTAAAGTGTTTTGCCTGCTAGTGAATATTTTCAGAACCATTTTATCAGGCTCAGCCATCCTCATACAACAGCAAAGAGCCTTTTTTTTGACAGATATATACTTTAAATAAGACCATTCTGTGTTGTTATAACCCAAAATAGCTACAAAAAAATCCATGTGAATGATTCTGAATAAACACCTGTCAATTCAACACCCCAAATAACAGTAACTCTCTAAAAAACACAAAAAGGGTATTTTTCAGTGAGAGAATAGACACAAATTTCCTTAACTCAAATGCTGGTACATCCTTTGCCTTCCCATTCCCCAAAGCCAAATTCCCTCCTGCCTCCCCAGGCTCCCTCAGAAGAGCTTCTCTTTTCATGACATGTTCTGTACAAGAGTCTTAAACATTAATTAAGCCTAACAGTCCTCAGAGATGTTAGCACAGCTATAAAAAGGTTTCTGGATCGAGAGGCTACTGAAGGAACTGGCATCTGATCAAATTTTCAAGAGTTATGCTCCCTGCTTTATGAATAAATCAAGGAATTAGCAGTTTTTGAAAGTCTCCAGCACTACTTGGTGCCTCGTGTACATATTAACAGCCCTATTTTATGGATTCAGCATCCAAGGTACAATGAACCTAAGGGGATATATTTGTAGTAAAACTATGAAAGAATCCAATCCCATGGTCTAAGGGAGGAACATTTTTAGTTGGGGACAGCTTCTCAATTGCAGAGCTCATTATTTGGTTCTGGTTAATTTTAAGTACAGCTGAGAAACTCTATGAACGAAATATGTTTTTCTGCAGACTAAGGCATATTGCCACTAATCAAAGAAATGAAAAATTCTAGTATTAACTGATAAATTCATGATAGTTCAGTCTTTTACTTTATGGTCATGTCAGCCCAAAATGCTCAAGGAGCTCAGGGGACTTTAGAAAGTCACCTGGATCAGGGTCATTACTGTACAGGAGCTTCCAGGCTCCTGGAAAAGCATATTCCAGACAGGAAGAATGGGGGAAAAAATTCCTTTGTCAGTCTTCCTAACTAATAAATCCCCAATACAAATGTATAACTAAATCTGACAACAAGAATGGTCTTAGAAGAGCCACCATGAGTTTTACATATATAATTTTAAAGTTGTTACCTCCAAGAAAAGAAAGCCTTCAGGGGAAGCTGCACTGAACTCTTCTGCTAAAGCTTTTTGTATTAAATAACTATATATTTTCATGATTCTTCTTTATAATGCTGAAAAGAATCAACACTTTCAAAAGTGTAACTGTGGGGGAAAACACCAAATATTTGATAACAAACAACACACACCTGAACTGAATACTTCTAACCCAGCCAAATTTAAATACTATGTGACTTTGGGAAAAAAATAATATCAGAAATAACCACAGAATTTATCTTGCATGGAAGCTTTCAACCATTTGGGATGATGCTGTTGGAAAAACTCAGCTGCACGTGTCTTTGGTGGGAAGCAAAAAGAGAATATGAGGAGCACAACAAGGTTACAGAGCAAGCCTATACTGTGCTTAAACTGTCCATGAATCATAGATGAAGCTCAGCAGAGGAACTGCCTCTCTCATCTCACTCTCTAGGGAAGTGCAGCACAGCAAGGTTCAGCTCCAGGCTTCCTCTTTCCCCCTCCCTGTCCCACCTACCCCAGGCTGGGGCTGGGAACCACCAGCTGAGCCTGGCTTTGCAGAACTGGCTCCTTGGCCCAATGCAGGGCTGCAGTTTGCCTCTGAGAGCTGCTGCTCGCTCCAGTGCCACTACAGCAAAAGCAAATTTCTGCAATTTCTGCAATTCCACTGCTCAGCATGATCAGGAGTAGGAAAAGCACCTGAGGACTGGCTTTTCTCCCAGGAAAACTTCAGGTAACAATGTCATTCCATCCTTCCTCAGATATTTCACTGTGTGCCCCAGAAGATAAGGCACACATTTCCCATTTTGTTTTTCTGAACAGAGGAAGTGCCACCCAAAATCCAGGGCTGAGTAACTCAGTCAGTGTTTTTCTGTCCACTTCCAGATTAGCCCCCAACACCAGCATAGGGCATCTTCCAACTTGACAAGCCCCACACCCAAACACAGTCACAAGACCAGATCGGGAAGATAAATACCAAACATCCTGGGCATCCAAAGGAGTGAATTCAGGGAATATTCCCCAACCATGAGATGGTCTTACAGCTTCTACACAAAGGAGGTGGGTAAGGGCACCCCACAGAGTACACCAACAGCCTGCCATTCCACTGCTTCCCAAAGCTTTACCTTTTACTCTCAGCAAGCCAGCCCTCACTTAGCTATGGAAAAGGGCAAGCCAAGAGGATCTCTTGAATTTGAAGTGGGTCTGGACATGACAGCACTCCACTGACACTCTGGGGCTGCCTCCAGGCAAGATCCATCCCCGCGTGGGAACCCAGACTTCCACACAGGAAGAAAGAAGCACATCAGCTGCTGAAGCAGCAGGTTGGGTTTATTTGGTTAATGCTGAAATGAGAAGTGATCCAAGACTCCCCAAGCCAGAGCTGGGTATCTCATCTGGCACGCTCAGCTTGCAGGAGAGCCACTCCCTTCCATATCCCTTCAAACCACCTCTGCCCTCTCCTCCTCCACCCTCCACGGCAGAAGGGAGCTGTGCTCCACACCAGGCACCCCCAGCACCTCCCTGTCTCCTCAATTCCAGCATGCTGGACATGGACCACTCTTTAGCTCTCAAGACAAAAATTTTGGTGAATTGTGACACCACTCACTCATCTGCAATATTTATACTGACAATGAATTTCTCCAAGCATGAACTTACATATGTATTTCCACCTAGTTTAGCTAAATGTGGCACCCCATTTGAATAGTCTGACATGCCATTATAACTACAGGGCACAGCTCTGGGATGGTTAATCCCATCCTCCTTGTGCTGCTGCACATCCAGTGTGACCCCACTGAATGCAAACCTGCACAGGCCCCCGTGGTCCTGCTGGCCATGGCACAGCACTCCCAGGCTCATTCCTGTATCTGGGATCAGCAGGTACCCAGGAACTCCCCAGGAGCACAGACCCACTGCCAGCAACACAATCTGCTGCTGCTCAAGGACTGGAACTGCTTGTGAGTGACATGTGGCTCAGGGGTCACCTTCAAGAGCATAAAAATCAAAAAAAAGGAAAAGAAAAAAATATGGGGAAGGTTTCTCAGAATTATAAACTACTAAAAATAGAGTCACACCCCAGTGACAGCAGGGTAAAACTGAAATTTCAAAGCAGAAACATGTTTCCACAGCAGTGCCACAGGACAGAAAGGGAAGAAAGCACCATCACCTTTATAAATATTTTGCTTAAGCAGCCTCACTAAAAAGGGATAAATAGTAGCAGTGTGTAATCATTACAGTAATCCAATATATTTTTGTGTCCCCAACACTCAATTAAATTTATTGAGACTCCAGAGCTACCATACACAGCTTGAGAGCGTGTAACATCTGCTACTTCCAAGATGAGTCATGGTAAGAAATTCCCCTGTATTTTCTAGGAACCAGTCAGGCAGCCAGTGATTGAAACAGTGATGTGACTGTATATAACACCCACACAAATGAGAAGAAATAACTTCTATCAATAAACCTACATTATATTTAACATACTCACTGCAGATTTCAAATAAGAGATTACAATTAGAAAGATTGTTTGGGGAAAATATTCCCCAGTTTAATTTGAATGCAATGTAAATTTTGCCAAGAAACGTTAAAGGTCAGAAGAGACTGGAAGAGAAACTAATTTAAATAAATTGCAGGAATTTGAGGATATTTTGAAGAAGGGAAGTAAATATTTAAAAAAGCAACACCCCTCAGCACTTGCCTCCATTTTCAAGTGCTGCATCACTAACTCTATAATCTCTTACCACATCTGTCCCTCCCCAAACTTTAAATAATCCCAAATCTCCCCCTGCACCTTCTGTTTTAGACAAAACTACAGAGGACCAAACTCTCTCACCTTCTGACTTCACTCCAAAACACCAGACTAGAAATGCCTCATTTTCAACAGCCACACTGCATCCCCAGATGTTCCAAATCAGAGATGCTTGGTGTTCACTCTGCCAACAGCTGGATCTGTCGCTGTCCCCTCACTCAGATGTGTGACAGCCCCACAAGAGCCTCTCCAAGGACACATCCACAGCAGCTGCTGCCTCTAGACTGGCCTCTGGAGTAAACCCTGACCCTAAAAGCATCCTGGTCATGTCCACCTCTCACTTCCAACAAGGTACCACTGTAACAGAGGCACTGTGATGTGCAAAATTTACTCTTACCTGAGGTTTGAGGTAAGCCAGAGTAATTTGGATTTTAAGAGTCAGGTCACATTACCAGATGGCCTCTAAGGAAGGAACACAGCCTCACTGACAGCACAGAACTAGTTCTTACTTAGCAGGTACTGAGTCTTGCTAGACAAAAAAAAAAAAAAATTCAAGGTCCAAACCAAACTTAGAAGTTATTTTATACTGTGTTGATCAATTTCAATATTTTTAGCCCATGATCAAAACAGCTGCAAAGAA
Organism: Oenanthe melanoleuca; assembly: GCF_029582105.1. NCBI lineage: Eukaryota > Metazoa > Chordata > Aves > Passeriformes > Muscicapidae > Oenanthe > Oenanthe melanoleuca. The sequence continues at coordinate 9,804,873 of NC_079349.1, forward strand.
AGCAAGTGGATGTAGGACTGTGATGAAGATTCACACAGTTTTGGAGCACTGGTCATATATTTCAAGCTAAAGACACATTTTTGGGTTTGACTTCTAATCTGACAAGAGCTCAGACATTTGTGTGCAAGCAGCCAACTAATAACCCTTCCAGATAAGGCCTGGGGCTCCTAGAATTACCAAACAGCAGCAGCCTTACCTTCAGAGAGTACACCATGGCCTTCTTGAATTACCAGGACTCTTGATAAAAATCCAGTAGGACAAAAGAGAAATTCCACCTCACTTTTGAATACCTGAAAGTCACATCCTCATTCATCAATGGAGAGAGCCTAAAACAAATCCACCACAAAGCAGCAACAGGAAGGATATCTGCTTACACAAGACCATGGACACAGAACAAGAGTCACTAATTGTCACCAAGGAAGGGACTGCAAAGAGGGTCACAAGCCCTGGGTTTGAGGACAAAAAACTATTTGCTATGCCAATAAAGGGATAAATGCAGAAGTGAGAGTTCTGTTTTACTGAGAATGAGTCCCCAGACTCATGCAGGCTCCCTCTGCAACCCCAGACCAGTCTTCAGCTCTCTTAAGACAAAAATTCTGGTGAATTATCTGCAACATTTATACTGACAATGAATTTCTCCAAGCATGAACTTGAATATATATTTCCACCTAGTTTAGCTAAATGTGGCACCCCATTTGAATAGTCTGCCATATTATTATAATAAATTAGCAGTAGTATGTCAACAAGGACAAAGAGAACTACCAGCACTCACAGAACCCCCTTGCCAGCATCAAATGTCACCTAAAATGATTTTTGTTTTCCCCAAGACATTGAATTTTCTCTAGAAGATTTCTGGTCAGGGGCTTTTCAAGAAACACCTGATGTAAAGGAAAGCTGGAACTCTTTGCAAGTATTTACACTAAATTAAGGGTTTGTTCTAAAGTATCAGATCACTACAGCTGGCAGCAATAAATTAAGGCACAGAGCAGGCTGCAGGAATTCATAGCTGGTTTTAGTTTTGAAGGAGAGTACCAATTTTATCAGAATTTCTTCCTTTTCAGATATCACGTGGCCTTCAACAGTAGCACTCATTCAATACCAAAGCAGAATCCACAGATGTCAACATAATCATACTAATATAGTGTCTTGCTTCTGCAATCAGCGCTACAAAGAGGAGATGAAGACATAAAATCTGAATATTATAACCAAAACTTATATGTTCACAAGTCTCCTCAATTCCCAGGGCCCTCCTGCTTTCCCAAAAACACAAATCCAAATCCCCTGAGGCAACAGGAAGGAGCACAGACAGGCCTGTGCATACAATGGCCTCCATCTGCCCTTATGCATTTGAAGTTATGCTACAGGAAGCACTACTGAAACACAAACCAAACCAGATTTGTCAGAGGTCTCAGGGAGTCTGAAGAGCAGCTCATGGGCAGGAAACCTGCTCAGCAAAATGGCCATAACACATTTGTCATGTGTCACCTTTCTGGGGAAGCTGCATGCCCAGGAGTTGGTGCCAGTGTGAGAAGTGTGGGTAATGGCATTAATTATGTGCATTATATAAGGTGTGCTTGCAACACTGCCATTTCCTTCTCCATAAAGATTAAAACTCTGCCTTCTAAGAAGCTTAACTGTTTGATGGAGACAAGCACAGCACTGCTGCTCCCAAGAACTGCAAGAACTGATTTTCCAAACCAAGGTTTAAGATCCAGCAGTGCCTGCAAGCAATAGGGGCTGCTGGGCTCACGAGGTCAGTCATGGCCAGAGGCTCCACCTCAGGAACATCTGCAGAATCCATGCAGTGACCTGGCTGCCCCAATTTCAGCTTTGCTGCCAGTGCCCAGGAAGCACAGCATCCCTGAGGGGCCCTGATGGGATGCAGAAGGAGCTCAGCTCTCAGCACAGCATTGCACAGCCTGAATTACACTCACAGGAATCCTACATTACACTTCAGCACTCACACAGCCTGGATAAAGGAAGACCTAAAGATTTTACCTGTGCTGGCACTGGATGAGTAAGTAGATTTAAAATGCTCTTTTCCACAGAGAATTCAGCTACCCCACTATACACACACAGAACATTATAGCTTCAAAATGTTTCTTAAAAAACCAGCAACCCATCCCAGAAATATATCTACACAAATCCTTCAATGTACAGACCACCAGCTCTCAGCACTGCATCATTCATAGCTCTGGGAAAGAGCTGAATGTGAGCACTGCCATTTTTATATCACGTTTTAAAACCCATTTCATGTCCATTACTGTTGTGTGCTACTCAGGAAAACACAATTCCCACAGCATGTGCAGAATAACACACAGGCAAACAACCCCCAGCCTGCCATGGGGATAGGAACCAACCCCTCCACTGTAAATATGACCACTGACTTCTGTGTCTGCAGGGCAAAACAGCTTCCAAACCTGGAAGTGAAAGTCAATATCAAGCTTAAAAATTAATAAAGGAGCTGAGGAAGTCCCTTTGCTGTGCAAGGGCAGGACAAGGAGTGTTTTGTCACCAAAAATTAGCCAATACACAAGAACACCAAGGGAAGTACAAGCAGAAAGGACATTTCACATTGAATGATTAAGACATTTAACCATTTAATTAATTTCCATCATCACAGTACCTTTACAGCTCTTTCAATCATAGAATCAACACAAAGGCTAAGGAAAAGAATCCAAGTGAGCACCCTGAAGTGCAGCATTCCAAACACAGGCTCCCAGAACTTCCTCATCCTCCCCTGCTATCACTCATGGCCAGAAGAGACTGGACTTGCTGAGAAAGTGAGATAAAGTAACAGTCAAAACAAACACAAACCACCCTGTAAATCTCAAAGGGTAACCCAAGGCAAACACTCAACAAACCTGAGAGATTTCAAAGGCTGCACAGAAAATGTGTCCTTCTGAAGGCTGCACTATCTTCCAACCAGGGACACACAGAGCCCAAGCACTTTAAGGACAAGGAACAAGATGACCAGAGCATAAAGAGAAGTACATTGTATTCATTTGAAGCATGTTTTTGACAGCCAGTTAAAATACATCATCATTAAAATTAAATACAAGCCAGTAAAAGCTTTTCAAACAAATTTCACAGCAAAATCTGATTTGTGTTCTGGTATGGTTTGGGATCTGGGTTAAGTCAGTCCCAACACAGGCAGCAGAGCTCTTTAACTACCTGCTCTGAATTCCACATCTCAGCAGATAAATTTGGCAGCTTTACACACGTGCTCAAGATTTCCATTTGAACCATCAGAGGTTTCTTGATTCAATTCAGTAAATGCATCATTTGGCATCTAATTTAGGATGATAAAATTTTAAAGCTCCTTCTGAAAACAGTGGAATATGCCCAGATTACTAGAAGGATCCTGGGAAAGCTCCAGGGAGTTCAGGTTAAAGGTACTTCTGCCACAATCAGCCTGGAAATGCCTTTTTGCCCTGTCCTTCCTTCCAGCGTGGATTTATTGAACCCATAATTGAAAGCATTTCCATCAGGTCTATCTGATTTCAGACACTCTACACTTTATTGCAGCTTCTTAAACAGAAAATGTGAAAGGGCCACCATCAGTGCTGGCAAAGACAGACTGATCCCACAGCTCAGTGAGTTAAATGGTATTTGGGGAAAGCAGATCCTTCAAGATCAACATAAAAAATGTTACAGAAAAACTGATACACCTGTTCTCCCAGCAGAAAAAACACTTGCTCTAGATCACAAGACTACAGCCTTTTACAGCCAAACTGAGTCAGCATGAGACAGTTTAAAGCTGTACAAAAATAATCTCAAAACTGTATGCCCTGGTACATAAACTGCTTGTGAGGTATTTACTGTACCAAGCAGAAGAGCTCAATTTATGAAAACATCCTTAATTTTCCTTGAGAAAGCTGGAATAACCACCACTAATGCTGCAGCAAATGCACATGGCCATGCACTTGACCTAAGGATTGCTGAGTTTTGGTGGCATTTAATCACATCAATATGGGGGGAAAGAGACAGGGAGCCAGGAAAACATCACTGTGTGCCTTCAAAAAACTTATTATTTTTAACACTGCAGTTTAAGATCAGCAACCCTGAAGCAAAACGGTCAGAACATTTTCTTCCACCAAGAGCTTTCAGAGGGCAAGTATTTTAGGCCAGTGCAGCAAAACAGAGATCCCAGGAAGGAAAGCTCGCCCACTGTGGCAAAAACCAGCATAAGAAGGGTGAGTTTATTCATCCATTATGCTGAAGAGCTTAAAATAGAAACATTCTATATGTCTCACCTCAGGCCAGGATGAGCAACTGAACAGAAGTGAATCACTGTTACAGCAAATGACTGGAAAACACTGATGGAAACTGAGGCTGTCTTCTGCCTCTTCCTCCAACCCAGGAAAAAGTCCTTACTGCTGCACATTTTAACAAGGGAACAAAATCAGATCCATTATTTACCCTTTTTTTTTTTTTTTCTTTAATTAAGCTGGAGAAACAGAGATGATTTATAAAGTCTCACTTCTCCCTACAGCCCCCACTATGCCTCTACCCTTATCCTTATGGATGCACAGCTGCAAAATCCAACAGCAGACAGACACACTTGGGAAATGCATCACACCCAGTCCTGCAGCTTTGGAGGTTTTAAAAAAAATTTAAAATCTTTAATGAATAAAATTGGGGAGAAGAACTCACGTGTTTAGTGTTTTTTGGTAGAAAAAAAACCCACCTCTTTAAAACAGTAACTGAAAGCTTAATTTACCAAACACTCTAATTAACACGAAAAAAACAAAATTCACACTCAAAATTAGGTATTCTGAAGCTAAAAATACCCAGCCAGCTGCAAATCCCACCTTAATGCAGGCAGAAGTGCTTTGCAGTCCCCCTCCCCAAGCTGACACACACTCACTTCCTTCTTCATTGCAACATCAGAGGCTCAACCCGATGCTAACAAGCCACAAGTCCTGCCCAGAACTTAAAGTCATGCCCCAGTAATTACATAAAATAAGCTCTAAGTACAAGAGGTTAAAAAAGAAAAATCAATTTACTCAGCTTCAGTTTTGTTTTTAATTCCAAAATATTTTGACTTGTTGTAAAACAGAAAAGCAATTTTCATTTGAGGTTTGCTTCCTCCACCCAGTTGTCTCATTGACTCTTTTTTCCAATCTCATTGTAAAACATCAGCACATTCATTTATCTCAGTGCTATGCTAATACAGGGATCAAACCCCTCAACGTGCAACCTCTTAAGGATATTTTATGGGTATTTGATCTTTACTTTTTGGATGATAGCAATAGTGGGGGAGGAGAAAAAAAAAAAAAGGCAATGTAGAATAATGTAAAACTAAAACTCAGTTGTGCAGATGTCCCAGTAAAAGGTGGTCCAAGACATCAGAGTAACCTACAAAAGTGCAAAGATCCTCCAAAACCTTTGCAAGCTCCCAATAAAAAGGCAAAGTGTTTTCCCCTGACCTAAAAAAAAAAAAAAAAAAAAAAAGCAGCACACAAATTCCTGAACAAGAAAACCCCTGTACACTGCCTACATGTTTTCCCCTGAGAAAACAGAATAGATCATGTGACAGTTTACGGAAACAGAATTTTTAAAATAATAATTTCTGTTCTACTGGTGCCCTGACACCAAAAAAGACCAACAAACCCCCTGCCAGCCCAGGAGAAGGCTCCAGGTCATGGAGCTGGCATCATCCTGCTCCAGAGGGAACAATACCTGCTGGGCACAGCAGCCTGGCAGGGTGTGGACATCCCCAAACAGGAACCAAAACCTTCCCCACTGCACACACACACAGCTCCCTGGCCACCTCTCCCCACCAGCTTCTGCTCTTCTGCCTCAATGCCCTGCTTTTCAAAAACCAGCACAGATATTCCTTCAGCCATTAAGACTGAAGCTTTGTGAGGTTTCTTCCCTCCCTGCTCAGCTGGGGAGGCAGATTCTGCCCCACATCCCCAGCAGCAAACCCTTGTGGCTCTGCCACATCAGCACTCGGAAGTTCCTGCTGCCAGGGTGAGTGGGAGCTCCTCACCTCCACCATCCCAGCCCTGGCAGTTCCAGGCTGCTGGAACACAGAGCACACAGCACACACAGGGGCTTTCATCCTGCCCCTCAGCCTCCCAGCTCTGCTTTGCAACAGCTCCTCATCTATGGATGATGACACCAATTAAGCATCTCCTTTGTTCACAGACAGAGATCATAAATATGAAAGTTTCTGACTTCCTCTCTCCACACCCTCAAGCCTTACCCACAGCCTCACTGACAGCAGCTGCAAACACTCTCTGGATGGGGAGGCCCTGCCACCAGGAGCCAAATGCTCCTTAAACTGAGATGTTTTATTCTTTAAACACCCACCACAAATTCCCTGGATGCCTCTGGAAGCCAGGTGGGCTCACCAGTGCTCAGAAAGGCTTCTCTTGTGCTGCACTCTTTACCCAAAATAATGATCTTCCTGAAGAATAAATAAAAAAACTCACCTCATTTGTGTTAATGAAACAGTTTGTTTGTAGACAATGAACATAAATCTGTGCTTCCTTTTCTAACTTTAGGATCTTGGATATATGTTGCAAGTAATTCTCACTCTTGGATTTAAGAATACAAATAACTTTTCACCTTCACATGACTCCTGTCTTATGGGGCCATGGCCTAATATTTTAAAAAGCCATTGTATATCTGAAATATGAAATACAACTTCATGTTTGGGAGTACCTGTACCATCATCTAGTCAATATTGTCAGTGCCTCAACTAAACGTTCTGCTCAGGATTTTTCTCCACTTTTTAAGACAAGGATACTTGCCCATGTAGATAATAAAACACTGAACAATGAACATACAGCAAAGTGTGCCAGTCTTTCAGAAAAGCCACTCCTCGGTTAAATCTGAATCACAAAAACCTTTTAAAAAAGCAGTGCAAGTAATACAAAGCATCAAAATTTGGATTCCTAAAAAAAGCACTTCAAATAAATAAAACCCAGTGAAAGGAGGGAGTGCTAACAACAATTTGAGTCTTCCCCAGGTGAACCCAAATGCTGCCATGCCCAAGAAACAGAAAGTGAAACTCATTCATTTACTCACTAACTGAAATCCAACAGTGGCATGGGAGAGGTTTTGGTTGGTTTATTTTATATATTTTTTTAGAAAAATACTCACACTGTAAATTAGCAGGAGAAGTTTGTACTGTCCATCCTCATCCTCTGTTCCTATCTCTAAATCTCTGGTTTTGCTGTCCCTGGTTATTTCACAGCTGGACCAGTTTGTTAATGTGAAACACCCTCTGGTAGCACAAAGGTTTGTGACAACCCAGCTCACTGGGAGAAAGGAGAGGTGGAACAACAGCTAGCTTTGATTTAGCACTAAAATCAACTCAAAATTAATATTAATTTGCAGACTCATGATTTTAAATTCACAACAAATTCATTTCCTGCTCCCAACCCCTGACTGTGATCCCCATCTCCTCCAGCCCTGTGTTTCAGTAGGAACCCAAGCTTCTATTCTTCTTTCAGTCAATACATTTCCAATCTGCCAAGACACAGAAAACAACTTTTGTATATAATAATGAAGAGATGAAACTGCAAAGATAAAACTGTCTGGATTTGGACCTCCAGCTGTCAAGGCTGCATCACGATATTCAAGTGAGTGCAAATTTTAAGTTATTAAAGTTTAATAAGACACGATTGCTAATGACTAACAAGGTTACTTGGTTTGGGAAATAAACACTGGTATCTAGCTTTCTCAAAAATGGGAATTTTGCCTTTCTTTTCATAGTTATGTTACTATAATGGTGACCAGAAAGGAAAAAATTCTGATAGATACTTTCTAAATATACTATCAAATTAATTTTAAAAGCCACAACATGAGCATTCACACAAAAGTAGCACAGATTATCAAAAGACCTTAGCTTGAAGATCACCAGATCTAAGAGGTTTTTAACAGTTGGTTTACACTCTGTAATACTAAAACTTCTGTTGCCTAATACATTTTTAAAGGTTTTTTTTTTTTTTTTTTGTTGGATTTACAAAGCAAAAGCAGGGCAAATTCCGAGCTAGGAGGGCACACAGGAAAAACTCAGCTGATTACACAGCATTTCTTTTGGCAGGAGGGTGCTAAGGGCTCACTAGTGGCAGAATAAGTCATCATCACGATGCTGAACTGCCAAAATTCACTGGGGCTACAGCATGACCTGCATGCAAACCCAGCCGTGAAATCGCAGCGAAGCGCTCCAGGCATGCTCCAACATCCCTGACATCCCTGCATCTGCTCCAGTTCTGCTCCAGACCCCTGGAACTGCAGCAGCCTGCATCTGCCAGGGGTAATTGCAGGTGAAGCCAGGGAACAGCCACTATCAGAGCTTCAGCTATTAAGGCTCCTTAATGAATGGTCTAACAATAAGCCAGGCTTAACCAGTTCTCTCATTGCAGGACCTTAACCATAATAAGCCCCTTGAACATTCCTGCAGTGTTTTCCAAAGATCTTACAGCATGAGGCTCCTAACTGTGCTCTCTCAGCCTGTGAGGCAGGTATTAGTCACCCTTTGTTGTTTTTTTTTTTATTTAAGTACAGATAAAAAGTGAGGCAGAAAGCTGGCAAACAACTTCCCTGTGGATACACAGCTGACGAGTGGCATACAGAATCCAGATCATCCAGATTCCAGCCCTGTCATCAGCCAAAAGGCCATCATTAGGAGGAAAGAAATTAGTCTGGTCTTATAAATAGCATTTGAATATAAGCCTTGCTAAAATATTTGCAAGGAGTTGACCTTAAACACCAGCAGAGCTGCACTGGTAGCCTGGGGCTCCAAGCACCAGCTTGCACAGGACTGGGACTGGGATCCCATCCCTCTGCCTCCCTGAATGTCTCCAGAGCCTGGATCCAGCACAAACTGTCCATCAGATCAGACCACAGTCTCATCTGACCACCTTTGGTTTGTGCTCAGCATATCCAAAAATGTAAGACTGCTCTAAAAATATAAACAACGTTGCTCTAAAATACTCAGGTAGGCAGGAAAAAGCAAATTAACAACAAGCCTGAGTCAGCAGCTTTCTCTTGCTTTCAGGCACCAAGTCAGACTGGCAGAAATTTTCCTGTAATACAAAAACTGAGACCTTGTAATGTAGAAAAGGTGCCCAACACACCTAAAATCTGGAGCAAGTTAATCATTCAAACTGCTCAGAGTGCATTATCACTCATTTACCTGTAATTTCTGCAGGTCTCAAATGCCTGAGTGAGATACATTTTGATTTATGGCATATCCATATTGCACTACAAAGAAGCAGATCTTTTTCTGAACTACAGCTTCAATACCTGAAGAACATCTAACTCCTGGGCTGCAATTCCTGCATCAAAAAACTAAGCCAAATACTGATTTTTGCAACAAAAATCCTCTTATGTTTAATTCTGTAAGAGTCTAACTTCACTTGAAGTAATGAACTTTCTAGTAAGGCAACCCTACGACACCAAGTGGAAAACTACAAAAGCAGAGTTAAACCAAATAAAAGAAAAATAATACTTTGTGTAGCAAAAAAGTAATTCCTGTAGTTACTCATTTATTCTGGTTTTAGGTACCTGTACTTGCTCCCTCCCACCCATGTGGGCCATGCCCAAGTGCTGAACACACAACCTCCAAACCTCCAAGCCACAGCAGGAGCTCTCAGTCCAAGGAAGAGCTGGAAATGGAAAATTTGTTATCTTCTGTGGGCATCCTCCACACCACAGATAAAAAGCACACAAGAAATTTTGAGAAAAAGCTGCCTAAGTGGAACAACAAGTTGGAAGGTTTTTTTTATTTCTATTCCTCACTTTAGCAGCTAACTGTTGTTACAGGCAGGAGAGCTATAAAATCCTATTTTTGGCTGCCTGCTTCCCAAATGACAGAAAAACTCCTGACTCTGAGAACATGAACATCTCACTCTGGAACTAAAGGCTCGTGTCTCTTAATGAAAAAGCAGCAGAGAGAAAATTCTCTGTGTCCTGCCCAGGAAGACCAAACTCCCTGGACTATTATGCATGGGCTGTGGCACAGAGGATGAGATCTGACTCTCAACAGAGCCTGTTTCCATCCCAGCTCACATTTAGGGCTCAATTATCTTATCTGCTCTGCCACTCACATACTTTCCAGATAAGAAATGTTTTTCCCCTCGTTTGAAGAGTTAAAATTGACACTACTGCCAGTGTTGAGATTAGAAATGCTGGAAATTAAAATTCATTTGGGCTAATGCTTTTAAAAAAATATTTAATGCGCAGGCTAGGGCTGGGAATTAGAGATAATTGAGATGCTGTGAGTGAGTTTTAACACACCAGGATATTCCACAAGGGGAAAGGGAGTGTGGTGCCTGCTTCAGTTTCCTCACAGGGTTTAGGTCAACCATCAGTTCATCTCCAGTTGAGAAACTGCTCAAGAGTTGGGAGGGAGGGAGGGAAAAAAGCCTGTTTTCCTCTTCCAAATCTATGACTAAGGATGAGGCAAGCAAAGGGAGGATCTAAGATCCTGAAGGCGATGGTTAACAAGAGGTCATTAGTTAATTCCCTCAAGGGTAGATATGACTTCCTTTTATTAAATAACAGCAGTTTTTAATGATGTCAAATATCTGTTGTCATTCTAAAGGACACAGCATACTCAAACTTCACCTGAACCGTCAGAATAAGCAGAGACACACAAGAAACCCTGAACTGAGAGGCAGATTGCCACTAACCAAGTAAGGAGGAAAAAAGGGCTCATCTGATTTTTATCCCAAAAATTTACAATATATATTCTTTCTTAATTGTGTATTTTTGGCCTAACAAAAGAAAATTTACCATGCAGTCTGTTTTAATCAGTACTTTAAGATGTACAAACAAATCGAGTCATTAGCAAAAATGACCAACACAAGCACCACTCTAAGGTTTAAATGAAGTTTCTTGCTTAAATCATTTCTGAAAAAGCTTAATCAATGATGATTTATGATCAGCCATTAATTACCTGTATGACCACAGCACCTGGAGCTTCAGTTACCCTGCAGCAAGACCCTACAGGGCCAGAGCAGAAGCAATGCCTGCTCTGGAGAGATTATAATCATCCAGAGATTAATTGTGAAGAAACACAGGAGAGCACAAGGAAATAGGTGACTGGAATTTATGTTCTTTGCAGCTGCACTTTAGTCCACTTTCCCTTGTGCACTGCAAGGACCAAGGTGTGTGTTTTCTCTCCCTGCCTTGGTTAAAAAAAACTAAACCTCCAGAAGTCACACAAAGACACAAAAAACCCCAAACAAAACACAGAAAGAAGGTGTTTTGCATAATAAGACTGAAAAAAAAAAACTATTTACACATTTCAACGCCTCTGCTTCCCATCTGAGAAAAGATTTTTTTTTTTTCCCTAGGTTTTTTAAGCTGTCATCCCACAGAGCAAGACTGTTCCATAGTAAATGGGCAGACACACAACTTTTGGAAGCATTCTGTTGCCATTTAAAGGAATCCTTTGAAATTACCACACAACAGAGTAGTGCACCCAATACAAACCAACAGCCAGAGCTGTTTACAAGCTTTCTGCTCAGTGTTAGACTGAAAACCCCAACCCTTTCTGCTGTGTAATAAATCAGTGCTCCACGTTTAACAATTTTCAGTGGTACCATATGCTACGTAGTCCCATATGTTCCATTACAAGGGAGAAAAACATCATCTCAACATGAATCATCACTGACTGTGTTCCTGTAAATCTGGCTTAAACACTCACAACGTTCAAGGGCAACCCTAAATAAATCTGCTCAGTGTTATGCCAGATTCTGTGCAACAGAATCACAGCTCATATATAAAAATTAGGAGAAAATGATGTTTAATGTAGGAAGTGAGCACAGTCTGCATCTCTAAAAACACTCATCACAACATTTAGCACACATTCATCAGCTCCAATCTAATAATGACGTCCTGCTCACAAAATGTTGATGGTATCTGGTAGTCTCAACACCTTTCATCCTAAACTGCTTGGTATGTGTGGAAATAAATACACTGAGTCCAAGATTCATTCCTCCAGTGCCAGGCTCTGCACCACAGTGACTCTGGGGAGTAGTTTGTAGAAATGTAAACCCAAACCAAATCCACATGTGTGTTTTAGACTCCTGGGAATGCAGCTGGAAGTGTATGGTCAATCCAGGATTTTGGATCAACATCTCCACTCTCACAGTGACAATTTCTTAGGGAACTACAAACAGCTTTTTCTCTCTTCCCAAGGATGTCACCTGCAGCACAAAACCTGCTGATCCCAGATCAAACTCATGGAACACCATCATCTGCCCTTCTTCTGAGGAATTTCTTGGGCTCTCAGGTAACCCAGCATCATAATTAACAATGACAGCAGGAAGAGGTGCAGATGGAGGCCAAACTGGGAGAATGCCCCTATTTGAAAGCCCTGAGTAGCCAAGAAGGGACCATGAGTGACCACACACTCCCACAGAATGACTGCTTTCATTAAATTCTAAACCAACCAGAGTCCAGTTTGACCTAATATTCAGGGTGGGGGAAAAAAGTAATTACATCAACATCAAGCTATTACCTGTCCAAGGGCATAAGTGCCTAGTTCATTAGCAACTCAGACAAACTTGTTTTGTAAGCTCCCTATATTAAATTTGAAATTTCCCTGCCCTTACAAATTAAACTAATGATTTGTGACACAAATGTGAGTATATAAACAAGAAATCTTCCAACCTGCTCGAATCCAATATGTTGCCATCCTGAATAAGGACAAAGTTATTAGCCAACATAATTTCAGTATTTAATTCATTTAAATAAATATAAAAATAATTTTAAAATTAATACCAGCAGTACTCCAGTTTTCTCAAATCATAGAGCAAAACCTACGAATCTTTAAAAATATTTTTTTTTCATATTTCCCACAGGATGCCAGAAGTTAATTCCCATGGTTTAGTTTTACAGAATGAAGGCAACACTTCATGTTAGGAACACTGCTCTTTAATGCTGCAAATGGGGCTTTATAAAAATTAAGAAGTGCCACAGTGCCATTAATAACTCAGATATCCAATATTTTTCAGTAGCTCAGGAGATGGATGAGAACACCCAATTAATTTACTTTAATTTCTATTTCAACTTTCCTCCTCGTTAGGGAGGAGCTGAGGCTCTCACAAATGAGAGTTCCTGGCACACAATGCCTGTGATGACTTTTAAATGATGCCCACTCCAAGATCACAAAGCCACAACCTGTGCTGCCCACGTAAAAATCACAGGAGAGATTTCCTTCTTTTTACCCAGAGGGAACCCTAAATTTACCAAATCAATACTTTCTAAAACACACTTCACTCAGAAAATGAAAACAAAGCTGCCAGAATGACTTCAGGGAGTGATAAAAAGACTGTCAGGGAAACTCACTGAGCTGCCCCTGGAAGAACTGATGACCAAGCAGGCACCAGGCAATTGCATCATGTTTATTACACAGCCAAGGGCGATCAGATCCTTCTGCTTTAATCAATGGCCTTCAAATGAGGAAGTAGTTTGAAAGTAATAAGCATAAAACAAAATACTCTTTTGGGTTCACTTTTGAAATTTTTCCCTGATGTGTGAAAGCATGTCTATTAATAAAGCTGAGCACGTGCTGAAATAGAATTTTATAGAAGTCTACTTTGTGAATACCTTTGATGTCAAAACTGCACTTTTATTCAAACTCAGTTTGCTGTAAATGCTGTGACTGAACTGTAGAGGGGTTTTGTTAGAAGACTCTGAACTCTGTCTTAAAACAAAAGATGCATTTCTTACTTAGAAACATTAATCTTAGACACCTTTTTTGTGTAAAAGCAACAAATAAATAAAATTTAAAGTGCTCTACAAACACCTCCTTCCCTGGCATTTCTCATAAACCTGGATGTTGCAGCACCTCACGAGGCTGCAGAAAAACCTGGAACAAAAACCTGTAAGAGGAGAAAACAACAAGTCTGTGTTCCTAGTCCAAACTCATTGATCACTGCCCTGTCCCTGCTCCTGCTCTGCTTCCCAGCAGTTCAGCAAACTCCAGCCCTGCTTCTCATAAACAGGGTTTTTCCTTTACTCACAAGGAACAGAGCTCATTTCTGCTGAAAGTTTTCCCCATCCATCAACACATTATGGAAAAGAAATCTGACAGTAAAATGCTGTTGATCCAAGAGCCACCTTTAAAATACACACAAGTAGAAATATCTCATCTTTAAAAGCTTTGCTAAGATCCTTTTTAACTGATAATGATGCAACACTGTAAAAGGGAAGTACTTAGAGAGAATCACTGTAAGTAATACACACAAAACAAGAATTAGTTTGCAATCTGAAAGGCCTTGTACAGAGAAGGGTAGATGGAAACAACCCAGCTCAAGGTTTCCTCAAATCAGATGCCAGAGGAAGTTATATGATGAGTTGGACAGCAAATAAGAAATCTGGATTTGATAAATGAGACATTTACGTAGATAGGAACAGTTTGCAGCCTCACTGTGGGTGCATGAAAGAATCATCAGATATTTGTATGAAGCTCAGTGTTAAAAGAGAGATTACAGACAGGTGTTTACATTTAAAACATGTCCTATATTGTTATATTAGCCCCTGAGAACACAAAAATAGCTACCTACCAGAAATAGCACAATTTTAACCTCTTAGAGAGGAGAAGCATGGTGTATTATCTCTCTCCACGAACAATCCACTATCAACACAGAAACCCCAACATGTGTCCTCTCATAAATCTGGTACAGGATGCACCAATGACCACTGGTAAAACAAGCTGCATCACTCCCAGCACTGCAGCATTCTAAACAATTGCTAAAATATGCCAGCAGACCTTGGGGAACAGACTGGAGCCCACTTAAACAACATAAGCACCATAAACCACAGCCAGCACTGCTGTGCCCAGCAACTTTAAATCACCCTGTGATCCACATGGATCCAGAACCCTGCCTCCAGCTCCTTACATGGATCACTACGCACAAAGATGGGCAGAGGGATTCCAAACCCTTCCAGCACTACCAGGGCCGGAATCAGCACCGCCTGCTTTGCTGCTTTTAAACAAACACAGATCTGCTGCTGGACTGTGTGTGAGCCCAGCACTCCACACACCTCCAGTGTGTCCCACCCTGGGGAGAAGAGCAAACCCAGCACCGAGCTGCCCAGTCCTGCCCAGGCTCAGGAAGTGACCACGATGCTACCAGGGCTACTCAGTGGCTACTGAAGTTTAGAGCTGCCATAGCTGTAGGATTAGGGAATTCATTCCACTCGTGTTCCTGGGGAACAAGGTGAGGAAACACGAGGAGATGTATTCATAAAACAACATTCTGAAGGCTTAGTACTTGCCTCGTGTTCTCCTTCCTTCTCCTTCCCACGCAAGTACGAGTGCTGCTCGATGGCATCCAGCACCTACAGCGAATCATTTCTCCGTGTCATTAAAAGGACAGAGACATCTGCTCGCACAGACCTACGTCATTGCTTCCAACTCCGCTCAAAGCTGACAGAAGCGCAGCTCCCTCTTCCCCTGAATTCCGCAGGTCACATTCCAGCTCCCGGATCGCGGGCTAATCCCGACGGAGCAGCGCCGTGCCCGGCTCCAGGTGCGGGCATCGGCCGCTCTCCCTCCTCTTCCTCCTCTCCTCTCCTCTCGCTCCCACCGGGGCGTTCCCGTCCGCTCGGGGCTGCTCTGCTGGAGCCCGCACTTCCACAGTGCTGCCGGCGACAGCTCCCGGCACTCGGAGAGAGGCACGGAGCGAGGGAGCGAAGGGAGCCGGGCAGGAAGGAGCGGCTGTTTGCCCAGCACGAGGTGCGGGGCAGCTGCCCCGGCCGGGCTCTCCCAGACCCCACACCCCACACTCGCTGTCCCCGCCATAAGACACCCCGGGACAGCCCGCACCGAGCGCCCCGCGCTGCCGCAGCACCCACAAAGTGCCTTTGGCAGCCCCGAACGCGCTGCCAGCCCCGGCGCTGCCCCCTGCCCTCCGCGCCCCGCTGGGACCCGCCTGTCAGCGGCGCCGCTCCCTCTGCCCGTGCCTCACCTGGTGCCGGCCGGCGGCAGCGGGCCACGTCCGCGGGGCCCGGGCAGGGAGGGACGACGAAGAGGAGGAGAAGGAGGAGGAGGAGGAGAAGGAGAGGGGGACGGAGCGTGTCCGCCGGGCCGTGCCCGTCACCGCCGCTTCCTGCCCGGCCCCGCTCGGCGCTCGGCTGCTCCGCCTGGCAGCTCGGGCCGGGCCGCTGAGCGGCGCCGCCTCACGGAGCGCACCGCCCGCGCCATCGGCGCTCGGCTGAGCCGCCTGAGGGAGGGGAGCGGCGGGATGGCGGAGTGAGGGCACTGCCCGGGCGGCGTGGGGCTGCCGGGCTGCTGGGGCTGTTTGTGTCGGGCTCAGGGTGCCTCAGGGGTGTTAGAGCCACAGCGGTCTCAGGTGCTATGGGGGTGGTTGGCCCCGCAGCGGGCTCAGGTGTGTGTGAGGGGCTTAGGGACCTTGAGTGGTTTCAGCGGGATGAAGGGCTGACCGCTTTAGTAACCTCAGTGTGTATCGGGGATATGCGGTCTGCCGTGGTCTCGTGTATGGAAAAGGGATGTTGGGGATGTAGGGGGGTGTCAGGGCCCATAATTAGTTCAGAGGTGTGTGTGTTTCCGTCCATTGGCAGGATCTGTGGTGGTCTCAGGTGTGTGCGTGTGGAGGTGTTGGGGCGCACAACCAGCTTTGGGCCCAGTGAAAAGGCAGCTCTGAGTCTTCAGTCCCATGTGCAGGTGTTGGGGAAGCCCTGATAGGGACTGTATGTGTATGGAGAGGTCCCTGGTACCCAAACAGGAGAAGCTGTGATTTGGCTGCAAAGCCCTAAAGGAAAAGGAACTGCAGCAGGGGTTGAGAGTTCTGGGTTAGGAATTTCTCAGGGTAGAGGCAGGATAAAGTGAGTTCGTGCTGTTTCTGCTACACATGGTAGTTCCCCACAGCCTCTGAACCTAAACACTTCATACTTGTAGAGACTTAGTTGGTGGGGGGGGTGGGTAATTACTTCATTTTTCTAAATAAAACTGAAGGAGGAGAGCTTTATCTGCCAGTACCTTGTGCAGCCTCATTCTGCCAACTTTCTCCTGACAGCTGTTCCCCTTCATGTGCTTCTAGAACCGCCCTCAGAGAGCTGTGTGAGAAACCACAGGTACAGAAACCTGAGAGCCCTGAGTCCCAGGTGAGGGCTGTTGGTGTGTCCTGTGCCTCAGAGGCCAAAGTACAATACCAGCTCTTCTCATTTTAGTCGAGTAGTTCCACACAGTGAGCTTCCTCTTCATAAGATGAGCTCCATAACCTTTTTTTCCCCCCCTCTGTTTCTTACAAGTGGAAAGAAGAGCACAGTGAGCACGACTCATCTGTCAGCAGCTCTGTGAAAAGCTGATGCTGAGCAAGCAGGAGGCAGAGATCTCTCCCCAAAATGAGCGTGTGCAAAGTACTGAGTGAGTTGTGACGAGAACAGCTCCGATGGAAGCGGGAGCCAAGAACAACAGCTCGGCAGGGAACTTTACACTTTCCCTGACAGCTCCTTGGGGCGGAGACAGTTAAGTTTCTGCGTTTGTAAGGGAAACATGGCATTCCTTAAAGCTGAGCCTCCTCCCTCGGGTTCCCACTGAATGCCTGAGAGATGACAGCAGAGGGTGTCTCCAGCAGGCTCCTATTAAACAGGAGGAATTAGCACGGGGGGAGCAACAGCAAGATCCCAGTTTTGACCACAGAATGAGCTAAAAAGCTTTGCACAGCAGCAGTTTGCAGGTTTTTTACCCCCTGGCTGCACGCAGCTCCTGCTCAGGGGGTTCCTGTGCCCTCGTGTTGGTGCCTGCACCTGCCCGATGTGTGACAGAGGGCAGATCAGCTCCAAACAGAAAGTGCAGAGGCAGCAGTGAGGTAGGGCAGATGATCCTCGGGAGGGCAGCTGCGGTTCAGACACACTTAGAACTGGTTTGGTATCCCCAGCAGCACAAACCCGGCTGGCAGGGGAGCTGGTGAGCCGAGTACGTGGACAGATGGAACAGATACAGACAGGAAATGGGGGAGAAAGGGGAAATATTAGTGTTTGCAAAGCTCCGAGGGGACTCTGGTTCTTGAGTCCTGCAGTCCCGTTTCTATTTTCAGCTCCGTGACTGGATGGCTTTGGGGAGTGACGTGAGGAGCTGAAGCCAGGTGCGAGTGTGGGGAGAGGACAGAGCCGTGGGCACCAGGCAGCTCATGCGATGTGGCAGCCGCCACCACGCCCTTTCCTGTTCACCCCGGGGCCGCGGGCAGCCGTACCAGCCGCGCTGCCTGAGCGGGGAGAAGGGAAAAGGAAGGGTTTCCAAAGTGCTGACATTCCTTGGGAAAGGAGAAGTGGTGAGCAGCTCTGGTGGTGTCTGTCCCCTGAGACAAAAACGCTCCCAGAAGTTCTGCGAGCTGCCTGGGTTGGGGGGGGAGGGTGCCGACTTTTGGCCGTGCCTCAGCCTCGTCCCCTGTTAGAGGCAATATTGACTTAAGGAAAGAGGCACGGAGCATACTTGGCACGGGTGTTGCGAGTTAAAAATTGTCAGTCTGGGCAAACAGACCTTTGGGGTGGTGGGCAGGACAGCCGAGTGGCTGTGCTGCATTATTACTGCTCCTTTCAGAGCACGGTGTGACCTGGTGCTGCTCTGGGTGCTGAGCACCCGGCTCGGCGGGTTTGGAGAAGCGCTGCAGGTTTTGGAGCTCAGTGCTTCGGATCAAACCCATTTCCTTCCCCTCGGTGAGGTGTTTGTAGTGCACAGTGAGTCAATAAGCCGTGTATGTGAGGAATGCACCTCAGAGCTGAAGGTGAGCGATTAGTGTGGCTGTGCTGGAGGTGATGAGATTAATTAGTCCTTCCCTGGTGAATTAGAGCTGCAGAAATAAGATACATGAGATATTTAGTCTAAAATACCACTGTGAGGCATTTTCAGATGGGAGTGGGATCCTGCGTATGACTCTCACCACAGGATATGTATCTTGATCCTTAATTTTGTAGCAGTGCCTAGTCGGGAGGATAACCAGTACCTGGCAGATGTCAGGCACGTGTTCTACAAAAGCTGCTGTTCACTGACACCTGATTAATCTGGCTGAGATCACAGTGCTGGCTGTGGTGGGGCTCTGCTGAGAGTATGGAGGAACAGGGAAGTAATTTGTCTATTAAAATATAATAAAATTCAAAAGAGTACAAGTGTCCTCATGAGTCTGTCCCCACCGAGGCAAGGTCATGCTCATGGACAACAGCTCTGCTGTGTGTATCACAAAATCACACAATGAATCAGGTTGGAAGGGATCATCTGCTCCAGCAGGGTCATCCCAGAGCACGTGGCACAGGATTGTGTCCAATTGGTTCTGGAATATCTCCAGAGAGGTTCCACAGCCTCTCTGGTCTCTGTTCCGCTGCTCAGTCAGTATACAGCAAAGAAGCTCTTCCTCATCTCTCGGTGGATGCCCGTTGTTCTTGTCCTATCTTTGGACACCTCTGCCCCACGAACACGAGCCCAAGTGGCCTCAACCCGCTGAGGAGTTAAACCCCGTGCCGCGCATTGGGCGGGCCGGGACTCGAACCGGCAACCCTGTGAGCCGCAGGGCCCGCGTCGGCCGGGCGGGGGCGCAGCGGCCCCGGCGCCGCCCGGAAGCGGAAGCGCGGCCGCGGTTCCCGCCGCGGTTGCCGAGCGGCGGCCGCTCCGTCCCGTCCCGCCCGCGGCCATGAGCGCGGCCGGGCTCGTGTCCGCGCCGCCCGCAGCCCCGCCGGGGCCGCCCGCCCCCGCCATGGCCCCCGCGCCCGACTACTACGAGGAGGAGGAGCTGGAGAGCGCCGAGGAGGAGGACGGCGAGCGGAGCGCCCGGGCCCGCGACTCGGACGAAGGTGTGTGGGGAGGGGGCGGGGCAGGGGGATGGACCCCTCTCGTGGGGCTGTGGGGCGGCGGGCACCGCTCCGCACGGTGTTTGCGGGAGGGCCGCGGGCTTTAAAGGGTTCGGAGCGGCGAGGACGCCAAAGGAACAAGGACCTGTCGGGGTGCAGCGGTTCCCCGAGGGAGAGTACAACAGCGAGGGCGCTGGAGAGGCGGAGTTGTGACTCCTCCGGTGAGCAGGAGGCAGTGGACAGAGAGTGAAAACAGTGGAGAAATCCTGTGTGTTGGTTCTGTTTCCGTGGTGTGAAGGGGGAAGGATGCAGCTAAGGGAGGAGAAGATGTGGACAGAAGTGTAGCAGAGCAAGAACCAGAGAGTGGGGAAGAGGAAATTAAGTAAAACCCGGAGTAGCCAGGAGTGTAGAGGACATAAAATGACAGATAAGAGGGTGTGGAAGGACTCTTGGAGAGCGGCTGTTGCTGGCAGCAGAGCCTTCCATGCCCTCTGGCCTGGTTAGAGATGGGATGGTGTTAAATATGCAGAGGGTGACAGGGTATGGAAGTCCTTTGTGGTGGCCCAGACATTTGAGTACATTTCTTGCAGTTAAAAAACTCACTGGTTTATCTTTGGTGCATTGAATTTTATCTTAAGTTTAAACTGTGCGTAGTTTAAGAAAGCTGTGAGAAAGGTTTGATTTAAGGGGCTGGGTCCCCCTTCCATGTGTAAGGAATTAGCTGTGGTTTAGGTTTCTCAGCTGTACCCTGTAAATTCTGGAGGCACTGACCCCTCATTGGAAACTTAATGGATTCTGGGCTACCCATGTGTTACAAGTAGAAGCCTGAAAAGTCTTAGCAGCAAACTAGCAACACCACAGTGGTTTTATTTATTCATAGTTTGTACTGTCTATTTATAAAGTGCAGCTATCTTTATGTCACTGCTGGTATTTGTTGAAGTACTAAGTGAAGCGCAGCTGAGAAATTCAGATCCCATCCAGTAATTGCTCTCTGGTGAGACCTTTGTGGTCAGCCTGAACAGCACTGAGTGGGTGGAACTCCAGCAGCAGGTTTGTGAAATATTTTTTGTGAAGAGTCTTTTGGCTGTTTGTGTCTCACCTGTGTGTGAGTATTAATGTAGAGCCCCTTGTTTTAAATTGGAAGAAATTCCCAGGCTCTCTGAAGTTGAAGCTGTTCATGTAAAGCTGCACTGCAAAACTCACAGTTGCAGGAAGATGTTTCATTTCCCTCCTGAATTCATCTCTCAGGTTGTCTTTGCTAAATTGCTTGAGGTTTGGGGGATTTCGGTTTTGTTTGCCTGTTTCCTTGTTTTTAAATAATTTCCTACCTAGTTTGGGTTTTTTTTTTTAAGTGCTTTTTAAATTTTAACAAGTTGTTTTTTGCCTTGTTTAGACACTGAGGATGCCAGTGAAACAGACCTGGCAAAGCACGAGGAGGAGGACTTTGTAGAAATGAAAGAACAGTAAGTAACCCATTCCAAATCCAAGTTCTGTTTATTTGTGAGTTTAGGCTTTTTTATTGCCTAAAACTTGACAAAGTTTTGGGTCAGGATGGGGAGTTTTAAGTGCTTACCCCAGTGAAATAGCTCCTGAGTCCTTCCACTTGCATTTCTGCTCTCCCCAGTTACTTTCTCTGTTCCATATGAATTCAAGGAATTAAGGGCTGCTGCTGTTTTGGGCAAGGAAATAATTATGAGTTCTGGGAGCAGCTGCAAATGGATCCTGCTGCAGACAGATCCTTCAAATAAAATAAAGGCTCTGCTTTAGATAAGCTAAGGAAAAATAAGATGCCTATCCAAATGCCTCAAACAATTGAATTCTAGTCCTGAACCAGAAATGGACTTTTGGGAAACTTGAAATAGTTTCCCCATGGTGTTCAGAAGCATTTGCAGTATTTTGAGTTCTTGCTTACTGGCAGAGATCTGTTTTTATACAGGTCAGGAAGACTTGGCCAGTGTTAAACCACAGATGTGTGATAAAAGAAATGCAGGTTTGCTGCAGCACCAGGAATAGACTTTGGTGGAATTTTAAAGTAGTGTGGGGAGCTAATACACAGCTAATAAAACTTGGCATAGTGCAAGAATAGTTCTACTGTACAGTTTCTGATGTTTGTAGATTTAAATGTCTTTTAAATTTCAACATTAAAAAAATTCTTTTTTATCCCCAATTTTAAACCCATTGTAGAACCAAAGAAGTGCCAGAATTCTTAAGACAGAATGAGAACCTTTCATTGGCATACAGTTCTTTTAGTTTATAGTTGTAGTTTTTAGTTGGTAATTCTTTTAGTTTGTAGTTCATTTGTTTCCTGAAGTTCTGAAAAGTTTTTGATTCTGTGTAAACATGTAACATCAAGAGATGGTGGAATAAACTATTTGTTCTTGGTAATTAAAGTTTCCTGCTGTGTTTGCAGGATGTATCAGGACAAACTGGCATCTCTGAAGAAGCAGTTACAGCAATTGCAGGAGGGTAAGCTTTGAAGAGTAGTTTTGGTTTTTATTTTCAGCACTTTTCAAATGTCATGGAAGGGTGGGGGTTCTCAAAGATAGGAGCAGCATCCTTCACTGCATGTTGGCTCTCAGCTGTGCTGCAGAGTTAAAATGTCATCTGCTTCTCATCTTTTCTCTATCTTAACTCTGCTTGTAGTTAAGCTTCTCTGCTAAAACACTTCTTAAAAGGAGTAATCCACTTTTTACAAAAGCAGGGAATGTGCTTTGTGTGGTGTATGATTCGTTGAGGGTATTTAATACTTGGGAAATAAAAATACAGTGGGAATCTACAATTTATTTCCACTAGGCACTCTTCAGGAATATCAGAAAAGGATGAAAAAGTTGGACCAGCAGTACAAAGAAAGGATACGAAATGCAGGTAAGTTGAATTTCTCTCTAAGACACTGCAAATAACTTAAATGTGTGTTTTGGATAACACCTGAAGTAAAATAGAGGTAATTCTGTCCTTTAAAGAGAAGGAACTTGCTGGAGCAAAGGGTTCTTTGGGTACATTGTAGGGTTTTTTCAGAGTCCACCAAACATGACAGGATCTACCTTGATTGTTTTCTTCCTTTGATCAGCATTGTTTGCTGACTGATAAACAGTTTTAGTCTTCACTTGAGGGAAGCAGCACAAGTAAAAAGATGATTCTATTTTTATCTGCCTAACTCACAGTGTCCCACTTTGGTTTGTTGTTTTGTGGCCCTTGCTGAAGCCTTTGGGTGCCCTGTCTCCTCCAGTTTTGCAGAAATGGCAAGTTAGGAGCACATGCTTTCCCAGAGATCTGTTTGTGCACAGTGAAAACAGAGGATTTGCTGCTGGAACTGTTGTTCTGCATGGCTGTGACATGGAATGGGCTGCCTGGACTTTGTGTACTGCTCTATCTCAAGGAGCAAAGTCCCAAGTTAATTTTCAAATTGCCCAGTGCTCGTCCTCCTGGGTGTTTTGGTTGTATTGCTGCAGAGGAATGGCTTGGGAATAAGATCCAGCTCCTTGCCCTCTCTTTTTTGTTCCCTTTCAAGAAGTTTCTTACCTTGGATATTGAAGCAGGACCTTTTATAGAAGGCATTATGTGGATATAGGAAATACAGCTGCTCCTCCTTTAGCAAAACAAAGCAATTCTGTATTTCTGAAAATACTTGGGAAGGTAAAGGATTTGCCTGAGGAACTAAAGTGGTTTGAACAACTTCTGGTTAACAGGAGCCTGTCTCCTGAGATGAATTTCACTAATGGTTGAGGTTGGAAAAGACCTCCAAAAAGACCTTTCATATGCACTAGGGCTGCATTCTGGCAAGCCTGGGCTGTTTTAATAAAATTAAGCCTAAGTGCAAACTAGTATTTCTGGCTGGCCATGAGCAGTGCTGCAGCAGCAGAGTTCTTCCACAGGAGGGCAGGTGGTGATCACTTGGAATTTTATGAGTAAAAAATCCAGCTGCCTTGTACTACAGGAATAAGGGTCCTTTATATTTGTCTTTGGCATGCTGAGATTTATTAAAACAGCAGTTTAGATTTACCTGCATTTGGTTATCTACACAATGCTGCTTTCATGCTTTGCAAATAGAAAGTTTGTTTTTTGTTGCAGCATTCTTATATTTGGTGTATATCTATTACAGTTTTAAAATTTTTTTTTTTTTTTTTTTACATAATGGAGTAGTACAGTGCTGCTACTACAGCCTTCTCTGAACTGAATAGTGTGGAGTAGTGGAAGCTTTTCAGTGAGGTGACAATCTGTAAAAAACCTCTAGTAACAGTGTATTTTTGTGGAACTTTTTCATAGTCACTTTATTTTCAGCATAAAGCTGTGAAATCAGAGTAGAGGTTGGATAAGTACATGCATTATTTGTTTCACTGCCTGTCTTGGCTGCAATATTCAATGGCTTTAAATGGTAAGGAAGTAATTTTGTGCAGCTTTGAAGGTAATAAATTAAGTCTTTTTTGTGTTTCAGAACTGTTCCTGCAGCTGGAAGTAAGTACTCTTAATTTATCAAAAATATGCATTAATTAGGTGGAAGAGGCATAAACCTTGTTTCATCAACCAGCATTTGGGCTTGTTTTCCCAGAAGGCTTAAAAGAAATTTTCTTCCTCTAGCTGGCTTGTTACACTTGAAATGCAGTAGAGCTTACTGCTGGCATTGCCTCAAGTAACTTCTGCATTGTGTTGTTAAAATAGAATTAAATATTTGCTGTTGGCCTCTTGTATCTGGCTGTGCATTGGGCTGGTCAAAAAAAGGGTGTTTAAAGTGATAAGTGCTGTTTATAAATCAGCAGAGCTCTCTGCTAGGGACTTGATTTGTTATGCAACATTAAAATTTCTTTTTACAAATAGTTATTTTGCCAGTATAATAGCACTAAGTCATGTTTAGATGTTTTACTGTAGATTGTGAATATTGATAATCTTTAGAACTTGGACCAGTTGTTGACTGAAAAGCTGATCAATAAAGCATTTGAAAATTTGTTGTGATATCATTAACTTGAGTCCTTAATTAACCTTCTTGCTCCTTGGGTTTGCATTAGACAGATCAGGTGGAGAAAAATTATGTGAAGGAAAAGAAAGCAGCAGCAAAAGAGTTTGAAGATAAGAAAATTGAGCTTAAGGAAAATCTGATAGCAGAGTTGGAAGAGAAGAAGAAGATGATTGAGAATGAAAAGCTAACCATGGAACTAACAGGAGGTAAAGATGATAAGCACCTGTCATTTGTGTTATCCACTCTGCTCCTGCTTAGGGAAAAAGCTGTAAAGATGGCAGTGCTGGTTTACACAGCTGGGAAATGCCAACAGGGGTAGAGCATGAATTGATGGTCTTTTGATGGAGAAAGCAGCTCAAAATTCAGTGAATTGTTAACAGGTGGATCAGGCAGTGCCAGTGCAGCAGCAGAGGGGATGATGGGCTTGCTTACATGCAGGAAAAGAGGCTGCTTTGGTTCCCTGATCTAGCAATAAAATTATTGAGATATCACAATATTGACCTAACCAGTGATGCCAGCTTGTAAAGCTGTGTCCTTTTCTTCCTGCAGGAGTGAGTGGTCAAGTAGTTGAAGAAAGTTAAACAATAAAAGTTGAAATTTACTTAAAACCAGAAAAAAGTATTTGTGGGTTACATTTGTGTCCAGGCTCTAGAAAATTTATATTAAATGGACAGATTTTTTGGTGACAATTGGTACCTTGCAGTACAATTGGCCTTGCAGAGCTCTGGTAATGGATGCAGGGGAGCTAAGTCAGGAGTTAATAATTCCTGCAGAATTCTGCTGCTGTGGCACTGAAGCAAAAGTCTGGTTTGATGCTCTTCCCACACTTCATGGACTGATAGTGTGGTTTTGTTGCTGAGGCCTGTCCATGAGTTACACCCTTCATATATTTCTTGCATAGTATCTCCATGTTTTATATAAATTAATAATTTAATTAATACTCAGAAGTGAGAATTAAACCCTGCTTTGGTGTATTAAATGGTTCTCTTGGCTTAGTACAAACTCTTAGGGCTGATGTGGACTGGAAACCATCTTGAGTTATCCTGTTTTTCTGGTAACTTCTTTTATTTATTTATGAAGTCTGGTCTCATGGTCATCCTTGTTCACCTTGAGATGAGAAGGGATTTGGTCTGTTTTGCACATGCAGAGCTGCTCAAGGTTTTCACGTGTAGTGGGAGCTTCCCAGATTGCAGTGCTGCCCAGGGGGTGATTCAGGGGTGCTTAGAGATGAACAAATAAACAGAGAAGGGGAGTTGGCCTGATATGTTTGGCATTTATGATGTGGTCTCTTGGCTGCAGTTCAACATATCTTGATAAATTAAGAAATGAGTTGTGGGAGTTTCAGTGGAGTTGTTCAGTAAAGGTTGCTGTAGGCATTTGGACAAACCAAGTTCAGATAATTACTTGGTGATGAGACTGGTGTTTAAGTTTTGAACAGACCTTCTTCTTTTTCCCCAGTGCATATGCTGCAGTTTACTTCCTATCACCTGCTGCTCTGTGTGTTATTAATTAGGCTCATTTCATTAATCATTATTAGATAATCTGAATTTAAATACTGTTTGTTTGAAATCACTCCAGCAGACTTGTATCAGTCTTCAGTGCAGAAATTTTCTGTAATCTTTTGACAAAGCTGCTTTTCTGCCTTGAAGATGAGAGAGCAATTGATTTGTAGCTGATGTTTTACATGCTATTAATGATCCAAATTGGGTTGGAAAAGAACTCTGTGAGCTTGGCCTTTTAAATCTGTTCCCAAGCAGATAGAATGAGCATGAAAGGAATTTACCTTGAATCCTTGTAGCATCATTGTGCTGCTTATCTGTACCTGGAGCAGCTGTAACCATGGCATTGCAGCACTGGCACTGAACAGTGACCTGACAGGAGAGAGAACTTGGATTCACTGGCAGCACTTCCATGCTGGAAGCTAGTACAAAAAAAAAAAATCCAATTTGCAGTATAAAAGAGGAAAGATTATTTTCCTCGTGTAGAAAGCTGCTGCTGCTTACTCCTTTCCCTCTGGTCTTATCAGCTCTCCAACTTCATTACTTTACAGACTCAATGGAAGTGAAGCCTATTATGACAAGGAAACTGAGACGGCGACCAAATGATCCAGTTCCTATCCCAGACAAGAGGAGGAAACCTGCCCCTGATATCCTTTTGTGGAGTCACTGTTGGGTTTGCAGCCCTGGGCTACCCACACTTTTGTTGTTTTGTACAGCAAGGAAAAGGAAATGAAATGCCAGGATCAGATTTTAACCTGGGAAATACTGAAGCACAATTGTTATGTATGTGTGCTAAGGCAATACAGCAGTTATACAATACAATACATATATAGAAACCAGTGTTTGGAGATCCCTTGGTATCCTGACTTAATCCTCACTGTATCATGAGATAATTTATTTTTTTTTTGTCAGTGAGAATGGTTTGAATTGTACAGGCAATTTATTTCACAAAAGGAAAACTTTAAAAGAACATAATATATATATATATATATATATGCTGAGATAATTGATTCCATAGATGGTAAATGGCTTTTTACATGAGCCAGAGCTTTTCTCATTTCAAGACGTGACAAAGCATTTACCAGAAAGATCATATTTGTCATATCAAAATAGTTTTTCCATTTCTGATAAAAGCTTCAGATCTCTAATCCAGAGATGCATAGCAAAAGCAAGGATGCTAGATTTGTTCTTTGAATAAGGAAAGATGAAGATTCATCTTGTTTTCATGTATCACAAGAGACAGAAAAACATCTCTGTGTAATCCTTAGGATCTGCCTTGCTGCATGTCTCAGAATTAAAATGTTCCTTGGCTTCTGGAAATATGTTTTTAGCTCCTCTGTGATGATAGGCACTTTTTCTATTTGTGTATTAAATTCACCTGGAGAGGAAGGCAAGGATATTTACTTTGCAGGGGCTTCTTAATAGATTCTAAACTTGCACGTCTTAGATTAAAAAAAACTTATCTGAATGACTCTCATTTTCTGAAGGCAATATGAAACCTTGAACTTTTGGAGTTCCTGCAGGATGGTCATGAGCATCTCCAGTTTCAATTAACCTCTTTCTGGTTGGAGATGCTGTTCACTCTTTCAGGGAAAAAAAAAGTCATTTATTAGTGCCCCTATCTCATCCAAAAATAAATGAGTTTCATAGTGAACATGACCTGCTAATTGAGCATGCTACAGCAACCACACCATGAAACTCTGCCTTTGCTCACTGGGAGAGGATTAAAGTCCATCAGAACCAAAATCCTTGAAATGCAGCCCAGCAATTGTTAATTTCAGTTTAATACTTTGAATGTTTTGGCTAAACGCTTGCTGCAAAGAAACAAAAGTACAGCAGAGCTTTAATAAGACTGTAATACACTAATTTCTATTTTCAAAGGTTTTGGGTTTGTTTTCAGGTGCATTATGGGCTCTTAATTATCCCCAGCCACACAAAATTTTATTTAACTAGGTTTACCTGGGATTTAGCTTCATTGTAGAAAACCTGAAATGAGTCTGTTGTTTCAGCTCACAGATTCTTTTCCACAGAAATACAAGATGAAAAACACTGAAAATTCTGGTGCTTGATCCTTCCATGAAGTAAATGTCAGTGCACTAAAGGTTTTTCGTTGATGGTTCTGTCTGAATAAGTTAAAATGATTTTGCACTCTGTGCTAAGATGGTGTGGATGGACTTGTATTAATTCCTCTGCCAAAAAAGAAAAAAAGCTCAAGTAAGACATTTATTAAAATCCTGGAAACCTTTTAGCTTACATTGACTCAAGTGAAATGTCATTGACCTTTAATTTTTAGCCTTTCTTGTCAAGAGCTTATGGAAGCCTTAATTCTGGATACCTCAGCTAAATTATTTGTTGACTGATGAGCAAATAATGGAGGACCTAAGAACACTGAATAAGGTAGGGATTGTTGCTTGACTGTTATTTCTTCATTTTAAAGAGGAGGCAAATGCTTTCTCCTGAAGAGAACAGAGCTCTCTTTAATGTTCATTTTGGAAATGTGGGGCTATTTCATCCCCATAGGTTTTCTGAAGTAGCACAATAAAAGATTTAGCAAGATGGTATCTCCTCTTTTTTTATTGAGGTTTAATTAACCTAACTTGAATGAATGTCATCTAAAAATGGTACCTTTTGTGTGAACCAAGGGATGAGCTATGTTAAGGAGTTTCTTCCTCATGGCTGAACAGATGTCAATGTGTTTTTTGGGAGATCCCAGGCTGCCTTTGGTTCAGGCCTTAGTGTGGGATAGGATTTTTTTGTTAATTTTTTCTCTCCCTGCTGTCACAACATTTCAGCAAGTTGGATAGGGGGCAATGTGCACATTTATAGTTTTTCTAATTTTGATTAACATATTTTCTTGCTGAACTCTTGCAGGCTGATCTAATTTCTTAGAATATAAGTTGCTCATTAAGGCATTTTGAGGATGGTAGTGGAGCACTGTTTTTGTGCCAGCTGTTGAGGTTTCTGTAATGATTTATCTCCTGTATTTTGTGTACTCTGAGAAGTGTATCACATTCAAAAATAGTGTGTTAGATGGGTTTGACTCATTGGAGTAGGTTTCTGAGTGCTCTCAGCTTCAGTTTTTTGGCCTTTTGGATTATTATACTGATTATCTGCACCTTTGGCTGCTTAGAGCACACTGCTATGGTTGTGTTACACCACTGAACAGAGCATTTAAAATAGAAATATTCAGAGTGTGGACAGTAAGATATCTGAAGTTATCACTGCAGCTTCTGTGGCTCCTGTCAGATCCCTAACACTGCTTTGTTCTCTTCCCATGTAGCTTAAATCACCCAAGAGACCAGGTGAGTTGCAGGTGCAGTGGAACTTGTTCTGAACAGAGAATGGTGCTGTAGATGTTTGGCTGTGGAATTGCTGTTCTTTGTGTGGTGTTGATGTTTGTGAGGGATGGGAAGGGGGGCAGGAGCACATTTGGTGGCTGAAACACTTGGGAAAGGGGCAATCCAGCTGGGAAAAGAGGTTTTCCATTATATTCAGGTGCATCTGGGTACCTTGTCTGCTTGTCAGCTCCACTGAGGGATTGACAATTTATGATTTGATGCCTCCAGCTCTATAGATGTGCCTGTACAGCTTATTTCAAGACAGAGTGGGACTAACTTGCCTCAGTAATTTTAACCATATTTAACTGTGGATTATAACTAAAACAAAATCAAGGAGATATTGTCCATCACTTACCCATTAATGGTTTCTCAGATAAACACTGTATTTTAGTGAATATTTTAATTCAAGGCAGAGGTCGAGTTACTTACCACAATATATAATATTTTCCTAATGGGTATTTGAGTTTGCAACTTTCTCTGCTTGGTACTTCTGCACACAAGACCTTATGCACTGCAGTTTTGCAGTCAGATGTGCTGCTGTGGGATGTGCTGATCTTTAACCTGAGTGTGTCTCCTGTCCCCAGCCTCCCCCTCCTCTCCTGAGCACCTCCCAGCTACACCAGCAGAGTCTCCAGCTCAGAGATTTGAAGCTCGGATAGAAGATGGCAAACTCTACTATGACAAGAGATGGTGAGGCCTGGCAGTTCCTGTTTCCAGCAGTCTGTGGTGTGCTGTGGTGTGTAGTGAGGAGGCAGAGAAATGGCTTTGATCAAAGAATTGGTGGGCAGAGGTTTGCTGCTCCCTCCACGAGCTCATCATGGGTCCAGTAAAGCAGGGGTGATGATGGAGTGTTGACACCCTGTAGGCTTTCAGAGATAACTGGTGGCTCCAATAAAAGGAGACTTGAATTTTTTCCATGTCCCACTGTGGCACTTAGGAAATCAGACCTAATATGAGGTAGGAGAGGCAGCAGCAGCCACAGTGGATGTGACTGAAGCTGCCCAGCTTGGATACACACACTCCATGATTTGCTGTCAGCAACACTCCCATTCCTGATGTTCAGTTCTGTGGAACACGAGCCCAGCATTCCACAAGGTGGCAGAAGAAATGTCATCCACCAGCTGCTCAGGATGAAAAATGCTTCTAATAAATCCAAATAACCTTTAAAGATCAAACCCAGCTGGGAGAGGCAACTTCAGAATTGTTGATTGAATTTATCTCTGTAGAGTTTTATGGCCATACAGCTGTACAAGCTTCACAAAACACAAGGAAAATATTAAATTCTGCAGAGAATCTTAGTAGATCTTAAACTTAATCCATGAGACTTGCAAACCTGGATAATCAAGGGGGCAATCTTGAACTCCTTGAGCTGAAAACAGCTTGCTTTCAAAAAGTCATCTGCTTATTTGTAGCCTACTTCAGTGTTCTGGTGGCTCAAAACAGCAAGTGATGAGGCTGAAAATTTATCACAGAAGGAGGTGTGAAGCTGGTTTTTTTACACAGCAATCCCCTTGGCCAGTTGGTCAGTTTTTCCTTCTGACTGAAATTTGAGAGTTCAGTGTACACAGCTCTCATTAAAGCTGCTCTCTGTTTGAACATCCATGAAGCATAAAGCAGATAAGAATTGAACAGGCTACTTATTCCACAGATCCATCAAGGTTTTTTTCTTCTTTCATAATTTTTTTTTGTGTGTAAAGTGACTATCCTCAGGATATATTTGGATGAATAAACTCTTCTTCAGAATTTTGAAGCATATGGAGTACTTGAAAAGTGTCATGAGTAAAAAAAGAAAGGGGGAAAAAAAAGGCATCTAAAGTAATCTGTCAGTAAAGCTCAAAACTTTGCATTAAATTTAAACCTGGAAGAGCTTCAGAGGGCTGGTGCTTTGGTGAGATTCTGAGCTCACTGAAGTGTATCTAGCATTATATAAAGCATTTAAACAGATATTTTCATCTGGCTGAATTCACTTGTCATGGGGGTCTTGCTGTCTGGAATTCCAGCTGTTGTCTTTCCTGGCTGCCTTGTTCTTAGGCTGTTTTAAGATCAGTATTTTATGGTTTTTTGACTGTGATAATCCTGCTTAGATTTTTTTTTTTTGATTGATAGTAATAGTACTTGTGCAAAGTAGATGGTGTTTTAAAATAATAAAGCAACTCTTGGTAGTGGGAGGGTAATTCTTCCTAAGGTGCATGAAGAATGCTGGCATGCACAGAATTCCTAAACCTGACAGCCCAGGAATGACTTTTGTGTTTCCTGATGCAGCCCTGCATCACAATTACCTGAAAACAGGGAATGTTTAAGCTTAGTAATGAACCCCCTGAAGTCTTGCAGAGACATTTCACAGACATCTCCAGAGTGGAATGGTTCAGGTGAATGTGGAATTAGACTCAGTTTTTTATCCTCAGAGCTCTGTGCTTCTCCATCAAATCTTAAACCACAGTTCACTGGAAAGCAACCATCTTTTAGCTCTTAGTTTTGCTGCATACAATAATGCAGAGGATTTCTTTCAATCTTCTGATGGTGTTGCAGTTAGAAATCTTGGCCTTTCAGTAAAATATTTTATAGCAGGACCTGAAATTATTTCTGCTTGCCTCACTTGGTATGTTCTGCCTACTGCAACAGTGAGAGTTGTTTGGCTCTTTGCTTTCTTAAAAGCCAACTTAAAATCCCATTGCATTTTTCATCTGAGGTAATTTCCTTGATCCTGTCCCTCTCTGAATAAATAAATTTGGCTAAAGGGTGAGACATGACCAGGTAGCTGATGCAGCAGGGTGCTGTGCCTTCAGCTGCCCTGTCTGTGTGAGCATGGAGTGTGAGACAGCTGAGACAACTCTTCAGTGAAACACTGCTGACCTGGTTCTTTGCCTGTTCTGGGCACAATTAGCATTAATTTACTGATGGAGATTCATTCATTATGTGAAATCCAAGGGCTGAATGAAGCCTCTGACACGTGTGTCATCAGCTTTGGAATTCATTGGGAATCAAAAATTGAAAGTGAGGAAAAATATTTCCTTGTCTGTGTGGGCACAGCTAGCACTTGAGAGCTGTTGTTTGCACTGGTATCTCCTGCACTCCTGCTGATTGTGTCAAGATCAAAACTCTTGCTTAAGTACTCACAGCATGTCATGGTGGGGCACTGCTGGACTGAGATTTTGTCTCATCTTAGTGAGGCCTGAGGTTTTCAGTAGCTTACTGAGTTCCTCTGTATCATTTAATGACATCTGAACTTGATAAACTGAGATTTTTTTGGCTCAGATCATTGCTGCTGTTGCATTGCCCTGGAACCCACTGACATTGTTTCTGTCAGAATGAAGGATAAAGACACCTGTGTCCAACCATTGTTTTAAAGGTTGCAGGATTTGGGGATTTTTTTTTTTTATTCCCTCACTCCCTTCATGGGTAATGAGCATGTTTGGAATGCTCAGAGCTGACACTCATTCCAGTTACTGGCAAGCACTGTGAAAATTCTGAGTGCATAAGCCAGTAGGAAGAGACTGTGGAATAAACCATTGGAAGACTTCCACATGTACAGTATGGTTATTGTAGAAATAACTGTGAAGTTTAAATAAATCCATTTTTGCATTTTGCAAATGGCAGTCAGGCTGCAGGGGTGTTGCACTGGGTAGCTGCTGAGGCAATATCTGCAGGGATTCTGCAGCTTGGATTGCCCAGATAAAATCATGATTAGGGGAAAGGTGGAAATACAGACATGCTTTTATAACTGTACAGTATTTTGTTGTTTGCTTGATTAAGATGATTTACTTACAAATCACCTGTTCCAGTGTCTTTAGTTCTGCCTATGGAACAGAATGATGCAGAATTAATAGAAATGAGAATTTTGGGGCTGGCACACTGCAGCACTTGGAGAAATGTGGGCTGTGAAAGAGGCGAGTCCACAAAATCAAACAATTCAGAGTTATGAATTTGTTTTATACACAACAAATTAAGAACAATATACAGCTTAAAATATGATCTAAAATGGGATTAAATTTATGTGTTTGGTCATGGCCTCCTTATGGCAGATATTTACAGCTCATTATAGTCAGTTACCCATTAGTTACAATTTTGGGTATTTTCACAAAAGAGGACAGCATTAGAAATTTGAGGTCTCATTAAACAATGCACAGGCTGCACTGATTGAGGGTAATTCAGTTTGATGGTGCTCTAGTAATTCTGTATTGGGGAATAACTTGAGTATCTGTGATTTGCTCTGCCATATTTTGTCAGGCAAATTAAGGAGTTGCCTTCTGAGATCCATCCTGTCTGAAGTGGGAAAGGCTGCTTGGATTAACCCTTGAAGTCTGGGTGTGTTATCAGGCATCTTCCTCTGGGCTGTGGCTGGGGATCTGCCTCTCCCCCTTGCAGTTGTGCAATCTGTTTTCAGTAACCTTCAGTGCAGAGTTGAATGTGAATTAAGATCCTCCTGCATTTCAAAATATCTTTAAATGCAGACTGTGTGTGTGTGTGATCAGATCACCCACTATCTTGCAGAGATGGAGAGAGTGGTGTGGAGAGAAAGGCAGACTTCAAATTTACCCTGTCAAGCTTTATCAATAATGGATTCATGCATTTCCTATTTTTTCTTTTTTTTTTTTTTTTTTTTCCTTTTTTTTTTTTTTTTTTTTGTTTTCTTTTTGCAGGTACCACAAGAGCCAAGCTATTTACCTGGAGTCTAAAGAGAACACAAAGATCAGCTGTGTGATCAGTTCTGTGGGTGCCAACGAGGTTGTGGCTGCTTTTATTTATCAGCTGAGGGGGGAAAGACATGGGTCTAGTAAGGGCTAAAGATAGATTCCTGTCTGGTGTGCAAAGAAGCTGAAGCCAGGATAAAACTGACTTGAGAAATCTCTTTTTGAGATGGGAAGGGACTTGCTCTCTTTCTGAAGGATAATACTGTGTTTTGCAAGCTCCTGCAGCACTTGGGCAAAGGGAGCATTTTGTTGTTTGCTTGCAGATTCCAGACACTTCAGGGAAAGAAATAATAGATTTGAGTGCACTTCTCCTCAATCAGCCAATAAAGGAACTTTAATTTGTTGTGGCAGCTAAGGGAAAACACTTTATTTTTCCCCAGAATGAGTTGCATGTGGGATCTGTTTGTGTCACAGCTGTTCCCTTGCAGTGGCAGTTGTGGCACTTGGTTGGTTGGTCAGATAAAAGCAGTGGTAGTGTGCCCATGGATGCATTAAAATTTGTTAAAAGTTATTACTTGAATTTTGCAAAACTAATGTATAATTCCATCATCCTGTGGTGGAATATAAAATTGTATATGTTTGTTTCGTACAGCTGCTCAATGTTTATGGATTTTTGAATTCTTTTGGCAAGCAAAACATGCCAAATCCTTGGAAATGTTGCAGTTGGGAGATGATTATCAATGAATGTTGATTTTAATTCCTCTGGAGAAATAATTGAAGTAGAAATCCAGGCAAATACTAAATTTATTTTATATGGAGGCATCCTGTTAATAAAATCAATTTATAATTAAAATAATGTAGTTAAATCAATTTACTTGCCAGGCCTGTCGCTAATATATGGGAGGAAAAAGAAGTTGAGGGTAAATCATAGGCCAACATAACTTTATAATCCTTTACAGTAGGAAATATTGGACTTCCCTCCTAAAATACTGCAGTACTAAGGAGTGGATAAGTCTTACTCAATGCATTTATTTAAATATGTTGAAATGTATTAGAAGAATATAATGCAGAGGAAATTGCACAGACTTGATTTTTAAAGTACAGGATTTTAGATCTAAACACCTTGAAGGTGATTTCAGAAGCTCTCTGGAGGGGCTGCCTCAGTGGCAGCAGTTTGTCCTCTGGAACACCTGGTGTGAATCCTTCCATGCCAGTGTTTAAAGAGAGGCCCTTTTATCTCCAGACACAATTTCTGTGCTACATTGTGGGAAATGCTTCATGGAACAGAATCAGAACAAGCTTTTCATTTGACTAATAGTTCCTTGTCTGGGCAAATCCCAGGACAGATAATTTTATGATCTGTGGATCTAGAGAGACTTAGTCTTGATTAGGCAAAGCTCAGTGCCACGGTTCTGGTGTGAGCTGTAGCAGGAGGAACCTGCTTTCCTGATGGTGCTTGAAAGAGTCATTTTTCTTGAGGACTATTTTAGGCAGGAAGTTAAGGAGGTGAAGTTAGACAATTTATTTCATTTTCTACTCAGGTTGCAAATGCCTGGTGTGGGGAGGGAGAGGGGATGAACCTCATTGATCTGTGCCCCCTGAGGAGTTCAGCTCCAACACTGAGACACTGAGCTAATTTGTCTGTATATTGCTTGCTGTGAGTTTTCCCTTTTTCTCCCCTAATTCATCTCCCTGCCCCATTCTTTTTTCCCTTCCTCTCCTGCAGATCTGGGTGAGGAAAACCAGTGACAGCACCAAGATGAGGATCTACCTGGGGCAGCTGCAGCGGGGCGTGTTCGTGATCCGCCGGCGCTCGGCCACCTGACTCTGCTCGGCCCTGTCCTGGTTTTATCAGATCTCCAAACCTCTGCCAGGGGCTCACAGGCTGCTCACTCCTCCCAGCAGCAGGGAACAGTCCTGACCTCTGAAGAGACACTTTGTGGCTGGCCACATAATCCCCAGTAGTCCTTAAACCTTTAGTGATGCCCAAGCACTGCCCTGGACTGTTTCTGGATTTTGCATCAAGCTTCTGTACGCTCTCTTTGTATTTTGGGTGACTGTTTGAGACTACTTTGCATCATCCTCCTTCTCGTTGTTTCGTGGTGCACAGATGGGACTTGTGTGTCAAAAACATCATCATCATGTTTCTGTTGGGAGTCAGGCCAGTGGAAGAAGCTTTGCTTGTCAAGACCTGAGGTTATCCATGCTTTCTGGCCTCGTTTTTCCTGCAAGGCTCAGGATTTTGGGCAAAAGATGAATCCTGCCAGGTTTCAGCTGCAGCTAAGAGATGCCTCCAGAATAACTGGTGCACAACACCAGCTTTATTGGATGGACTGTTGAAAGACTGGAGACTTTTTTAGGATGGTGTGAACAGCTCAGAAACTGCTGAAAATACAGTGATTTTAATGTAGCTCAGAGTCACGCGTGGTTAGTCAGAAGCTTCCGTTTCTCTTCACATTAAAAAACCCTTCAATGAACAAGCAGAGTATGTCTGTTTGCTGATATAATTACTGGGATAGGTGGATGACTAAATTAAAGGAATAGTTACCTGGATTTTGCAGATAGCAAGGCTGTATGAACTCTGTGTGTGTCTGTAATCACTCACAGATGTAGAGAGCAAAAGATCAATTTCACTTTTAGAGTCACAGGTTATGGTGGGATCCTGCTGACAGGAGATACTGGGTCTGTGGTATCCTCCCAAGGAGCCTGGTACACAGTAGAAAGTGGCCTTGATGTGCTGTTAGCTGCAGCTTTCATTGCCTGAAATGTTCTGCAAAGAGCTCCTCTTGAAGGCTGTTGTAATTGGTGGAGGTAACGCGAGGTTTCTACACTTGCCCTCCTGCAGCACAAGTGAAAATGCCCAAATAATGCCATTAAGATTCTCCCTAGGTGTTTAAAGATCTGACTTTGGCATTCCTTAATTATTCCCAGTCATTTGCTGATGGCTGGAAGCACCAATGCCATGTGTGACTGCCTTGGCAGGAGCCACACGGTGCCCTGGCAGTGCTGTCACATCTCTGCCTTCTGTGCAGAACAACTTTCTGCTCCTTTAGATTACTGCTCAAAAAGTTATAAACTCTGTCTTTCTCAATATCTGTCACTTTGAGGCATCTTGTGGTTTTGCTTTTGAGCTGCCTTCTTGTTAACATCCACGCA
Source organism: Oenanthe melanoleuca (assembly GCF_029582105.1). Taxonomy (NCBI): domain Eukaryota; kingdom Metazoa; phylum Chordata; class Aves; order Passeriformes; family Muscicapidae; genus Oenanthe; species Oenanthe melanoleuca. Next base: position 9,842,230 of record NC_079349.1, read on the forward strand.
GCCTTTCTCTGGTGTCTGGATAAATGGAGTTGCAATGGCTGTGCCCATTCCTTTCCTGCAGTTGGGTGGCAGTCACACCCCAAAAACTGATGCCTGTACGTGGGTCTGGAGTGGAGTGTGATGGCTGAGTTCCTGGTGTGACTGGCACACCTGACTTGGTTTTTTTGCTGTGTTTGGAGCTCTGAGTGGCTCTGGAGCTGTGGCAAGGAAGGAGAGGGTGTTTCCCACCCCTTGACAATGTGCCAGCTCTGCTGCAGCTCAGGCAGGCAGAACGCAGCAGGATGGATTCTGTCAAGTTAACAGCTTACTTAATATAACTTAACATTCTCTGCACATGTCACAGGTTTTTGATAAGGTGATGATGTACCAGACAGGATTTGTCACTGAGTCTCTAAATGAACATCGTTCTATTAATAAAAAGTGCTAAGGAAGTAGCAGGATTTATTTCCTGTCTGTATCACTTTATCAATCTATGGGTTTGTGGGAATTGCTGGCGACTTGTGCTCAGTTTTGGGGAGATGCTTTGCCAGCAGCCATTTGCTGCAGTGGTGTTCCCTTTCTGGGGTAATTTTGGGAGTTAACAGAAGTGTGGCTGGGATGTCAGAGTGTGTTGGACAGGGAGAGGGGCTCCATGAACCCATAGTTAATCATAGTTGCCTCGTGGAAGTTGGCAAACCCTGATCTCAAACTCTTCCACACCAATCCTATGCCTCCAGGAAGGATGTGTGAGCTTTGTACAACTTCCTTCTGTCAGAATTTCTTGCCAGTGCCCCTGGGTCAGCCTTTGAACTGTTAATTTCTGCTTTTGGCAGCCCTGAGTAGGGGTTGTACTGCTGTAAATGGCTCAGACTTAACTGCTACACTGAAGGAATTTTGTTTATAGGCTACTTCATCCTCAGTTTCTTAATGAAATGGAAGTCTGCCTTGCCTCTGTCGATCACCATAAAGAGTAGATGTGTCTCACAGAGTACATGAATATTGTATCCAGTTTTTTTTGATCCTGGCAGGCTGTTCTGTAATGGCCTGAGCCATTTGTAAGGCTGGAAGAGATATAGTGCAGTGCCTTGCTGTGCACTCAGGGAAGCAAGTGCATTTTATTTTTATTTTTTTTTAATCCTAAAAGGATGCACAAGTAGTTCTGTGGTGAGGATGAGGCATGTGGAGATCAAGAGTGGAGACATCAGCTGTAGAATTGAAGATTTCCTGCCATGGGTTGGAAAAAATAGAGACAAGTTACTTAAGGAGATGGACAAGGTCTTGCTTGAATTCTAGGAGAAAATTGGCTTTTCTGTCAGCTCTTTTCCTGCTTACCATCAGTCTTGAAGGATCCCAACCCTCTGAACAGAAACAGCTTTGCTGCAGGTATGAAACAATTTAATCCTCATTATGAACAGCATTCAAAGTAAATTTAGGAAATGGCTTTAACTCGTCATTACAGTAATTTTAAAGAAAGGGGAACCTTCTGCCAAAAATAGACTTTTATTGAGAGTTAAATTGCAGTTGGCTGAGTCGTATTAAGCATTTTTTTTATTGCCTTGAGAAATGGACTGTGATGTTGATATGTGTAAAATAAAAAAGACATTCCCCCCCCCCCAGCCATTAGATGTTCCAATGGAAGGAAGGCAGATCAAGGAGCCAACTTCCAGGGGGCTTTTGACATAATTCTCAACAGAAAAGTTTCCAAAGAGGCTTTTTCCAAGGACAAATGCTGATACACAAAATTGGCTTTTTTAGTTTATGTGCTCTGCCTGGGACTTTGTAAAGAGACAAAGGGGTTTAATGACAGAAACCTTAATTGCTTGCCTTGTTTTTCTGAAAATTTCTGGGGAACTTAAAGAAAAAAAAGCCTAAAAGAGAAAGAAATAGCTTTGTGAATAACTGAGGTCCTTCCTCCTTCAGAAAAAAAGAAAAAGCAGCATTTGTATCCTTGTTCCACAGAAGCAAACACTGAAATATTCAGAAAATCTGAATGGGTGTCTGAGGTTTGCTGTTACTATTTTTACTTTGCCAAATTCTAAAGTGAATTTAATATACAGTGAGTATTTGGAAAACAAATGCACGTTTCTGTTTTTCTAGATATCTTGAAAACCTGTTGTCACCGAAACTTCAAATTTCATACAGTTAAAGAAGTCCACTATTGTAATGTTCTGCTGAATGTGGAAAACCTCTTTAACATCAGCTCAAACTTTGGGGATGCCAGAACATCTTGTAATACTTAAGTGCCTGTCATTTTACAGTGGAGTAATACTGTTTATTTAAATTCCTTCTTTTAAATCAAGAATATTTTTCTGTGTAATACTGAGTTTAAGTTTTAAATAAGCATGAAGAACAGCTTGCTTTTATAAAATCAAACCCCCCCCCCAAAAATATTTGGGGTTTTTTTTCTCTCCAATGTGATGCTAATAAATAAGCAGAAGGAGGAGAATGGCTCAAAGAAGCCTTGGGACCAACATTTAAATAACATTTAGGTGACAAAAGAAATGCAAAATATTCTCCATGGTGTATATCTAAACAGGATGGGTGTCTGAAGTCCCCTCACATCATTAAAATGCTGAACAGCAGCACAGGAAGAGTTGCTTAAGCCTTTGGTTCTAAAATAGCAATGCTCTGAGCAAAGCCAGGCATTTGTAGGGCTTTGGAAGCAAGAGCTGTAACCCACGGGAAGCAGCTGCTGATTTATTCCATCAATCTCACATTTGAAAGCTATCAGTTCTCTGGATGCCTCAGGTAGCTTTGTCATTTTTCATTTAGTTCTAATTTGCATCCCCATGTTCTGCCCCAAATCTTGAGAGGGGGGAAAAAGGCAAAGTAGTGATGAAATGTACATTTTTCATTTCACTTTATTAATGCTCCTTATTTTTATTCAGTTTAGGATTCTTTGCAGGGAGGTCTCTGCCTGCAGATCTCTGCAGGTTTAATGGCCAGCCCAGGTCATGAGAGCTAGCAAGCTTTAACAAAAAATAGATACAAATGCAAATCCAGGTGCAAAATTGGTGGCTTCAGTCAAGGTTTCTGCTTGATGGTTTCAATCCTGTTTGGAATTGGTGACTGAAGGGTTTTTAAGTGCACAGGCTGGTGGCATTGGCTGGCAGGTTTGGAGGACAGGCTCAGGACACATGGATGGAGCTCCAAGTCTGCTTCCATCATTAAATGAGGAGGTAAGTCAAGTTTTTAGTTTGTTTTGGGCTTTTTCCTTTTTTTTTTTCCCCAGGGTGTTTAATGAACGATTGATTTCTGTCACACAGTTGAAGGAAGCTGCTGATCGTGTCAAGTTCCTGTTAACACTGAAAAATTACTCATTTTGGAGAAGAAATAACCTTTTGCCCATGATCTAAAATTTAGTAACACTGCCTAATAGCCACAGGAATATTTTTTTTCTGATGTGATTAGAGAAAAAACATTCCAAACCTCACACATCACGAGGCATCACATAATGGGGAAGGCTCTGAATACTGATGATACTAAATCATGTAAAGCAGTTGCACAAAATGAGTATAAAAGCAGGAGGCAAAGATTGTGTTGGAAAGTATTTCTGGGGTGGTGAAAATCTCATCCATTCAGATTGGGAATTGCTAAAATAATTTGTCTGGAAAACTGAGACATGAAGGAGAGCTTGACCTGGAACCCATGGATGCTCAGTCTGTAATGGGATCTCAGTATCAGAATATTGATTAGATCTCATTTTGGACCAAGCCTGGGGTTTTGCAGTTCAACAGAGGGAAATAAAACATGGCAGGGTTGTTACCAGCCCTGCCTCAGCCTCTTGGTCTTGTTCTCCCCTGAGAGAATTCAAAACTATTGATTTGTTTCCTCTTTGACTGAAATAACAATTTTAGGAAGAGCTTTGAAAGTCTGGGTGAAATGCAGAAACGCAGTGTCTATCCCCTGCAGGTGGATAAACCCTTGTCTGTTCCAAGGAAGGGACTGCTGGCAATCCAGTGAGTGGCTCTGCCACAGCAGGGCTGTGCTCCTGGAGGATTTCATCCACCTGAGTAGACACAGGTGCTTCTCTGCCATTTCCAGGTGCTGTGCAGTATTTAGCAGGGATTTTGGGCTGCAGAGCTGCAGTGCTGGTGCTCTCATACCTGGCCTGCCTGTGTGGTGTGTCTGGGCAAGGGCAGGTGAGGCTTGGAGGGAATCATGGAGTGGTTTGGGCTGGAAGGGACCTTAAAGATCATCTTTTACCCCCTGCCATGGGCAGGGACACCTTCCACTGTCCCAGCTGCTCCCAGCCCTGTCCAGCCTCGCCTTGGGCGCTGCCAGGGATCCAGGGGCAGCCAGAGCTGTTCTGGGTACCCTGTGCAGTGAGGAGTCTCTGAGCAGGGCTGAGCACTTCCCAGTGCTGATCTGCCTCTCCCAGAGAAGTCTGAGGGTTTTGTTTGCTCTCGAATCCCACGAGGGCCAAAGGGAGCATGAAGGATGTGCTGGACTGGCTCCTGCCAGCCTCTGATACCCCAGCACTGAGGGGGAACCTCATCCAGTGCCTTGTCATGGGTGTGAACAGCCTCAAACACTGCCTGTGGCCCTGCAGTGCCTCTTTATCTTGTCACCCATCAGGTATCAATAACCTGCCCAGCCTCTGAGCAGGGGGTTTCTGCCCATCCATCCTGCCTGGCAGGTGCTCCATCTCGATTATGCCTCAGCTCTGCTCCATCTGTCATGTTCCTGGGCTCGGTGGCAGAGCAGGAAGGTGCTGCTGGTGGGAGCGTTTCCTGCCTGCCTAATGGGGGTGTAATTAATGCAGGCAGCCAGCCGAGCAGAGGCAGAGCCCTCTCCTTCAGCCACCCAGCCGTGCCGTGTCACACACCCTGCTCAGTGCTGGTGTTGCACTTAAATCCTGAGGCATTGCCACTTTAATTAATGTGTTATAGCCAACCTTTTCACTGCTGCTGCAGCCTTTTATTGCCACGTGCCTGTTTGGATAGATGTGGTGTCTCAGATGCAGAGGAATGTGGTTGTGAAAAACGAGGTTCACTCTCCTGGTAATATTTAAAAGTTTAATAAAGGACAATAAGAGACAAAGGTAATAAAGTAAAGTTTAGCAGCTGGGTGCTTGGCATTCAGCCAAGTGCACACCTGCTATTTTGGAGAAACCCTTTATATACCTTTTCTATTGCATCAGCCTGCTGCATATTCATAAACAATTATTTATATTTAAACTTTTCCCCAAACTAGTTTATAAGTTTCAAGAACCGTTCAGCATGGCTCCTCCTTGGGTTTGCTTTTTTTGAGCATGCACTTTTCTTGGCTGTGGTTTTAGTCCCTTCTTATTATCACCTCCAGCTTGGGCTTTGGTTCATACTTTTTACAGACAGTAGGTGCTGATTGTAACAGGGGTCTTCATCATCCATTCATTCGATGTTATCCCAACCAAGCATGCAGTTCAATTACCACAAGCATAACTGTATCACTTATTTCACTACTATGTCTAAGTTTAGCTAATAGCAGAAATAAAAATGATATCTTTATATCAAAGTTACTTTAACATTATAGACATAGCATCTATTTTAATATTTGCGAGTTTTGCTGCTGAGTGTTTAACCCAGCCATCATCATCATCATCAGAGCACACGGAGAGCTCACTGCTCATCGAAAAAGGGGAATTTTACCTTCTGTGGTTTTTGGGATGTGCAGCCCACTCTCACCCCTGGCACAGCTCCTGTGCACTCCTGGGGTGTCCCTTGGAGCTCCAGCCAAATGCTCGAGTCCTTCGGGACGTTGTTACAAATGAGATTTGGTGGCACAGTGTCAGTGCTGCTCCTGCACCATTAACTGCTTTAATGAGCCTCCCAAATCGTTTGGGGCGGAGCACAGGCTCCTGCTCGACCTCCCTGCCCCTGCTGCCATCTGGTTACACGGCTGGGGCTGGGGCTGGGGCTGGAACTGCAGCACGGGGGTCTCTTTTTGGGAAGGCAGATCAGTGTGCTCAGCATTGCGGTGGAGTTTGGGGACCGAGGGGGTGAGCAGCCACAGCTCGGGGTGCAACAGTGACAATGTTTCCAGCGCTGGGGCTCCGCGGATCCACACCTGGCTCAGGTGTTCCATCCCCTCCCCCAGCCAAACTCCTCTCGCCTTTCCAATTTCACACCGCCCTGCTCTTGACGTTTATAAACAAACTCTCCGGTGTTCATCCACTTAAGAGCAGCCCAATCCATTCTGGAGAAGCGCTTTTCTGCTCTCTCCTGTTGCTGTGGCAATGGCTGGCTGCTGCGCAGAGCGGGCGGGAGGAGCCAGCCCAGCACCAGCGCACAGCATCCTCCTTCCCTGCTTGGGCACCGCTGTGAAGGGCAGCCAGTGCCTGCTCTGCCTGTCTCGCCGCTGATTTTACCCCCGTGGTGGTTCTGAAATACAGATCTCCAAGGTTTCTACAGAGAGAAGTAATGAGAGCAAAGTCGGTGACTCAGTAGAGGAGGCTGAGGCACAGGAGAGCAATGATCAGCTCAAGGCTGAGCTGGCTCTGTAACTTGCTAGAAATTGCTTTGTCCTTCATCAATTTAGCTTTTACTCTGGGCTTGAGGGCAACTTAACCTTCCTTAAGGCTTTGCTGGAGGTTTTTGGCTATGTTCATCTACCCCTCATCATCTCCTCAGTGTCACACTCTTGCCCCTTCTCCATCCAGCTGGACAGGCCAAGGCTCATTGTGGAGCTGGTGACTGACTGATTTCTGCATTACCAGCTACTTTTGGTTGTGAGTGTGAGAAGCTGGTTGTACAAACCATTGGAAGAGAGCACGTTTCCCTTGGCAGTGGGTGGAGATCAGGGGATGTTCTGTTAATCAGATCCGTCCTGACAGATGGCAGCTCCCTGGGGATAATTAATCATTTGTTTGTCCAGGATGTTGAGTGTGGAATGGCAATGTCCATACAGATTCTTGGTGAAGCTCAGAGAGGACCTGTGGCCCTTGGAAAGGGAGGATCTCACTCTCTGAGGTGGAACTCATTAGCTAAAGACAATAAAATCCATCCTGAAGGGATCATGGGCTTTGTCCCTGCCACCTTTGGCTCCCCAAGGGCATCAGACAGCTCAAGGATTGCAAAAGGAGAGGAAGAGAAACTGTCTGACATCTGTTGCCTTTGATCTGCTGTGGAAGACTTCTCCCCTCAGCTTGGGGGGAGAGGGGAATGTGTTCAAAACCAGAAAGTAAATGCTTGTAGGAGCAATACCCTCAGCTGAATTTTCTCCTGGAGAATGAGCAGCAGCAGAGTGACAAAGCTCTGCTGTCACTGTCACTGGGGAGCTGAGCATCCTCTGCCAGGGGCACACGTGGCACAGGTGCCATCTGCAGACACCTCCAGCCCAGGAGGGAGCGGAGAGGTCAGGCAACCTCCCTGTCATGGTTCTTTTTGTTTTGTTTTTGTAAGGCTTTCCTCTTCTCCAAATCCTCCTTTCCAAAGGCAGCTGTCTCAGCAGGGAGCTGGAAGCACAGGCAGGATGGGGATGATCAGTGAGGGGAGCCCTCTCCCTTCCTCTGAACTCTGTGGCTTCTGTGTGCAATTTAAAGTGGGGAAGGAAAGACATTTCCACCAAGGATTTGTCAGGCTTGTTCCTGGCAGATAAGCTGGTTTTACCCAGTGGCTTGACATGTCATTCCACACAGTGTGTAGATGTTTGTCTTATGTTTACTTAGAGGAAGAGATTTTCTATCAATCCTAAAAAAATTAACCTCGTGTAATGGTTCATTTCCTCGGTGAAAAGGAGTGTGAAGATCTGTCAAAATGTCTGGCCTGCCTGGAATGAGGGTCCTGCAGAAGACAAGTGGCATTAATGTCTTTGAAGATGTTTCATTTAGGAATAATGGAGTCCCCAGGCTTTTGGGGGCCCCATTAATTGAACTGAGAGGTTATAAAGCCTAGAAGGGAAATGCTGTTCAGAGCTGGACAGGCAGTGACACTCTCAGAGGGAGAGGGTCAGATAGGTTATTTCCACTGTAAAACAGCATCAGAAGGATGTGAAGAATTGTTCCTAAATTACACTCTGCCTGGATCATTTTAGGGAAGTCAGTAAGACTTGGAGGTTTGCTTCTAGGGGAGAAAAGGGCTTGGGTCTGAGTTTTAGTTTAATGGTGTTCATGGAAAGAAACATAACCTTTCTGCTGTCTGAATCATCAGGCAGGTTTGCAGGACCACAGAAATGAGTAATAATAATAATAATGATGTCAGGAAACTTCTTGAAGCTTCCATATTTGTAATGCTGCAAGTCAGTACACAGTGTCTCCTCTCTGAGGAAAAACTTGTGTTGAGAAGGTGCCTCCCTTCAGAACCTGAAAATGGATCCTTTACAATGAGTATTTTTCCTATCAGGGACAGAGTGTTTGGATGGAGTTGTGTTTTCTGCCTGAGACACTAAGCAGAGTGTTCTTCTTGACAACTTCATGTTGGCATTAAAATGATTTTTGAAATAATGCCCTTTCTCTTCTGAAGGCTCTCAAGCTCTTACAAAAGTGGAGAAATTACACTGTGAGGAAACAGGCAGGAGCTGTGGTGCCTGTACTGCTGGCAGATTCTCACTGTTTGCCCCAACTTACAATAACCAAATAAAACAACATCTGTTAATTACCCTTTATTTGCAAAATCCACTTATTTCATAAGCACCAGGGACTAGGAGGGTGAGTCTGTGTTGCTCATGACCTTGCAAATCCAGGTTTCTTGCTGGAGATCTGCTGCTGGTGTCAAGGATCAGTAGGAACAGTGTTTAGAGTTTGCTGTTTCATGGGAGGGGCTTTGTGTTGTTTGAAATGTTGTTTTGGCCTTGGACACCTCCTCTTAACAAGCTCATTTGTCCTTCTCCAGTGAAAACTTTCAGACTCCTGAGGTTCTGAATTGGCTCTGAAAAAAAGATGCTGTGAGTCTGAAGTGCCTGGCCCAAGGGCTCTCCAGCAATCCAAACAGCCAGCACACAAATCCATCAAACCTCAAGTGCCTGGCCATGATTATCTGGAGAGTTTGCAGCTGAGTCCTGCAGGAACCAGCTTGGTTAAAAAACCACCTTTGGCAGGTGGGAAAAGTCCAGGTGGGTCTGGTTGATCCATCAGGGTGGGTGGTTTGGTCTTTTAGCTCAGAACAACATGCAGAACATGCAGAAATGAGATTAGGAGATGTTTTAAAGGGGATTCTGTGCTTGCCTCTCTGCTGAGGCACTGTGTCCCTGCAGGGTGGGTCTGAGCTGAATTTCCAGCTCCCATGGCAGCCCTGGTGTCCTGAGAGCAGCCTGGAGGAGCCAGACCTGACCTCCTCAGCTCCACTGTGGATTGAAACCCCAGAAATGCAGCTCCTGTGCTGCCTCTGGGCTCCTCCATCTCCTGGCACCTCTTCCACGAGGAACTCTGAGCTTTATTTTACCTCTTGGTACCTCACCAGCTGGAGCAGCTTCTTCCAGGGTGGGGAGTCCCCTGTGCACACTCTGCTGAGCCAGGAGACTGCTTGGAGTTGAGTGTGCTCTTCCCTCCTGTGCCTTAGAAGGCTGTATCTACATTTTCAAGGATTTTTTTTTTCCTCCAGCTTACTGAGGTACGAAGGGAAGATTATGGCACTTGATGATTTAATCAACATAATCTCTAGATAAAACATGCTTGTGTTATACTACTGGGAGATACTAATTTATGCTGGTTTGCTTCTCCAAAGGTAAATTAAATCATTAGTTTTAAGACTGGATTAGTTGCACATGTGCCCTGCCTCTTAAAAAGGCTGTTTAGGAGTTCTTAAAAGCTTCTTGGCTTGGCATTTCTCAGGAGTCACTGAACCCCTTCAGTGCAAGTGCCATGAAAAGTGGAATTGTGGTGCTGCTAAAGGTGGGACACAGAACCTGCTCCTGCCTGTGCCCCTTTTTGCCCAGGAGCAGCATTTTACCAGCTCATTAATTCACAGAGAAGGCTTTGCCCCGGCTCTGGGAAACCAGAAACGCTCCTTAGATCCAGCCTGTGCCTTGAGCACTGGAGCTGGCTCAGTGTGTGCTGAGGGAGAGCTGCCTGGAGCAGTGCCCACATCCATCTCTGGGGACAGTGGGACACCCAGGCTGTGCCAGGGACAGGCTGGGCTTGGAGCAGCCTGCTCTGCTGAAGGTGGCCCTGGAGAGGAAGGAGATGTGAGGTCCCTCCCAACCCAAACCATTCTGGGATTCTGTGTAATGTGCTTGGGTGGCCTTGGAAATTCAGTCAGCATCTCTGAACTGCCTGAAAATCCCCCTAAATGTATTGCTGAAGCTCTGTGAGGGCAGAAGAAGAATTAAGAGCAGGAGATGTTCACCAAGGTGGGTGGAAGGCGTCTCAGCTCTTCCATACAGGCAGGGAAACTGAGGCACAGTCTGGCTGTCCTCACAGAGGGAGCAGCAGCCTGCAGCACTAAAATCCGGGTGCTTGATGCCAGCGGCTCCTCCCGGAGTCGTTGGATTTGGAGCAGATGTGCTGAGCTGAGCCAGCACCATTCCCTTGGGAACGCCAAGGTGTGGAGGCGCTGGTCCAAGCACAGGGGTGCCCTGACAGCGGCTCCCCACGACCCAGGGAGACCAGAGCTGCCAGAGGCCCTCGCAGCAATGTCAGGGCTATTAAGGATGTGCTAATGAGCTTTCTGCACCGTTTTGCAGCACTTCACTGCCCTGGCTCTGCCCATGCATTAACACCTCCATCCCGGGAGGACCAAACACTGCAGGGAGCTGTAACTCCATTTCTCATGGAGCTAGGCATCAGCAGGGCTGGGACAGCTGGAGGGGCTGAGGAGAGGGACAGCAAGTGCAGGTCCCCCAGATCTGGGGGAAAACCTCAGTGAATTAATGAGCTGCTGAAATACTGCTGTGGGTGAAGGGAGAGGCAGAAAGTGCTGCTGCAGGATGCTCTCAGCCATCCACGGGCTCTGTGCCTGTGGAGGATGCTGTGTGGGATGCTCTCTGCTCCCAGCAAAGGCCACATCCATATGCTGTTTGCCAGGCGTCCCTGGTGCTGTTTTCCCTGGTACAGTCAGTCCTTGGGGCTGGTTGTGCACAGCACATCTCTGGGATGGAGGGTGGCATCTTCCCCCGCTCCGCTCTGCCTCGCCGCATCCCGGGGCCATCTGCTCCTGCCTGGGCTGGGAGTGCTGGGGGCTGCTCCAACAGCCAGGATTGCTGTTCCCGATGGGACAGAGCCAGAGCAGGGGCAAGGAAACTTCCAGATCTCCATGGAGGTCAGGACAGGGATGGATTCACATGAAGGGTGGGAAGCAGGTGTGGAGCTGCCCTGAAGCTTTTCCTGCTGTAGCTGTTCCCATTGCACTGCTGGATGTGGGTGCTGTGCAGAGAGCACAGAGAGCCCTTCTTGCTTCACCACTTCATTTCTCCCTTGTGAATATTCAGAGGCATTTTTTCTGCTTGGCTATTCAGAGGCGAGTATCTCCTGTGCACAGTACCCTTGGACCTGATTTATCATGTGATGCTCTGGGATTAAATGTTAAGGCAGGAGGGCTCGGTCTGCTCTGAGCTGGGCACCTCCTGGAGCTCCAGAGGCATTTTGGGAATTAAATCATCTAATGTGGCCCTTTGTCACCCTATAGATTTGCCTGGTGGTGTGTTCAGCTCTTTTCCAGCTCCCACAGGCACCCTTGAGAAGCATCTCTGGGGCTGAGCTCTTGCCCTTCAAATGGCAGCCCCTCTGTTCCTGTGTGTGTCCAGCTCCTCAGGGCTGAGTTCTGGGGCTGTGCCTTTCCCCTGGGTGATGCCCAGGCAGGGAATGCCCCACACAAGGTGGAGATCACCTCCCTGCTGCCACGAGGGTGGCTGTCTTACCAGGAGAGGAGATGGAAAGGTGCCCAGCTGGTACTTGTCACTTCTGACTGCAGGCGTCAAGGATGTGTCACTGGCAGAGCAAAAGAGGAATAATGTTATTTTTGGCTGGATCAGGCTGTTTTCTCTCTCCAAGTACCACGAGGTGCTGCTGAGCACTCACTCTGGTTTATCTTTGCCTTGGTGAACAAGGAGGAAAAATACTTTTTTTAATTATAAAGAAAGTATTTGTAGTCTTTCATGCTGGCAGAGCCTTGGCAACAAAGCAGGTGTGCAAGGTATATTTTGATTTGGTTTTTTTTTTTGTCTCTTTCAGGCTGCTGATGGCAGCCTGCACCTCCCATCCAGCCATCCAGGACTTGTCCTGCATCCACAGAGAGTCCAGCTCAGTGTTTGGGAGCAGGGGCTGTGCTGCCACAGGGATCTCCACACTCCAGTCCTTGCTCTGCAGCCTGGGGGACTGAGAGCCAAGGCAGGTGGGTTTGGAAGAGCAGGAGAGGTGGGAATTCCTGGCTGCCAGGAGGGCAGGCACAGGGAAGCAGCAGTGGGAGGGGGGAGCCATCGGTGGCTCTGCCTAGCACAGAGAGATCCAAACCGAGCCAGCAGCGTTATTAATTGAGGTGTTTGTTTGAAGTTGAATGGACAGGAATCACATCTCCAAACTGTAAAGAATGAGCTTTTTAGCCCTTTTCCTTGCCACAAAACAGCAGCAGCATCTCGGCAGGGATGTCAGGGCGAATCTGTTTCACTGACAACAAGATTGTTCTGTCTAGACGGGGAAGCGCCGCCAAACCGCGGGAGGCTGTGGAATCATTTAAAGCCAAAATACTTCACAGACTTTACATTTAAAAATAAAAGCTGGCCTGACACAGAGGATGCTTGATGGATAGCTGGTGTGAGGGAGGCTGGCTCTGACTGAGTGTGGCAGGGATTGGCAGGTGTCACTCAGGGTGACCCCGTGGCTGTGACCTGCCACCTTTCCTGGAGAAGTTTCCACCAGACTTGGTCCATGGAGGCATCTGAGTGGCCTGTGGAGCTCAGTGCAGGGATTCTCTGCAAGATCCTGAATTCTGGAGCTCTGAGGCAGTTGCCCAGCCCTCCCTGCCCCCTCAGTGCCACCTCCTGCCTGGCAGAGCAGAGAGGTTTGGGTGGGTGGGAGGTGAGCCTTGCACTCCCTGTCTGCCTGGAGGGGCTGGCAGCCAGGGCTGCCTGAGGCTCAGGGGTGGGGTGGGCAGGTTGCAGCCCAGCCAGCATAAGGAATTTCCTTTCTTCTGGCAGAAAAAGAAAGATGAAATACTAAAAACATGGCTCAAAGGCTGCTGTATATATACATATATATATAATATCTTTTTTTCCCTTCTGCTCAGCACTGCTTTGGTGTTGCTCAGAGACAGCAGCCAGTCAGAGCAGGAGGGTTTGCCAGACTTCAGGAGACAGCAGGGAGTGGGGCTGAAGCAAGAGAGAGAAGAGGATTGTCTCAGGTGGGCTGAATCCTGACACTTCAACTCCCCCACAGCCTTTAGGACTTGAGTTTTTTGTTCAGCATCAGGAAACAAAACCTGTTTTTTGTCTCTGTCTCTACAGGTGAGGGCAGTGCCTCTGAAGCAGGACACCTCCATGTGGGCCCCTGTCCTTGGATGAGGGTGGATGGAAGGAGAAGAGAGCCAAGGCTCTGCAGCTCCCTCTGGAGAAGTCCTGCAGGCTCCCATTTGTGCCATCCTGGTGAGTTCAAGGGTATGAGGTTTATGTGAGGTTTCTCCCAGGGCCAAGCTGTTCCATTTGCTTCTTCTGATGACTTTGGGATCAGCTGTGGGGCAGCAAGGCACCTGCTGTGTCCTACACACAGGAAATGTGAGCCTCACCCAGCCATGCCAGCTGCTGGTGGGCAGCAGGACCAGCATCCCAAAGGATGACAGGAGACACTGCAGGGAGGGGGAGCTGGGTGAGGGCTGCTATCTGCTGAGGGAAGAGTTGGAGACATCCAGTTCAGGGTGTTTAAAGCTGTTCCTTCCTCATCTGCTCCTCTGATCCTCAGGGATGTGGGAAAGGGAAGGTGCAGGGAGTGGGCTTGGGGCAGGATTGACTTTACACCTCTGCAGGCACTGGCAGCAAGGGCTGTTTATTTGCTGGTCAAGGATGTGTCCAAACAAGGCTGGGGAGAGTCACTTGCTGGAGCTCACAAACTGGGAGGAGAACAGAGCTTGACCTCAGCTCCAGCTCCAGCTGCTGCCTGGCCTCAGCCCTCAGCTCCTGTGCCACCTCTGGCAGGGCAGGGTGGGGACAGGCAGGAGAAGGGGGACCTCATGTCCCTTTTCCCACAGCCTTGTGCATTCCCCTGCCTCCTGCTGCCTGTAAAACACCCTGTGATTAATTACACCACGAAAATGTATTTAGAGTGTTGTGTTTGCTGCTGCTGCTGCCACTTACACAATGGCAAATGTGCCGTGGCTGCTAATGGGTCACTGAAGGGGATCACACCACTGGAGCTTGGAGCAGGGAGAGGGAACACTGCCAGGAAGGTGAGACAGATCTGTTCTAGCAGAATGGGCTGTGGTGCTTGCAGGAAATTGCTTGCTTCCCTGATAGCATCCAACTACTTTAATAAATCAATTTTTCCACTAGTTTGTTTAGCTTAAGCTTTCTCCTCCCTGCATCCTCAAAATTAGTCCAACAGGACCTTTTTTTATCTCTGAGAGGTTTGGAAATTATTTTCCTTCGAGCATTTCACTTTCCTTGGGGTGCTCAGAAAAAGAGGGGCTGAGGGAGTTGTCAGCTGGAGAAAAGAGCCTCAGAAAAAGCCTGCCTAAAAATGCTCCCAGAGACATGCAGAAATCAGCCCAACCTGAACCAGCTGACAGCCCTGCTATTGAATTTTAATGTTTCTGTGGGGCTGGTTTGTGTGAACTGAAGCAGGTTGTGTTTATTCTATAGATCTCTGTGGGTATCTTGCACTGCATGTCACCCCCCAGTGCACTGAGAGCAATTCAGCTCGAGGAACCATCACCAACACTGTTATCTTTATTGCCAGTCCTGCCTGATAAATCTGCTCTCTCCAGGATGGCTGAGCCCAGTGAGCAGCCCAGACCTCTGTGTGTGTTCAGGAGAAAGCAGAGCTCTTGCTCAGGAGCTGCTTGCTGGGATCCCAACAGCAGGTGCTTCAAACAGCCCCAAGGGCTGCTTTAAAAACATGGAATTTGCAGAGCTCTGCACCAGCAGTCCCTGGGTTTTTCCAGCACTTTGGGATTCAGATGGTTCTCAGCTGGGAGGGGCAGAAATGTGCTGTAATTCCATGAGCCCTGCTGCCCTTCCCAACATTTCACTGCAAATTCATTGCAAAACTCAGCATGGAGCCAGTGCCTCGTGCTGGCCTTTGGCTCTATGACCCCAGGGGTGCTTTGCTGAGCTGTGTCCCTGTCCTGGTTTGAATAAAGGCAGAAGCTTCTCTTTGAAATGGAGAATGTAAACCTCCCTCTTCCAAATTATTATTATCATTTTGAAATTGAGGGGCTCTCAGGCAAAGATATGAGAATTAGGAATAACAGTTCTTTACTAGGAAAATTAAAATAGAAATGCAGTATTACAAAGAACAATCCCAACACTGCCAGAGTCAGAATCCAAGCTGACACCCGTCAGTCAGTCAGGGTGTTGGCACAGTCCCATTCAATGGTGGCTGCATCCTCCTGCAGGGGCAGATGTGGTTCAGCTGGAGCAGTGCTCCTGGAGAAGGTGCAGTTTCCTCTGAAGGTCCAGGGATGATGTAGAAGGTTGGGTTTTCCTCTGGAATCCAGTGGAAAGATGATATCTTGGTGTCCAAAATCTCAGTTTTTATCTGGGTAGGAAAG
Source organism: Oenanthe melanoleuca (assembly GCF_029582105.1). Taxonomy (NCBI): domain Eukaryota; kingdom Metazoa; phylum Chordata; class Aves; order Passeriformes; family Muscicapidae; genus Oenanthe; species Oenanthe melanoleuca. The sequence goes on from NC_079349.1 coordinate 9,857,820, forward strand.
GCTTGGCTCCTCCCCTGGCTGGAGCATCTCCCAGTGGGATGATGGAATTTTATCAGTCATGCAGTGGGACTCAGTGGGCCAGCAGCAGATGATATCTTCCTGGAGGGAGGGTGGGTTGTGGAAAAGATAAAGATGATTGCCCCAGCTGGTTTAAAGATGGCCCATGAGCAGATAATATGTGCCAGGAGATAAGGAAATCACTGCCTTACCTAGCTTGAACAGATGGTGACAGAATACACATTTCTGGTCACATCAACCCCACACAGAGGGGCACAGGGCTTCACTGCCAGGCTCTGAGCAGGCACTGAGGAGGGCAGAGAGCTGCCTCCATGCTGCCTTCTGAGACAGAGAAAGTGACTTTTACAGAAATAAAGGAGACTCCCTTTTGGGTCAAGTGCTGTGGAAGGGAACGATTTTGAGATGAAAGGCTTTTTGCTCTGGTAATACAGATTCACATTGCCTAGAGGGAAGTCTGCCTTGTGCTGGGGTGTTTTTTCCCTCTGGGGGCATTGGGATTGCAATTGAAGATGAACTTTCAACATACAAAAGAGAAGAAGAAAGCTGAGAGAAGGTTTTAAAACATATCAGGGGTTCTCGTGCTCTGTTTTAATTTGTCAGCTTGTCTGTCTCGCTTGTAACATCCCTGTTGGGTGCAGGGATTGTTCCTGCTCTTCCCTTTGTGACTTGCTCCTTCCCTCTGGCATCTTCATCAATCCCAGGCTCTGCTTTTAATATTTTTCAGATTTTTTTTCTTTTTCTTTCCTTTTTTTTCCCCCCTTTTTGGCACCCGAGGCTGGTTGACAGAGCAGCAGGAGTTTCTGTGTGCTGCCCTGGGTGATCCCTGGGCTGGAAGAGATCAGAGAACCACAGGATTGTTGGGGTTGGAAGGGACCTTAAAGGCCATTTAATTCCAACTCCCTGCTATGGGCAGGAATGTCACCCACTGAATCAGGGTCTTGGTTAGCAGGGGGTGAGGAGAAACCAGCCCTCAGCCTGGGGAGCAGCAGGTGAAGCCCTGAAAGGTCTGGCACGGACCTGACCCTGTCAGTTTGTAATCTGAAGTGTCTCTTGTGAAAACATGTTACATTTGGCTTTGGTGAGGCCATGGGAAGCATCAGAGAGTTTAATTTCTGTGCTTTCTGCTCCCCCTGCCCTGCAGGGGTGAGGCACACGCTGGGCTCTGCTGCTGCTTGGTGTGAAGTGCTGTAAAACCCCAGCATTGATTTCTCAATCAAAGGTGTCTGTTTGCTCCTCGGTCTGTGCTTTAATGCCCGAAAATCCATTTTTCACTCCCCAACAGTTTGCTGTAAGGTTTTTAAATCAACTGTTGTGCTCCAGAGCTCTGGGAAGGGAATGGATTGGGTCGAGCTGGCTCACCAGTGAGTTTTGAACCAGACAGAAAGCAGCCAGAGGCTGTGGGGGCTCTCCAGTCTCAGGTGAAACCTTGGCCTCTGCATCACTGTGCTTGGTGCAGGACAACACTCTTCTTATTCAGCTGTCTGTCTCTGGAAAGCTGTGGGTCTCCCTCCTGCCCCAGCAGTGACCCTGTCCAGCAGCTCTGTGCTCCCCAGGCTTTGGGGATTGCAGGCTGAAGTTTCAGGGTGTCCTGAAAACAGATGCCAGAAAAACCTCCAGACTTTATTATTTTAAAAAGGAACACCATGTTCCCACCTGCACTTCCCATGTTTTCTTGGCAGTCACAGCATTTGCTCACTGTTTCCAGGGCACTGCTGCCCTTCAGGGGCTGCTCAGCTGCCCCAAGCCTTGCTGAAATGCCTTTGGGGAGGAGCAGAGTGGCCTGGGCCAGCAAGGAATGCTGTGCTCCTGCAGAAATTGCAGCTGGAGACTGAGTGGGAAAGCTGCAGCAGCTCCTGCCGTGGCCTCTGCCCCCTCCTTCATTACAGTAATACAGTAAAGATGTTTAACCCCATCTTTCCCCTTGCTAGAGGAGGGCAATGCCATGGAAAATCCTTTCCAGAGGTGGGAGTGGGGGTGCTCTACAGCCCTGGGAGGTGCTGGTGAAATGCAGGTGACTCCTGGTGCTAATTGTATGCAGCAGATTCATCTGGAAGGAGCTGAAGGATGTGCATCAAGGATGTCTCAGCCATTCAAGTGAGAAATCAAATTAAACTTTGCATCAAACAGGGGAGCTGCTGTGTGCTGGGAATTGTGTGGGATCCATTAAGGTTTCTCTGGGCCAGGCCCCCAGGAGTTAGAGGAGAGGAAAACCAGTGCTCAGTGCCAGGGGCTGTGCTTGCTGCTCACCTGGGTGTGTGAAGGATGTGGGCAGCAGAAAAGGGGTTAGTGCTTTAACCTTTCAGGATACCTGTGTGGGGAGGGGGAGCAGTGCCTGAGGGATCCTCAGGGATCAGCCCCAGGGAGCTGGAGGTCTGGAAAACACCCTTGTCCCAGTCAGCAGCAATAAACTGGGACATGGAGCCCCTTGGGAACCCTGGGGTGTCTGGGAGGCAGCTGGGAGAAATTTGGAGGAAAGCAAAACTACCAGCATCACACATCAATGCTTCTCACCAGGCACATGTGCTGCAGGCAGGGAGAAGATCTGGACAGCACACTGCTCCCTGCACAGGGACAGACTGCTCAGGGGTGGATGGAGCAGGCTTGGCATGGGAGAGGTGGCAGCCTGGGGGAAGCTGCCAGCCTGGTGCCAGGGGAATCATCTGCTGGGAATCTGTGCAGGATTTTGGCTGCTGAGTGATTTCCCCACGCTGCACCAGAGGCTCTGAGTGCTTCCAGGTGACCAGAGCTCATCCAGCTCTCACCATGGTGATGGTGGGACACACCAAAGAGCTGTCAGGAGGAGGAGGAGAGGAGCACTGAGCTTCCTCCAGTGCAAGAGCTGGATGCCAAAGGGTCTCTGCCTCATGTACAAAGCCCAGCTTGGCAGCTGCTCCCTGCTTTGCTCTCCCTTCATCCCTGATGCTCTGCCTTGGAAGCTCTAGCTTGGTGCTCAGAAGCATCAGTGCTGCTCTGCTGGCCTGACCCTGGGATGTACAGACAGATCCTGGGGCTGCAGCAGGGCTGAGTCTCCTTGGGTGTCCTGCCTACTGCTAGGGCTGGATTAGAGCTCTCCAGCCAAGCAAATATCTTCCCTTCTTCCTTTTCTGTCATCTTACAAGGATTTTCAGGAATTTGAGATGCTAAACCCCAATTAGGCAACACTCATTAATTTCCGAGATGTAATTTATTTACAGTGTTGCCATTTGCAGCAGCAAGAGCCGGTAATTGCTGCAGTTTGCTTTCCAGGCTGGGATCTGAGAGGCTTCAAAAGCCTGAGTGTGGCAGCAGGGGCTGGGTCCTGCCTCCCAGGGGTGCAAGGAGCTGATTCTCACCCAGACACACTCTGCTGAAGGCAGTCCTGTCCTGGGGCATGGAAACAGCCAGGAGCAGGAATGGCATCCTTTCCTCATGGCTGTGGTACCCACGGTGCCTTTGCTGTCTCACTCGTTCCCTTCTGTTTGTCCTGGATGTGTCCTCATCCTGTCAGAGCTCCTGCAAGGCTGGACAAGCTCACTGCAGAGCTGCAGGAAATCAGTGAGGCCAAAGCCAATGAGCCCCTACAGGCTCATCCTCGGGCTGCCAGCACCAGGGATGGCATCTGTGCAGTGTGATGGCTTCAGGCTGTGCTCTTCCCTTCTCTGCTGGCACAGGCTGCTGCTCAGAGCTGCTGCACCCAGGCTCTGCTGACGTGCAGCCCTGTGACCAATTCCTCCAGAGCTGGCTGAGCTGCTTGCCTGGGGCACCAGCTCCTCCTGTGGGGCAGAGCCCTCAGCCCCACCCAATTTTATCCTCATTTTATCCCCAGCTGGAGCCAGGTTGAGAGAAGGGAGCAGCCTCCTGTGTTTTGGGGGTGGAGAAGCTCTCCCTCTCCTTCATGGACCACTGGGCTGTGTCTTGCCACTACACCAACAACTCCTTCAGGAGAGCTTCCCCAATGGATCTTCAGGGAAATAAGCTGGAGGTCCATCAAAGTGCCCTCAGCTTGTTATGCTTCCCACTGGAAAATGGGGAAACAGAGCTTCCCCTCACATAGGATGGGATCTGCTGGGGTGAGTGTGTTTGTGTAGGACTGTGAGGTCCTGGTTTTGGTTTGGCTCCAGAGGCACTGCCAAAACTCCAATGTTTCCTGCAGAATTTAACAAATAATTGAAAAATATTCTGGTTTTTTCTTGTGGCAGCCTCCTGAGAGGCTCCTCCTCCTCAGCCCTGCTGAGCCTGCCAAGGAAGCAGTTGTGCCTAGCCACTATCTCAGTTATCCATAGTTCCTGTTTGTGGGCACAGGGAGTGTTCCAGGCTCCCAGGAGCAGCTAGAGATGGAAGCCTGGATGGATTTGCCATCTGGAATGCTGCTGGGCCATGTGGCACAGAGAACCTGGGAGGACGAGCCTCGTGCTGCAGTGAGCTCTGTGCTGTTGGGATCATTTCTGGGAGCTTGTGCAGGCAAGTCCTGGCTTCTGAAATGCTGAAACCAGTGAGCTTGGACCACTGCCTGCTGCTGTGATGATCCTCTTCAATATCCTTGTCCAAGTATCCATGGGGAAGTGTGACCTGCTTTTTCCTGGGCTGAGCATGCCAGGATGCTGCCAGAGGGTGTGTGGTTCTGTTTCTTGATCCTCACCTCTTCCTTGTGCACTTGGTGATGCCTCATGATGTGGAGGGAGCATGTCTTCCCTCTCCATGGCTGACCTGCACAGCAGCAATGTGGCCCTGGAGCATCCCCTGCCCTTTGTAGGGCTCCAGTTCTGCAGTCCCCAAATTTAAAATGCAAATGAGATGGAAATTGAGGGGCAAAGGAGCTTCTGACTCCTTCAGTGCTGGGCTCTGCTGCCTGCAGGAGCAGAGTGTTGCTTGTGTTCTTCTTCCCCAGCTAGCCTGGGCAAGGCACTGGCATGATAAAGGAAGGCAATTTCCTCAGCTCCTGCTGAGATCTTATTATGCATTTCCATTTAGCCAGGAGAGGAGGGAGCAACCCAAGCTTTCTGGAGCTGTGCTGCACCACAGCCCTGCCAGTCCTGGAGGGGCTGAGGAAGGGTCACCCAGTCCCAAGGAACCAGGTTTGTGTGTGGGGCTGAGGAAGGGTCACCCAGTCCCAAGGAACCAGGTTTGTGTCCTGGGGCTGAGAAAGGGTCACCCAGTCCCAAGGAACCAGGTTTGTGAGTGGGGCTGAGGAAGGGTTACCCAGTCCCAAGGAACCAGGTTTGTGTGTGGGGCTGAGGAAGGGTTACCCAGTCCCAAGCTGGGATTTGGGCTCTCTGCTGGCTCCTGGGGTGTGCAGGCAGCTGAGGAGCAGGGGCTGTGGGTACACAGGAGCTGGTGGGGAGATCAGGTCAGGCAGGGTCTGCACAGGGGTGGAGGGCTGGGTGTTTTCCTCCCTCTTGTGCCTGGTTTGAGTTGTTTTCTGTGTGCCTGACCAGGGCAGGGCAGGGTCTCCTGAGAAGGGTGGCAATGGGGGGTGATGAAGGTGGATGCTCTCAAGGGGTGACAGGGGTAGTTTTATGTGTTCCCATGCTCCAAGGGTTTTTTCAGAGGTGGCTGGATAAGGTCTGTGCTGTCCCTTGGGCAGGGATTGTCCATCACCCCTGCTCTGCAGGGCTGCACTGTCCCAGCCTCAGCTGCTCCCACAGCCTCCAGCCCAGCTTTGTCCTGACCTCAGTCCCAGCCCTAGAGCTGCTTTTGGGCTCTGGAATCCTCTGGAATCATGCAGGAGTGACTTCAGCCAGGAGCTGGTTCCTGGCTGAGGGCTGTGCTGCTGTGCTGCCTGTTCCAGTGAGGGGATATTTCCCTGGCAAAGGGCTGATCATGGAGCATGGATTTGCTGCTCTGTGCTGTGCTGGTTTGGAGCTCAGCTGTAAATGGGTCACTCATGAAAAAGCTCTTCTGCAGCTCATTGCACTTTACAGGAACAAATGTCTGTGGCTGGGGTGGCTTTTGCAGCCTCTGACCATTGTGTTCTTCAGCAGCTTAAGCCAGACACGATAAACCCCTGAAACGGGGATATCAGGATAACAGGGAAGTGTGAGGTTGGAATGATCTGAAATGGGAGAAGCCAGGGGCTGGTTCCTCCCAGTGTGATTCTTTCCCCAGGCTGATGGGCTGGAGGGAGCTCTTGGCTTGGCTAAAGCGTGAGGGCTGGGGTTGGGGTGATCAGTGTTTCACAGCTGCCTCCCTGTGACCTTATCCCAGGGCTGCTCAATGGCAATGTCAGCCTGATCCAAAATGAGTGCAGCTGCCCAGAAACCATCAGCATGGCCGTGCCATGAGGACAAGCCCCTCCTTCCTGCTGTGGGGCACACGGTGCCTGGGGCAGCAGAATCCATGGGTGCTGCCTTTGCACTGTGCTAGAGATCAGAAGGGATATGTGGCTGCAGAGCTGTTCTCTCCCTGGCAGACCCATGGAGACATTCCTGCCTTCAGCAAGGCCTGGGCAGGCAAGGCACACCCTTCCCTGGGCACATCCCTGGCATATCCCAGGCACAGATGGCCCTGGATATTTCTTTTTCCTCCCATTCAGACCTTGTCTTGCACTGCTCCCCTCAAGGCTGCAGCTGGCAGAGAGTGATGCTTTGTTTGGGGTTGCCTGGATTAGCCCTGGCCCTCAGGAGCAGTGGCTCAGCTTGGGGATGATGGATGCTGTGCCCTCCCAGCTGTGCAGCTCCTCACCTGCAGGGCTGGGATTGCCCTCAACCCATCCTGGCTGGTAACCTGCAAGCACCAGGAATGGAGAAACCACGGGATTTTTACAAGCAAACAGTCCTGTTGTGCTACACAGAGAGCACTGCCCTTTTTTTCTCTGGTGTGATGCCTCTTAGAGCTCTGAGGCATCTCCAGACCCTGTGGAATGTGCTGGGCTTGCAGCCAGAGGTGTTGCTGTGACCATGTACTGTTCATGCAGCACAGCTGGGCTCTGGGCTGCTGCTGGAGCTGACAATTTCTAAACTTGCTCAGCTCCTACTTCTTTGTCAGCTGCTCGTGGCTCTCGGCAGCTCATCCCTGATGTCATGCAGCAGATCCTGTGTTATGGTCAGCAGTGGGATGGAGAGACCTGTTAGAGGGTTGAAAAAGGGCTTTACACAGAGAAAAGGAAATCTTGCTCTGCCAGGGACCTTGTTGGGTCTTACCCAATCTTAGCCTTATCTCATTAACCCGGAGGTGATTGCTCACAGTGCTCTTGTGTGAACCCAGGAATTGTCTCCATCTGGTGTCTCTTCCCTTGGAAATCCTGCAGACAAGGGGGGCTGAGCCAGCAAGGCTGTGGGGGCATTGCCCATCCAGATGTTTGACCCAGAGTGCAGGGATGTTGTTGCACAGCTCCAGGTCTCTTTCCTGGGTTGGCAGAGCCTCCTCAAAACTCCCTCCAAGTGCTTCTCCAATGGATCCAAGCACCTCAGCTTCTCCAGACCCTGCTCTCTGCCCTCTGTGGTTTGTGTGGGGAGCTCCAGGCAGGAGGAGGTGGATGGGGGGGTCTGGCTGGCTCCTCTTGCAGTGATCCAAGCTGTGCCTGGCTCTGGCAGCTCTTCCTTTCCCAGCAGGGCTGTGACTGCTGGAGCAAACACCTGCAGCAGCCAGGAACAAAGTGTGTCCCAGCCCGTGGAGCAGCTGTGCTGCACACCCCACACCTGGCTGAGCCCAAAGAGGGCACTGCTGCCACATCCTGCCCAGCATCCTCCCTTCCCACAGAGTGCCTTCCCAGCCCCAGCTGCTGCCTGGGAGCAGGCTCTGCTCTGCAGAGCTCAATGGAAACACCCAGCCTCAAGGATTTCTCCAGGGAAAATCGTCTTGGCTCATGATAAGGCTTTTTTTTTTTTTTTCTTTTTCTTCTGAGGTGTAGCAATTATATTAAATAAGAAGCTGTCATTGCAATGCCTGTCCTGCCTTCTGACAACCTGCTCTTCTCAGGGGTTTAGGTGAAAAAACCACATACATCAGACGTGCTTTTTCTCCTGTTTACACTCCTTCATTGCCTTGACTCACCTGTAGGGAGGGCTCCAGGTTCATCCCTCTGCTGAGGTCCCCTGGAGCTGTCAGTCCCCAGGTGTGTCCCCAGCAGCTCCCCCTTGGCACACACCCTTGGGTGGCTTCTGCAGGGAAACACTTCTGATTAAATCTTGCTTGTCCAGGGAGAAAACCAGGCAGAAATAGGCTGGGAAGGCTGTTCTGACAGAGAGCTGTCAGAGAAGGGAATGGCATTCTGAGGCTGCTGCTCTGCTCTGTGGGAGGAAAGGCTTCAAACAGCAATTAGCCTGCACTGCCATTTCCAGGGAAACAGCTCTTGGTGCCCTGGACAATGGGCTGCAGGAGGCAGGCAGGTTAAAAGCCCTAATTCTGGGAGGATATATTTAGGTGGGCTTTTTTCCTTTCAAAGGAAGGTAGGTTAGAAAGGCTCTGACTCCTTTAAATAGATGCTCCTTCCATAACCAGCTCAGAGCTGTGTCAGGCACTGGCTGTTCCCTTCCAGCTGGGGTGTCTGGGAACCTGCCCTGGGGTCTCAGAGCAGAGGGAATGGAGGAAAAGGGTCTGGGCTCCCTTGGCAGCTGCCACAGGAAGAGGTTCTCTGCTGCCAGCTGTGCTATTTATTCTGTTAGCTGCAAAAGAGCAGTGGAAATGATAATTTAGTCTGGGTGAGTGCAGCACAGTGCACAACTCAGCACTGAGAACTGTGTTCTCCTGCCAGCACCCCTGAGTGTCCCTGACCCCTCTGGTGGCATGTGCTGGGTATGGGGGCAGCTGTGGGATGCAGAGGGGAGCTCCTGGCAATAAACAGGTCTCTGTTTCACCCAAGGGGCTTCCTGTGGGATGCAGAGATTCCTGAGTGAGGAGCTGGGCAGTGCAGAAGGAGCAGGGCTGCTCTCCAATGCTGAGCACAAGGAGTTCTCTCCAGCTGTAGGGCTGTTGGTGTCTGGGAGGTGTCCTGGTGGTGTTTGGGCTGTCACACCAGCTGCTGACACACTGTGCTGGCTGGCTGGGTGTGTTGTGCTTTCTCAGAAATGTGTTTTCCCCCATGTGGCTGGGCAGAATATGATCCCAGACAAGGAGCTGCCAGGGTGGTGTTCACAGAGGGTCAGAGGAGCTGACAGAAGCTTCTCCCATCCTTTGCTTTGACATACCCAGGCCTGCTCATTTCCCCAAATATTGCTGCTCTTGGTTAACTTGTGGTGTCCCTGCTTGGGACAGAGGGGTTGGAAATAAATGATCCTTAAGGTCTCTTCCCAGCCAATCCATTCTGTGTTTCTGTGAACTCTTGGCAGCTGTTTCTGTCTCCCTGAAGTGCTCCTTCCTCCAAACAAATGGAGTGTCCATAGTGTCCATTGCTGCTGCTGTGCTTGGCCTGTTCTGCTCCCTCAGGTGTCCCAGCTCACCCACAGCTCTCCTGGCCAGCACAGCTCATTCCCAAGCTGGGAAGCTCCCCCTGTCACGCTGTGGGGCTCTGTGTTTGTCCCCTTCCCCAGAGCAGGGGAGGGTGAGGTGGCAGCAGGGCCCTGTGGCTCAGGGGGTGCCATGAGCTGTGCACAGGCTGCTTCCAGTGGTGCTGCTGAGGAGCTGCCTCCCCTCTGCCAGCCCAGGAGGGCTCAGAGCAGGCTCCTGCACACCTGCCCTCCCTTTTGAAGGGTGGGGAGAATTTACTGAGGTTATTCTGCTGTCCCTGCTTGGCTGTTGTTTGCTCCTGTCTGTGCCCCACAGGCTCTTGCTGCCCTCCAAACCCCTTTGCCAAAGTGCTGCAGGGACAAAGAGAGCTCTGCCCTGGCAGAAAGGAGCCTCTGGCCATGGGTCCTTTCCCCATGGCTCCTCTGGGCTGTGTCCAGCATGAGTGGTGCTCTTGGCAGGGATCCCTCCCTGCACGGCCTCGTGCTTGTTTTGAGAGGAACCAGCAGCTCATGATGGTTCCAGAGACAAATCGGCTCCCAGGTGTCAGGGCTGAAGTAAAGGATCTGGAAATCTGAGCTTCACCTGCCTGCAACTCATTCTGGGCTTTGCTGGAGCAAAGCTGATCAGCTGCTGTGGTGCCCAATTCCCTCTGCCATGGAACAGAGAGCTGGGGCATGGCTCACCAGCTGCACCCAGGGGCTGGCAGTGGGAGATGGGCTGGGAGGTGGTGCCAGGGCAGCCCAGGGGCTGTCCCCATGTCCCTGAGGAACAGGGGACTGGCAGGTTCAAACTCTCCACCCTGGTCTGGCACTGCTGAGTGCCTGAGCTGCCACGGGCTGATGTGCCACCAGTGACTCTGGGGACAGTGTGCCTCGTGGCCCTTGGGGAGGGGCAGCTCCCTTTGTCCCTGCCCCACCGCAGTGCCCACCCTGCTCCCTTGCCCGCACTGGTGGAGGATGAAGTCAGGGATATTTCTGGGCAGTGATAGGATCTCCCCAGCCAGCTCTCCTTTATAAGAGAGATCCCAGGCACTGGAGGTGGCCTGCTCCCTTATCTCCCCTCTGCACATGGACAGTGCCCCTCTCCCTCCAGACTGGCAGGAAGAATCGCTGCCACAACCCCTTCTCTGCTGTAAATAAAAGGGGAGGTTGGATGCCAAAGCAAGGCATGAACACAGCACTGCCCAGGTTTCTGTGGCTCCCAGGGCTTCCTGATGACAAGGGGATGTTCCTAGCCAGGGAAGTGAGTGCCAGAGCATGTCTCCTGGCCACTGTGAGCCAAGAATGTGGAAAAAAAGGTAAAAGATGGCTAAAGAAAGCACCTCATCCAGTATAGAGACTGGAAAAGGCAGAAATGGTGAAGGGAACAATGGGATGAGAAACTTCAGTGGAATTACTAGTGGTGCAGAGGAGGAATTGATTTTTAGCATATGAAAAAAGAAAAAGGGGGGAAAGGAAAAAGCTCTCAGCAATGCTAGTGGACTTGGAAAAGCTGAGTGTGTGGTGTTCTCTTTGGAGAAGGGATGATGCCTTCAGCTCATCTGACCTGTGGGAATCTGTCCCTGTTCCCTCCAGGCCCAGGGCAGCAGCATTTGGGAGCGTGGGGGGCTCAGGGCAGGCAGGTCCCCAGCTCCTGCCCAGGGCTGGAGAGGAGCCAGGAGCAGCTCTCTGGATGAGCCCTGGGCTGCTCTGCAAGCTGGGTTCCTGGGAAGCACTTGATGAAGGTTCAGTGTGAGGCTCTGCAGTGACTGACCTGGCAGGAACGGCTCTGGCTGGGGCAGGGAGGCAGCTCAGCTGCCAGCCAGGTCAAGCTGTGCTGCTGATCCCATCAGTGCTCAGAAATGGAGTTTCCTTTGATCAGAAAGTCCTGAACGTGGCACCCTGCTGTGGAATTGCTCTGGGTGGAAGCTCTGTGCTTCCCCAGGGGTGTCCCCACTCCCCAGGCCAGGCTGAGCTGCTGGAGCACCTGCAGGGCTTGCAGAGCCATTTGGGGTCTGTCCACTGGTGTGAACCAGAGGAGCCCCCTGTCCCCAGGTCCCTCGGTGTGACAAAGAGCAGCCCACACTAATTACTGTGAGAATTCCCTGTTGCTATGGCAGCTCCCCAAGCGTGATGCTCTTGGTGCTGTCTCCACTGCCAGGTCTTGCATCCCAGCACAGAGCTGTGTGTGCCCCTCAGGACATCCACATGCTCCATCCCAGCCTTCAGAGGTGCTTCATAATCCCCTGGGGCGTGAGCAGAGTCTCTCCTGAGCTGTGAAGGGTTTAGTGGAAGGTCTGATAAGAAGGTTAAGGAGAGGCCAGCAGTGCTCACAGCTAAACTTAGCCCCTGAATCACTCATGAGTCAGCAATTCGGGGGCAGGGAATCTTAATTTCTCTTTTCTTCCTTTTTTTCTTTTTAACAATGATGCACCCAAGGTAGGCTCCAGATTGGATTGATTTTGCTCCTGATCCAGCAGTCCTTTCCCCTGGAGCATCCCTGAGCTGCTCCACAGGAGTGAGCTCTGTGCTCCGAGGGCTGCCAGGGCCTGTCTGCAGCTGAGCATCCTCCTTGCCCATCAGTGGCCAAAGATGTGCAAAGCTCTGCCTGGCCAGCGAGGTCTCATGCTGGGAAAGCCCTGAGCCAGGCTGTGGGCAAGCAGAGCATCCCTGGAGCTGCTTGGAAACACAGTGAGTGAAGATCCATCCAGATGCTCCTATCCCAGCATAGTGCACTGTTGTTGCTGCTGGGAACCAGGGAAAAAGCAGCCTTGAAGTTTTGCCTTTCTCAGCCTTCAGGATAAAAAATTTTAACAATTATTATACACCTGCAGGGTGAGAGCTGTGTGCGTGTCTCGTGATGTTTTGCAGAAAGCAGGTTTTCAAAGAGGTGTTGCCTTCTTGGACCAAAGAGTCTTTTCTATTTTGTTTTTCACATACTACCCTATATATATGTGTAGTTTCTTTAAATAAAGCTCTTTCTCTCCTTTGCTTCTCCATTGCACGAGGAACTGTGTTGCTTTATCCTTTTTTGCCACTCACCTATATCCTAAAATGCAACAGGGCACGAGTGCTGCAGCTCTGCCAACAGCAGCAGAAGTGCTCTGATAGACCCATGTGAGGGTTACAGCAAAGAACACTGGAGATGCAGGTGTGCTGAGCCTCTGGAGCTGCTCTGTGTGATGCTCCAGCCTCCTCCAGACCAGCCAGCCCTGGGGGCTGTGATGGAGCAGAGCTCTGTGCTGAACACCCTTTGCCAGGATGGAGCAGGCTGGCCAGGCAGCTTCTCACAGTGCCCAGAAAGTAAATCCTGGGAGCAAAGTCCCCACTGTCAGCCGGCTGTATCCATTTGTTTGAGATCCCACTGAGTGTGTTTTGCATAATTTGTTTCCCAGAATGAAGTGTTTTACAAGTGCAGCGTTTAATCACCTTGTAAAAAAGGGATGAAAAACCATCCCAGTGCCTGGGGCTGGGAAATGGCTGGAGAGGAATCTGGAAAGGGACCATGTGCTCACCCCTCCGTGTTAGCAGGGCTGGAGAGCCCAGGGGAGCGGGTGTGTGCTGGCTGGGCTGGGCAGGAGGGCTGGAAACACGGGGCATGGACACACCTGCCCAGGAGCTGGATGTGCTCCCCAGCCCCTGCCTGCCCTCCCTGCCAGGAGGAGGGGTGATGTGCATGCTGCACCTCTGCAAGCCAGCTCCATCACAGCTCCTGAAACACAGCTCTTCCCTGGGGCCTTGGCACTCCTCCACCTCTGTTTCAGCAGAGACACCCCAAAACTTGGCAACTCAAGTATCCTCCCAGCTGAGCATGGCAACAAGGTGAATCCAAGCCAGGCTGACAACACCTGAGCCAGGAAACCACTTCTGGTCCTGCACAGAACCTGGCCCTCCCTGGAGGCAGAGGTACCTGTGTTTTGATTCAGGCTTGCTGGCCAACTTCCTTCTTTTTGGCACCTGGGGATGAGTCAGTGGCTTGTTGGACCATGCAGGGCACAGTGAGCAGTGGGTGCTCCTGGCCTGCCCTGGGGGGACAGTGGCTGTGGGGTGCTGCTGCTATCACTGCCACTTATTTTTATTCACAGCAGGTGAAGGATGAAAAAATCAAAGTAATGGCCACGGATCCAGCATCCACTTGGCTTCCCTTGCCCATGGCAGAGTGATAAATCCAGTTAAGGCATTGCAGCGGGCGAGACCAGCCCGGAGCTCACATGCTGCAGAAGCTGAGGATGATGCTGGCCCAGCAGCCTGAAGTGTGCTGTCCCTCCCTGTCCCTCCCTGTCCCTGCCTGTCCCTGCCTGGCCTTTGATCCTCTGCCGGTGGGGATTGCTTCAGCCGGGCAGGCAGAGCAGCAGGAGCACCCATGACTGATGGGCTGAGTCTGCTGCTGCCCACACTGGGCTCTGAGGGTCCTGCTGATAAACTGAGAGCCTTCTGCTGCAGCCTGGCCCCAGTTCCCTCTTAGCCAAAGGATCTGAGCGCTGCTCCTGCCTCTAGCATAGCACACCCACTCTGAGATGTGGTGCTGCTGCTGGGCAGTGTGAGCTGGGGGTGGCTCTGAGTGTGAGTGTTCCCTGTGCTGAGCCCTGAGCAGGGCAATGGGCTCCAGCAGGCAAAAGTGTGACTGTCACACTTGTGTCAGCTTCACAGACAGGGTCTGAGCCTTGAACTGTGGCTCTGGCAGATGCTGGAGGAGAGCACCCCTCACCCAGCCATGTGTCCCTCCTCTGGCTGTGAAAAGGTTAATAGCAAGCAGCTCGAAGGATGGGTTTTGCTGTGATGCCTGCAGTGAACAGGCATCACATGAATAGGAAAGGGGAGGAGGCCTTGGGAGCACGGCCTGCTGTCCCTCAGCCACGTGTGCAGAACAGTATCTCCTGCATGGAGCCTTTCCTGCATGGAGCTGTTCCTGCATGGGGCTGTTCCTGCATGGGGCTGTCCCTGCATGGAGCTGTTCCTGCATGGAGCTGTTCATGCATGGAGCTGTTCCTGCATGGAGCTGTTCCTGCATGGAGCCTTTCCTGCATGGGGCTGTTCATGCATGGAGCTGTTCCTGCATGGAGCCTTTCCTGCATGGAGCTGTCCCTGCATGGGGCTGTTCCTGCATGGAGCTGTTCCTGCAAGGGGCTGTTCCTGCATGGAGCTGTTCCTGCATGGAGCCTTTCCTGCATGGAGCTGTTCCTGCATGGAGCTGTCCCTGCATGGAGCTGTTCATGCATGGAGCTGTCCCTGCATGGAGCTGTTCCTGCATGGAGCTGTTCCTGCATGGAGCCTTTCCTGCATGGAGCTGTTCCTGCATGGAGCTGTTCCTGCATGGAGCCTTTCCTGCATGGAGCTGTTCCTGCATGGAGCTGTCCCTGCATGGAGCTGTTCATGCATGGAGCTGTTCCTGCATGGAGCTGTTCATGCATGGAGCTGTCCCTGCATGGGGCTGTTCCTGCAAGGGGCTGTCTCTGCATGGGGCTGTTCATGCATGGAGCTGTCCCTGCATGGAGCTGTTCATGCATGGAGCTGTCCCTGCATGGGGCTGTTCCTGCAAGGGGCTGTTCCTGCATGGAGCTGTTCCTGCATGGGGCTGTTCATGCATGGAGCTGTTCATGCATGGAGCTGTTCCTGCATGGGGCTGTTCCTGCAAGGGGCTGTTCATGCATGGAGCTGTTCCTGCATGGAGCTGTTCCTGCATGGAGCTGTTCATGCATGGAGCTGTTCCTGCATGGGGCTGTTCATGCATGGAGCTGTTCCTGCATGGAGCTGTTCCTGCATGGGGCTGTTCATGCATGGAGCTGTCCCTGCATGGAGCTGTTCCTGCAAGGGGCTGTTCCTGCAAGGGGCTGTTCCTGCAAGGGGCTGTTCATGCATGGGGCTGTTCCTGCATGGAGCTGTTCCTGCAAGGGGCTGTTCCTGCATGGAGCTGTTCCTGCAAGGGGCTGTTCCTGCAAGGGGCTGTTCCTGCATGGAGCTGTTCCTGCATGGAGCTGTCTCTGCATGGAGCTGTCCCTGCATGGAGCTGTTCCTGCAATATCTCCTGCATGGGGCTGTTCCTGCATGGAGCTGTCTCTGCATGGAGCTGTTCCTGCATGGGGCTGTTCCTGCATGGAGCTGTCCCTGCATGGAGCTGTTCCTGCATGGGGCTGTTCCTGCAAGGGGCTGTTCCTGCATGGAGCTGTTCCTGCATGGAGCTGTTCCTGCATGGAGCCTTTCCTGCATGGAGCTGTTCCTGCATGGGGCTGTTCCTGCATGGAGCTGTTCCTGCATGGAGCTGTTCCTGCATGGGGCTGTTCCTGCAAGGGGCTGTTCCTGCATGGAGCTGTTCCTGCATGGGGCTGTTCCTGCATGGAGCTGTTCCTGCATGGAGCTGTTCCTGCATGGGGCTGTTCCTGCAAGGGGCTGTTCCTGCATGGAGCTGTTCCTGCATGGAGCTGTCTCTGCATGGAGCTGTCCCTGCATGGGGCTGTTCCTGCATGGAGCTGTTCCTGCATGGAGCTGTCCCTGCATGGAGCTGTTCCTGCATGGAGCTGTTCCTGCAAGGGGCTGTTCCTGCAAGGGGCTGTTCCTGCATGGAGCTGTCCTTGCAATATCTCCTGCATGGAGCTGTTCCTGCATTGAGCTGTTCCTGCATGGGGCTGTTCCTGCATGGGGCTGTTCCTGCATGGAGCTGTTCCTGCATGGAGCTGTTCCTGTGGAACATGCAGCCAGCTGGCAGAGGGTGGCAGTGAGCACCTCTGCAGGGGGACAGGCCAGCACACAAACCCCCAGGACATGCAGGGAGGCAGGGGTGAGGCTGGTGTGTGTGGCCCACTCGTGGCTGGAAGCCTGAGCAGGCACTGACAAGCTGGACATCAAACCTGGGTCAGCCAGGAGACATAAATCCTGGTATTTGGGATTAGTGCAGGTAATTTGTTCTAAAGACAGACAAATCCTTTTTCCTGGAGGTGCCTGCATGTCAAGGGAGACATTCCTTGTCTCCAGAAAGTTCCTCCAGTTGAACAGCTCCTGCTCTTTTAAGTGAAAGGGACTCTGGAGTTGCTAATCACTGGGCTGGAGGATTTTTTCCCCTAACACTTGTTGGTGATTGCTTCCTCCTCCTCCCTTTTGTGTTTCTGCAACACCCCAGGCTTGGGAAGAACCATCTGCTGATTTGATTAATGGCCCTTTTCTGAAAAAGCAACAGAGACAAATGTCCTCCTGAACATGGCAGAGAGAAATGGAGAAACAGGCTGGCTAATTTTCAGCCATTACTTTGGAACCCAAACTCCTTCTCAGTATCAATTTAGCTATTATTTCAAAAACTAATTAATCTTCACTCAGGCAGCTCCAAGCGACCTCAGTTTAGATAATTAACAGCCCATAGATTATGAAAATTCCTGCTTCTGGATCCCATTGCAGTTCTTGCCTTCAACAACACTCCTGCTATCATCCTGCTTACCAACTCCTTTCATCAATCCATCACTTTTTTGACAATCGCGAGTAAATAATTAGCTGTGATGGATTTTGCTTGCTTTCTTGCAGCTCCATTCAATTTTTTTTTCCACTCCTTAAATGTTCTTCAACCAATTTTTGAGGTGGTTTTGTGGCTAATTACAGCCAAGCAGAGCAAGCTGCTGCTGCTGCCTGGAAGAGCTGGAGAAAATTTGGATTTGGAAAAGCTGGGAGATAAAATATGAGAAGGGAGATCCTAGAAAGCTAGGCATGGGATTATTTTTCCCTTTTCAATCTTGCATTATGTAACCTGAACTTAAAACATGAATTGCTGGGCTGGGGCTGGGCTGACCTCCCATCCTGGCCTCTCTTGCTGTCACAGCTCTGATCCTCTTGCACACCCAGTCCCTGTGAGATTGCTCTCACCTTTCCAAGGTAAAAGGGATTATTTCCCAGGCATTTTCCTGGAAGTGTGCCATGGGGAGAGAGCTTTGGGTGTGGGAAGGGCACAGAGGGGGGGTGCTTCTCCCTCACCATCCAGTTTATCTCTCCAGATCTCGAGTTTAACAAGGCCCTGCCTAGGGAAGCTCACTAACTATTTCATTTCCATCGTGCTGTGGATGAGGAGACAGCCTGCAGAACAACAGGCTCATCAGCTAATTACTGTCCCCATGTCCCCCAGTGCCACCGCTGCTGCCCGGCCCTAATTGCTCCCTGTCCTGATTGCATTTCACATTGCTCCATCCACAGCTCTTGCCTGGCTCTCAGTGGCAGCTGCTGCTCTCCCTGCCTCCCCCACCTCTGTCAAGTTTATTAATGAAAACCTTATCTGTCTGTGCAGATAATGCCGGGAATAATTAGCACTCAGTGAGCTCTGTCGGGCTCCCCAGCTCTCCCACCCCTCTGCCCTCTTCTCCTTGCTATTTGCAGTTTCCCAGGTGCTTGCTGAGGATGTTTTGGTTGTTTTTTTGAGGGGGAGGAGGGGTTTAGATCTCCCTCACCCTGTGCAGTTTTCAGTCTTCCTGGCTGCATCCACAATCCCTGCTTAAAATCTGTGACAGTGGGATTGGTGTCTGTGTTCTCCACCCAGGCTTTAAGCAAAAGCAGTGCCATGGTGGGCTGGAATGAGATGATCCTTGAGGTCCTTCCCATCCCATTCTGTGATTCTGTGAAGTCATCTGAGTTTTCCTTGCACGAGGGGAGCTGCAGCCAGGTAGGGTGGATGGGTTCAGTCCCAAGAGACCTGGTCCCATCCCTGCAGGGAAGAAAGGGACAGCCCCACCTCTGCACCAGGGACCTGCCCCAGCTCGGCTCCAGCTTCATTTTATTTTTTTTTTTTTTTTATTATTGTGTTTATATTCGTTGTTTCTTGGCTCAAGTATTTCAGCCTGATAAGGGATGACAGCACTTCTTGAGTGCCTGGGATGGCATAAATAATTCTGGTGCTGAGAGCAAGATTTACAGTGATATAAATGTCAGGAGTGAGCCCACTTTGTATTAATGGCCTTATTAGTTATGTTGCTGTAAAATACTGATACTCCAGTTGTTAAGCAGCCATGGCTTTGCTCTGCAGCATTAATTCAATAAATTGGGCCTTTTTGATATAAATCTTAGAGTCTGCTGAGCCCCATTAGAAAATCCTTCATGATGTGTCAGAGATCTTCAAATGGCTTTGGCTGAGGCACACCTGGCAATAAAAAAGGTGCTTGATGTGAAAACACTGAATTGTGTGCCTGGCTCACAGCTCAGCATCTCAGGGGGCTGGGGATGTGGCACAGGGTGTCACACAGGGTGTCACACAGGACCCTGAGCTGTCCCTCTTCCTGGGCCCTGCCACTGCTGTCCCATCCTGTCTGTCCCTGCTCCTGCCAAGGCTCTTCTGTAACTCTGCAAACTTTCCACCAGTGAGCTGTGCAGGGAGGAGGGGAAAGCACCACGATAATTGAAAATAAATGGTGCATTCTATGAAAGAAATGTTCTGGTGCAGCCAGCTTGCTGCAGAGGGGTATCTATCTATCTATCTATCTATCTATCTATCTATCTATCTATCTATCTATCTATCTATCTAGTTAGTTAGTTATTCTTCCCAGAGTTCAGAGGTGCCTGGGAAAAGGGGGCTTGGTAGGAAAGGACTGGCACACCCAGGCTAGTGGGGATTGGGCTTCCACCTGTGGTTTGGGCTGTACCCTGCAGTGGTGGCCTCTGGAGTGGGATATGAGCATCAGGTGGGAGTCCAGAGCAGGAAAATCATAGTTCTGAGCCATGGCAGAGGTGCCTGGGCTCAGTGCCCACACCAGGATGAGGGAATGGCAGTCCTTTCCCCTCCTCCACTGCCATGTGAGGCTGTCCCAGGTCTGACAGTGTCCCTCTGTTTAATGTCCATCCTCAGGCCATGGCCATGCCATGCTGAGCCTCCTGCCCCAGGACCTGCCTGACCCTGCAGCTCTGACCCACCAGGACCTGTCCCCCAACCCACTGTGAATATTTGGGTTGGCCCACAGTGAGCAGAGCTCTGCTGCTGCCCTGCCTGAGCTTAACACAGGTGAAGCAACAGCCCCTCTGCCCCAGGTGAGTTTGCTTTGAAATGCTCCTCTGGTGAGGACTGACTCTTGACACAGCTGTTTGTTATGGGAAGAGGCTGCATTTTCCTGGGAGATACTGGATTTAACCAGGAACATGAAACTTTCTCCTGCCTTGGATCCTATACATCACTGGCTGACCATGTCGTGGCTCTTATGCCTTGGTAAGACTTATCCTGGATTATTATTTAGCTGCTAATTAATCTTGAGAGTGATGTAAAGGCTTTGAACTGCTGTTTGAAGATTTGAGTAGATGGTTTTTGCTCTTGTCAGAGAAGGAGGGATTTGGAGGTGAGATCCCGGCTCTGAATGACATTAAGTTGCTCTGCCCTGACAGGTGGGAACAGCTCCTGACTCCCTCTCCTGCCAGCACCTGCAGGGGCCCTGCAAGACAAATCAAATCCCCTTGGGAATCAGGAGCACAGTGGAGCTTGGGGAGGGGTGCAGGCAGGGTGACACTGCCTGGGGAGGGGACACTCCCTGCCCCACGAGTCAGGCACCAGCAGGAGCCTCCGGGTGAGGTTTGGAGTTACAGCCCAGCCCATTTCTTCTCCCACGGGCATTTTCCCGGCTCTCTCCTGGTGCTGAAGGACAGCTCAGACCTCTCATGAATCACTGCTGAGGACGGAGCTCAGGCACCGAGGGCCCGATGGCTGCTGCTTCCCCAGACAGGGATCTTTGCCAATGCTGCTCCCTGAAAACTGGGGAAAAAACTGAGCTGTAGCTTTTGGAAGATGCTCCTTCTCTGTTCCAGCCTCTCATTGCTGCCCATGGGGCACACAGTGAGTTGTGCCCTTGCAAACCTGCATCTTTTAAAAATACATTTTTCCTTTCTTCATGCTTATCAGGACTGAGGGCAGCTCCGTGGTGAGTTGATCTGCTGCTGCATCGATCTGGCAAAGGTTGGGGGTGAAAACCCCACAGCCTCCAGACAAGGCCATAGATGTTTTAGGATGCAGTTTTTCCAAACTCTGTCCATCACAAAGCAAACAAACACCCCCAGCCTGGAGGCAGCTGGCTCAGGGGTGAGCGTGGATCGCTGGTGAGACCCAGGCAGAACCCCAGCGGTGCCAGGAGGCAGCTCCAGCCCTCCCAGCTTCCAATCACGGCGCTGGGAAGGAAACTCATCCTGCTCAGGAATCAATCATTTGACATCTGCTGTCAGGCTGCTGACACCCAGCCCCTCTGCTGAGGACCCCAGCAGGAAGCCTGGTGGATCTCAGCTTGTTTTGGTCTTAATCTGACCTGGTTTTGTGATAATGTCATCATCCATCACTGCCTGGGCTTGTGGGCAGGGGAGGTTAAACTCCTCCCTCACACTCCTGCACTCCCCTGCCACTGCTTTATTCTCTGCAGAAGCTGCATTCGAGTGCCATTCACTTTGTTATTAATTCCTTCTACACAGAGGCGTTTCAAGTGCCTGGGAGCGGGGCTGGAGTCACGGGGAGCTGCACAGCCCGGCAGCTGCAGTGCTGGAGGGCACTTTGAGCAGCCAGCTCCTCCAGGGGCACGGAGCCGAGAGCCTGCTGGGCAGCCCCCACTCCTGCAGGCTGAAACAGCCCCGTGGAGGTGGCTCTGGACTGCAGGACTTCATCCTCAGCAGCTGCCAGGGCTGGATCAGGGATGGGATGCGTCACCCCCGCATCCCACGGAGATCTGCTGCCCCAGGGGCTCGGTGCACCCCGCTCCAGATCAGTGCCAGGGCACATCGGGCTCTCCCTTCACCAGGGATGTGCCTTGGAGATCCCAGTGCTGGAGGAACATCTGCAGTGCTGCCCTGGCCCTTCTCAGCTGCGTGGATCCCCCGTGCCTGCAATGCCAGGGAATCCACCCACACAGCATTCCCAGCTGGAGGAAAGCTGGAGCGGGGCCAGCAGCTCCTGGGAGGGGGTCCTGAGACACCCCAGGGCACCACTGTCCCCCCAGCCCACCCTGCCACGGCCGTGCTGGCTCTGGGGACTTGCTGTGCCGGGACGCTTCCTGTGGGTTTTGTGTGCGTTTAATCTGCTAGTGAAACTATATTGCAAAATGTAATAAATGAGAGGTTTAATCAAACCCAGCCAGCCAGCACTGATGGAAACTTGGTGGTGGAAGAAGATACTGCATTTTTGTTTATCTCCCCCTGCGCTCCTGGGACCATGTCCTGACTCTCGTGGGGGGCTCCTCGTGCTCGGTGGCACCGGGGACACGGGCTGGATGTGGGGCCAGCGCAGTGGGGTCACTGCCAGCCACCAGCTCCCAGCCCCATGCCTTGGCCAGGCTTCCCAGCAGTGGGATTTTCCTCCTGACACACTTCTCAGCTCCCTTCTCTTCAGGAAGAGGGTCTCACATGGTACCCCCGTTCCAGGAGCTGGTGTGGGACTCAAGCCCTCCATCCCACATTTCCTATCACCTTTGCTGGCACCAGGATCTGGTCTGAGGGTGTCTCCAAGTTTTGTCTTTCTAAATCTTATGCATCATGTGGGAAGGTTGAGCATCTCCCCAGGCTGGGAACAGCCCTGCTAAGGGTGGAAATGATAAAACCATCAGGTTTCACTGGCTCTGAATTAGGGGCAAAGCATCCCAATATCCAGCCGTTGACATGCCTGCGAATGAGGAGAGACTCCACATTTTCGCTGTGCATCCAAGTCCTGGAACGCACCGGATCCCGGAGCCGCGGCTCCGCTGCCGCCTCTCTCCAGATGGCTTTTCTCAATGAAGCCTCTCCCAGAAATAGCTGCGCACTCGGCTCTGCAAATAGCTCCTCTCCCGAGCAGAGGGGGCAGCGCGGCCGGAGCAGCGCCCTCGGTGTCCCCTCCGCCCTCCAGAGTGCCCCGGCACCGCCTGCGCTCCTCCTGCGCCACCTCTGCTCCAGGGAAATGGGATGTGCTAGGAGCGCTGGCACCCACCCAGCCCCGGACATCCCCCGGGAGGGAGGGCTGGTGGCCCTGGGGACACAGCACATGGCCAGGCATCACCACCCGCAGCTGCTGTGCCGCCTTATGGCCCCTTTTTATTTGCTTATTGTGCCATCGTAAAATGGGCGAATACAATCTTCTCTGTAGGTTTAACAAATTTATTAATAGTCTGTGATGTCAGTAATAGCTCATCCATAAATCTGATCTTAAGAATTTATGGGGCAAATATTCCGGCGCCGTATTAAAGACACAATTCAGAAATGCCTGCGAGTAGCAGCTCGGCGGCAGCAGGAGAGAGTTATCCTGGGGGAGGGAAAGGTGGGGAGCTCAGCCCACCGCACGGAGCCTCCACAATTTCTGAGAAGCGGATTATGTCAGGGACTGTTCCCTCCAACCGGGGACCCCTGAGGGTCCCATCCCTGCAGGCTCCCGCCCCCCCAGCCCAGTTTCCCCCCGGGGACCCCAGAATCTGCCATCACCCCATGCCCAGCCCAGGCTGATGGTATTTACCGCTGGAGTGCGCCGGGTGTAATTGCTAATCAGAGTCAGGCAATCAATGCACGCTGCCGTCGCTGGGGAGGGGCTGCTTCCCTGCTGAAGGTGACTCCTGCGGGAATTCAGATTTAAAAATAAAGCCGATAGTCATCAGCAGTTCATTAAATTGGCATCAGGCTCATTTGCACTCGGTGAGGGGATGAGGCCGGGGCGGCTCTGCCGCCTCCCCTGCCCTCGCTCCGGGTCTCCGCAGGACACTCTTCCAGTGCCGTGGGGCTCCTGGGAGCCCTCCCTGATTTATTCCTCCTGTCCCGGCGCTGCTGCAGCCGTGAGCCGAGTGCGGTGCATTTCAATGCAAACCACCATTACCCATCATTAACAGCTCTGTCACCACCCGGACTGCTCGGACAGAGTGACCCCGCAGGGATCCGCCGGGTGCCCGCGGTGGCCCAGGGCCCTCCGGGGCAGGTGGCATCCCATTGTCCCTCGTGGTGGCCTCAGAGCTCGACGGGAGTGCAGGAAAGCAGGCCTGGAGCGCACGGGGGTGCCCTGGTGCAGGAGGGATGCGGGGACAGGCACCACACGTGCCAGGGATGCTCGAGGGTGGGATGGGATCTGGTGGGGGCTGCAGGGCCTTTGTGGACCCATCGTTCCCAAAGATGGACCGTCCCAGCGGGGCCCAGGTGCTGTTTCCAGCAGGGTTTCCCATCCCTGAGAGCGGGCACAAGCAGCAGAGTGACGCCTCTCCAGCTGCCCCAAGTCCTCCATCACCTGCCAGGGACAAAAGTGGCTGCAAAACCATCCCACAGCATCGCTCCCTGCTCCACACCTGGGCCTGGCTGTTCGTGTTTCCTCTCCATCAGCCCAGTAGGATGCAGCCCCTGTGCTCCTCATGAAGTCCCAGCGTGAGCAGAGCTGCTGTTTTCCTGTCACTCTTGGCGATGCTTCTTGGAGGAGGGAACGGAGTGAGGCGCAGCAGCTTTGGCAATGGTGTTGATTCACGGCTCGTAATTTAATTAAGAGAGAAACGAGATCAAAAGGGGACAGTATTAAAATATAAATCAGATGAAGGGAGTGGAGTTCCTTCCTTTAATTATAGCGTGGATTTGCAACGGAGAGAGACTCAATCACAAAGGAAAGAAAAGGTGTCAAGTGGAGAGACACCTTCATTACTGCTAACGGGGAGGGGATGGTTGGGCTGAGTGTTGGTGAGCTGGAAACCTCCGACCTTCCCAGTGATGGTGATGGTGCCTGGTGTGTGCAGCCCAGGATCCTCGGGATGCTGGGCAGTGGAATGGGGTGGATGGGCTGAGAGCTGTGGGGACAAACAGCTCCGGGCCGGTGACCACGGGCTGTGCCACCAGGGACCGGGGCCGGACTGGCAGCAGCCCGATCCGTGCAATAATTAATTCTCCTTTGATCATCTGCTGTGTAAATCATCAGTGGCCAGGAGTTAATCATGCATATGAAATGCATCCTTCTCCTGCCTTAATGAGCGCTGAATCGTGACCGGCATCTGTTTACTCCTGACACTTTCATCTCTTTGACAGTCTGAACAATCAGTTGTTTCCAATAATCTCCTTTTTATTCTATCAAATATACATATATACACGTCTGAGAGCAAGCATCCTTTTACTTCGTACTCCTGCTCCCAGCCTCGTCCCCCTGATCTTCGTTTTTTCAGTCTCAGGCAAGGATTTGTTTCTGGGAGCGGCTCGAGGGCTCTGCAGGCACCCAGCTCCTCCCTGTCCCACCGAGGATGATGCTGGTGGCAGGACTCCTTCCTCCCCAGCTGCTTCGAGGTTGGAATTTGCCCAGCTAACAGCAAACAAGAAGCCTGTGTGAGCGTTTCCGCCTCCATCTACCTGGAACAAACCGCAATTAATCCACCGGTTGCGCCGCCAACGCAGTGTTGTAATTGGATTAATTAGAGCGGAGCTGGCGGCCGCACTGGGGAGGTTTGGCCCTGGCTGCAGCCTCCTGCAGGGGTGGGAGCCGTGGGATCCGTGCTGGATCCGCTGCACCGCCAGCACGGGGGGTGAGCCGCCCGCTAATTGGGGTTGATGAGGCGTGCCCTGGTTAGCGGGCCCGCGAGAGCAGCAGGAGCAGGGGGGCTCTGGGTGGGCTCTGCCGTCAGCTCAGGGACCCCCAGGAGCAGTGGGTGGGTGCTAAGGCAGGTGGGGCACGGAGTCACTTTCCCCATCACCCCTGGCTGGCTGGGGCAGTGGGTGGTGGTGCCTCTGCCCCAGGATTTGGGGAGAAGCACGGAGGGAGATGAAAGAGGATTGTGAGTCCTGCAGCAAGGCTGAGGAAGGCAATGCTGGCCATGCTGGACCCTGCCATGCTGCTCCTGTGCCTGGGGGACAGATCTGCAGGGACCTGGTGCCCCTAGCAGCATCCCTAAGGGCTGTGGGAGGATGTCAGCCCTGCTGTCGCTGAGCTGAATTTGGTCTAACCTGGCTCAGCTGGAAACCAGTGGCCACAGGGGATTTACAGCAATTGCCTAAATCAGCTGGAAAAGCCCTTGGGAGAGGCAGCAGTTCCTGTGCCGGGGGCTGCAGGAGCACTGAGCTGCCTGCTGGTGCTCTTGAAACCCTTGGAGCAATCCTCACTGGAGCAGCGCCTTCCTCAGCTAGCCAGAGCAGTAAAAACCACCCCCAAACTGCTGAGAACAGGCTCTGCACCCTAAACCATGCAGGATCCATGGCTGTGGGACTCCATCCCTGCTGAGGGAAGCCAGGACCCAGCAGTGCAGCACCAGCCCAGCTCAGGAGGTGACACCAGCAGGTAAACACAGCCTCTAGGTATTCTATTCCTCCCTTTACCCAAAAGGAAGAACAAAATCACACCAGCTCCTTCATTCTCCAGAAAAATTAGGGTTTGTTTTTTTTTTTTTCTGACATGCATCAGCCTCCCCAAGAGGCAGCTGGGGTGAGGTGTGGGATGCAGCCTCAGCATTCTCCAGGTAACTGGGGGCTGTGAGATGTCCCAGGAAGGGCACCAGGGCTGCTGCAATGGGGAGTGGGGGTCTCTGGCCAAGCAGGAAGAGTTTGCCCAGCCCTGGGCTCATCCAAGCTCTCAAAAACAGGGAACAGAACTTTTCCAAGATCCAGGCACACCCAGATACCCCCAAAACCTGTGGGAGGTGTGGGGCCTTTGTACCACCCCATTGTCCTCAGGGATCTGCTGTGACCTTTGGGTGAGCTCCAGGAGCTGTCAGCTCTGGACCCAGCTTGCAGAGCAGTCTGGATGATGACAGCAAGGTCAGCAAGATTTGGGGCCCCTGGACATGTCCCTTGTCACATCAGTTCCTGCAGAGTACTTGGCTGTAATTTAGCCTGGTTTAATTGTGCTTAAATTAGCCACAAATGGAACAGCACTGCAGCTGCTCTCAAAAAATATATAAAATTACAGCACACTAAAACATTTTCACGTTTCATTAGTGCATCTTAATGGGAAGTGTCTGCTCCCCAAACTCTCTGTTTACTCTCCAGAGCAGTAAAAGTTTACACATTAGCAGTTGTGCTGCCCATTAACGCTGCAAAATGCTCCGTGTGTTTTGCAGGTGCAGCGCTGCTCCCCACACGGATGGGGAGCTTAAAATTTCGGGGAGTGGGTGCTCTCCTGAGCTCTGCACGGGTAGGAGTCAGCTGAGAAGGAATCCCTTGTGGGAGCAATCCTGCACGGCAGGAGGAGCACAGAGCCCCTTTCCCGGGATGCTGCTGCCTGACCCCCGGCTTTATCCAAGCTCCAGCTTCTCCCAGGCAGGGTAATGTCTCCAATCCAAATCAGGAAGCTTTTTCAGTGGAAGCAGCATTTTAGCAGAAGCCTATTTAACGCTTAGGCTGACGCCCTGGAGTGCTTTATTTTAAAGCATTTTTGTTCTTCTCCATTATCAGTAATAGTCTATAAAAGCTGAAATGCAGCACTTTTCTCCCCCCTGCTCCATCCCTCCTGTGGTGTGGGCAGACCTGCATGGCAGGGGCTGAGGAGGCTCCTCTGTCCACTGCTCCCACTGCCCCAGCATGATAATCCAGGACCAAAAACTCAGTGAGAGGTGATTGCATGGGGTCAAACCACTTGTCCCATCATTGGTCCTGGGCAGCATCTTCCTGGGGGCTCATATCATGAAATGAGTTTTAAGATCTGAATCCAAAGTGAAAGGGTGGGGATTGTCTCTTGTCCCACCCCCACCTTATCCAGATCTCAGCTTCCCCAGGGAGATGGACTTTTGTGCCAGGGTGACCAAGGAGGGGTGAAGGGTGAGCTCGAGCAGTTTGGGGAATTCAGACCTTCTCCTGCCCTTGCCCTGGCTCGTGGGTTCAGTGCAGGGAGGTGCTGGGGGAAGGGAATCAAGAGCTGGACTGTCACTGGGTGAGCCAGGAATGGAAACATCTCAGCGCTGGCTTGGAGGAGGATGCATATCCCGTGTCTGACCCGTTTCCCAAAAAGGCAAGAGCCCGATGCCTTCCCGCTCTGCAGCCCAAACTCGTGCTGAGCATCCCCAAACTCCCGAGCTGGATGCTGGGGTCCAGCCGAGCTGTCAGTAATTACCCCAAGGGGCTGCGGTGCTGTTCTGTGATTACAGGCCGCTAATTGCCAGCGGGGAGGGCAGTGGGAGGAGAGCAGCCCTGCTCTGCCAGCTCCGGGCACATCCTCGGGGCTCTGTCCCCTCCTGCCCGCTGCCTGCGCCCCCCGCAGCCCCGCCAGGAGCCCCGTCTCTTCTGCTGGGACACACGTGGCTGCGGGCTCTGTCCCCTCCGTGTCCCTGTCCCCTCCCTGGTGACCTTTCGGCGGTGCCACTCGGGCAGCAGCGGCTGCGCAGCTTTGCCGCATTGTCCCGGGGGCCGGCTCGCCTCCCCGGCCACTGCCACTTCCCAGGGGAAAAATCATATTTTCAGCTCCAACCCTCCATCCCCCTTTCCAGTCTGGAGCTTTTTTAGAGCCAAAGGGAAGAAAAGGACGTGGCCTGGCTTCCCTGCCTCGCTCTGCTCCTGTTCTTTCATTCCGCTCTTCCCGGCGGCTGCCAATGGCTTTGCCTGGGAACGCTCGCAGTGTCTGTCCCTTTTTGTCTTGTGCTGCCTAAATATCCGGGCCGAACGGCTTCGGTGGGTGAGCAGGGAGGGTAAAAGGCTTTTGTTGGAGTAGAGCTTCCTCCTGCCCACAGAAAAGCCGGGAGGCCAGCACAAAAAACAGGGGTGGGACACACCCGGTCCTAGGGAGGGGGACACAGGCTTGGCAGGTTCCTGATGTCCATCTGGAGATGATGGAGAAGCATCCAGTGTCCATCTGGAGATGATGGAGAGGCACCCTGAGATCCAGGGGCTGGCTGGGGGTGTCCCACCCTGTGCTGGTCCCACACTCATCATGGTTTTTCACACTCCAGCCCCAGGTTTCCCTCTTCCCTGCACAAGCACAGTGGAGCCAGTGCTGATGTGAGCATCCCCATCCTTTATGGACCCAAACAAGGGGAGCACAGGTCCTGCCCCTCAATATCAGCCCCTGCAGCTCCCTCACACTAGGTCCAGCGTCCTGAAGCTCCTGAGCCCTTTGGCAAGTGCCTTGACCTGGAATGCACCTTGATATGGGGACAGGCAAAGTGGGACACTTGGGTGCTGGGCTATGCCCAGGCTGAGGGGTCAGCGAGAAGCCTTGCAGGGGAAAGGGCCATAAAACAGGTATTTGCCCCTAGAAAGATGGTGAATTCCCTCTTGCAACAGTTTGATTCTGAAAAATGCATTTGCCAGGCTAAAGATGCTGCAGCAGCAGTGTCCTGTCACCGTGGGAGGGCTTTTCCTAGCTTGGCACACTGTACCCATTGTCCCGTGGCTGCTGCTGCTTCTTCACCCTGCAGGCCACTCCCCACTCACTCCTTTCTTGGGAAAACCAGCTTGGATCCAGCCCCACTGAGCATCCCCTGGTCAGATCCATGGCCAAACCAGTTCAGTGTCCATCCACATCTGCCACAGCTTCCACAGCAGAGCATCACCCCTCCTCCTCCTTTTCCTCCTCCTCCTTTTCCTCCTCCTGCCTGGCCAAAGCAGTGTCTTGCTCCCCTCCTGCCAGGCAGGGCTGGCTGAGCCAGGGAATAATTGGTAGGTTCTTCTGGAGTGCCACGAGCAGAGGGCACTCACAGCCTTTGTTTATGGACTCTTGATGATAATGAATACTTCCAGAGATAATTGCTGACTTTCTGCCCTCACAGTAAACCTGTTTGGCTGGGGAATGGGTGAGGGTGGGAATGGGGTGGATTGAGTAAAACCAGGCTCTGGCTCTTCCCACCAGGTACAAGCCAAATAAGAAAAAAAGAACAAACAAAAAAACACAACACTCAAAATTTATAGAAAAATATTTGTGCAGCTCCAGGACAAGCCCAGCTTTCTTCTCTCTACTAGGGGGGAAGAGATTAAAACTTAATCCTTGCTAAATACATTTTCTCCTTTCCCTCCCTTGGGGTACCTCCTGCACACTCACAGCTTCTTCCTGCTGATCCCTGCTTCCCTTGGCCCTGGGCTTGTCCTCAGTAGCAGCCCAATGCCCACAGTGGGTGTTCACCAGAGCAGGGATTCCTCTCTTCTCTCTGTACCCTCAAAATCAAAGTTATTGAGGGGATGAGGGAACTCTGTCCTAAACTTGGACAGAGCCCTTTAAATGTGGGAGAGGGAAAAGCAGAGAAGGCATGGCTGGAGTTCCTCTGTCCCTGAGCCAGGTGGGTTCCTCTCACATTTCCCAGGGGGGTGTGGATGCTGAGGGGAGGTTTTGGAGGTTAGGAGGGTTCTGGGTGTTTAATTGTGGGGTACAGGGGTTGTGGGGCTGCAGGGCCAGGTGTGGCAAGCAGGGCTGGGGGCCAGCAGCCTTGGGGAGAGCCTGGTCTGCAGTCCCCTGTGCACAGGGAGGAAGCCCTTCGTGCCACTCAAAAAAACCCCAAATAATGAAAGAAGAGCTCTTTGAGGAAGACAGTTTTTTATATTTTGTATAATTTTTATTTAATTTTTTACTACTATATTTTTTGTTATTAATAGGTTCTGATTAAAAAGTGTCATTATCCTTTAAGTCCCAGCTTCCCTGTTCCCATCCCAGGACTCATTCACTCTGCTACAGTTTATTGCAAACATTTGAACCTGGCAGAGCCCCACGTTGCAGCTGGAGCTGTAAATAACCCGGGCTGGCATTTATGGCACTCCCATGGGTGAGTAACTGAGGGCTCTGTGCTGCTGGCAAACAGGGCAGGCAGCACCTCCGGGGGCTCCAGGGATGCTGTGGCCATGTCCAGCCCCATGGCACCAGTCCCACAGCCCCCACAGGGCCCCCAGCCCCAGTTCAGAGACGTGCTGCCAATGCCGTGGGTTAACAGACACACCAGAAGTGCACAGCATCCTTTCTGCTTATGATAAAGTGCTTTGTCTGGGTATCTTGTAATGCTTTCTCAGGCTGTTTATTTATGAGACAATTTATTACTGCGCAGTTATTCTGTAGCAGGGAAGTCTATTCCTGGGAGCCTCTGTTAACCGAGCCAATTGCTTAATTGGCTCACTGATGTCTCCACAAGGTACGCCAGGAGAGAGGGCTCTTGTAATGATCGCAGCCCTCCTCCTGCCCACACACCACCCGTGCTGCTAATTTAATAGTGCAAACATTTATTATTCCTTTTATTTGGGACTTGTGTTAGGGCGATTAGAGCCATTCTTGGATGGCTGGTGGAAGGGGGTGAAATGCCCTGGGGGGCAGCTGGGGGTGCTTGGGCTCATCCTGCAATGCCCAGGGGTGGGGATGCCTTGCAGGGTGTATGGTTAATGAGGCACCAGCGGAGGGCTGGGGCTGACAGTGCCGGGCTGGGAGTTGGGGCTCCTGCCTGACCCTCACCTCACCAACGAGTCACAGGAAGATTGGGGTGTGTGTGTGCACTTACACCTGATCTCTATTTACTGAGTTTAATGTGCTCTGAAGGGAAACAGGTTCCTGTGCTCTGTAGAAATGACTGGAACGGCCAGAGGAAAACCAGTCCCCTTCCCTTCCCAACTGCAGGAGAGCACTGGGCCACTGCTGAGTGTCCTGGGGTGCTGTGTGTGCCCTCCCCAGCCCTGCTTTCACAGCTCTCTCAAGCCCTTTCTCCTGCTCCTTCTGCCTTTTCTCTGTCCTGGAGGATCCCCGCTCTGACATCTCCTGCCCATGTGCAGCGTGCCCCGGGCTAGCGCAGAGCCGCAGCTCCGAGCCGGCCTTTCCCGGGGGGAGCAGCCTCCCAGCGAGCGTCTCTGCGCTGCGCTGTCCTTCCCTGTCGGGTTTTTAGGCATTGTCTGGCAGGGCTGACAGCGTTTCTCTAAGCCCAGCTGGATCCGTGCCCGCTCTCCCCGCTGCCGCTTCCCCAGCATCCCTGTACACCGCCCGTGGCCCCCGGCACAAAGCGCTGCTGCGGCTCGGGAGCGGGGACACCGCTCCTGGCCCCGGCTACAGCGGCACAGAGGGGACAGGAAGCAAAACGGGGAAGGGAAGGAGGACTTGGCAAACAGCAGCACCAGAACGAGCCTTCTGCTAATGTATTTGTCGCAAAGAAGCGATTAAGTTTCCCCATGATTTTCCTCCTTCTCCGGCTCCCACCGCCTATTGTTCCCGGCTCCATTATCCCCCCGCCGCTTACATAAACGTATCATGCGGGTTTCTGAGGCACAATAGAGAGAGTCTCATTCATCCAAGGTCACCAGCTTCTACTTGCGCTTCAAAGCATGTGGTAGAAGAAGCGTTTTCTCCTAAAGACGTTTTTATTGTACTCAGCGCAGAGGCTGAGGGAAATCGCAGCGCTGCACTTGCACCGCCCCAGCTCTTCTTCCCTCCCCACGCGGTCCTGGAAGGTGAGGAATTCTTTTCTGTGCTGGTTGGGACCCCACTGTGGGATTCTCAGCCTGCCACTGCACTGGAGCCAAGGAACAGCATGCTCCATCCCTGCCCCTTCCCAGTTAAATAGGAAGGGAGGTGGAAAGAGGGGAAAAAAGGGGTTGTATTTCAAAATCTCTGTCCCATATGGGTCTCGGTATGGACGAGTTACAGAGTGGTCCCTACGGCCTCCTGCTGCTTTCTCCCTCATCTGTGGCTCCAGGCTCTCGTTTTCTTGACTCGTGTCTGGTTGGGACCGCACAAACACGAAGGCTACTGGCAGCCTCTGCGGGGGGACAGGGACTCGCTCTGTCCTGGAGGGTGTGTGCCCCGCAAAGGGCAAAGTGCAGCCGTGTCCCCGAACCAGCAGCGAGCTGGAAGTGGATGATGAGGGATGATGGGGAATGATGAGGAATGATGGGGATGGCGCACGGACGGTCCTGGGGGTGCGAGGGGGTGGAAGCCCCCCAGGAGCCGCCGGGAGGGGGTGAGCGGGCAGGAGCCGAGCGGGGCCCCGGAGCCGCCCCCTCCCCGGGCTGGGCTGGGCTCCGGGCTCCGGGCTCCGCTGCGGCGGGGGCGGTGCCGGGGAGGGTCCGGCCCCTCTGCCCGCCCCGGCGGCACAAAACGGGAGCGGGGGCGGCTCGGCCGCACTCCCCGCAGCGGGCAGGGCTGCGGGCCGGGCGGAGCGGAGCGGGGCGGGGGATGTAGCGCTCAGCACCGCGGACAGCGGCGGGGCCGGCCGGGGGTGCCCGTGGGTCTGGGGCCATGGCCGGGGTGCAGCAGGGAGAGAAGCAGCTCTTCGAGAAGTTCTGGAGAGGCACCTTCAAAGCCGTGGCCACGCCGCGACCCGAGAGCATCATCGTGGCCAGTATCACTGCCCGCAAGCCGCTGCCCAGGTAAGGGCTACTGGGGCAAGGGAGGGGGGCTCTGAGAGACCCCCAGTCCTTCTTCACCCCTAGTCTCCTTCCCACCATAAAGAGAGTCCTGAGTGTGTCTCCCCGCCACCAGCAGTTCGTGGCTGGGGCACCCTCCCCGTGCCTGAGGCTGGGGGATGCTGGCTGGCTGAGCCCCCTCCCTGGGCAGGTGCTGTGTTCCAGAGCACAGCAGGTTTGGGAAATTCTGGCTCGGTGGTGCTTGGAGCCTGGGAGCTGGCTGGGTCCTAAGGGGAGCAGGGTGAGGGTCTGCAAAACTCTAGCTGGGCTACGGGGAGGGGACAGTGGTGGAAAGTGCGGCCACCTCCATCCCCGCGGTGCAGAGCCCCGGGCTGTGTGTCTGCTGGTGGCTTTCACCTGGGACCCCTGAGAAGGTGAAGCCTGGGGAGGGAAGCAGCCCCCTAGGGCTGGACCCTGCCTTGTAACCCAGGGGAGGCTGGTGGCCCCAGGGACACACAGTGCACGCAGCCTGGTCACTGCCATGGACCGGGACAGCTCTGGGGATGGGGTCCCCCACGTCCCACAGCCAAGCAGCCTTGACTTTGCTCATCCAATACCTGTCCTGTCCTCCTGCTCCAGGAAAATCAGTGCCCCCATGTTTTACCAGATGCTGAGCAACAGAGAAACCCATGAAAAGAGGCGAGGGGGCTGCAGGTAGCCTTTGAGCCTCTCTGCCAGGCTGTCACACAGGCAAAAGTCCGTGTGGCTTCCTCACAGACATGCACACTCTAAATTAGACCAGCTGATTGTCATGTTAAGAATATCCTGTTTGTGCTGCTTTTATAAAGAAAGGACGCTTTTGCCGGCTCTCCTCTCTCTTTGCTGTATTTTCTCTGGCGACTTCTGCCCAGCTGGTGTGGGGAACCAGCCAAAGTTCCGTGGAGGTGCTGCGTCTGTAGAGGAGGGGGCTCGGTCTGCAGCAGGCTGGGTGTTGGAGTCTCAGCCTGTACTAGGGAGGAGAGAGATCCTTTGGAATGAGCCATTTCGGATGCTTCCCGTGCCAGTGGAGGCTGTGAGCAGCAGTGGGGATGGGGGTCCTGCTGCTTGTGCAGTGTGAGGATCCCTCCTGCCTCTGCAGCCCAGCTGCTGAGTGTGAATTTTTCCAATCTCTCTGATTTCTATTAATCTGAGTAGGAAAATGGGAAAAGCATGGCTTCGGTCTCCAATGGAGTAGGGCAACTCTTGTTTCCACAGGCAGTGGTTGCAGGGCTTTAGCCTTTGTGGAGAACCACCGTGTTTTTCTCCATCCCTGCATCGGGTATGGTCGGCACCTGAAGGGCTGAGGGCTGGCTTACACGTACACTCCTGCCTGAAGGTGCCTGAGTGAGCTTAAATATCTTGCAGTTGGAGGTGTAATACGGCGACAAATTCGGGTTTGGGGAAAATACAGCCAGCCTGGGTGCCAGGAATGATGCCTGTCTCTGTCTAGGCAGCAGTTTGGATTGCGCAGACATCCTGGTGGGGCTGAGCACCGCGGCTCGGGGTGTTTGTAAATCCATTAAAAAGTTCCCAGATGCGTGAACCTCTCCATGCTGTCGGTAGTGACAGCTCCGGTGGGAGTGAAACACTCAGGAGCTCTCAGCTTGGCTTTGCACCTCGGCATCGGCAGGTGCGGGCTGTGCTCCGGCCATCAGCAGAGCCCGGCTCCTTTTGTCCCCCCGCGGTGTGCGCTGCCGGCGGGCCCGGGATGTTCCCTGCGCTGAGCGGAGCCGGCCCGGCGGGGCCAGCCCCGGGGCACTCGCTGCGCTCACCCTGTCTCGGCCACAGAGATGCTGTGGTTCCCAGCTCTTCTCACCAGTCTGTACATCCCACAGGGCTCTGCCAGCAGCCCGGAGCTGCCGTCTGGGCAGGATCACACCTCTGACATGCCAAATCTCACACCCCCGGGGCTTTGCAGCAGGTCCCCACTGGGCTGCACAGCGATGTCCCCAAGCTGGCACTAGGCTTGTAGTCCAGCAATAGCCAGAGCCAGGCTCCTGCTCCCCATCTGTGGAAAGAGCAGACCCAAGGCTTGCAGCAGCTCCTCTTGTAGTGGTTTCCGTGCCTGGCTCCTCTCTGGGTTTGTTTTTCCGGAAGGTTTTGCTGCGCCACTGCTTGGATCAGCCTCTCTTCCCTGACGATACTCCCGGCTAATTTAAGAGCAAATTACTGTGGTGCCAGAGAGGAGATGGGGAGACCAGTTAGCCAAATGAAATATTAAGATGACCATCTGGATTCCTGTTTTCTCCCACACTTGACAGCTGGTCCCCTGCAAACGCTCTGCCCTGGATCCGGCCCCATCCTTCCCACAGCAGTGGAGATGCTGCCATGGTTTCTAGGCCAGCACTGCCCACCTCCCCATCAGTTTTTATTGTTTTACAGTTTTCCTGTGCCCTTGTGGAGGGTCAAGGGGCTCAGCTGTGGCATGGTGTGCCCATAGCCCAAAGCCATCCCTACAAGGTGCTCCAAGAATAGCTAAGGGCTCAATCCTATATATTTTGGGGCAGCAATGGGGTTCCCTGTACAGAAAGTTATTTTTTTCCCCTTTGCCCCATCTCTCACCATTACCTTTCTGCTGCTTCTGCACGTAAAGCCTCTTCCATCTAAATTCCCAGCAAGCTGTCTTGGAGGTTTGGAGGGTTAAAGCTCTGCTAAACCCATGGTTCATCCTGGAACAAAAGAGTACATTAATACCTTCCCTCCTGCTGGGGCTGGAGGGGCCCTGAAATCCAGCCCCCCAGACAGCTTTGTGCCCAGAGCAGAGCTCTGCCAAAGTAAATGGATTATTGACCAGTTTGCAGTGTGAAAGGAAAAACCAAGCTGATGGGGAAAGGGGCTTTTCCAATTAACCTTTTCTCACATGGGGCCTGGTGGGGCTTTGCTGTTCAGCTGAGGGTGAGGGACTGGGTGGAGAGAGGAGGCTGGGAAAGGCTGGGGCTGACCCAGAGCTTGCTTTTGCAGGGGAGTTGCTCCAGCATATGCAAAATCCCAGTGTGGGATTCGAGGAGGTTTTGTGCCCAGTGTGCAGGGGAGGGATGGGGTCAGGGACAGGAACCACCAACCCTGCCCTGAGCCCCTCTGCCAAACCGGGAAAACTCAGTCTCTCCCACTGGAACACGAGGATGGGCTTTGGCTCTGGTGAACTGAAAATGCTTTTAAAATCAGCTGTGTTGAGGTGACACCAGCCTGTGCTCAGCCTTTGGGGATGGGTGTGAACACCACGCTCTGGCCCCAGCCCCAGAGCAGCATCTGCTTTCCTCCCTCTGGGCTGGGCTTTTGTCTGCATCTCTTCCCTGGCCGTGACCTCAGCCACAGCGTGGCTGTCCCACCTGTCCCACCTGGAATCCTGACTTCTCCCAGCACTGCTGAGAATTTCATCAGCACCAGCGCCGGGACCTGGGGCCATCCAGGTGGGAGATGCTCCAGGGTATCCCAGGAACTGGAGCTGGTGGGAGCCTGCTGGCTTGTGGGATGATTCTGGGGGTGGTTTAGTTCTCTTCTGCCACACTGCCAGCCACAGGGCTGTCGCCATGAGCTGCCCTGTCTGCAGAAACCCAGCCAAAATCCACTTTGGGCACTCTGGGGCTGGGGCCTGTGTGTGCTGGTGTCAGCTCCTGGGGCAGCCAGTGATGGCGAGTGAGTGGCTCCTGCATCCCTCCCTGCCAGATGGTCTAAGTGGGTCACATCAGGGCAGCGCTGGGGATTTGTGCTTTAACCCTTAATCCCCCGGGATGCACCGTGCACGGAGGGGGAGGGATGTGCTGCTGAAGTGGGATTAAGCCAGTTTGCCACTGCGGGTGATCTTGGAGAGGAGTCTGGGTGCTGCTGCAGGCGTGCTGGGACAAGGGTGACGTGTCCCTGCTGCACTGGGACACGGCAGGAGCAGCCACGGCACTGCAGTGTCGGAGGTCACCCCAGCGAGTGCAGAAAGCAGCTGCAGTTCTCCTGTGCCCTTTGCAGTGACTTTTGGCCATCCCAACCTCTGGCTTCCCAAGACACCTTTTGGCAACCGCGAGTCCCCAGCGGGCTGGCAGGGGCTGGGTGTGCTGCTGGGGAGGAAAGCCAGGCTGGCAGCCCCTGGGCAGAGCTGGGTGTGCTGCTGGGGAGGAAAGCCGGGCTGGCAGCCCCTGGGCAGAGCTGGGTGTGCTGCTGGGGAGGAAAGCCGGGCTGGCAGCTCCTGGGCAGAGCTGGGTGTGCTGCTGGGGAGCAAAGCCGGGCTGGCAGCCCCTGGGCAGGAGCTGGGTGTGCTGCTGGGGAGGAAAGCCGGGCTGGCAGCTCCTGGGCAGAGCTGGGTGTGCTGCTGGGGAGGAAAGCCGGGCTGGCAGTCCCTGGGCAGAGCTGGGTGTGCTGCTGGGGAGGAAAGCCGGGCTGGCAGCTCCTGGGCAGGGCTGGATGTGCTGCCCGGGAGGAAGCCCCCGCTGGCAGCCCTGCCGTGCGGATGGCCCCACTCCTGTTAATCCTCCCCCTTGTTGGCCGGGCATCTGCTCCGCGGGAAGAGGGGCCGGCAGCCGCCTGGCTGCCATCTGCTGCCTCCATCCCAACGAGCCCAAGTGCTAATGAGCCCGTGGCCCCGGCCCAAGAGGGGGGAGAGGGGCTTGAAAAGAAAAGCGAGGGGGAGAAGAAAAGCCCCTTCCTCGGAGGGGCTGTCAATAGCGAGGCTTTTGTCTGCCCCTGCCCTCCGGCTCCAGCTGGACGGCGCTGGGAGCTGGGAGAGCTAATTAGGCAGCTCGGGAATTGCCGGGAGGCTGGGGGCAGCTGAGTGAGGGGAAGAGCTGGGAATGCCCGCAGGACGCGCTCCCTGCTGCCCGCAGAGCCTTCATCATCCTCATCCTCCTTCTTTCCCCCGGCCTTGTCCATCTGCCTCTCCTCTGGGCTGGTGCTGGCACTGTGACCCTACTGGGGAGCCCTGTGATTTTGGG
This sequence comes from Oenanthe melanoleuca, assembly GCF_029582105.1. Taxonomy (NCBI): domain Eukaryota; kingdom Metazoa; phylum Chordata; class Aves; order Passeriformes; family Muscicapidae; genus Oenanthe; species Oenanthe melanoleuca. The sequence goes on from NC_079349.1 coordinate 9,895,267, forward strand.
GACAGGTCATTTCTGACCTGTGAAAGTCCAATTGAGAGCTTTGCTGAGCTCTGCTTGGGGCCCAAATCATGGGTCCAGCTCCCAGCTCACCAGTAAGAACATGGGCACAACCTGGCCCTGGTGCTGAGAGTGAAGGGCCACAGCAGCTGCTGAGGAAACAGGGGATGAGCATCTCCCTAAATCCGGGATTTGCTGCTGCCCCACCTCTGGCCAAGGGGGAGCCTGCGGTGTCCACACTGTGCCAGGGGAAGCACCGTGTCCGATCTCTTCAGATGAGGGATGAAATCAGGTGGAAGGAAGCAAAGGGAGGACAGTTCCACTGGCTGGCTGGAGGATGGTTTTGTAGAAATATTTGATTTCACCCTTGAACAAACCCATGAAGACACTGCCCTGGCTGCCAGGCAGCCCCATGTCTGCAGATGCTGGGGGTGCTGGGTTTGTGAGGGTACCACTGGTGGAGTCTGGCACCTCGGGGGGCTGTGCTGGCTATGGGGTCCCCTCCCTGGCTCAGCAGCATCCCAGCACTTGCATGAGGCTGTTTGATGGAGTATAGAGAATCAGGCTAGGGTGAAATATGACAATTTAGGGTCTTGCCTGGCTCAGGTAGCAGCAGCAGCTCCAGCCAGTCCCCATCCCTGCTTTTATCCCATCCCTGAGAGGCAGGAGAGCAGGACACTTGAACCCCACGCATGTGTTCACACCCCTCCCACAAAGTCCTGCTAATGAATATTTAGGGCTCTGAGGCCCTAAATAATAAATAGCAGTGATGACCTTGATGACAGGGATTGCTAAGGAGCTTCTGCCCAGCACCAGGTCCTGTGGCTGCTCATGTCTCCTTGCTGTCACCATCCTGCCCCCATCATCTGGGACAGCCTGTCCTGCTGCAGCTTGATCCCAGAAAGGGACTCTGCAGATCCCAGTCTCACTGTGTGTGGGTCCCCTCTCTCACCAGTTCCCTGGCCTTCTCTGCTCAGCCCCATTCCCACATCTCCATGGCTGGTGGCTGTACCTTTCTGTCCCTCCATTTCTCTATAAGCTGGACTTATCAAATGCAACTCCCACGTCACTGAAATGAAATAATTTCATGCATGACCACCCTTTCCTTTTCTCTCCTTTTTTTTTCCTTTTTCTCCCTGTGGGCACTGAAACCTCTTCATTACAGCAAAGGCTGACCTGGGCCAGAAAATCCCACTAGTGTTTGAGCTGCAGAGGATGCCAGGGATTTTGCCATAGTCTCTGCTCTGGCATGAGCCCCCAGGGGCTCTTTGCTGTTCTGAGACTGCTGTGGGTCAGTTCTTCCCACAGTTCTTCCCTGTGACCCACACACAGCTCCCACCCCCTTGGGTCCTCCTCTGGCCCCAAATCCTTGGGTTTGGTGCTTGGAATGGAGCCCTTTGGCATTGCCAGCACAGAGCAGGGAGACAGGCCAAATCCTGGGGGCCAGCTTGTGTTTGCAGCCTTGCTTGATGATTTCATAGGTGTCTGCAGAGGCACAGAGGTGGTGGGAGTGGTGGGTCCCAGCAGCACAGCATCCAGAATGGGCAGGGATGAGCAGGCTGGGCCACCACCCCTGGCACTGTTGCCAGCACAGTGCCCAGGTCTGTGCCACCATCTCCTGGCAAAGGCCACAGGACCCTCTGTGGGACACCGGGTGCTGCAGAACTGGCTTCTCCATCAGCCACTTGAGCTGAGAGCGCTGACAAACACGGGCAGTTTAAAAATAGCGTTTCTTTCGCACGCGGCGGGAACGCTTTCCCTGCCAGCGCAGCGGGGACTGCAGGAAGGGCTTACAGAAAATAATGCAAGTGGCAAAAAACTCTAATAAAAACTGTACTGGCTGAAATGAGCCCCTGGTCAGAGGCAGCAAGGCTGGGGCTCCACCAATGACACATTTAACTCTCCATGTTTAATTTATGTCTTGTCATTAATGGAAGAAGCAGCAGCTGCTGCCCAGCCCCAGCCAGGGGCATCTCCTCGTTCATTCCTGGGTGGGCAGAGGGGACACTGTGGGCAGGGTCCTGCTGCCTGTGGGGCTGCTCTTCTCCTCCTTGGGAGAGAGACTTGCTGATATGGGCTGTGGGGGCTTTCAGCTGCTGGGTTCCAGGGCTGGGGTCAGGTGCCCATCTCGTAGCTCTCAGGGTGGCTGAAATGCTCTGAGACCCAGAGGCAGTGATGAGAAAATGGGTTTTCACTGCCACTAACATCAAATTCCAGCAGCCATCATCTCACTGGAACTTGATGGCACTTTGGCAATGGGCTGGTTGTATTGAATTTATCTCTGTGCCCACGTGTGTTGGAGGGTGACTGGAACAGAGTGGGGCAGGAAGCTGGGATTTGAGCTACATTACCATCAGCATGAAGAATTAGCTACTGCCCAGCAAGAGAAATATTTTTGCATTAAGAGAGATTTCACAGTTAAAGAGCTCCTGCTGCATTAATCTGTGGGTCAGCTGGAGCTGCTGTACAATCCCCTGCCCTCCAAAGCTGTGAAAGTGTGACACTGATCTATAGGGGCATGTAAATACAACAGAATTTATTCTCCACAGCTCCATCAACTGCAGCCAGTGGGGCAACCCTGCTGTGCCAGGGCATGGGCATGGCTGAGGCAGTTGGGATTTGGGCAAATCTACCCCTAAGACTGGTGCTTTAGTTCAGAGAACTTATTGCCTATAAAGCATTTGCCCTCTTCAAATCCCCCTGTTCTGCTCAGAGCCTGGTCAGGATTGTTATGATGGGGACAAGCAACACAACTTCAGCACTTCTTTGAAGGGATGGGGGTTTTATTCTTCAGAAAATTCCAAGACAGGCAACTTAGAGAAAATAAAACCCTAAAGCAAGAAAATTTACCATGTGTCACCTGCCCTTCCCTGTGTGTGGGACAGCCTCTGTGGTTATCCCTCAGCACCCACCTCATCCCTGCCTTTGTCTGCCCATCAGCCATGCCTTGGCTGGGTTAGAGGGTGACAGTGCAGGGCCAGTGGAGCAGAGGGGCAGGAGGATAATGCCACAGAGAAGGAGGGGCAGGGGGTCTGGGTGGGCACTGCCAGGGGAGGAGGAACAAAGGGAGCTGTGGTGGAACCCCAGAAATGGGGAGGTTTGCAGGCTGACCTGCTGGGGAGCAGTGGAACCCATGGGCTGTCAGCTGGCTGTGCTCTGTACTCTGTCTCCTAATCGAGGATGAGCTTGGTCTCCTGGTGACCTCCTCTGCTCCCTGGGGGTTCCTGTGTGGGGCTGAGCTCTGCTGGACACAGGATATGTTGGCTGCATCTCCCCTAGGATCCCTGGACATCCCCACATGCAGGGATTCAGTTCTGTCTGGTGGCTGGAGAAGTTGTTGACTGGTGTGGGACCAATCTTTGTGCTCTCCCAAATATTTCCCACATGTGGGTAAGGAGCCAGTGGCAGTGAAGGATGCTCTTCATAATTTTTGGAGTGGTTTTGGATGTTTTAGTGAGTTCAGGCTGCTGGGGTCCTTGTCTCTATCCCTGCCCTCACTGTGAGTGTGGAGCATCTCTGCACCTGCAGGTGCAGAGCCAAAGTCACAGCAGTGGCAGCACGTGCCAGTGGAAGGTTTAACTCCTGCTGTGTGCTGCCTTGTGGCAGTAGTTATTCCCCCATTGCCTCAGGAGTTCACCACAAGTTATTTTTCCACCCAGAGCCCAAATTTCCCCATTCCCCCAAGAGGGATCAGGTGCTCAAGAGCTCTGGACACAGGAGCTGTGCCACGGGGATGGGTGGGTTAATTTTGCAGTGGAGGTTTGTGGTCCAAAGTGCTGGCTGCTGGCTCTCTGGGCTGTGACTGCCACCCAGGGCACATCCATCCCTGATTAATGGAAACTGAAAAGCAAGATCCTAAGGACTTGTGGCTCCCCTGCCCCTTCCTCACTGCTGCTGCCACATCCAAGCCTCGGCTGGCATTGCTGCCAGGTTTGTCCTGCACAGAGCAGAGGACAGCAGGTCTCACCTCACCTTCCCGTGGTGGAAAAGCAGTGGAGCCCCTGGACACAGCCTGTGCCTTGTCTGCATAGCTGGCACTGGGACCCAGCCAGTGCCCTGCTCCCCCCACTCACCCTCCCCACCACGGTGGTATTGATTTGACCTGAACTCCCTTTAATGTGCTGTGATTTCTTTCAATTAGGCTTTGAGCGAGGATCTGCAGCGTTCAATAGAACTGGACCAGTGCCTGGGCCCAGAGGGAGATGCTTCAGATGCTCCCCCATCCCTGGCAAGAGCATCCCTCCATGCCCTATTTTCCCCATGTCCTATGAGGATAATCCCACTGCTTAAAGGTTGTCCCCTCTGCATTTCCTGGACTGGAAATTTCCTGGACATTTCCTGGGCAGGTGGCTTTGCCCAAGGGCAGATTCAGGGTCATTCCTGCTGTGTGCAGGAGCAGCCCCACTGCAACCAGGGACTGAGCCAACCCTGAGCACTCCTCATCTTCACATGCCCAGCAAGCTTTCCCCTTTCTCCTTGGTGGCTGTCATTCCTCAGGGATGCACTCAGCCAAGTCAGGGCTTGGTGTCACATTGTTTCTGGCAAACTGATGGGCAGGGCGCTTGTTTCCAGAGATTGTGTGGAGCAGAAATCCCTGCCCTTCATCTCCAGCTGCAATTACCGAAGCCAAGTCGATGCAGTTGATGGTAATAGGATGGTAACACTGTCTGAATTTGTATTTAATGCTGATTCCAAGGGTCTATAATCTTCATCAGCACCACATGACTTTTTATAGAACAGAAAAATGTGAGAGCAGTTAATGAGCTGTAATTCTGGAGAGCTTCTGCCTTGATTGGGACTAATTATTTTCTTTATAAAAATAATTAACCATCCACACAACCTATAGAGTGAAAGGCATGTGGCATTAATTAAGCCATGCAGTATTTTCACTGCACCTTTATCTCCTGTTTCCCAGCACATCCCAAATAGACGGTCACACGCTGCAGAAAGCCAGGCTGGGCACAAGCTGCCATCGTGTGAGGGCTTGTGCTGGGCACAAAGGGCAGACTCTGGGTGAGGGGGCTGCCCCCAGATGCCAAAGCCACAGCCTCTTGGCCCTGCAGGTACTGTAAAACCCTCATTTGGGTAGGAAAGGCTGGTTTGGGGGGGAAGGTGGTGCTGCTCACCTGGGGGCTGTCTTTGAGGGTACAGAGGGGGCACTGGGGGTGACAGGAGAGCAAACAGGGGGACCCTGGCAAGGCACAGGGCTCTGTGCTGTGTGCTGTCATTTGCTGTGGGGCATCAGGGTATCCCAAAATTGAGGGGGTTGCTTTGTACAGGCTAAATCTTTGCTCTCCAGCACTCTGGGGTCCCAGGGTGAGTCCCAGGCGAATGTGCCCCAGCACTGAGCTGTGCGTGCTTAGACACACACTTACATAATACATAATTGTTAACAAAACTAATTCCTCTCTTCTCCTGGAGGTATTCTGAGAACTAATGAATATATTTGCATAATCTTGATTTTGTTTATGAATAATTCTGGATTATCCAAATGTGAATAACACCAGGGCTTTACCACTCTAGATTGCCTTTCAGCTGAGGATAGCAAAGCATTTTACAAATATTAGTTCAGCCTCACAAATCCCAGCAAGCAATAAAATTATTATTACACCCAATTAAAGATGGATGGGATGGAAACTGAAATGATTCTCTGCAGCCCCTCCTGTCAGGGTCTGCCACGGGGACTCACCTGCCTCTTCCAAATCTTCCCCTAGGAAGATGCAAGCCAACAAATATCCCCCCTTTTCTTTTTTGGGATGATTTGAAACAATGTTCAGAGTTGCAGGGTGGTATGGATGGCTGCAGACCTGATAGCAGACAGGAGGTTTTTTTCTGGCTCTGACTCCTCCACAGCACTGAGCACCCCACAGCCCTCTGTGTGGCAGGGATGGCACAACTATACCAACCTTTTCCTCCTTGGAGCACAGTGGGAGGAGAAAAGGCCCTGTCTTCCCTTCCAGAAACTCTCATTTATTCAAAATCTCCTCACCAGTCCTTCCTGAGCAGGCAGCCTGACCACTGAGGTGTTTCACACCAGGACCAGGGCTGTTGCAGGGAAAGGAGATTGGAGTCAAACCAAACACTCCCACTAGTGAATCTGCAATTCAGGAGCTTCCCAGCTCAGATGTCACCACACACAGGGAGGCAAAGGGCTCTTCTGGCCATAAAGACCCCCTGTCAGCAAGTGAGGATGGGAGTTTAAAGCCCACTTTCCACATCCATTGCTTGGCTGGGAACATTGCAGGCTTATTGCTCAGCAGCAGAAATCTGCTGGTTAATTCCTTTCCATGGGAGCTAATTTCTGCCCACACTCCCCTGCATGGGGACATCTGCTCCTCACAGTGTCACAGAGCCCTCCTGGCCCTGGCAGTGCAGCCCTGTGCTTCACAGGGAGCAGGGTGTTCAGGAGACAAGTCCCAAAGAGAAGGATGTCCAGGAAACCCCTCCTCAGCAGGTGATGCCCTGCTTGGGGGCACCCATTTGGCTGCACCCCTGAGTCTGTCCTGGTGGGTTGAGCATTTTTTAACGTTGGAGTATTTCAAGCTGAGCTCTTGGGAATCACTGTTCTGTAGCCACAGGCTACTGAGCACCATGCCAGTGTTCTGGCACATGGGGTGGCTCAGGGGCTGGTTTATGAACAGCTGGTGACCTGAGTGCCCCTGTCCCATGGATGGATGGATGGATGGATGGATGGATGGATGGATGGATGGATGGGGCAGCAGAGACTCAACCAGAGGCATTTCCAGGGCAGCTCTGCAGACAGGTGGCAGCTGCATGAACAGGTTGTGTTCTTGGAGTTGCCTGAGTGTTGGGACCTCCAGTGTGTTCTTCCCTTTTCCAGTGACAATTCAAAGGAAGAAAATTAAGGGAGAGGAGAAAAAACTTTACGTGAGTGGCAAAGAAAGCATTGCTGCTCCAAGTAGATCTTCTCCAGCCGCCTTCTCCTTACTGCTTCCAAAGTGCCTAATTACTAATTCATTTTTAAAGCGAGCTCTCAGTGCTCCCAGGAGCTCTGGGTAACTGTGTGCTTACAATTCCCTATTTGATTAAAATTTAATGAGTTGTTATTGGCAAATACACTATTTCACTGCTGTTTGCCATGCCAAGTAGCCTGGAGTTTGGAAAATGGGGGGAACAGGCACATCTGATGGTCCCTGGGGCAGAGGCTGGCACTGTGCAGCCCCTTGGGTGTGAAGGTGCTCTTCAGCCTGACCATATTGCAAGTAGTGCCAAAGCACTTCTTTTCTATGGCATCCATGAGTTCATTTTTTTTTGTTGTTAAACGCTTCCTAAAGTATTAAGCATCATCCACTGGCGCTCCTCAGCTTCTGGTTCCCCATGCTGTGTTGGGAAGTGCTCAACCACAGCCTCTGGGGGCTCCCTCCCAGCCCCCCTGGTCCTGACCTTTGCCCAGCTTGGTTTTGCCCTGTGCTGCTTGTGGGCAAGTGTTTAATGGAAAACACAAGCTGAGACACAGACTTTTCCTAATCACAAGCTCTGCAAGGGCTGTTCCAGGTTGCCCCCATGCCTGGCTGTCAGCTCACCCCCTTACAGTTGCTCCAGGCTGCCTGGGGGTGATGGCAAGGAAAGGATCCAGGAGTGGTGCCTGAGGCCTGCTGCGAGCAGAGTGACTGTGGGGCTGGGGTGGGGTTGGCATAAGCTTTCAGCCTCTGGGTCACCCAGGAGCCTGGGGTCCCCCAAAACATGGATCAGGGATGTGCCAGATTGCGGTCTGGCACACGTGTCTGAAACAGCCAAAGCTCCTCTCAATCATATTTCCTGATGGAGGAGAAAACTAGCGCCTGTACAGCCATGGGAACCCGCAGGGTGTTTGTCTAAGGAGGGGGATTTGAGGACAGGAACGGCACAGGATTGTGCCCCTGAGAGCAAGCCTGGCCGGCAGTGTGCAGGTGCTGCCGGGCAGGAGGCTCCGCAGGGACCGCGGAGCCGGCAGCGTGGGAGGCGCAAGATGCCGTAGGAACCATTCGAGATGGGGCAGCGGGCTAGGTTTTCTTTAGAAACAATGTGACCATGTGCCATATCCCTCAGGTTTCTCGCTGTTAATGCTGGCAGGCAGTCAGTAAAGCCATCCTGGGCCGCTGGCAGCGAGGGAAAGGGACACCGAGCGCCGCAAGGAAGGAAGGAAGGGGGACAGGGGATGGGCACCAGGAGCCCATCAGCCTGGGGAGCTGTGCTCACCCTCGTGCCTGAGAGGGTGATTCATGGAGGCATCGCTCTCCCCCGTGCAGTTTCCCCTCCTCTCTGTCCATCCCGTGCTGCACAGCAGGAGCCGCCGCTGCTGCCAGCTGGTGCCCGGGACAGAGCCCTCCCCGTGGGCTGCCACCTCTCAGCATCCCCCGGAGCATCTGGCACTGATCCTGCCCCGCCACCGGGGCCTCTTCCAGCAGGGAAGCTCCTGTGTTCTGATCCAACCATGCATAGTAAATCAACTGCTGCAAAAGAAAGAGCCAAGCTGCTTTTTTGGCCCGAGGTGTGCTGAGAGCGGTCGTTAAACCTTGCTGGAGTGCAAGGAGGAAAAGGAGCCCCATCCAGGCTTGTGCCAGGACACAGGGTTCCCAGGAGGGGGAGGAGAGTCACGACTGGCAAAAAATTTGATGAAAAATGTATAGTACAGAATTGTATTTCTCCTCTGTGTTTGAACTGCCTCAAGAAACCCACGTGCCTTTCTGCAGCTGGTGCCTCTGCTGATGCACAGAAAAAAATAGCAGGGAGAAGATTAAAATTGAACTGGCTTGGAGTCTGTGTAATCAAGGAAAGTATCTCGGTGATTTGCTATTATAATTTTCAATAACAAACCGCAGGGCTCCTGCTGCACTAATAATAACGGGTTGAATGAGGTGGGCAAAGAACCTGCCATGGGTGTTTGTGTGTGTATGGTGTGCTTGTGGGAAGCACTCACAATATTCCTCATCTCCTAATTTTGAAGAGGTATTTTTAGTGCCTATTTCAAAGAGCTTTACATAAACACATCTGCTGGAGTTTTTGCTGGGAAATGTCTTTACAACACTCTTTTCTGTCCCCTCCTTCTCAGGGGACAAGGGAATGGTCTGACAATTTTCTTTTTCAATCAGATAAGCAAAGCCAGAGATTGAGGGAGAAAATCACAGGCTCATTTGCCAGTGCCAAAAGGCTTCTCAGCCCAAAGAGTGGATTTTAGAAACGCTTTGAGCAGCTCAGATCAACCTCACCAGAACCCAGGGCAGAAGCACAAGTGATGTGGCTGTGGCAGAGAGTGCAGGGATCCTGACCCATCACTCCCTCTCTTGCACAGCCAAAACCTCCAGGTAAGGAAAGGAGATGAGATATTCTGTCACCTGTCCATGCACTTTTTGCATGTTACTCAGGAGAAGTGGGAGAACATTCCTGGTGCAAATAGCTGCAGGCACAGGAGTTTCTCCAGCCTCCCCTCTGATGTTCCCAGTTCCAGGCAAGGATTCCATACTTCATCGTTTAATGTCAGTGAAACATTCACAGAGATGTTTTAACCTTGTTCATTTGGGGGTTTTGATTGGCTGAAGCTGCTCCTGTCTTTTCACTGAGGGTTGTAGAGATGATGGGAATGTGAAGCCAGGCAGGGCTGAAGCAGGGAATGTAGTAAAGTTTCTGTATTGACTATCCCAAGTCCTCTGACCTTGGAAGTGCTGCCAGTGCAGGTCTGCCAAGTGCACTCAGTGCCCAGGCCTCTGAAGTGCTTGTGCACCCAGCACCCAACCCAGATGCACATGCAAAGGAAAATAAAGGATAAAAAACCCCCAAAACTGCTTGGTTAGCATCCAGACCTGGTTTGCTTACACTGCTGCTTGCAGGGCAGCTGGGAAGGGCACAGGGGATGCACAAGGCCACCGATGGCTGGAGCTTCTGGGGTCCATCCTGCAGAGGTGAGGGACCATGTGGCTGAGTGGGGAGATGGTCTGGTGCCACGGTCTGGCAGCTGAAAGGTCACTAGGGAGACAATCTTCCTGCTTTTGTTTCCTCCTGAGACGAGTTACTGCAGGGAAAAGGCTGATTGATGGAAGGTTTGTGGCAGGAGACCACCGCAGGGCCGGCTGGGCTGGGACACAGGAGCCTGTGGGCAGGGGAGGGCAGAGGTCTGGGATGGCAGCACCCAGGGAATGTCAAGTGCACAGCAAAGCTGCCCTGAGTGCTGTGACTGCATGGCCAGGGGGGACAGGTATTGCTGGGCTCAGCTCCCCAAGCAGCGTGTGTCACCAAGTGCCACATGTCATGGCCTGATGAGGTGGCATTGGGCCATGGCATGCAGCATGGATGGAGGGATGGGCATGGTTTGGGGTTTGCTCCCTGCCTTTGTCCTGTTCTCTGTGGACAGTGCCAGGGTCTGTCTGTGGCCAAGGGCAGTGCTTAACTGGTCTCTGTGGTATCCCCACACACTGGGGGTGATATCCTTTCCCCAGGGAAGGGAGGCAGAGTGGGTTGGCCTCAGGGCACTGCCAGCAGCAAAGAGCCACCCATCCCTTCTCCTCCATGTGGCCATAGTGGTTTATGGTGGTTTCATCCACCTTCAAATAAGGAATATTTGGGTTCCTTCCCACCAGTGACCTTTCCTGCATCATTTGTATTAGGGTAGGCAATAGATCATCCCCCTCTGCTGCCAACACATTCTATTAGAGAGGGAATACGTGTGAGAGCCCAAATCTGACTCCACAATGTGGAGGTGGGCAAGCTGGGCTGTGAGAGGCTTGTGCTGGGGGGGCTCTGTGAGCCTTCTCTTGCAGCCACTGCAGCACTGTCAAAAATTGCCATGAGCCAAAAAAACTCCTTCTGGACCAGAGGCTGCTGGGATGAGAAGGGACAGGATGAGCCAACTGTGGTGGGTGGTTGCATGGGGCATGTTCTGCACTGAGTGGGTGGCAGGCAGCCCACAGGTGCCCTGCTGTGGGGAGCCTCCATCAGGAGCAGCTGTGCTGCTTCTGGACAGTCTGATGGATAGGCTGGATTTCTGCATGGGAGAAGGAGAGGGAAAAGAAAAACCAGTGCAAGTGATCGAATTGCCAAGTGGAAATGGAGAAGCTTGGAGGGCAGGTGGGAGAGTGGGCAGCTGCCTTGTCCTGGTCTGACTGCCTGTGGCCAGGAGTGCATCCTTAGGGATAAACGTGCAAGCAGCACACTGGGGAGAGAGGCTGTGCTCCTCACTAGGAGTGCTGGAGCAGTGCTGTCCCCCAGCAGGGCATCCCTCCTGCCTCCTCTTCTTCCTGCCTCCTCTGGCACATCCCCTGGGCTGAGTGAGTCCTGTGCTCCCAGCAGCATCCTGCTGTGCATCCCTGCTGCTCTCCCTGGGCCAGCTCCAGCAAAAAACACCCACAGAGGCTTTTTCTTTTCTGCTGCAGGCACAAGCAGCAGGGAAGGTGTGATAATCCCTCCTTTGAGACCACAGAGATCATTCACACCAAACTGCATCACTTTTATATCAGTCATGAAAGACACAAAAGACAATAAGAAAATGTTTTTTACATATATATATATATATATATATATATTCAATCAATGTCTATGGAGCTCCACGCCAGGGGATTACCAGCCAGTTTAAAGCATTAGTGACTCTCAGCATCCATCAGAGGAGAACATTTGGTTGAATGGAAGCCAGCCTTTGATGGAATTGGAAAATAATTATTTCCATCAATAATTACTTCCAAGCCCAGAAGAAATGGTTCCTGGCATGTTGCAGGGCAGGAGTCCTTGATTGCCTCGAGGCCAATATGTTTTAACCCCAGGACCTGGAAATCCCATTAGAAGCTGGGTGACAAGGATGTTGCCTGCCGTGCCCAGGTCCTGGCAGTGGTGTTGCAGCCTGCTGCCAGCCTGGGGAGGATCTCTCCTGCCTCTGCTGCTGGAATACATCCAGCTCAGACTTTGCACAGGTCATTAATTTGGGGACATTTTTAATGGATCCTAATGATTGAGCCTCAGAAGGCTGTTCTTAAAAGGGGTTTGGGAAAGGCCACAAGCCAATTAGCTGGCACACAGAAAACAATTAACCATGTAGCTTCCTGGATAGTTAAAAATAATGGAGATGTTGGGAAGTAACTGGGGGATTTATTACAAACAGACTTTTTAAAGCAAGAGGGACTATTCACCTCCTGCATGTCCTGGGCCAGAAATATTTCACCCAGCTTCCCTCCACTGATCCCCATCCCTTTGATTTGACTGTGCATATCCTTAAATGTTAAGGCATTAAAAAATGGGCTGCAAGGAGGAGCTGGCTGTTAGACAAAGTGGATGCTTGTTGAGAGAGAAAACACAGGTGGGAAGAGAGGGGTGACCCTTCTGCAGGTGCTTCTGTGCCAACTCCAGGGAGTGTTATTCATGGCTGAGGCAGGCAGCAGGATGTTCCCTGGGTATGCAAGACTCTGGCCATGCCTAACTGGGTTTTTCTTTAACGTGCCATTGCTCTTTAACCACCCTTTTGCCCCCACTTAACCCCCAGATGTGCAGCACACACCTGGCCCTGGCCCTTGTTCCTATCTCCACAGCCCATGTGTGATGGCTGTGGTGGTCTCTGCAGCCAAAGCATCTTTCACTGTGGCTGCAGGGCTGGAAGGGGGACATCCCAGCCTCCCCCTGTCTGGTGGGATCCGTATGGCCTGAGGGTTCCAGGGTGTTGCTTTCCAAGGAGAGCAGGAGAGCTGACACTAAAGTGGCACCCACAGCCCAGTCCTGGGATTGGCTTTAAAATGATAATGGGAAGAAACGAGAACACTTTTAGTGCCAGCTGAGCCCAGTCTACCCTGAGTATCACCCCACAGCCAGATTGGGCCTGGACATGCCCGTGTTTGCTTTATCTATTCCATAATGCTCTGCATGACACCAAACCCCAGCATTTTCAGCACCCCTGCTGGGTATGGTTTATGGCTTTTTATTAATCTTTTCATTCTTTGAAATAAACATCTTCAGGGCCTGGAAACGTATTTATTTTCCTCCCTAGTGTCTGCACACAGACTTGTTTGGGTTTGTTTTGTTCATTCGGCTTCTTTTCTCCATTTCAGCCTGCACAAGCCCCAGTGTTTCTTAGAAACCACTCCCTCCAGGCTTGCCCTGCCTTTGCTCTGCTCCTTGGCAGCTCTCAGGGTTCTTGCAGGTGGTTCCCCTTTACTCTGCTGGGCTGTCCCAGGTTCTCAAGGTTGAGCTGTCAGCAGGACCAGGTATGTTCACTAGCCCAGCACCCTATTTGTAGGAGTGGGAAAGTTTGGTGCCAGTTAAGGATGAGTGGTAAGGTGTTACCAAAGCATTAGCAGGTTTGGAAAACTACAGTTGAAATGGGCTTTTTTTTTTTCTATCAGAGTGCAAAATCTGCTGTGTCTGCAGAGCCAGTGATCTAAACCCCACAATGGAGGAGAAGATGTCCTGACAGGCTCATGTTTTTCCTTCCTATTGGATTGGATCTGGCCCTGTGCTGTCCAGCTGCTTCTTGGCTGCATGATGCTCGTGGCATCTCTGCCTGAACAATGAGCACAGCATGCCCGGGCTGGAGTGCAGCTTGCCTTGGAAATAGGGACTTCCAGAGCCCTGTAGGAGCATTTCCCACTGAGCATGGAGAGCAACCTGCAGCTCTCCTTCACAGCTCCTACCTGCAAAGGCAAAGGAGACTCCCCAGGATGTGGGGAATGACCCCAGCTGCAGGGACAGCTCCTGACGGCTCTTTGTCACCTCTTGCCCCGGCAGTGGGACGCTGGGCTGCCTGCCGTACCCTGCGGAGGACAGACGGCCCGAGAAGCTGAGCAGCTGCGTGGTCAGGGAGCCTGCCAGCACCAATGGCTGTGCCAAGGGGAGGGACAGACGAGACCATGCCCACCGCAGGTCACGCAGGTAGGAGCTGGGGCCATCAACAGGGAGCATGGGGGTGGCAGGGGGGGTGTCCTTGGCTGGTCCCTCGGCCCCTCTGGGGTCTGTGAGAGCTGGGGGTGGTTTAAATGGCTCAGCGTGTGCACAGAAAATGTGTGCGATCGCATGAAATCCCCGTGACAGTTTGCAGGGACAAACCTGCAGTTCATTTCTACTCCAGGGCTCGCTCTTACAGCCTCCTTCAGAGTCTTCCAAGACCTGCCAGCGCTGCTCTGCTCTACCAGGTCTGCTGGGAATCGCCCTCAGCAATTCCCCTCTCCCCATGCCTAGATCAGCTCAGCAGCACTGCCTTCATTAAGACACAGTCTCGTTATCAGCTTGTCGTTAGTCCCTGACCGCTTGAGAGGGGAAAAATGAATGGAACTTTGTAAATGAAGCAGCTGGGGTCTCTGAGCCCTGCCTGCTCAACTGTCTCTGGGATTAAAGCCTCTCCGTTCAGTTAAAGATGCTGGAAAGAAAGAGCAAGAAAGCACATTTCATATCTTCAGATTTCAGGCCAACCAGAACAATAATCTAAAGCACACTTTTAATTAGACTTTGATTATAATCGTGGAGGAACAATTGAAGTCAGATCAGCACATGGGAGAAAGCTGCCACATCAAAGGCAATCGACTTTATCTGGGGAGAGGGAGAGGGCTTTGTAGAAACTGCCTGTGGCTACATGCAGATGTTCCTCCCTGCTCTCCCGTGGCTGTGGCAGTGCCCAGCCGTGTCCCTGGGTGTCTTTGGGCAGGTGTCTGAGCTTAGTGACAATGAGACATCCTGGAAAATGCATTATTTCTGTCTGCATTGAGGTAGAAGGCCCAACTGGGCCCAAGGTGTGCCATATCCTCTCATGGTGCTGCTGCTGCTCCGTGAAATCCTTGGGAGGAGACAGTGAGGAGGAGAATGTGGGTGCTCCATGGGGCCATGGTTGCACACTGGATTTACTGCACCAGAAACACTTTTATTCACTTGTTATTCACAGCTCACAACTGAAGCATTAGCTTGCAGTTTCATTTTGCAGAGCTTTTATTTTTTCCCCCCCCAAAGTGTATTAAAAGCACTAAGCAACTGAGTTTTTATGATAGTGTAATTTCAGTGGTTATTCAAGCCCTGGATGATCAAGTGTTGAGGGATGGTGGAGTCTGAGTGTCCCCCTGCCAAGTGTCATTTGCTCTGCTTTAGGACTTTCATTAGCAATAATGTTTGTTCTTGCTGCAGAGAGCTGCTCAATTTTTGGCCTGTTTCTGTAGTGAGGATCTCAGAGCACTCTCCAGCCGTGGGGCTGCTTTCACCCATTCCTTGCTCCTAGCTCTTCCCAGGGGCAGGATGAGAAGAGGGGAAACCCAAGCACAAACCCAGCACTTTTCAGAGGCCCTGGGGAGCTTCCTGTGCCCCCACAAACCTTGGTCCTGGATCCATCTGGGGATTCAGAGGGACCTGTTTGGAGATCTACATGGCCAATTTGGGCTGATTTAGAGATGCCACCAGGCTGCCACCAGCTGCCTCTGTCTTTACAAGCATTTGCATTAGTTAATGAGTAGCCACAGAGTATCAGTCATTTTTTTCAGCCCAATGCTTTGAATTAATTAACCACGGTATTTGCTTTTCATTGAAATATAACACGATTCAGCATCATATGTTTAAAAAAGAAATTAATTTGCAGGAGGGTTTATTTTCAAGGTTTAACAACTGTATAAGAGATGCATATCTCCTTCAATTACCATAGTGTCTCAATAAATATATATATTTCTAATCAATTGCTACTTAACACATGTCAAGTCTTTATTATAGTTAGATGCATCTGGTTGCAATAATTACTGTATGCAAATTAAATGCCAATTAATTATTTAAAGCATATTTACAAAGAGCAACAAAACCTATAAATCTATTTTGGAGTCGTTAACCTCAGCAAACATGTTTTAAATAATCAGCATTGCTGTAGTGGAGCTGTCTTGTTATATCTCTATTAGACAGTTCATTTAATCAGTGGCTAAATAATTCATTAGAGGGTAATGAGGCAACACCCACACCCTTGGTCCACCATGAACACTGACCTTGCTGTCCCACGTCCCTGAGGTGGGGATAACAGAGTCCCATGGGAGCCCATTCAGGGTTTATTTTTATTACTTTTAATGATTACTGGGTCTTGTCCCCCATCCTCAGCCCTTCGTGTGATGAGGAGCGGCCGCTGCCGGCTCGGGGGAAGAAGAAGAAGAAGAAATCTGGCCGCAAGAAGCGAAGGAGGTGAGGGAGCCATGGCGGCGTGAGGAGATTGGCAGGGCAGCCCTTGGCTGGGTGTGAGGGAAAAGGGTCATGAGGGAGCCATGGCGGCGTGAGGGGATTGGCAGGGCAGCCCTTGGCTGGGTGTGAGGGAAAAGAGTCATGAGGGAGCCATGGTGGTGTGAGGGGATTGGCAGGGCAGCCCTTGGTTGGGTGTGAGGGAAAAGAGTCATGAGGGAGCCATGGTGGTGTGAGGGGATTGGCAGGGCAGCCCTTGGTTGGGTGTAAGGGAAAAGAGTCATGAGGGAGCCATGGTGGTGTGAGGGGATTGGCAGGGCAGCCTTCAGCTGGGTGTGAGGGAAAAGAGTCATGCGGGAGCCATGGCAGTGTGAGGGTCATGAGGGAGACATGGTGGCGTGAGGGGACAAGCAGGACAGCCCTTGGCTGGGTGTGAGAGAAAAGAGTCATAAGGGAGCCATGGCAGTGTGAGGGGACAGACAGGGCAGCCCTTGGCTGGGTGTGAGAGTCATGAGGGAGCCATGGTGGCGTGAGGAGACTGGTAGGGCAGCCCTTGGCTGGGTGTGAGGGAAAAGAGTCATGAGAGAGCCATGGTGGCCTGAGGGGACAAGCAGGACAGCCCTTGGCTGGTGTGAGGGTCTTGAGGGAGCCATGGAAGCATGAGGAGACCAGCAGGGCAGCCCTTGGTTGGCTGTGAGTGAAGAGGATTGGTGAAGGATGTGAGGGTGGCCATGGCGGTGTGTGGGGCAGGAGGGGATGGCAGCCCTCAGCTGAGCATGAGGAAAAAGGGGCAGTGAAGGATGTGAGGGTGGCCATGGTAGTGTGTGGGGCAGGAGGGCATGGCAGCCCTCAGCTGAGCATGAGGGAGAAAGGTCTGTATAAGATGGAGGTGTGAGGGCCTGGGGGTTCCACAGTCCAGGGAGGTGCCGCCATCTTCTCGCCCTCCCCTCAGGGCAGCAGAGCTGGGTTGAGGCTCCTCCCTGAGCTCCTACCTGGGCTCATCCTGCTCCTGCCAGGAGCCCCCAGCCTCTCTCTGCCCTGGAGATGCTGCTGGTGGTGGGGTAAGAGCTGGGGTGGCTGAGATAGCTGTGAGCAGCCCTGTGGTCCCTAATGCCCCTCTGCCCCCTCAGGTCTCCCTCCTACAGCCCCTCACCTGTGAAGAAGAAGAAGAAGAAAAGCTCCAAGAAGCGAAAAAGAAACAGGTATTTTTTTCCTTGAAAATGTAATTCCCCGCTGGCTGTTGGGGTTTTAGAGAAGGGACAGAAGGTGCTGCTGCCTGGAGCAGCTGTTGGTCCCAGAGGGCAGAGAGTATGAGCTGTGAGCACTGGGCAGCCAAGGGGAGGCATAGCCATAGTCCTTCTGGGCTAGGAGGGTGTGAAACAGGGTGTCCATCCAGTGCTAACGGGGAATCATGAACTGCTGTGGTGTGGGGACACAGAGATGGACAAGCCAAATCACTGTGAGGTCTGTGGAGCCTCAGCCTGCTCTCCTTGCTGTCCTGTTCACGTCTCCATCCTCACATGTCTCCATCCTCTGGAATGCCAATGGCATACTGATCAGGGCTTGTGCTGGTCCCCATCCCTTCCTCCCCAGCCTGCAGAGAGTGTCAGGACCAGAAAAAGGCTCAGACCAATTCCCCACACTCACAATCCCAGTCTCCTCTCCCAGCCCCAGTGACTGTTTCCACCTTCTCCTTCTGAAATCCATTTTTAATTCAAAGAGCATGATTAAATTTTAAAATTGCAAATATTTCACTGTTTTCTCTCAGCTGTTAAACCAATATTTGATGAGAACAGTGGATTCCATCTCCCTGAGAAGGTTCATGTATTTATAATATATTGAACCAAAAAGAGAAGATACCAAAAGTGGATAGCAGGGTGAAAAGTTGAGCTTGAATCTCCAAAGAAGAGCAAGGGAGAAGGAGAGACAAGGATACAGGAACTCCTTTAAAACACTTTCTTCCCAAGGAGGGATTCTTATGCTGTTTTGTGAATGCCATCTCCTGATGGAAGTCCTGGGTCAGAGACTCTTTGGCTTTGAAGCTTTGGTAGCCATTTATGCCCCTGCAAGCCAAGGATAAGCTGGAGCTGATCCCATAAAACAGCATGATACAAACCAATCAGGATTAGTGACCAGTGGAGGTTGTTTCCAGACACCTGGTAGGATTTCAGCTACAGACCCCAAGTGACTTTGCCAGAGGCAGTCTCACAGCCCCTCCAGGCAGGACTTCAGGCTGTGTCTCCTGCAGGATGTTGTGCTCCAAGCTGAGAGGAGACAGTGGGGCATGCAGTGCAGTGGGGCCAGGCCTTGCTGCAGGGAAGTGTCCTCCATGCCACCAGGGTGAGATGAGAGAGGTGTCTCCTGTGTCATTCCAGGGGAGCTCCAGGAGGCAAGACAAGGCCATGATGCTGGCTTGGCTGTGAGACTGCTCCGGAGTTACACAGAGAGGATTTTTCCCTTGACTGCTATTTGGTCCTTCATACAGAAAATCAGGGAATGGACCCATATCTGCATGTAGTGCAAAACTGGAGGCAGTAGCAGAGAAAAAGGACCCACCAGAGACAGGGGATGTATCTGATCTCTCTAAAGACTTATCCTGAGGACTGTATTCTCAATTACTTGTAGAGTGTGCTGGTCATTTCTGCCACACCAGCATTTCTCAGCTGCTCCCTCACCAGCTGGCTAAAGGAGAGGTGTGGCCATTCTGCCCAGGTGCTGCATGAGGTCTTCTCTCAGTGCTTGGTCTGAGCCTAAACAATCTTGGACTCAAATTTCCAATTTTGTGAGACCCTGTATTCAGTGTATATATTTGTGTCTTGCAGGTTATCATCAAAGAAGAGAAGGCACAGGTAAGAGTTGAGCAAGTATGGGTGGTCCCTTAGAAATAAGAGTTTAATGGTCTCTTCAAGGTTGATATTCACTGAGTGAGGGCAGAAGATGTTTCTTCTGTGTTTCCTTGTGGATCCCCTTGGGTCCCCCCCTTCCATGTGGGTCTGGAGTCAGTGACTCCCCAGGTGTGGACTGGAAGATCTCTTCTGATTCCAGTATGTGTGTATTCATTATTGAGAAGTACTCATTTTCTCTGTGGAAAAAGGCAAAGTCACCAAATTGGCTGATCCTTTTGAGGGTTTTGGCCAAACCCATGAAGCAGATTTGTCAGCAGGCGCTCAGACCCCCTGTGCTGTGACAATCATGAATCCCTTTCATTTTTACTGCATGCTCTTGGGCAACTGAGCTGTAACATTGACATGTGATTGTGCAGCTTTTTATCGGAACAGAAATCTCCGAATTAATTAGCCATTTCTTATTTAGTTCTTCAAGCCCCAAAAGTAAGAGAAAGGAAGAAAGAAAACACAAAAAACAGTAAGTAGTGATTCATGGAGTTCTCTGCCCTGCCTGCACAGTGTGGGGCTAGAAGTGCTTGATGTGGTGGGGCCCCTGGAGTTAATACCTGCTGCACAGCTCTAAGCATTTCTCAGGATTATTTTGAAGCTAAAACCAGCAATTCTGGTTTTGCCAGAATGGAAAAGGGTTTGTAGAGGCTGGAGATCTTTCCTCTGCCTTTCTTTTGTGACACCTCTTTCTGTAGTTTGTTTATCTTGCACAGATGTGCAGAGTCTTGTCCACCCAGCCCAGGGAGAAGGCTCCGGCTTTTCTGGTGGGGGCAGCATGAAAGGCTGAACTCTGACCTGCCAGAAGGGCAGGCTGGCACAGTCTTACTGAGAAGGGCCTCAGCAACTCCTGGTTTGCTTCTCTAGGAGATTGCATTAGGACCTACTCATGAGATACAATACAGCCAAGAATATGAATGGGGTCAAGGGGGAGAGAAGGGATTGTGTGGAGGGGATGGAGTTTGCAAAAATCTGGTGTTGAGGCTCAGCCCTGGAGTATTAGCAGAACACAATCTTTGTCCTGTGGGGCACATAATTGAGGGGCATGGTATAAAATGGAGTTCCTCAGGATGGAAGGAAGGACTGCAAGCTGCCTCTGTTTTCCCCTTCATTCTGTCTTCTGGCAACTGCATCTTGTGGCTTCTCACCTGCTTTCAGACCAAGGAAACAGTCCTGGGGCTGAACCTTGGGCACTAACACCCTGGCCAGTTTTGGGATACTGCCTGCATAGGCCATCTCCTTTGCATGCAGAAAGCCAGTTCTTTTTGCTACGATTTCTGCACATTAAGTGGCACAGTTTCAGCTCAGTTTCCCCTCAAATTGGGCTGCCCTGCACCTAGAAATCTCGGTGGTAAAAGAGAGACTTCCTAGGTTATCTGTAAAAGGAGGCATCTCCCCAGCCTAACACAGCAGTACCCTAACAGTGCAGTTAAAGCTGAGATCCATGTCCTGCTGGTGTGCCCTGACCTCATGGAGCTAGAGCTGCTGGAATTGCTCTTTGGGGATGAACCAGCCAAGGCTTTTTAGGCTCATCCTTCTGCTGGCAAATCAGAGCTCAGCCACTCCCAGTTTCTGCAAACCTTTTGCTCTCAGGCGTGGATCAGATGGATCCCATGAGGATTTTTTTGTATAATCACACCGCTTTGACTTATCTTTGCATTGAGCAACTGGTTATCTAAGTCACACAGGACCAGTTTTCCCTTCTGCAGGAAGGCAAAACAAATTGGAGGGACTGGTGCAGGGGGTTAAGCACAAACATGGGGATTTTCACACTAATCCACCACAAGTGAAAGATGTTCAGTGTTGCTGATTTCAGCTGTATGGAAATAAGAAAGGAGGATCCCAAAATACGAAGTTTTTTTTTAAATATAATCATTGGGTGTGAAAAGCATCAAAGAAAACAGCCAAGCAGAGTTGAAGGAATTGCCCTGGAGGTTGCCCTTCTGTCTTAAGGGAGATGCTGTTCTCAAGCAATTATTTGCTGAGTTTATATACCAGCAAGTTGCTAAATGCTGTCCAAGCAGGTTGTGTTCGTGCTGTCAGTGCCTGTGTAGTGTGGCCATGAAGCCAGGCTGTTCCCACCAGCTCACCCACAGTTAGCCTTGCCTGCTGGTACAGCCATACCAGCCTGAGCAGATGAAAATGCTTCCAAATCTAAAATAACTGCTGTGGTGAACAAAGACAAGAGAGATGGGACACAGAAGGTGGCAGCAAGCCTGCCACCGTTGTCACCCTGCTCTCTTCACCCTGGACTTCAGCTGTTGGCATGGACAGCTATAGCCCTTGAGTAACAGGGCCAGGTAATCCATGAGAAACAGCCTGGTGGTGCAAAGGGAACTGCAGCAGGGCACTGGCCCTCTGTCCCCTACACACTGTTTGCTGAGGACTGTCTTCAGGCCCTGTCAAAAAAGGCAGCCCCAATGACAGGGTCCCTGTCAGAAGCCAGGGAAACGGTCCTTTTTCTCAAGCAGGAACCGTGTACAAGGCAGGCTGTGCTTAGGGAAGCTGTACTTTGTGCAGCAACCTCAAGAGCTGCCCACAGGACTGGCTAAATGCTCCCCCCCTGGAGAGGGTGGGGAAAGCTGGCTGCTACTGAGTGTACTCTGTCACTTGGAGTTGTCCTTCTGTAACTGCTCTTTAACACTGGGAGAGGGCTGGAGGTTTGTGATGGCTTGCCCAGAGAGATGGTGCTTCCCCTCAGCCTCAGCAACAGGAAGGTCTTGGGGAGTTGCCCGGCTGTTACAGGGTTGGCTGCAGGATAAAAGGCAAGCACATGGCTCTCTAAAGTCTTGAAAGCATTGGGGCTGGCTGCTGCACTCCCACGTGTTTGTCCACCAATATTCTCACAGCATGTACAGAGCCAACCTAATAGCTTGTGTGTAAAATGCTAGCAGAGATCTCAGGAAGATGTCACTGCAGCAGTGAAGGGAAGGAGAATTTCTCATGCCTTGATGTTCTGTGCCGTGTTTCATGCACCAATATCTTTGGTTTAAAAGGCATACCTCCCTTCTGATTTGAACATTATCGATCTCAGCCTTCAGCTGCTGGTTTTTGCATCCCCCCCTCTTGCTAACCTAACGCTGGTTTTCCTTTCTGCTTCTTAAAGCTCTCGTGGGCGCGCCCGGAAATCCCATCGGCATCGCCGCTGCCACTCTCGCTCAGAGAGCTCCGACTCCCACTCCCCCAGCTGCCGGAGCAGGTAACGGCACTGCTCCCAAGCTCAGTGTCCTCAGCACTTCTGCTGGGCTCAAGGATGTGGCTGGACAGCCTGTGAGACCCACGGCTCTCTGTGCACAGCCACTTCCCATTCTGGTAGCAGCAGTTGTCACACACTGGGAGCTGAGCTGTTTGTGGTCTCAGCCATGGAAGGGTTTTGCCTCGAGAAGCAGTGGCTGCAGCTTTTTGGTCTGACAGTCACTTCTAATCCCCATGGCTGATGATCAACCCATGACAGCTGATTCCAGTCTAGTGTCCCTTCCCCAGCCCAAGGGCTCTGTACTGCTATGTCCCAGGAAACCCTTAAACATGGTCTTAGCAATGAAAATGTATTTGCCCATGGCAGTCTGTAGTCATTGTCTTTGACCTGATTAAAATCTCTCCTGTGGATGACAGATGCATCCTGGGGCCGGCTAAGTGGATGCTGGTGCTAGACCCAGCATTGCTGCAATAGCAAGTGATTTATACATATAATGAGTTCATGTTTCATGTTCTCTGAAAGCACTTGAACAGCCCACCCCCATTCTCCTACTTCACTCCTCCTAAGTACTGGGAATTTTCTAATGAAAAGCTGAGGATCAGTGGGGGGAGGAGTGCAATCAGTAATTGGAGGGGTACTCATGCAAGAGCAGAGTGTGTTTTCTCTTGGAGGTGTATCACCATAGGAACATTCCAGAGTGCACCAGGGTCATGGCTTACCTTCAGCCACCATAAAATCATGCATTGGAGCTGAAATTTGAGGTCAAGGTCCAAAGCCTAGATGCAAAATTATTATTTTTCTTTTAAAATAGAAAAGCAAAACATCCCTTTTCTCTCCCTCATGACTCCACTTAGTTGTCACATGGAAGAATATTGTCCCATACTCAGAGCCCTAGCACAGACCTGCCAAGGGTTGGTGTGGAGCTGGGAAAGGGCACTGCTGCAGTCCTAAGGAATAACATTTCGGCTGTTGCTGTCTCCTGGAGGCACAGAGCCAGGTCTCGGGAGGAAGGGCGTAAAACACGGCGAAGACACTCCTGGCACCATTCAAAGATCACGGCAAAGAGAAGCTCCTCTGCAGAGGTTCAGGCCAGTCAAAAAGCCAGCCAAACCCTCCCACTCTACAGCTTCCTGTCTTCTAAGGAAGTAGTAAGTATTACACACTGTCCTTCTTTGCTTGAATTAGCCAGAGGAATCTGGGCAAGAACTGTGATATGAAATTTTTATAACTCAATTATAGTGATGTTAGACAAACTTGGTTAAACTGTATTATTAATTCATGGTGCTGTTTTCCAATGTATGTAAAGTCGTTTCTTCCTTCAGCACTTTTACACCAAGGGTGGGGCTGGAGAGGGGGAAAACTTGCAAAGTCTTTAGCCTATGAATAATGAATTGAGGACATTTAACAAAAAAAAAAAAAAAAAAGTGGCCTCCAGAAACATATTTTAGAGGGAAGAGTTTGTTATGCAGTCTTTGCTCAGCTGGATGTGAACTTAATTCACTGGTCTTTACATCCAAAAGTTTAATCCTTCAGGCTGAAAAAGGGTATCAAACATATACAAAAGGAACATTTACATTTAATGAGCTGATGATTATTGGCATGGGATGTTTTCTGACTGTCAGGATCCTTCTAGGATCACTGTTCCTCTGGACTGACAAGCCCAGGGGCCAAATTTGGAACTTACGAGCTGCCCTCATTGATGCTAATGGGAACTGCATGTGCATCTGAGGCTAAAATCAGGCTCAGTGCCTTGAGATGTTTTTCCATGTACACAGAAAGAGATGATATTATACATGAACTGAGGCAGCAAGAGGTGGAGAGAAATTTTAGATGGATATCAGTCTTCCTTTTCTGTGGTGTGTTTCCCCTTTGTTCCTAGCAGCAGTAAAGCAGAGGTGTGATGCCCTGACTGTGGTATTGGTATCAGATAGGCACTCTGGAGAGAGAAATTGCTACATAGGACTGGAGGTAGTGCAGGATCTGATAGCCACACGTGTGGATGTGTAATGCTAGAGGTGTTTTGACTATAGAGTCCTCCAAGCCCCAAAGTTGTTTTCTCCTTTAGGCCAAATCATCAGTTGGAAATAGCTCAGCCACACGCAGGAGCTACATCAGATAGGAGAGAGATGGTGCCAGCAAGAGGAGCGACTCTACCCACTCACCCACACAGACAGCGTGCTGATCAAAATACCCAGGGATTGTACGTGGGTACAGACAGGCACAAGCTGTCTCTCAACATTATAGATATGCATATTTGCTCTCGTTATAGAGCGTGTGGGGCCATGTGAGTCAGTGCTTGTAAAGCCTTATAAGGCAGCGTGGAGAGCAGAACCTCACACCACACGCTGATGTGTGCATGCACACGCAAAGGAAGGAAAACAAGGTATGAAGCTCATTGTCATGAACTGGGGGTGTTGCTGAGTTCAGAGCTCCTCCCCCCAAAAGAAACAACCAGCCAAAGACTGCATCATGTCACCAGGGTGTTGCTTAGTTCAAGCAGCGTGTTTTTCATAAATGCTTTTGAGCCTAAGCCTAGTTTTTAATTAGTGCTAGGTTTCCTCTCTCGGAAGCCAGGCTCCCTAAGTCCTGTGAGGCCAACTGCCAGCTGTTCTGTTTCCTGAGAAAGGATAAACTCTAATTTAAAATTTTAAAAGCTTTAAAATGAGCTAAACTCAAGCATCCTGCACTCGCTTTTCCATTTGCTTCACTCGAGGTAAATGAGTGAAGCAAATGAAAAAGCTGCAGGGAAGGGAAGACAAGAGCTTGATAGTTCCAGATGCAGGGGGTGGATGCAAAGTAAAAGTCATCAGGAAACTCCTGTGTTCTTTCTAGTAAGGGTTAATAACTTGAGCAAATATTTTAATGACTAAATGTCTGATGAAAGCCACTACTGGCCCCCTGTCCCCAAAAGAAGTACATTCTCTTGGGACACCAAGAGCACATTTAAGCACTTGTTCAAATTGAAGCTCCTGGTTAAGAGCTGCCCCTGAAATTTTGCTGAATAAGGTCATTAAATATCGTGTACTCAAAAGTGGCTAGGGAAAAATGGAATGGGAACCTTTAGTCTCATTTATTAATGACTATACACAACCCTTTGATGCCTTTCCTTTTCATGAGTTAAATGGTTGCTCTATGAATAAGCTTCGTTCTGTCAGACTTTGAGAGCAGCCTGAAATGAAAATGTGCTCCTGCAGAGCATGTTGATCACATATTAAAAAAAAAAAAAAAAGAAAAAAAGCTGGAGAATAAAACATTTTTTTAAAAAATTCAGAATTAGGATTAAAAAATGCCATGTTTCAGTCCTCTGTGAGAGCTGGTATGTTACACTCCCTGTCCTTCCATCTGGCTGGGCTTCCAAACCAAACCATCCTTACCTGGGGAGATGCACTGTCATATCTCCAAAGGAAAGGGATTGTCCAAGGAGTATCAGGGAAAAATACACAGAGATACAGGGAAATATGAGATAATGCTATAGCACTTCCAAAACAAAGGTTTTGCTTTTCAAGATGGTTTTTATTCTACACTGTTTTGCTTCTGAAAACTTGAAGTGCTTTGTGGTAAATTCTGCTATCCTCCCCACCCTATTTGTCTTCATTCCTTTGTAATGAAACAGCCACAATTTCTAACTAGGTCTGCCTGGAACTGCTGGGGGATAAAGCACACAAAACAATGCCCTGCCTATGCATTGCTGCTTCCTTCCCTCTTTATGCAAAAGCTGATGCACCCACACATGCATGTACACATGCAGAAACACCTCAAAGTTCCCTGCTACTTTTATTTTTGGCAGTGAATTTCCAAGCTTCTCCCTCTCCTTCTCCTTTAATCCCGTGCAGCCGCAATATGCACCTATGGAGATCAGGACTCTGGGCCTGTGCCTCAAGAAGCTGTGGGCAATGTGCAGCATTTATTTCTATACAGAATACCCCTGCCCAGCTGCAGGCACTTTATTCCTCACCGACACAGATGGATGACTGTGCCTCTTTGCTTTCCTTTAGCAGTGCAATATAAATACCTGCAGGGCACAGATCTAATTGCCTTTGTTGTTGCTGATGAAGATAACTGCACCGTGCATACACTTTCCTTGCCAGCTCCTTTGCTTTCACTGTAACTCATTTGTGATACCACAAATTATCACAGGCTTGAGCCAGATTTCCAGTGAAGCTCAGTGGGGTACAGCTGCTCCAAATGATGCTGTTTGTCTTTGTGTTCGTGTCTGCAGGAAGGTAGCTGTGCAGGGACTGGGACAGAGTGTGCTGGAAGGCTGAGGAAACCTTATGGCAGACCTGCATATTGGCTTGCTGCTGCTGTTTTCTAGCCTGGGTTTTGGCTTACATAGGAAAAACTATTGAGTGCTAGGCAGCATGTTTTTGACAGCAAACAGAGCCCTTCAAGAGCAGAAAGGCAAAACCCTCTATAAATGTGGAAGTTGTTCTCATTTTTTCTTTTCCCATCTCCCCCTCCCGGCCAGGTTACCCCTGGTTATTGTCTGACAAATCCACAGCCCAGTGCTGGCAGCAGCAGCTGGGGGGAAAGGATCAGTGCCTGTATTCATTGAAGGGCTGGGCTGTGCCCCACCTACCAAAGAGAGGTGATGGAAGACAAACCCTTACTCCAAAGCAGTGCCAGCCTGGCTCAAGCTGAGATGGAGATGCAATGCCTGCACCTCAGCAGGCTAAAAAGATCCTTGAAAAGAAACAAACCTTTGCTTGGCATTCTCCGGAGTTTACTCCAGCAACGCATTGGTGAGCCAGGCTGCTCAGCAGTGTCGCCATCCAGCCCCAAAAATCCCAAGCTCAGGGACATCTATGTCACTGCCTCCCTGCTCTGGGACTCAGCTTAGCCCTTGTGGTACAGAAGCCTCACCCTGAACTCCCCATCCAGCCAAAAAAAAGGAGGATTTTGCCACTCAGTGCTCCTCGAGTCAGGGACTCATAACTGCGCAAAAAGGGGTTTTACTGAATTGCTACGGAACTTCTGCTTTTTGTACTCAGTCAGAAGCTGGCTTTTCAGCTGGGGCAGGTTCTCAGCAGAGGTGAGGCCATTCCCCCGGGCTCTGGCAGGTGGAGGAGCCCCAGGGCAGGCGCAGAGCCCCATCCCCAGCAGCCCCAGCAGGTGCTGTCCCTGTGCCGGCGGCTCTGGCAGATGTCGGCGAGCTCTCGCCGGGAGCGGGGCTCGCCGGGGTCACCGACACAAGTGTTTTACTCCTTTCATCAGCACAGTGCCTAGAAAAAGAGAGAAAGGCAGGCGTTATGCCCCTCTGAAAGAGAAATTAACTCCGCTTTGAAGTGAGTTGCAAAACAAGAGAAAAAAGCCCCACGGAAGAAATCCTGCGGCTCTGAGTGAGGCTGTGCCACGCTGCTGTCCCCGGGTGCCTGAGACAGCGCTTTGTCATCTCTCGCCCCGGGCTGTTTGGGCACTGTAAATGGAGCTGTTCAGTTCCACTGGAAGACAGCAGTGATTGTATTTTTGTAACCTGTTAGACTGCACTGCCTCTTGATCTGGGATTGTACTTGGAATTACAGTCTGAAATATGAGTGAGGGCGTCATTTCTGTTCCCCCACCCCCCCCCCATCTTGATTAAATAATGATTTGAAACAAAAAAATCCAATAAATATATATCCTGGCTTCCCTTGAGGGCAACAGTATGTTCTCTGCTGAAAACTGGATGAAGCAAAGTTCACTGAGATTGTTTAATTACTTATTAGGGGTTGTGTGTGGGGGAAATCCAAATGTTCACATAGAGAGAATTAGATTTGTGAAAGAGCAGGCTCTTTTAAGCCACCCTAGAAAAGCAAAAAGCCATTAGAATTCAGAATCACACAGAATGGTGTGATTCAATTGAGCTCTGTGCAGACTTTTTAGGTGTGATACTCTCTTTCCATCCTGGGTGGCTGGCAGGACTTTCAGAAACAGTAAAATGGGACCCAGAGCAAAGCCAAGGTTATCCAGTGGGGAATATGGGGAATTGGTCTAAGCAGGCAGGCAAGCTGAGCACCCTGAGACTTGTCCTGGCTCTTGCTGCAGGGCAGAACCTCCCCCAGAGCTGCAGGAAGCCACTGGCTACAGCCTGGTGCCCCAAGGTGGTGGGGCTGAGAAGCTGCTGCGTCCCCCTGGCACCTGCCCTGCCCCATCCAGACCCTCCAGCCCTCACCCAGACTGTGAGCTCCATTTTTCACTGATATCCACACTGCCTCTTCCCAGAGTGCTGCTGCCACAGATGCTGAACTACAGAGGAGCTTGTTGATCCTCCCAGTCATTTGACAGATTTTGTGATGTGCTGACAACAGTTGCTTCTTTGAAGGGAGATGTCAGCCAAGGCAGAGCAGAAGCAAAGATGTCCTGGAGTCAGTCTGAAAAGCTGGTTTAGAAATGCCAAGAAACTGCTGTATTTCTTGGCAGAAATAACAGCCTTTTGGTTTAAACTGAGAAGGAACAGAAGGAAGGTATTTCTGTGTGCGATGCTGGGGTCAGTGTCCCTTGGAGCAGCCCTGTGCCCACTCCAGGCTCATCCTACCCCTGCAGCCAGGGAGTACCTCACATGCTGGATTTATGCCTGTAAGTGAAAGGTGGTGAAAAGCTGGTTGTCTCTGTGTTAGAATTCAGCTTGAATGCAAACCAAAATCCATTTTTTAAGAAAATTGTCTGGTAACATATTTGAAAGTGCAATCCTGTATCTTCTGGAATGTGGCTGGGGAGAATGCAGTGGTCCATAGCACAAAAGTCAGATCTCTTGGGCCTCTGGATTTCAGAAAGCATCAAGGCATCAGGGTTTCAGAAAGAACTGGTGAAAAGCAGAGCTGGCTATTAGGATCCCTTAGGCTCCTGTGACATTCCCATTTCTGCTGGAGTAAGCAAGGACTGGTAGAGGATTGCTAGAGCTGAGAAGAAGCAAGGAGCAGTTCCAGATGCTCAAATGAGGACTTGCAATCTGTGTCTCCACTCATTCCTAGTTGGAAACATTTGGGAGACATTTCTGCTCTGTCCAGGGCTTCTGCATTGAAGGTGCAAGTTGACTAATGAAGAAGGATCACTTCATTTCCTATGTTTGCTGCTGGGACTTCTGATTCTTTTGAGCTGGGACTGAGCATCAATTAGAAGTTATTGTGGGGAGGAGATGGGGAGCTTCATTGTGGATTTGCTGGGATAAACCAATCACTTGTCCCAGAATATGCTCCTCTCCCTGGCAACACAGAAAATACTTGGAGATCCTCCAGCTCCAGGTGTTTTCAGAGCACCAGAGTGTTGTGGGCAGTCATCCTTCTGCAGACTGTGCTGAGAGCTGCTGTGGGGTACTGGTAGCTCTGCTCTGGTTTCAGTCACTGCTGGTTCAGCACCTGTGTCCGAGTCAGCTGTCCCTGTCCCAGTTAGCACCTTGAAGTGGGTCGGGAGCAGCTCTCCCTGGGGACACAGATTGAATGCCACAGGCAGGAGCCTGGATATGGAGGCACCATCTGATAGGATGGAGAAACATGTGAAACATGACACAGGCTGAGTCTGCAGCCCCTCTGAGGATGAAAAAGCCATCCAGTCCAGAGCTAAACTTTCCAAAGGGACTGGCCCTGTGCCTGCTGTGTGACAGCTGATCCAGGTCTCCTCCGCTGCCTGAGGCAGCACCAACATTGCAATGTGTTTTTTTGGCTCAGATTGCTGAGGGCATGGCCCAGGTCTCCAGTGTGGAAAGCATGGCAGAGATGGGGGCATTGTGTGCCCCAGAGTGTAGCATGAGGGCATGTGCACGTGTTTGAGGGAGCACGGCTTGCTGGGAACATTTGGAGGACTGTCCTGAGTGGGGGGAGCCAAACGTGTGTTCACACTCTAAGAACCCTGCACCAAACCTCATGGGTGGGTTTGAGGAGTGGAGGCTTTGGGTGAAAGAGGGGAGGCCACATGAGAGTGCAGACGTGTGCATTGGGCCCTAATTCTCACCCCATTGCAAGGGCAGATGTTAGCACCAACACAGCCTCACTCCCAGTGCTGCCACATTCCTGAGCTGGCCCAGG
This sequence comes from Oenanthe melanoleuca, assembly GCF_029582105.1. Taxonomy (NCBI): domain Eukaryota; kingdom Metazoa; phylum Chordata; class Aves; order Passeriformes; family Muscicapidae; genus Oenanthe; species Oenanthe melanoleuca. The sequence goes on from NC_079349.1 coordinate 9,925,452, forward strand.
CAAATGCCAGTGCAGTGAAAACTGGACTATAAAATTCTGAAATGATGTCAATCCCCTTGGTGGTGCTCAGGGTCCCAGAGAATAGCCCTGCCCAGGTCACTGTGTGAATTCCAGGTCCTTGCTTGCCCTGTGTTCAGCAACCCGGCCAGGCTGTGGCTGGCCCCCTTGCAGAGGCTGGCAGGAGCAGAGCTGCCCTTCCCTTCCCCACAGGTCTGTGATACACAGTGTGGGGACACTTTTCCTCCTCTATTCTTTTGCTTCTTCCCTCACTCGAGTTCCCTTTGTCATTTCCATACAACCCGGGGGGATTCAGTGCAAGCTGCAGCTTTCAGCACAAGCCATCAGCCTCCAGGAACGGGCTGGACAGGCCAATTTAAAGCAGGAAACAAAAATGAATAATAGGGGAGACAAGCGAGCAGACAAAAAGCAGTCATGACATTTGCATAGAGGAGGCAGCAGTGTGGATTGAAGAGAGGGTTTATGTTTTTTTCATGTAATTTGAGACTCTAATGATGGACTTATGTTGCCCGCTCTTCCTTTTTTCTTACACCTTACCTACTAAAGGAGGAGTTCTTGATGGGTAAGTGGATGCTATCCGCAAGACACCAGGGAATTTATTAGAGGTCACTTGAGCGCATTAGCTATTTCTTCTTCAGGGGGTAAAAAGCACACAAAAAAATATCTGTATACCTTTTATTTCCAAAGGGATTTTTCTTTTTTCCCCCTCACCCTCTTTGTTCATTTTATTTTTTCTATTTTTTCTATTTTTTCCTTTTTTATTTTTTTATTTCAAATTGATAAGCTTGTTTATTTGCCAGTTTTTGCTTTGTACAGAAGCCCTTAATTTGATTTGATTTGGTTTCTTGTTGCTTATTTTAGTGATATTGGTTCAGCTACTTTATTAAGGAAGCTTAAAAAATTCACTCATCTAAGTTTTTGTTTCATTTTTTTATTTCTTTGCAAGGATTATGTAGGTTTTTTATATGTATATACCCCCTTTTTTCCTTCCCTCTTTAAGGTTAAATAAGGGCTTTGTCCTCTGTTATTATTTTTTTTTTATTTAGTTAGTTAGTTATTTTAATTCTTTGGTTGCCCGCTTACTTTGTTAAGCTCTTTTGTTTAACATGAACCGCATGCTGATACTCTTTGCATGATCTCTAAATCTTCCCTTTATTATAGCAGGGGGAAAATAAGTTTCTTCTTACTGTGGATTTCTTTTAGGGATATGTGCTTTTGTTTTCTTCTTCTTTCTTTCTTTCTTTCTTTCTTTCTTTCTTTCTTTCTTTCTTTCTGTCTTTCTTTCTTTCTTTCTTTTTTTTTTCTTTCTTTCTTACTTTGTTTCTTTTCTTTCCTTTCATTTTGTTTCAGTGCATCATGATGGTAAAATTTCTGGGTTTATTTGGAAAAAAAAAAAAAAGCAGCAAAGTAAAACCAAAAACAACCCCCCCAAAAACCATTCAAACAATGCCAAATGGCTTTTTTGCTTTCAGATCTCTCAGTCAGGGTCTTCTGCTGACCTCTTTACCAAAACAGACAGCCCGCCTGGCAACCTAGCCAGCCAGAATGGAGAGTATCATGAATATGACTCAGGAAACGATACTTCCTCCCCTCCCTCCACTCAAACGAGCTCATCCAGGTCAAAGGACAGCCAGGAGAAAAGAAGTCTAGTCCATGATGGCTTTGGCCATGCCTTCTCGTCCGGGAAGCCCAAACTGGCCAACAGCGATAACAGCTCTGATTCAGGAAATTCCTTCACCAGTTGCTTTTCCCAGACCAAGGGAACAGCTTTGGAAAATCTGTCTCCAGATGCCCAGGGACAAGACCGAAGGTCAGTGATTGCCAGTAGCTGCTGCAGGCAGCCCCAATACCTGGTACGTTGTTGCTCTGTGTCTCCTGCCAGTGCCGTGGTGAGCTGGCAGGGAGCTTTCTGTGCTCTGGAGGCAGGCAGGTACCAGCCAGAGCCACGGTCTCAGCAGGCTGGAGTCCAGAACACAGCAAGGACCAGTACTGTAGCCTGAGGAGGAAGATAAAACCCAGCCATCACATCCCTGGACATTACTTAGTGCTTTGCCATTGCTGTGGCTCATGCAGGATTTGGGCCTGGGTCAGGCTGTGTTCACAGCACATCCCTGCTCACCTGGGCATGGCCATGTAAAACAAAGTCTCTGGCCCTTCTGGGCACAATTTGAAAGGAGCATCTGGGGGTTGCCATGTTAATTCTCCTTCTCTGCCTACTGTGGGGAAGGGAATCAGGGCTTGTTTCCACTAAGATCATTATGGGCTGTTCTTTCACCTGTCCCATGAGCCAAATCCAACTTTCCCCTTCTTAGCTCATCCAGCAGAGCTCCAGGGTGACAAGATAGCATCTCCTGCCAGTGGGGAGCACAGTACTTGGGGACAAGTACTTGGCTGGCTTCAGGATAAGACAGCAGCAGCTCTGCACTGGGGCCACAGGGCATCTTCAGGAGAGGCGAGAAGCTGCTAGCCTCCATCACCACCTCCCATTCCTGGGTTTGCCAGGGGATGTTGGGAATGAGGGCACTGAAATGTGGTGGCTGGTACCCAGGGCTGTGCTCAGGCAGTGGTTGTAGGGAGTTCTTCCAGCTCAGGCCCTTGGGTCCTAAAGGTTGAAAGGTAGAGCCAGGACATGGTTTGGAGCACTGAATGTGACAGGAGGGAGCCAGGGTAATGGGTTTTACTAAGAACAAGCCTCATTTTTCAGTCAGAGAGTAAAATTTTAGGTCTGTCTGTACTTTTCACATGGTGATTCCAGTGGGATAACTCTGCCTTCACATGGGTGGAGCTGGGATTGCAGCTGGCCCTGGCTGCTGGGAGGCTGCCTAGCTGCTGGGCTCTGACCCCAGTTCATTCCCAGAGCACTTCTGGAAGAGGAGGAATTCACACAGCACTGTCCAAAGGCAACAGGAGATGCCTGCTCAGTGCCCACTCACGCTGCTCCACAGCCAGGCTGGAGCACAGCCCTTGCCCTGCCATGCTCTGCCTTTGCCATACTCCAGCACTTTTTCCTTCAGTGCCTGCCCAGGACCAGCAGTGTTTGCTGGCCTGACCAGGCTCTGCCAGCCAGACACCTCTGGTGTGTTGGGCATGGGGCAGATGAGCTGCTGCTTGTGCCACCCGAGAGCTCCTCCACACCTCTTCTCCCTGGCAGAGCCAAGGGTGAGCTCAGACTCTGACCCACACACATGGGGTCTGCTGCAGCAGCAGCCTGGGGAGCTGAGAGAGAGAGCTGGAGCTTTTTTACCTCGTTAGAGAATGGAAAGATGGGAATACTTATTTGCTGGAGCATAGTGCTCCCCTCAGCCAGGGACCAGTCCCAGTTCATCCGCAGCTTCAAAAAGTGTCCAAATCTGTGTTCACAGAGCGTGCCTACCCTCATGTCTGGGTTCCTCAGAGGAGAAGAAGCGAGCCTCCCTGCCCTCCCCAGCGCACAGCTCCCCGCTCAGGCCTGGCTCCCGCAGCGAGTCCTGCAGCAGCACGGGCAGATCCTCCCCCGGCTCCAGCCGCTCCCGCTCCTCCCACCACAAGGCCTCTCCCAGCTACTCCCGAAGCAGCTCCTGCTCCTCGGGAAAGAGGTAAGGCCCGCTGGAACAGCTGTCTCTGTGACCCAGGGCAGTGTCTAGTTCTTGCAGCTGGCAGGCTCCCTGCAGGGGGAGGTGTAAGAGTTTGGGGGTGCTTAGGGATCCACAACGCTTGGGGTGAACTGGCCAGGCAGAGCTGGGCTGAGACTCTGGAGAATGGGATATCTCTTCCCCCTGATGGTTTGAAGTAGTCTGGTACAGCCTTGCCCTCCAGCATCTTTAATTCTCTTCTGTTTCTTTCCTATCTCCAGGTCTTCCTCACGTTCCCCCAGCTATTCCTCCAAATCCTGCAAAAAAAGTCCTGGGAGTAGAAGTTCCAGGCCTCGCCGGAGCCCCAGTTACTCCCGCTACAGCCGCAGCAGGTACAGCTGTCCACTCCTGGGGCATTTACCATCCACTCCTGGGGCATTACCATCCACTCCTGGGGTATTTACTGTCCACTCTTGGGGTATTTACCGTCCACTCCTGGGGTATTTACCGTCCACTCCTGGGGCATTACCATCCACTCCTGGGGTATTTACTGTCCACTCTTGGGGTATTTACCGTCCACTCCTGGGGTATTTACCGTCCACTCCTGGGGCATTACCATCCACTCCTGGGGTATTTACTGTCCACTCTTGGGGTATTTACCATCCACTCCTGGGGTATTTACTGTCCACTCTTGGGGTATTTACTGTCCACTCCTGGGGTATTTACTGTCCACTCCTGGGGTATTTACCGTCCACTCCTGGGGCATTACCATCCACTCCTGGGGTATTTACCGTCCACTCCTGGGGTATTTACCGTCCACTCCTGGGGTATTACCGTCCACTCCTGGGGTATTTACCGTCCACTCCTGGGGTATTTACTGTCCACTCCTGGGGCATTTACCGTCCACTCCTGGGGTATTTACTGTCCACTCCTGGTGTATTTACTGTCCATTCATGTGGCACCTACTGCCTCACACTTTCTTCCTGCCTCCATCACTGTCATGCTGGTGTGAGTGGTGGGCAGAGCTGGGTCTGTCCACAGAGCAGCAGCCCCTGCAACAGGGCTGCAGCCCCTGGCAGAGTGAGAAAAGCAGGGAATGAAAGACACTCTGCTTTTTAGAGTCACAGCTCTGACAAAGAGTTGTCAGGCCTGGGGAAGCGCCCATCTGCATCTGCTGTGAGGGCAGATGCCAGGTACCCTCAGGCTGGCACTCACAGCCTTGCAGAGGGAAACACAGTCCAGGCACCTCTACTCCCTCCATACACCATAGAAAACCGTCTCCCAGTTCAACCCTAGAGATGCCTTTGGCAGGTTTTCCTGGTAGCATCTGTGCTGCTGTGAACATTTTGCAACCTCAAAATTGTACATTCCCAGGGTTGATTCTTGCAGGCTTTGACAATCCCTGTGCTGGTGAGGAGAACACTTCCTGCATGCAGGGATCAGGCAGGCCCTTGACCTGTAACGTATTGCTTTGCAGATGGCACTGAGCAGGGTGTATGAAGTCAGCCACACTGCACACAAGGGCCTGTGCTGACGTGTATGGGAATTTAACAAAAGAGAAAACCATAGCAACACCGGCACTCCTTCTGGCAAGGCTTGCAGAGCCCTGCAGGGCTACCAGGCCCTCAGCTCACGTGGGGCCTGCTGGCAGGGCTGCTCCTGCCAGCTCCAGCAGCACAGCCAGCAAGAGCTAAATACAGACTGCACCCACAGACACAGGTCCCTGGGAGCCATTTTAGCTTGGCGCTGCAAAGCCCCTGGAAGACACTGCTGGAGCCCCTGGGGACAATCAGTGGTGTCCAGTCTCTGTCTAGTTATGTGAGTGCTCAGGGGTGATGCCACCAGAGTGCTGAGAGTTGTCCCTGTTAGAGCTGAGCATCCTGTGGTCATCTGTGCCTTCATGGGTCGTTGCCTCCCCATCCTGAGCCACCCCCAAAGCCCCTGCAGTGACAGCCCCCGTGCTGTGCCCTCCGCAGGGACCGCGAGCGGGAGCACAAGTACAGCTCCAGCGAGAAGGAGTCGCAGCGGCAGCGGCGCCGCCGCTCCTACTCCCCCCTGAGGAAACGCCGGAGAGACTCTCCCAGCCACCTGGAAGCTCGGCGCATCACAAGGCAAGGGGGTGCTGTCCCGTCCTTTGGAGACAGGCTCAGCTTCCCGGGGGATGAGGGCTGTCCCTGGGTCCCAGCCCTTGCCAGAGGAGGTTTCTCCAGCAGACCGGTTTCCCCAAGCCTGATCAGCAGGCCCTTCCACCCCTCCTCTAGAGCTTGGGGATTTCCAGCTGGAGGCACAGGGAGGATGGAGAGGGTCTCAATTTACAGTAGCTGAAGGAAAAAAAGAAGATGAAGTCAGAGCTGGGACTCAGGTGCCAAGAGCATTCCCTCACGGGCTTTTCATTTCAGCCTGCCCTGTGGTAGATGTCAACTATTGACTCTAACCTCCATGCAGAGGGCTCTTTGGGACAACAGCAAGTAGAGCCCAGCAGACTGAGTGGCTGAGACATTCCCCAGGGCTGTGGCGGTGGGTAGTTTGAATCCCAATGCCCATCAGCTACCTGATCTCTTTTAAACGAACACAATCACGTTTTTGGGAGTGTTGTGCCGAGTAAACAGTGCGTTTTGGAGATTTTGGCTGTAAGTCTGTCTTTGCATTGCTGGTAACCCACATCTCTCTGTCCCCACAGTGCCCGCAAACGCCCCATCCCCTACTACCGTCCCAGCCCCTCCTCCTCCAGCAGCGCCGGCAGCTATTCCTCCTGGTACAGCAGCTTCAGCCGCTCCCCGAGCCGCAGCCGGAGCTACTCCAGCTACCGGATGAGCCGGAGCCGAAGCTGGAGCAGCAGCCGGAGCTCGAGCCCCAGGAGCAGCCGCAGCAGGAGCAGGAGCTATGACTCAGGAGCCAGCTCCGACAGCCTGCGTCGTTAGGGAGTGTCACTGCTGGCTGACACCGGGTGCCGGCCTCACCGCCACATTCCTGGCATTCTCCGCTTCCTTCCCACCTACCTGGCCATCGATAGCAATCATCCCCGATACTGACGTGGTGGCATTGCCGGGTCCCCCTGCCCCGGTTCGGAGTAAGAGCCCTGGTGCAGCCCCTCCGCCCCAGCGCGGGGTGGGTGGATCAGTCCCAGCTCCGCTGGCCAGGCTGGAAGAAGGGTCGGTGCTTTACAGAGGGTCTGTCACCACAGACCTGCTCCGTCCTCCCTGATGCTCCCATCTGCCATTGCTACTGCTCTCCAAAGCATACCAGCAGGTCCAAAGGAAAGAATTCTGCTACTTGCTCTTCTAACAAACCAGGAACCAACAAATTAACTTCTGTTGGAGAGACAGACTCAGTTGGGGAGGAGTTTGCTGGAAAACTTTGGTGATGGGAGGGATGGCTGTCCCCACCAAGGCAAATATCAGGTCCTTTGGGTCTCTCCTCCAGAGCTGCTGCCCACTCTGCAGAGAAAATATTTATTTTTTGCCAGTCAGCCAGTCCCTGCTATAAATAGAAGGCTAGAAATCCCTCCCGACATACTTCCTGGGAAAAAAAAGGCTGTTTGCTCTTTCTCCTGCCCTTTCCTACCAGGTAGCAGCAGCTTTTGCAGGGTTATTTTATCCCCCCAGTGCTGAATTGCTTGCAAACCACATGCTGAGGTCTGAAGGGGACCTGGGGCTGGTGGGGTACAAGGCAGAGGGGAAGTGGTGCTGTGCTGTGCTCAAAGGGGCTATGGGCTTCCCTTCTTGGAGGAAGCCTTGGACAGTTTGGCTTTAGGTTCTTTGGGGAGCATTGCCCTCAGAGTGCATTGCTGTGGGACCAGAGAGAGGTGTAGAGATAGCAGTTGTGGGGTGCAGTCAGAACACACAGGGTTAAAAGGGCACTGCAAGAGCCAGGATACCCCAGTTCCCCTTCCTCAAACCATGCAGCAATTTCAGGCAGGATTCCAGGCAATCATTCCTCCTTGAGCCCCCTGGCTGCCCAGGGGCAGGGTATCAGGGCCGGTGCCAGGCTGCAGCAGGATGCACTGGTGCCCCAGGTTGTTACTGGGAGGCCAGAGCAGTGCAGGGGGACACAAAGGGCCCCCCACTAATTGCCTGTTTTTCCAGGGAGCCACAGGCTGGGCCCTGGGGTTTTGTCTCCCTGCCAGCCAAGCTGCCTGCGCAATTACTGTGTTTTGCCGGGTAACAAAGGCTTCTCCCAGCACAGCCTGAGCTGGTGCTGAGGAGTTTATTTCTCTTACAACACCTGGGTGCTTAGAGACGCTAATTTGGGCTTAAGACTTCCCTCCCTCCCTTCCTTTTTCCATCCCCTCCCCTTCCATCCTGCACGATTATTAACGAGTTTGGGCTTAATGAGTCAAGGAGGTGTGTGTTGTTTAAGTGTTACAGAAAGGGCTGAGTGGAGCCACCATCTGCGGGAGGAGAGGGGGTAGAAAGGAACACAACCCACCCCCCATCTACAGAATTACCTATAGGCCCCTGGCAGTCAGAAAAGGGACAAAGCAGCAAGGGGAGGAAGGCTGAGTGCCACTAGCTGCTGTGGTGGAACTGGATGATGGCCTCAACAAGCCTATAAATCTGCTGTCTGTTGGAAAGTACGGCAGCACATGCAGGGATTCCATCTGGGTGGTACAAGAGGAAGTTTGATGTCAGGGAGCTCTTTCCCAGTCTTTCCTGGTGCTGGTCTCCTTTGTCCTGTGCCTTCAGTGGCCAAAGCTCCCCTTTTTCCCAGACCTTCATCCCCTGCCTTGCTTGCTGCAGGCAATGTGAGGATGAGAGGGCTGAGCAGAGAGCTGGGCACTGGTATGGTTGGTGGCTTAGTGGGGATATGTCCATCTTTTGGAAAGACCCTTTGTAGGACACAGAGAGAAGCACTCCTGCTAGGGCTGAGCAAATGCTGCAGGGCTGTGGTTGAGGGATCAAAGCCAGAATGCCACTGCCTTCCCTCCTGGGCTGGCCCTGACAGCAGCCCCTTGGCCACCTTCTGCAGCGAACTCCCTCTCAAAAGGGCTGAAAACCTCACGCTTCTTCCCCAAAGAGTCTCTCCCAGTCTGATGCTGAAATGCCCCATCCTTCTGCTCCCAGGGAAGATCCAAAAGCAGTGATGGGAGCCCAGCCCTCCGCAGCTCTCCCAGTGTTTCAGGAGCAGCCTCCTGCCCTTGGCACCCCGTAACGCACACACGGAGCTATAGCAAGGAAGCAGCGAGCCCGAAGATCCAGAACTAGGAAAGAAAAGAAGAGAGGCTTTGTGCAACTGGTGTAAATACCAAACCCACCCTGACTGGAGTCCTCATGGCTGGGGACATGATAAAAGCACCACACCAGGGCTAGCAGCAGCCACCCCCTGTGGGTCAGGAGACGATCCTGAGGGCTGTGTGGGGCTGGTGGCAGCTCCTGCACTCATCCAGCTGATCCCTACATCAAGGACTGCCTCTGCCTGTATAGTCCATGGCAGCTAAACGCTCCTGGGGTTTCCCAAGCAGACTTGCATTGGAGTAACCCTCTTTAAATTATTTATTTATTTATTTATTTATTATTATTATATTTTTAATTGTATGTCAGAATGGACCAGTATTTATTTATTCTAATTTTTTTTTTTTTCTAACGTTAAGTTATTTTTGGATCTGTTTGTTTGTTCAAATGTATCCATGCCGCGGGTCTCGCGTAAAGGTTTACAGCTCTGGCCCCTCTCAGTGAGGTGCTGGAGGAGTGACAGTCACTCCTGCTGCCACCGCGTCCCTCCGCGCTCTCCGGAGCAGGACAAAGGGACGCAGGGCAGAGCTGCGCGTTTTCAGTCCGGAATCTCGTGTTTCTCATTAGATTTGTGCAGGAATGTGACGGGTGTGAGCACAGAAGCGGGTCTAGGGCGTGTCGGAGGTGCTGGCGAGGGTCTGCTGGCCGTGCCAGCGCGGGGTGCTGGCAGTGCCACGGGGAAGTGTCGCCCGCGCCCGCGCCGGCCGGCTGCCAGCTGGCCCCGCGCTGTTTGCCTTGGCTCCGCTCAGCCCGAGCCGCCGCTGCTCCGCGCAGCCACCGCCGCTTTCCCTGCGAGGATGCCGTCGCCAGGACTCCCCTGTCGGGTTTATCCCTGACCCACCCATGGGAAAACAAGAGATGAGACTGTGAGAGAGTGATCCCTGCCGAAGGTCCTTGCAAAATCCAGCCTCTGGTGACGGTCCTGACCAAGCCTGTGTGTGTATGTGTATATGTGCACACGTGCATATACATGTGAGTTTCCCTCGGTGTTATTTATTTTTTAACTTATTAAATATTTTTAGTACAAGCTTTAGTACACCCTCCCTGTTAGCGGACAGACAGGGTTTCTGTGGGTTTGTGTGAAGCTGTGAGTTTTTTCTGTCTCTGTGCCTTTTGCCAGTGCTTTTCTTTTTTATTTTTTTAATGTTGTTTCCCTCATTCACTGCTTTTATGGATTTTTTTCTCTGCATCCAACAGCTCAGATTGCTGCAGGTGTCTCTGCAAAGAGCAGGTTCACTTGGTGGAAAGGCAGCTAGGTCATTTTGGTGTTGGTGAATTGCTGCTGTGGTCAGACACACAAGGGGTGTTCAGGGCTGCCCACAACACCAGGATAATATCTTGGCTGTTTTTTGGAAGCCCTGTCTCAAACTCAAAGGTTCTTTCCCACCCTTGATTTTGAATCATCCCACAAGTATCCCTGCTGCCTTTCCCTGGCAGAGCACATGTCACAGCACTCACTTCTAAATGTCTCCTTGACCTGGAGCCATCAAATCTCTGGGTTTGTCCCCCCCAAAAGGAAGGCTTGTCCCACCTCTCCCAGCCCCAGGCTTCAGAAAATCCAACACCATTTCTGCAGGTTTGCTGGGGAGCAAAGATAAGGGATGTTTCAAAGCACTGTCCTGTTCTTTCTTCATTCGTTGCAGCACTCAGCTGAGCTTTGCTTTATGTTGACTGCAATTTTCTCAACGTTTTTGTTGTTTTGGGGACTGAATCATACCAAACTTGTCTGCAACAGCCGATCACTGTTATTTTGCTATGCATTGTATATATATTGAACAGGCTGAGAGGACTTGGCCTCTATTTAATATTTATTTCTTCTATTTATTGAGCATTAGTTTTAAAAAAGCTATTTGGGTCATGCAGTTGGGTCCATGAAGGCAGGAGCCTTTGATGTGTTGCCAGATATGGTGGAGAGAGCAAGGCAAATTTGGCTCATTTGGATCTCACCACCAGTATTTAGAGAGGAACCTCATTGTGATGGAGATGGGCAAGGCAGGGGAAAACTCTCCATCTCCTTGAACCAGCTTCTGGAGAAAAATCACATCCCCCTGGAAAGGTGTGGGGAATTCAGAGGTGACAGGCCAGCTCTGGTGGAGGAATAACCCTGCTCCTCTTCCTCTGCCACGTGCCATAGGGCTGCCATCACCAAAAACCCTGGAGTTCTCTGATCTCCCACTGCTGGTCCCATCTTCCCTCTGGGGAACAGGGACACTTGTCACCCTTTGCATCATTGATGAGGAAGAGGATGGGATGGAAGTGACTGGCCATGGTCTCCACCAGGAAGCAAGGATGTTCCCCCTGCCCCATCCTGAGACCCTCATGCCATGTCCTGCTTTGCCCCTTCCCCAAGCTTTGTGCCAGCAGCGTTGCCCTGATGTGAGCTCAGTAGCCAGGGCAGCACTGGGGAGGGCTCCCCTGTTGTCTCCAACATGAGCAGAGCTTGCTGCAGGCATCCTCCCCAGCTTTGAGCAAAGCATAAGATGTGCTAAAAATCCTGTCCCAGTGTCACTCCAGCACCGCTACAGCCGCTGCTGTGCTCGCTCGGGTGGGAGGTGTTTGTGCTCCTGGGGCAGAGCTGCCTGTGCTGCTGGAGTGTGGACACAGCTCCAGTGTCAGCTCCAGTGCCCAGAGCTGGGCTGTCCCCACAGAGCTGCCTGTGCTGCTGGAGTGTGGACACGGCTCCAGTGTCAGCTCCAGTGCCCAGAGCTGGGCTGTCCCCACAGAGCTGCCCAGGAGCTGCTGGGTGCTCAGCCTTGGGGCTCTCGGGGTATTGGTTTGAGAAAGGAGCAGCTTCAGCTGCCCAAGGGAAGACTTTGCCCTTTAGTGTCCAGTGGGGTTTTATTACCTCTTCGCCAGAGAATAAATAATTCTCATGACTTTGCTGCTACCTGGCAGTTTGCACATGACTGGGACGGTCCCCAAAGCAAGTGGGATGGTCAAGCACCCCAGCTTTGGGGCTATTGCCTAGGAACAATACCCTCACCAGCCCAGGGCAGCTCTCCACTTTTGAAATCTGGGGAATATGAAGATGTAGAACAAAAGCCAAGACGTGGGAAAAGCCACAAAGGAAGCGGTGTCTGTTCTCTGCCTGTTGGTCGATTCCACCTCCAACGACACCGGCGCATCTCTTCATTTGAGTTCATTGTAAAGCTGCCCGTGCTCTCCATCCACATGTGTTCTGTATCCTTTAGTCTTCCTGGGTGTTTGAGTTGTTAGCCTGGTTAGAAAAAGGTTCCAATAAAGGTTCGGACAGTATTTCCTTTGCATCATGTTCCTTTTGGATACCCGTGCGTGCAGTGGGATATTTCGGGTTGTTTCAGCTGCTCCACAGGGAAGGGCATGTGCCTCCACTCCCAGCTGCCGAGGACTGGCTCCTCAGGGCACTGACTGGAGCAAAAAAAGTTGTGGCTAGTATTTCTGGCAGCTCTCCTTTCCCTGCTGAGCCAGGCTCCTGCTGCCCTTTGCCAGCCCCTTTGGATCCCCCCACCCTGTTCAGGCACTGGGAGTCCAAGCCAGAATTGTGTCCATCTCTCCCTGGAGGTCACACTGGACTCACCAGTGCTCTCCTCGGGGCTGTGCCCTTCCCTTTCTGCACAGCCTTGCTCCAAGCCCTGCACGGAGTTCCTGTGCCACAGGGCCCTGCCACGGTCACCTCAGCAGGAGCCAGGGGCACTGGGGACTCTCCAGTGAAGAGACTTCTCCAGTGACTTCTCTCTGGAAGTCCCCCAGGGGAGCAGCAGGACTGGGCTGTGTCCCCATGCTCCTCAACAGGGCTCAGATGGGCACCCAGGAAAGGTCTGGACATGGCACAGATGGATCCTGGGGACACGGGGCAGCATCCCCAGGTCCCTCGGAGGAGAAGGGGGGCTGCAATGGCACTTCGTGTTTCCCAGAGCTGATGTCGTGGGCTGGCTCGGCGGTGGGAGGCAGCCCAGAGCATTGGAATGACAACAGGAGCTAAATTGGGATGGCCCAGAGAGGGTGAGAGCAGGCGGGAGGAGGGGACGTGTGACTAATCGGGGATGAACAAGGCGACAGAAAGAATTCCTGGCCGGGGAGGGAGGATGGCCTGGAGCTATGTGGGAAACGTGGGATGGGGGATGTTATGAGGCTCCTGGAAACACGGCAGGATCGTGGGACTGCCTGAAACCACCTCGGGGCTTGTCCCTCTCACCCCGTGCCATGGTGTTTGCCCAGAGCTGGGTGCTGGGGCGATCCATCTCCCCAGCCAAGCTGAGATGTGCCCAGCTGAGCTCAGGCTGTGTGTGGCAGTGACCCCCAGGACTGTCCCCGTACTGTCACCCACGGGCACCAGGAGCCCCCAGCCGGGCAGGACAAGGGAATGGAGGGTGATGCTCAGACCCTCCACCAGCAGCTGCCTCCCCACACCAGGAGTACTCGGCCGGCACCTGGGACCCCTCCGTCGGACTCCAGGGATTCCCCAGTGATGCGCAGGTGTCTCCATGCTCGGGGTTAGCCCTGCCCTAGCCGAGGACAGGCAGCTCCCTGCCCGCAGCGCTGCTGCCGTGATTAATGCCATGGGGTGACCAGCGGCTGCACCCCTGCGCGGCCTGTGCTGCATTAAAGCCTTCCTGCTGCAATTACTTCCATAGGGTCCATTAGAAAAATTGCAGATGCTGGAGAGAAGGAGCATGATGCAGAGCCAGGATGCGGCATGAGGAAGTGGCTCTGTAGCCACTCATTGGTCACATCCCATCCTCCCGCACCCCTCGCTGCCCACCGGAGCCGTGCCTGGATCACCTCCCCGGGGTGTGCCAGCCGTCCCCCGCCTGTGGCCGGGCTCGGGGCCGTGTCTCCGGGTGGATGCTCGCTGGGAGCTCCCCCTCCAGTGCTGCTGCTGCTGCTGCCGCGCCCGTTCCCGCAGCGCTCAGCCCGCTCCCGCCGCTGCCCTGTAATTAATAACCGGGCCGCGGCTGTGATTAACGCCTCGCCCTGCCCGCACCGCGATTGCGGCAGGGCCGGGGCATGCGGTGGGGTGAGGAGGAGGAGGAGGAGGCAGGCGCTGAGCAGCGCCCTGCCTGCTGCCCGGATCCGTCTCTTTCCCGCAGTTCGGCGATGTTTCACCGGCCCAGCTGGTGAAGATGGCCAAAGAAGCAGTGCTGGAGAGGGTTATCCTGTCCCCCTGCCCCACTCGCCCCAAACACCCACCCGGGGTCCCACTGCTCTGGGGTGCCAGCAGTGACCCATTTCCCGGGACAGTGCTGCTCGGTGGCGTGGGGACACGTGGCTTTACAGTCAGGGGAGCAGCTTGATCAGCCCCACCGCGGTATTTTTAACAGGTGACAGCGGGGTGAAAGCAGCCAGCCCTGAGTGAGCTTGGGGGCTATTTTGGGCGGGCAGAGCAGCGGGAGGGGGCGGCAGGGGCTGGGGCAGCTGCCGAAGCGCCGTGGCCCCGTGGCAGCCGGGATCCTCGGGCCAGCAGGAGAGGTCAGCTGCCACTGCCCAAATTCTCCACGGCTGTTTCATCCTCTCCAAAATACTCGGCTGGCAGGGCAGGACTTGGAAGACACACACCCCCCTCCTCTGAAATCCATATAAATAGTACTCGCCCAGCGGCTGGAAGGTTAGAGAAGTTTCTGGGCTCCAGGCTCTGGCATTTATTGCAGCTCTCACCCAGGAGCAGCAGGGAAAGTTGTACATAAAGTGCTGGAGATTGAGAAGTGAGAGAGAAGCTTTTAAATCTCAGGATATTTGGTTTTATTATTTTTTTTTTTCTCTCTCCTGACAAGAAGTTTTATTTTCCTCTCCCCAGTCCTGGGATCACAGCCAGACAGGAAGCGTTTTCTCGCGGCCAGAGAGCTCCCTCCGTCCTTCCTGCGCTCCTCCAGCTCCCGGTGATTCAGCCTGAATTGATTTTCTCCTCATCCTTCACCTGGTGCCGGGAAGGAGGGACCATCCCCGCGCACCCACATCCCACCCGGGGTGGATGCGTCTCCTCCGGGACAGGCTCCCGGGGGAAGTTTGCAGCCAGGAGCGGCCGCACAGAGGCTGAGGCTCGGTCGGAGAGCCCCGAGGACACGCTCAGCCCCGTCCGAAGGAAGCCATGGCCGACAGCCAGATGCCCTTCTCCTGCCATTATCCCGGCAGGCGCAGCCTCCGCGACCCTTTCCGGGAGCCCGGCCTGACCTCGCGCCTGCTGGACGATGATTTCGGCTTGTCGCCCTTCCCCGGGGATCTGACGGCGGACTGGCCCGACTGGGCTCGGCCCCGGCTCACCACCACCTGGCCGGGCCCCCTGCGCGCCGGGCTGGGCCGCACGCCCCCCATGGCCCCCGCCTACGGCTCCCACTTCGGGGGGTACCCCGAGAGCCGCAGCCCCGCGCCCTTCCCCCGGGAGCCCTGGAAGGTGTGTGTCAACGTGCACAGCTTCAAACCCGAGGAGCTCACCGTCAAAACCAAGGATGGCTACGTCGAGGTGTCAGGTGAGAGCCGAGGCACCGGGGAGGTGGCACTGCCAGCTCAAGGGATTGCTGCAGAATGCCAAAAATCGCTTTTGTTTTAAGGCTTGGGAGCAAGGGGAGGGCTGCAGCAGGGCTGTGGGGTATCTCCAGTGGCAGTGTGGGTGTCACAGAGGGGATCTGGCTCCCAAGCCATCGTGGCTGGCTGCCAAAAGGAGAAAGGACACGTGTCCTTTGGGGTAAATCTCCCTGCTTTGTGCCCTGGCTGGCGGCACCCTGCAGCGAGCGGCCAAGAGAGGCCCCAGCTCTGCTCGGTTAATTATAGCCAGGGTGAGGTCGGCACCGAGGGAGATTCCCTTTAAAGGGGCCGAGGGAGAGGCTGGGGAAAAGGGAGCAGCTGCTCACAGCCCCCGACCCACCCCGGCCAGAAACACGGCCCTGAAAAGTCAATGAATGGAGGGAACAGTGGGTGTGGGGTCCAGCACTTTTGGGGTGTCCTCAGTGTCCGGTCAGCCTGGCACTGACATTCCCCATTGTCCCTGGGTCCTCCGGGCTGGGATCACCAGGCAGGGCAGGGAGATGCCACCTGACACTCTGGGTGTTTATTTGGAGCTCACTGCAGCACAGGGGGAAAGCCACGAGTCAGGGGGCTCCAGGCAACCTCTGGCTGATGCTCCAGGTACAGGGACCCCCAGCCTGACAGAGTGGTGGGAAGGAGCCCGTCCTGGGGAGTGGGGCCAAGGGAGATGCTGCCACCTGCAAAGGTTTTATTATTTGTTTATTTCCTTAAGTCCCAGCTCTTGGCAGCCTGTGAGACCCCAGCTTTCTGCTGGAAATGTGGCTGTACTGTGTCTAGCATCTCCTTCCCCACACGGAGAGGCTTCCTGAGCCCTCCCCAGAAGAAGAGTTTGCACTGGGGCAGGGAAACAGCTGGTCGGAAAACTTTCCTGTTGGGTTTAGTTGTTGTTGTTTGTTAGGGAAAAAATAATCTCCTGGTGAGGTGCTGATGTGGGGTGTTGGCCTTCCCTGCAGGCAAACACGAGGAACAGCAGGTGGAAGGAGGGATCGTCTCCAAGAACTTCACCAAGAAAATCCAGTAGGTACCGGTCGGCCTGGCTGAGCTTTGCCAGTCCCTGCGCCCCAGTTCACACACTCTGCACCCCAAAATCTGCCCTTCTGCAGCGCGTGCAGGCAGCACGGAGTGATTTCCCAAGGGAGGGAGAGGAGAAGGAGGCCGGTTTCGGGGCGCTCAGTCTCCTGCAGCCTGCGGGGAGCAGCAGCCAGCCCCGGGCAGCGGGCGGGCACCTGGCAGCGCCGCCAGCCCCGAGCGCATCCCCGCCTCTCCCGCATCCCCGTGATGTCAGTGCGATCGCTATCGCCTTGACTCAGCCCTGGCTCGCTTTGGCAACAACAACCGCAGAGGCGAGCGCAGATGTGGGGGGCAGATCCCACCCGCGGGGCTCGCACGGAGAACAGGGAATCAAAGCCCAGGGCATGGGAAGGGTTCCCTCGGCTGGCAGCAGCTCAGCTTTGCCTTTCCGCCCTGCAGGAGCCCTGTGCGTGCCCAGGTCCCACGGGAAAGCTGGGGCGAGCCCCGCGCTCGCCGCTCTCGGGCTCCTTTTAGGGCAAGGCTCGCGGCTGACGTGGGCTGGGATTTACTCCCGCTCCAGCGCGGTGACATCCCGTCAAACACATCTGCCGGGGAGATTAAACAGAGCTCCCACGGGGGCCAGGAGCCCTCTCCAAATATCCCCCGCACATTCCCAGGCGCTCCAGTAATAACAGAGGCTTTGCCGGCGCTGTGCCTCGGCACCGCCGGGGCTAAGAGGGTCGGGGTCCAGCGGGGATGGGCCATCCTAACCCACCCCGTGTTTCCTCCCCGCTGCAGGCTGCCCTACGAGGTGGATCCCATCACGGTGTTCGCCTCCCTGTCTCCGGAGGGGCTGCTGATCATCGAGGCGCCGCAGATCCCCCCCTACCAGCAGTACGGCGAGGGCAGCAGCGGCAGCGAGATCCCCATTGAGAGCCAGGAGGCCACCTGCACCTGAGCAGCCAGCGAGCCCCGGCCCCTGTCCCCTGTCCCTTGTCCCCTCCCCGGTCCTGCCAGCCTCGCAGGGATGGCAGCACCCGCCCCTCGAGCTGGGCCAGGCCACCCCTGCCGGTAGAGATCTGTGCCCACGGGGCCAAGCAGAAAGGATGCTCCTCCTCCTTATGGTTATTGTTTGTTCCGAGTCGCTCGGACGGGATATTTATAACAGTAGCAAAAAAAAAGGGCCTGTTTTTTTTCTTTAAAATTGACATGGAAACCCGTAGCTCTTTGTCTTTTCCTCCTCCATGAGTTTTTTTTTTTTTTTTTAACTACATCTCTGCAAAGGACACGCGTCCAGCAGCGGAGCTTGGTGGCGTGGCCTCCATCCTGAGAAAAGGTCTGTCTGCTTTGAACCTTGGTTTGGGGTTTTGGTGTTGGATTTTTGTTTTTTGTCTTTTCCTTATTTCAAAAGAGAATTTGTGCTTTTACTTGTCAGACCTGAGGAATAAAACCCAGTTGATGTTCTTAGCCTCTGCTTGTCTCGGCTGAGCCAGTGGGGTGGGGGTAGGGCTGCGGGAGGGTGGTGGGGAGGAGGGGAATGTCACCATGTGCCACCTCCCAGCATGGCACAGGGCATCCCCATGAGGGCAAGGACAAGAGAGATGTGCAGGGGTGCCTGCACTGATGGGGGAATTCCAAGTCCCAGCTCACACTGTGCTGGGGAGGCATCAGGCCTGGCAAGGACCATGGGCTCATCCTGTCCTTAGCTCCTCAGGGATTGAAAATGTTCATCCTGCTTGGGGAGGTGGTGAGTTGGGAAAGTTGGGTTTGCCCCATCCCCATTTCCATCTCACCATGCCAGCTCCCCACCTGCAGCTCCCTGGGAAGCATTTCTCAGTGCAATGGCAAATGGTTTCTGCTGGGTTCTGAGCACAGCTTTAAAACCATTCCCAGGGCAAAGCACCACTGCAGTGCCTGGGCTTAGCAAAGCTGAGGAAATTTTCCATGGATCTGTGCAGCACCTGGGCCAGGCACCCAGTTTTCCATGTTACCAGGACCTCAGAGTTAAAAATACAGCCTCACGTGTTCCTCTCTGGCTCATTTGGGACGTGGTTACCAACAACACCCACCACGTGCTGCAAACCCTGCCCAGCACCCCTGTGCCACAAAGGCACCCAGGTTCCAGGTCATGGAGGAGAACCTGGGCACTCTCACCCAGTTTTGCAGATTCCATTTAACTCCAGCAGCTGTTCCAGAGCTGGGACCCCCTGATGGTGAGAGCACAGCCAGCCCCAAGCTCAGCCAGCCCAGCTCTGCCAGGCACGGCTGTGAGCACAGCAATTTTTATGAATAAAATATAATCCTCGAAATATGACACTGACACCAGGATGGAATGCCAAAAAGTCATGAGTCACAGCTGCAGCCCTGTGTCCTTGTGCCACTTGGAGCCGTCAGGCCCTGTGGGTGACACCTCTCCAGCACAAATTGTCTTTCCTCTTCCTTACCCCTTCAAAGAGTTATTTTTATCAGGCTTCTGAAAAAATATCCCCAGGCCCAACCTTAATTTTTTTCCCTTTTCATGGTAGGGTCCCTGGGGACATGCTCAGGCCCAGCAGCCTGGCTGGATGTCCCCAGTGGCCCCCTGGCCCTGCACCCATGTCTGGCACAGGATGGTTCCCTGAGCAGGGCTGCAGGTGCAGAGGAGCAGCTGTGACTCCACAGGGAGCTGCCAGGGGGGAATGAGCCACAGCTGAGCCACTCTCCCATCCTGGGGTATTTGGGGAGAGCCCCAGGCTGGTGCAACACCTGTGCTGGCACAAAGGGAGCTCCAGGCTCAGCTTTGGGGCTGCTGCACTCACACAACAGCTCCAGCCCTTGTTCCTGCTGATCCTGCAGTTTGGGGGAGTTTTGTTGAGTTTTGTTTTTCTTTAATAGCTTTTTGCTTTATTTGGTTCTGCTTTCTGATGAATTCCTTAATAGTGTCTTATAAAAGCTGCTGTAAGCTGCATTAGCAATAATTTCCTAATGGCTGGGGTTGGCATTGCAATTAGCACTAAGGACCTCTTCCATGGGCAGTGTGCTTGGACCTGTGCAGACAGCAGCTGCCCAAGCTCTTGGATGGTCTGGAGTATCACATCCTAATGAAATAATTGTAACTGGAGATCCAGAGGCTCTTTTCAAGTATGATCTGATTATCTCTGCAAAGGAGGTTTTAAACAAGTGATCCCTGCTGGTGTTTCTGCAAGTGCAAAAATGAATTTGGAAACACTGGGGCACTTCTGCAGCAGCCTCCCCTGAGGAAAAGGGGTGGGATCTGTGCATTTCTGGGGTTCCAGGGTGAGCAGAGCTGGGGCTGGTGGGGACAGGGAGCAGTTTGCTCCCCTTTCCTCGTGAGTGAGATGCTGGTTTGGAGCCTCCAGCCCCACAGCAGAGAGCAGAGCAGCCACTGCAGAGGTGTCAGAGCACATCATGGCTTAACAGCAGCTCTGAGGGACTGACCTGGGCAGGCTGGGGCTGAGGGGAGGAGTGGGAACCTGTGGGTCTGACCCTGGGGCTGCCTGAGGGAGCCCAGGGGAGACTGAGATCTTGGCTGTGCATTTTGGAACCTCTCTCACACAAGGGAGAAAGGACAGGATTATGTTCATCAGCAATTCACACTGCACGGGGCACCTCAGCCACAGCAGCACCTCTCTGCCAGCCCTGTCCCAATCATTCCAGCAAGACAGGGCTCCCTTTTTTGTCCTGGAGCAGTGCTAGACTTGCCAATAGCCACATCAACCAGGACCAAATTTTCACTGCTGAAGGAGACAGAGGAACCATCCTAATCTGGCTTTTCACACACTGCTTTTGGAGCAGCACTGATGCTGCCAACACAGCATCCTGCATGGGGAGGACACAGGAGCAGGTGCTTGGAAGATTTTAATGTTTTTTTTTATTTTCTAAGAAGCCAGTTCTGATCTAATACACAACCACATCTGAAAGAGCTGGTGGGATTAAGCAGTTGAATGCTGGGCAATTTGTGATTGACACTGATGGGGCAGGAGAAAGGAGTGTGCCTGTTCCAGGAGAGGGATTCTGGGCTTGGGGCTGAGGTGGAAATCCAGCAGCTCCTGATGCATCCAGGACCATGAGCTTGCCAGCTCACCTCTGAGTCCCAGCAAAGCTCTCCTGGGCAGCTGGAGGGAAATGTGGGTGGTCCACTCAGCTTTTTTGGGGGGAGAAATTGCTGGTGATCCCTGCTGCAGCACAAGCTGGTGATTCCCAGTGCTGCCAGCACAGAGCTGGAGTGGGCTGATGGAGAGGGCTCAGCACCATGAGATAAGGGGCCACATCATGGGAAAGTGGCCCTGGAGGACCTGCTGCTCCAGCTGGCTGCTGTGAGGGCTGAAGGATGTGAGGAGATAAGGATAAGGTCACCCAAGCCGTGGGAGAGCTCCCCAGGCACTGGGTGGCAGGAGGCTCAGTAAATCTGAGCTGTGTCCTGCTGTCTGTCCAAGCTGCCAGGGAAGCTGTGGAGCACCTTCTGCCCCTGCAAGGCAGGACATGGGGTAGTGAGTGGGGCCAAGGGGCTCTCAGTCCCATTTACATCCCACCAGGGCTGGGGTGGGGAAATGGCTGCCAGCAGGGCACCAGCTCCCAGCCTGTCCCAGAGGATTTATTTTCCTAAAATGGAAGCAAAAGCTGCATTGATTTATTTTGGTTGGCAGCATGTGGAGCTGGGTAAATAATCCACAAGAAGCTCCAGAGCTGTCCAGATCCACCAGGCACCTCCAGAGACCCAGTCTCTTCCCCTAGAAGAGCATTTGTCCAATTTTCCACCTGCCCAGCCCCTGTGGCAGGAGCAGGTGGTGGCTGGGCAGAGCTGTGGCCATCCCTGCCCTGGGAGCATCACTCTCTCTAACTCATGGATTGGGACACCCTTGCTGCTTCACCCTGCTGGGATACCCTTGATGCCTCTCCTTGCTCCCTGTTGGATCACACTGTGGGTGCCCACAGAAACCCCTCTGTTGTTTCATGGGGTTGTTTTTGCTTTCCAGCCCCTCTGGGAGCCTCTGCACATGCAGGAGCTCAGCCTGACTTCCTCCACCCTCCTCCTCCTCAGTCCCTGGGGCTGCAGAGCTGGCCCCAGGAAATGTGCAGCTCTCCAGGCTCTGGCTTGGAGCTGTTCCCATTCCTGCAGTGACTCCATCTGGGTTTGCACAGGGGATTTGGTGTAACACTTCCAGGAGATTTTCCTTCCCAGAGCATCCCTGGCTCCCCAAGGGTTTCTCACTATTTCTCACACAAATCTCAACTGTTTCAGCACAAGCCAGTCCCTTTTCCCAGAGAAAATATCCTGTAACCACCCAGGTGTTTCTCTGCTGCAGCTGAAACCATTTGGGGGTTTTCATGTTTCTCTTTGGGAGTTTCTCCTCCTTTGGAGGTGTTGCTTTCATGAAGTTTTTGTCTCTGCTTGCAAAGTGAATCTTATCTGCTTTATTTTGGATGTCTCCAAAGGGAACAGTTTGCCATGTGACAGCTGTGGGGACAGAGAAGCAAAAACTTTTATTATTTTTTTTAACGGAAAAACCTAATGTCACAGAAATAACCCACCTGGCTGGCCAGAGGGCCTGTCCCTCCTTTCCAAATTAAAGGCTGGAAAGCCATGAAATGGCCCAGCCACCCCTGGGAGCAGATCAAGGAGTTCCTGCAGCTTCACCCATCCCAGCAGAGGGAAGGGGAGGAGGGATCTCTGTGGGTAAAGCAGTGCTGGTTGTGGCAGTGTGCTCTGGATGTTTCTGCCTGTGCCCACCCCAGGAGGGGGCTCTGAGCCCTGTGACCCTCCCTGGTGTCGAGCATCCCTGACCTGTCCATGGAACTGCAGCACCTTCCAGGCCCAGATTCCCTGCTCCAGAGCTGCAGCTGGATGAAGGAGAGTTTTCTCCTGTTTGTTTTATTTTGTCAGTCTTCAAACCCAGTTGCAAACTCTGCTGATAATTAAGGGCTCTCTTGCCATTTGGGTGAAGTGCTGAAGTGCAGCCTCCTGCTCCCAGCCAGATGCTCCCCAGCAAACCCATCCTGGAGGAGAGAAAATTTTGGCTTAATTTTGATTCTTTCATACTCCAAAAAAAAACCTCCCTATCCGAGGCAGCCCTGGAAACCTCTCCTTATTAGAAGACCTCCTTGAAATGCATTGTAGCAGCCAAGGAGGGTGGTTATGAAGCACAAAAAGCCTGCAGAAGAGCTCATTAAAACAATAAATTACAACTAATTAGAATAAATCAAGCTAAATCATCTCTAGTGGGAAGGTAAAATGAGGTGTGAGTGAGTGGTTTTAATAAGGATGCTGCTAATCCCCAGCTCCCCTTTAAAATGATCCTGCTGCTGGGACCAGGGTGGAAAACAGCCATGGACAAAGAGGAGAGTGGAGCTGATGGCATTTTGAGTTGTGTGAATTGAGTCCCAGCCTGAGCTGCCTGTCCCTCACTGCAGTGGGTTTGGGGGTAGCACAGCACCCACAGAGGCTCACAGAGGTTGAGGCATTGGCTTTGCTCACTTGGGGTTTTATTTCTGCTTAATTTGCCGTGCACAAAGTGGCTGTGGGGTTTTGCTCCTCTCATATCACTTCATCACCTCAGCCAGAGCAAAACGACTTCTCTGCATAATTAGCAGTGAGATCATCTCAGCCTCCTTGGCTCCAAATCATTTCTGCTCTGCTCTCCAAAGACTGCTCAAAACAAGGGAGAGGAGGGAGGTGTGGGAGCAGAGCCCTGCCAGGGCAAGGCTGGATGGGGCTCTGGTGGAAGATTCCTGCCCATGGCACGAGGTCTTCAAGGCCCTTTCCCATCCAAACCATTCTGTGCTCATTGACCAGAAGGTCTTTGAGCTGCCAAAGCAAAAGATTGATGCTGAAGAGAGTGAATTGCTGCTGAAAGCAGCTGGAAGGGGGCTGAGCTCTGGGGAACACAGAGCCAGCAGGGCATTGGTGCAGCAGTGAAGCTGCAGGGACAGCACAGCCCCAGCCTCCCCTGGCTGCCACCTCCCTCCAAGGGATGAGCACTGCTGCCAGTGCTGGAGAAATGTATAGGTTTCATTAAGCTTAAATGATCAGCTCCAGGCCTTGATAATGATACTTAATGGGTCTAATATTTTTTTGGTGATTATGCTGTTGTATACAGCGTGTATATCATAAATAACCTTCTTTAAACTTCCCTGTTTTCACTGTCACTAACAATGTTCAAGCCCTTCTCATGCCTAAGCCAAATTAGCTGCCAAGAAAGAGGCTTTGTCCCATGGAGGATGCCTGGCTGTGCTGGGGGGCAGATGCTGATGGTTTGGGCAGGAGGATGTTTGGATTGGTGGCAGGAGCCTGCAGGGGGCCAGAGCAGCCCTGGTGGGTGCAGGCAGTGGTTGAAAGCCTTGGGATGGCTCTGCTCTGTCCAAAACCCCTTCCCCAGTCCCATCTGGAGTTCTGCAGGGGGGTTAACACCAGTCAGGGCCTCCCCACACCCTGGGTTTTGTCACCTCTTGGTTCCTGTAGGTGAGGGTGGTGATGTCAAACACTCTTCACACTTTTCCTCGGGGGATGATGCATTGAGGGCTCTGTTTTCTCAGGGAGGATATACCTAAGTCCAGGACACATCATTCCTCTGGTCCCCATGCTGGATGCAGCCAGGTGGAAGAAGGAATATCACCACTGTCTCCACACTCTCTCTGAACCTTTCCATCACCCCTGGGAGAAGAACCAGGCTTGGCTGCTTCTCTGCTCCTTCTCACCAGAGCCTCCTTCCATCCTCCTGCAAGTTGATTAATCCATTAGGATTAACCTCTCTTTAACTCCTTGATTAGCTGCATTTTAAAACTCCATTTGTTTTCCTTTTTACATCAAGCTGGAGCCAAAAAAAGAGGGCAATTTGCAGCAATACTGATTTAGTGCAATTTCTGAAAATCAGGGTGAATGTCGGGAAGGCGTGCTCAGCATTTCAACTCCTCCCAGCCAGCTGCCAGGGGCTGCATCCTGCTGGAGCCACACTTGGGAGGAACACCACAGAACCAGCACCCACCTGAGTCCCCAGGGCTGGTTTCTGATGGCATTGGGGCAAACCTGAAAGATGCATCCTGGTTTCAAGGTGTCTTTGGGGAAACTGAGGCTCTTGTGATGTGATGTGGGCTTTTAGGTCCCACAGGGACGACCCATTTCTCCATTGGAAATGTCCCTGATTTCCCTGAACTGTGAGTGGCAGGAATTGCTCAAGACAGGGCTTCTTGCTCTAAGATGAGACTGGGTCATGGTTTAGATCCGTCCAGGTTTGATTTCCAGGTTTAGACCCGGTTCTGGGTTTACCAAACCCAAGTTTAGTCCATACCCTAGGTGAGCTACCAGACCCCTCTAAAATCTGCGGGTTTTTGATGATAAAAACTTTGCTTGTCTGTGGCAGGGGTTTAGCTCAGTGTCAGCTCCAGCTTTTATTAGGGACCCTTCTTTGCCATGTTGGAGCCATGTGGGAAAAATCACTAATATCTTCAAAACTAAGCAAACCCCCTGGATTTAGACCAAAATCTCTCCCATTCTCGAATGCCTCTGTCCCTTCCCAGTGTGTCCCAGTGGGACAGAGTGACTCCTCCATCCTGGGGCTGTCCCATTGCTGGGGCTGTGCAGCAGTGGGGATGTGTTGGGGTGAGCAGTGCTGTGGTAATTCCATGGTGGGGGCTCTTTGCACCCCCCTGTCCTGGTTTCACCCCAGATCTGAGCCCTCTCCCCGTGCAGGAGTGGACACTCAGCCCCTGTCCCAACACAGCTCATCCCCTGGCCCAGCTCCTGCTCCAGAGTTCTGCTGTGTGTCTGTGATTATTGAGCTCTAAGGGGACTGACACCAAACACCCTGGCCTGTGTTAACCCTTTGATTCGTTCTTGGGGTGCTTCCTCTGGCTGTGAATCAGTGTTTGGGTTTGGAGGGGGCTGGCAGGGCTGAGGCTCAGGGGGCTCAGCAAAGCTCAGGCTGGCAGCTGGGGCCTGGGGTGTCTTTCTTACCTAGCTGAGGGCTGGGAGTCTCCCCTGAGAGAGGGCTGCTGAAGAAAAAGCCTTCCCTCTCCTGTGGAGTTGGATTTCTGGGGCTGTGTGCACAGAACAGCTCTCCCTGCACTTATTTGGGGTATCTAGGAAAGGCTGAGAGCAGCAGTGACATCACTGGAGCCTTTCTCCTCTTCCAGACTCCCCACTGTGGGATGTTTATCAGGACCTTTGAGATGTCTCTAAGGTTTTGGAGCAGTTCAATGTGTTTCTAAACTATTTTGGGGTGCATGAGTGGGAAATACTCATCATGAACATGTGTGCCTGCAGCTTCAAGTGTTCAGGCGAGACCTGCAAGGGAAACTTCTTCACAGTGCTGAAGCAAAACAAGGCAAAACCAAGCAGAAATTGGTACAAAACCAAGCAGATAGCTTTGCCTTGCAGGACTGCAGCTCCTAAAGCTGGGCCCCCCTGCACTGCTTGTGTTGGAGCAGGGAAATTCTCTCAGGAGCCGTCTGGGAGCTGTCAAAATATATCATAGCTGCTGTTGAGGTTTAAAAAGCTTCATGCTGATGCACAATTTAGGGGAAGCATCTCACATTTCCATAGATGTACAACAAGATTTTCTGAAATTGCAGTGATATGAGAAAACGTCTTTTAAAGTGGCACCCAGATGGCGGGAGGAAATTGTGCTGTTTGAATTCTCTCGAGATAAATCGAAGCTAAAGGGATGTTAAACATTTTATAGGTTTTTCCTCCCCCCACTTCCACCACATGCTGCTGAAATGACATAAGAGGAGCCATGAAGCAGTGAGATCCTTACAGCTCCTGGCTTGGGAAATTGATTCATCTGAGGGCATTTAACACCCAAACCCAGCAGGGTCAGGTCAGGGCTCCTCCACACCCACTCCCTGGGAAGGTGACAGGGATTTCTGGAGGGGTTTCCCAAACCCATTTCTACCAAAGCAGCCATGGGCAAACCTCGGGTGGCAGGGCTCAGCCTCGGGGGTTGCAGTGTGAGTGCAGTGCCGTGTCTGGAGCTGCATTTCTCCTTGGAAAGCCACCTCCAGCAGCACACAGAGACCCTCAAATGCACGAATCCCCCTAAGTCCAGCCATGCCCAGAGCTGTCCTGCCTTAGGGACAGGCTGAGGTGAGATTTCAGAGCCTCTCCAGCATTTCCCCCGCAGGTGCTTTTTGTTTTCCTGCTCCTTGGCATTCCCAGGCGAGCAGCATTTTCGCTCCTGAGCTAAATATGTCGCTTTGTCTCGTAGCGGCTGCCAGGCTTTAAAGCGCTGGCACCTCTCGGAAGCAGCCGGAGGACAAAGCCAAGGATTACACACGGGCCTCGCTCAGGGAGGACGAGCTGGGCTTTGCGGCTCCTTGTTTTTGTTTTGAAAGTAAAACGAGCCTGTTTACCCGGCTGTTTACTTAAGCTGGGTGAGTCACTGCCCAGCAAAGGTGTGCGGGCTGGTTTGTCCCCTCGGACGGGTCCCACTTCCCGGGGATGGGCTCAGGGCACACCGTGAGCAATAGCAGCAAGTATTCCAGCCTTGGCTGTGTTCCTCCCGGGGGGATGTGCTGGCATTCCCGGGACGCCTTTTCCCTGCCCATCGCTGCCTCCCTGCTTGTGCTGGTGGGCACAGAGGCGTGGGCAGCACCTGCACCACAGCTGGGTCATCCCATCCCCTGGGGCAGATGTGCCTCCAGCCCATCTCCGGGCAGGTTATTTTTACTTAGTCCTTTAAAAACCCTTTCCGGTGCTGTCGGATTCATCCCGCGGGTGGGATGGGTCCGTGAGCAGGCGGGGTGATGCTCCCCATGGGTGGTGAGCTGGCTTTGTGCTCAACACCAAACGGAGGTCACTGCCGGGGCATGTGGCTGCGGTTTTTTACAGCGCTTCCCAGCTGGGATCTGGCTTAGATTTTGGGAGGAGAGACCCTGGGCAAGATCCCAGCAGCTTTTTCAAAAGGCTGAGCCTGCAAGGAGCACCTGCTCATGACCAGCGTGGGCTTCCCGACTCCCAGCAGAGCTGCAGGAACCACGGGGGCTGGGACTGGGTATTTTTAAACAACCTTGGCCGGGCAGGCTGTGCTGGAGCCCGGAGCCTTTTCCTGTTATCTCTCCTGCAATTAGGGAGCGATTTGGAGGCAGAGTCCTGCGGCTCCGCTCCCGCGGCTCAGGGCTGCGCTGCCGCGTTTATCCCAGCGTGGGATGCTCAGCAAATATCCCAATCTTTGCTCTAAATTGCTCCCAACGCCAGGTTATTTTGGAGGGAGGGCTGGAGTGCTACCTATTATACCACAAACCCAGATAATAACAGTAATACCATGCGGTGGAGCGCTGTTAATGCAGCGAGGCTGTCGCCTGTCCCCAAGAACTGCGTGTGGCTCAAAGGAGAGGCACAGCAAGGCTGGCAGAGCAGCCCCAGCACAGCCCGGCCAGGATGCTCTGTGCTGCTCGGCTCTGCTCCCTGGCTGCTGCAGCCATGTCCTGGCGTGCTGTGGCT
This sequence comes from Oenanthe melanoleuca, assembly GCF_029582105.1. Taxonomy (NCBI): domain Eukaryota; kingdom Metazoa; phylum Chordata; class Aves; order Passeriformes; family Muscicapidae; genus Oenanthe; species Oenanthe melanoleuca. The sequence goes on from NC_079349.1 coordinate 9,953,198, forward strand.
TGTAGGGACACGGAGAGCACGGCCCCAGGGCTCAGGAGCCGCCGTGTTTTGGCAGAGATTCTTCCCTGAGCCGGGCTGGACCTGCCTGCCTGTGTGAGTGAGCTCACTCCCTCCCGAGGCTGCTCAGAGGGTGGTCTTGCCCGATGGATCCCAAATTTGGGGATCAGTGGATGCTGAATCATCCCATGGGGTGTGCAGCAGGCATGTGAGCCCCTGGGCAGCTCACCTATGGGATGGGCAGATGCTGCCCTGCCCTCACACCTGGGCACAGCTGAGCTCCCAGAGCAGGCAGCAGCAGCTTGTGGCTGGAGGCACTGGGTGCTTATCTTTCTCCTCCCTAGTTCTCTTAGAAAAGGTATTTCAAAGATGAAAGCAATGTGAAGACAGGCACTTACACATCTGGAAATGTGTCCTGAATGAAATAAGAGTATTGGGAGGGTTTCTGTAGGAATTCATCTCTGCTGTATCTGCCTCACAGCGAGCCATAAACTTCTTAAGAACATAAAAATCTCACTTTTCCCCCCCTTTAGCACATTCCCACTGCCTGCTTCCCCCAGCTGCAGACCCTGTGCATGGGCAGAGAGAATGTTCTCTGCATCCACACTGAGAGCAATGCTGAACCTCCTGCAGGCCTCAGTAACTCCAGCATTTTCTGTTTATAATGGAACACAGAGCTCTGTGGAAGTGAAATGCCTTTCTCAAATCATCAGGTTATTTTTATGTGCATTGATACTTTCTCATGTGTGTGTAAATACCTCCCCCACACATGTAGCTTTATCTCAAGGAGTGAAATAAAAATAGCTGAGGATTGAAAGGGTGAGGGGGCGGCTGCTCTTTTGGGAAGCAAGGTTCGGAAACAGCGAAGTCATGGTGATAACATGATCTGACAGAAGCCAGCCTCCCTGGGCCTGGCAGCAGTGGTGTTAATGGAAGAGCTCTTAATGACTTTCCCTCTGTGTTTCCATTTCTCCAGGCGCAGGCTCAGTGCTGTGCTGGGGGAAGTCTTGAGCAGCTCCAAGGAGCAGGCTCTGTGCTGCCAGGAACTGCTGCTCTGTGCTGCCATAAATGCCCCCCAACAGATGCTGGGATGGCACAGAGGGATCCCCTGTCTTTCTGGACTCCTAGCAGTGCCCACTTTGCCCAGCTGCTTTCCCTTGCCAATTCTTGGCCCTGTTTTTTCCCTGCTTCCCTCCTCTGCAAGCCCAGGCCAGCCCAGTCACAGGTGCTTGACCCCGGAGGAGTGGTGGAGGGATGTGCTGCAACTTGATACAGATGATTTGTAGGCTCTTATTTCACTCCCCCCACACTCCCTGGTAGGAGAGTAGCAAAGGGATTTCTGAGAACTCAATCTCTGCAAAGTGGGGAGGAAATTTCCCCAGGGAATGTAAATAAGGAGGGTTATATCATCTGACAGAGCTGGTGCCCTGGCTTAGTATCATTTATGGTCATTGCTTTTCTTATTTTTCAGTGATAACAAAAGGAGGATTAGGAAATACCCTGCTGTAGGAAGCTGCATGGCTGGGAGGTGACAAGCAGGGGACATGGTGACTGTCAGCACCAAGTGTTTCTGAAGGGACAGGATGCATCCAGCACCCATCACAGCATCAGAGCTCAAACTGCACCAGCTGAGCTTTGGCTGGAGCAGAAATAAAACCATCAGCTCTAATAATACCCGGGTGCAGCCAGCTCCAGAGAGCCTGTGCCAGCAGCTGCAGTGTCACGAGTCACCGAGGCACACATTGTGCAAAGTCACCGTTCCTGTCCCAGCCATCCGGGTCCCACAGGTCCCCTCTTCCAGCCTGTCCTGCGGGGGCCTCACAGGGGTTGGAGGAACCCAGCTCAGCTCAGGGAACTCCTCCTCCTTGTCCACTTTGGGAAAGAGCTGGGAGGATTTCCAAATGCCTCCGCTTGGCAGCCGATCCCCACCATTCCGGTAATGCACTCTAAGTCAGCCCGGAGAAAGTTCAAGGCTTGTATCCCTATAAACTTTATTTCTGTCCCCACTCCCTCTGCACAGCATCTCCTGGCTGCTGACAATGCCCAGTCTGGTAATTTCCAGTGATTCCACTGCTGGATGCAGGTGGGAAATGATGGGTTGAGAAGGGATGACTCAATTATCAATTTTTTCCTGTGAACTTCCCCCTATGATATCCCCACAGTGACCTGCTGTGGTGGACACAGGGACTTGGGCATCCCCCACATATCTGTGCTCCTGGTGCTCCCTGCACAAGCCTGTGCACCAGGCAGGTCACAGGTAATGCCTGGCAAAGGCACGTGGTGTCCAAAGCCAGCTCCAGGGGATTGGCAATGTCCCATGAACTCCTTGCTGAGCGAGTTCCTGCCATTCACAGGGGCAGGACAGCGCTGTGAGGGACAGTGTGGCCTTTGGCAGCAGAGTATTGTCCTGCTCCATGTTTCAGGCACAGATTTGCTCCGTGCACTGAATGCCAGAGCTGCTCTGGTGGTTGGGACCAGGGCACATCAGACCTTGGCCAAGCCTCCAGAGCAGTTTCACTGGTGGGCTCTCCCCATCAGTGATCTGAGCCACTCCTGCTGTAGCAAAGCCGTTGGCAGCACAAACTGAAGCCATTTGGGTGTTTTTCCCTGCAAACCCCTCTTTGTCAGCAGCCCCTCTCCCCTCCTCATCCACACTGCAGAAGACACTTCTCACTCAAGTGACGTGTGCCCCCCACTCCTCTGAGTCATGTCTGCTAGCAGGGAGCTCATAATTCTTCAGCTTTTTCAAGTACAAATGTCTTTGGAAAAGGGCATGGAATCAAACACTTGACTGAGGTCCTGGTGGTGACTAATTCCCATGGCACGCCCTGTTCAGCCTTAACCCTGCTGGGCTCCTGCAGCCTGGGGGCTGCAAAGGGACCCTTGCAGGCAGAGGAGCAGAAGAAAAGCTGGATATTGCAAAAGAACAGCTTGGAAGGAGCAGATGGAGGTGGTGGCACAGTGGGGATGGACCCCAGTGCTCCTTCCAGGTGCCACATTCCTTGGAGAGCACGTCCGTGTGAGCTGTGCCTTAGTCCCAAGAAGGCATACAGCCCAAAACCTAATGCTTGTGCCCAAAATTGGCTGGAAAGCTTTGAGGAGGGAGGGAAATCAGACAATGGTTTGGGCTGGAAGGGAATATAAGGATTACTGAGTTCAACCCCTCCTGCCATGAGCAGGGACACCTTGGCCAGGGCTAGACCAGGTTGCTCCAAGCCCTGTCCAAACCGACCTTGGGACACTTCCAGGGATGGGGCATCCACAGAAATCCCTCTCCACGGAAGAGCTGGGTATAATGGTGGACCTGGCAGTGCTGGATTAATTGTTGGACTCGATGATCTTTGAGGTCTTTTCCAGCCTGAGTAGTTCTGTGATTATGTGATCTCCTTGTGGCCAGCGCTGGATGGCTCTGCACGGCTGCCCAGGCCACCTCCAAAAAATAACCCCAGCTTTGTTTGCTGCTTGGCTCCCTGCTGAAAACACAAGCCCTGTGGGGACTTTGGCATGGTGAAGCAGTTTTTCCCCCAGCTTTGCTCTCCCTTGTTCACCTGAGCTGTGAGCAGGAGCAGCCTGCGAGCGCTGCAGCTGAGCGGCTGCGGGACGGGGCAGAACTAATTAGAGCCTCTACAAAATGACATCTCTTTCCACAGATGGGAAGCTGCTTCCCCTTTGTCTGTCTCCTTCAGTTAATTAGTTATCTAGGAGGTTGCATTTGCATTCCCCTCTTTGTGAAGTACCCTTTTGTGAACTACTTTTCATATACTTTTATGAAGTCGGCTGCTGAAACACGCTCATTTATCTCACCAGCGACAGGCTGAGAGGCTTGCCCAGAGCCCTGTGCCAGATGCTGGGATTGGAAAATAATGTTTGGCTTGTCTGTTGTTTGGAAAGGAGACAGAAGGTGCAGGGCTGCGAGAAGAAAGTCCCAGGCTGCTAAAGCCAAGGGCTGGATCTTGACAACTTCTCTAAAAATGTTCAAGCTGTTGCTTTTGGGCAGCTTGCAGGAGCCAGGGAGGATGGTGTTGCTGCCAGCCATGGGCTTGGATATCTCCATTGTCATCTGATGGGAGCAAGGTGTGAGCATCCAAATTTCTCAAGATTTATCTGCTGCATCCCTCCTGCAGCACTGGGTGTGAGTGTGTCCCCCCAGGAGCCCTCCTTTCCCACAGGGAGCAGGGAGACACCTCAAAGCTGCAGCTCCACACATTTATCCTCTGTTAGCAAAACCATGAGCAGCAGCATCACATATTGATCCCTGCTGTTATTGTTAGGAAATGTTTGCAAAAATCAATGTTTCCTCTGTAGCATAAACAATCCATGAAGCCCTGCACCAGTGTCAGAGGCATGGCTGACTGCTCCAAGGCATTTTTCAGGGATCCTAAGGGATGTCATGTTGCAAACAAGGGAATTCTGACATGAGTTCAGCCACCCCTCCAATCCAGGAGAGGGTTTTTTTGGCAAGGAGCAACCATACCTTTAAACTGAAACTTTGAAAATGCAGGGCACAACTCGACTACCAAGGGGGGAAACCAAGCCCAAAATACATAAATCTCTTTATTTTCTGCACCAGTGGGTTTGTATTGGCCTGTTAGCTGACAGTCCTGGAGGTATCTGCTGGGATGCAACTATTACACATCCAAACTGTCACAAATGGAGCCATTGCTCTGAGAGACAAAGGGTAATTTATTGAGAAAAGGTGTCATTTAGGTGGAAGGTTGGAGGAAGAGAGACAGTCGCTGTGGAACTGCCAAAAGAGAATACCAGATCCACTGATAGGCAGGGAACAGCTTTGAATTTCCAAGGCTGCCCTTGAGGGATAAGAAAATAAAAGCTAAGGACAAAAAAAAAAAAAAAAAGTCTTAAATACAGTGACAGCAGAAACCTGAAGGATCACAGTGAAAAATGGGACTTCCTCCTCTAACAATAACAGTGAAAAAGATAGGAATGTAATTTGTAAAGGCTGTTAAATTGCTGCCAAAACTGTAAGCTGGATAGAGAAATGACACAGAAGGAAAAAAGAAACAAATGCAGACCTGTTGTTATTGGAGTACTGCTTGAAAATGGGACTAGAGATGAACAGGGTGGAGGAGAAATGGAGCTGAGGAAGGGAAGGGCTGGGAGATCCCACCTGGCTCAGCTCTGTGAACCTCTGCAGGCTGCAGGAGGAAAATAGGGGGAGTGTCTCCAAGAACAGAAACCTATAAATTCATCTTTTGGGGGTTTTTCTGTTTGTTTCAGAATAAGACATCCCCCTGTGTCTTGGAGGGAGCTCATTTCTGTGGACATGGCACTAAGGAGCCAGGCACAGGCATGTGCTCCTCTCTGAGTCCCAGAGGGAGCTCCTGGCCAGGAGGGAGTGCAGCAGGGTGGGCTCCCCATGGAAGAGCCTGCAGACACACATGGTGATGTGTGCAAGAGCCTTGCCCCAAGGCTTGCAGGCTGCCCTTGGGGTGCAGGTGCCACTGGGATGGGGGACAGATTGCAGGAAGGGAGACCAGGAGGGATAGGGAGTGTCCAGCCTCAGGGGGACACATCCCCTCCATCCCCTCTGGGCCCATCTAAGCCAAATGGAACCTTGGTTGTTTCAAAGCCGTTCAAAACAGACCTGCCAGGAAGGAGAGTGAGTCTTGGGCACAATTGCAGAGGTGACAGCACTGATGCCAGCAGGGCAGGGGTGTGGGATGGCTCCTGTGTGCCCTCCACAGCTCCTGCACTGACTCACAGCTCCAGGGGCTGCAGGGGTGACATGTCCCACCCAGGCTCCCCCTCTCCAGGAGCCACAGCCCCAGCAGGTCCCACCCTGCTGCAGTCAAAGGTTGCCCAAGCTGAAATCCCAGTTCCAGATGAGATGTCATCCTTTGTATTAGGGAATTCATTGAAATGGTTCTTTCTCCAATGTTTCAGTTCAAATTATTCCTGTATGCCCACATCCAAAACCAGCAGGTGCTCAGAGGGTCATTGTTACCAAATTGTGATATTTCTCATGGCTGTGTCAAACACTGGGTGTTGGAATATTTTCTTCCAACTGGAAACATCTATGATTAAACTGCATCCTATGAGAAAAGTAGCAGAAATTGCATTTCCAGCTCCCCAGTTTAGCAGGTCAGTGGGTGAGCACCTCTAGCCTCAACCACCACATGCCTGAGAAGTTTATCCTGAAAAGAAAGAGCAATGCATGGGGTTTGAGAGTAAAAACTAGCCTGTAGAAAATATAAAGCCAGGGAACAAAATGAGGTGGGGGGAACCTGCCCCCATTTTCTCCTGCAGCCTCTGGAGCCCCAGAACCCCTCTGCAGCTCCTCACTTCTGTCTGGTCACATCCCTCCAAATCAAAAGTTACAATAGCAAAGAAGAGTTGGGCAGATTTAAATGCAGGGAAATGATAGCAAGGGTGTTTTTTCAGAGCTAAGAGGAAAGGGAGGGGGAGGGAGGAGATGTTTTCAGATACCTTGTCCCTTTAGAGAACTCGCAGGATTCAGATGGTTGGAGTGATCTTGACAGGCTAAAAACCCAATCTGCTGGAAATCATATACCTCAGATAATGTGCTATTGCTGCTGATGGGCCCTGTATTTTAGGGCTGAATAGGTACAGTATTAAATTCATCTCGAGTTTTCATTTGCACCAGCTCCAGCCTGTTTGACAAGCTTTGAGTGGAGTTTTAAAGGCTTTTACTGGAAACAGTGTGGGAGGAGTGAGTTTTGATGGCTTCACAAGGGCTGGGCAGCACCAGGGGCTGGGGAGGCTGGGGTTGCTCTGTCCTGTATCCCACATGGGACAGTAGCCAAGGATTATATTGAACTAATTGAAATACTCATTAATATTGTCCTTACTGTTATAATGACATTCAGGTCTTCTCCTTGCTTTAACTTCTGGGCTCTCCATCAGTGCTGTGAAGGGATGAAGTTGTCTTGATCTAAAGGCAAAACACATTTATGGCCATGTCCCTTGGCCCTTGAGGCAGGGGGACACCCCAGCTTGACCTTCAGCTGAAAAAAAAGGTGAGAAAATCCTTCCAGAGGTCACCTTCATGCTTGGAGAAACCCTCAGCTGCCTCCTGATGTCCACCTGGGTGGATTTTGCAGGAGGAGCCCCCTTGCAGATCTGCCCCATGGGGCACAGAGAGATGTCAGAGCTGATTCCAGCACAGTTGCTGAATTGGGTTTATTGGTTTATTCCTTATCTTGGGAGTTCTGCCAGATGGCTCAAAAATTCTGCATTCTTTGTGTCCACTATCAGTGGGCTTCCATTTCCCCCAAGCTTTGTTAACCTCCCCCTAAACCTGATGTCACTGAAACATAATAAGCCTTAAACATTAAATCTTAAACTGGTAATCTGGGTATTTTTTTCTAATGCATGGACTTGGTGATTAGCACCTATCTGTCAATTAGGATTGAAAAGATATCATTATTAAACATCAAAAGCATCATTTCCTAATAAAATTTTTACATATTCCACATTTTTCCACAGCCCCATGACCCTTGGCAAGTCTGTGGTCACTTGTGCTCATGTATGGCCCCTTTGGCCCCAGGAGGGGATGAGGAAACTTCATCCCAGTCCCTGGAATTTGGGTGGTGGGAGGCCCTTGGCATGAGGGATGCAGGCAGGGGAGATAAATATATAAAAATATGTTTTATTTGACCAGGAGCCTGGTTAGGTTTAAGGTGTCCTGGCCCCTCAGGATTTGTTTCTATTTTCCAGGGGCTGCTGAGGGAAATGAGACCTTGTGCAGTGTTAATCAGCTGCAGATCCTTCTGCTGGGCTTTAGAAAATGAAAAAACCCTTGCTTCAAAGTTTGGGCAGCTGTGTGTGTTTTCATAACTAGGAAACAACTGGCTTTAATAACTTAGGGAATAAAAAGCACCAATGCTCCTGTTCTGGAATAATGCCAGTACCAGATGCATTTAAAAATTCTAGACTCAAGGGACCTGTGATAACAAATACAGGTGGAACAGCAAACTTGAGGCACCTGTGGTCCCAGATCCACCTGGGAACAGCAGAATAAAGGTGCCAGCAGCCACTAAAGTACTGAGTCCTTGGGGTTTTGTGCCCATTTAGGGTGTTCAGAAGGAAGGAGAAGCCTTGGCCTAGAGCAGCAAACTTCTCCAAGGGAGTATGTTCTGGGAAAATAATTAGGAAAGAAAAATAACTCATTCAGAGGTGCTTTGACCACCTGAGAAGTTTTACCAGGAGCTTGGAGAGATTCTCCACAAAGATCCAAGTTTTCCTGGTTCTTTTTTAAAGCAGGAGAGACTTTTCTTTGAGGTAAGCTCTTGTTTCCAGGGAAAAGAAATCATTATTTCTGTTTTAAAAAATGCTTGGAATATTCTTCCGTGCCTTCCTCTGGATAATCACAGGAAATGTATCACAGGCTGCAATATTTGATGGTGGTACAGAGTGTTTGTAAGTAGAGCAGGACTGTTTTGATGGGTATGTTGTGGCTTGGGAATTGGCTTTTTGAAACTTTGAAGCTCTTAATGAGAGCACTTAGAATGGAGCAGGGACAGCAGCAGGCTGAGTGAAAAGGAAAATATGAGATAAGGAGGAGGTTGCACTTAAGGGAGAATATTCAGGGAAAAGTAGCAAGCCTTGAAAATGGAAGGAAAGGAATTGCAGTGAGGGTTTGAGGGTAAGGATTGGATTGAGAAGCAGGAATGATAAATGCTGGCAGTTGAGGGATGGGTAAACAGCTCAAAAGATGAGCAGAAGAATAGTATAAAAAAGTAAAGTTTTTGCAATGCAGCTTAGATAAGTAGGGATGGCTTCAGAGATGGGGGGTTAACTTTTACATTTCATTTCACCTCTGTGTTTGGGTGTCAGGGGGTGAACCAGGACTCTCTCTGATAAAACCAAACAAGAAACTGGTTATCTGCTGCTCTCCTCAGTTCTGCAGCAGTCACTGCCTTTGTGACTCTTGCACTGTCTCAAGTCACCTCCAAGTGAAGCTTGGCTCACAAACACAGGGACAAGAGCTGTGCTGCTGATCTCAACATTGCAGTGTTCTGCTACTTGTTCTCTTTTCCTCACTGCTGTTGGCTCATGCAGGGAGAGCTGAGGTGTCTGGGCTGCTTTGTACTGAGCAATTTTCTGTGGAAAAGCAGAATGGAGTCTCTGCAGCCCCCCTGTGCCATCAGGCCCAGCTCCACACAACATTTTTTTATTCCACCTGAAGCAGCATCTGGCAGCCTGAGATCATCCAGCAAGTGTTGCCAGTGCTCTTGTCCCTTAAATTCTACAGCATCTTTTCTGCTGGATATTAGAAGTTGTTTTCAGGAATTTTTAACTGCAAATATGCCCTTTTAAATTCTGCTAATCCTGAAAATACTGGTGAAGTCAAGGTAATGATTGTTGTTTTGGTATTGAAAAATGATGTCAGGGTCTGATTTTAAGGGTGCTCTGAAACCCAGCTAGAACTTGGCTGTTTAGCTTGATCAAATTAAATGTACACAATTAAAATAGAAAATTAAACTATGTAGATTATTAAATGTGTGGTTGTGGCTTGTGCTTGAGCTTCATGAAGCACTCAGAGATGAATGGTGTTGCCTGCTGTTCCTTTTTGTGCAGAGTATGGCTGAAAGCACCACAGAGTGTTGGAAATATCAGACTGACGATTCTTTCCCTTTTGCTAAAAGGTTACTGAGTTAAAAATAAAAAAAAAAAAGGTGGGGGGGAAGAAAAAAAAACGGATTCTGACCTGTCCTCTGCTTCCCTCCAGCCCCCAGTCTGGGGAAGCCCAGGGATTTCATGCTGCTCACACATCAGGTCTCACTATTTAGGCTGTCAGTGTTCTCTGCAGAAGTATTTGTTTGTAAGTTGTTGAGGTTTTTTTAGAAATTCTGGAACAGAAATGTGTTTTTATAGCCCTAGTCTAAAAATACATTGCTTCACCTGTATCTTTTGCTTTATATTGTTAATTCACTCCATTCTTACCCACACTGAGCAGTCCCCATAATATTTTGAATCTCTGAGAAGATTATAGGTACTGGATATGCCTAATTATAGGTGTCTGAGAGCATAACATTCCTGGTAGAAAAATCATGATCTCTGATTACTGCATTTGCACTCAACTCTGCCTTCTGTGTTAGTGTTTTCTTCAGCCACAAGTGCAGCTGATGATTTGCAGTGATGAATGACAGGAAAATTTGTAAACAACAAGATGATGATAAAATGTGAATTCAACAGGGCTTGAGTATGTTAATATCTGCTGGCAAATGCTGCTTTCTAATCTGGTATTATTTTAAAAAATAGACTTTAAGAGCTAAAACCACTTGAGGGAGTGTGGATGTTTTACAAAATAATCTGGCCATAGGGCACTATATGGAATAACTGCATGTTTAGGACACTTTTTAATATATTTGATGGTAACAAATATGTTCAGACAAGCTGTATGTTCATGGATGCTTTTTGTATCTTTGTTAAGTAAATCTGGTGTCAGAAAACATAGAGCTGATATTTGAATATTCTCCCTGCCACACTGGAAGCTGTTGTTTTTTAGTCTCTTGGGAATGTGGTGGCTCTTACAGGGAAAACGCTCAGCTGGGCCAGCACAGTGAAAGAATTGCATTCCACTGCAACACACTGGAACAAAATAAACCCTGTCCAACCCACTGGCAGCACCAGGGAAAGGCAGGGGAAGCTCAGGGTGTGTAGCAGGAATAAATAAAATATAAAAAATTAAAAATCCTTCAAGCCCATAACAAGGAGACCTCTTTTAGCCACCCTGTGCAGCAGTATCCAGGCAGAATGGAGAGTCCATTTTTCACAGTGATGTGGATTTTGTGATCCTCATGGCTTTAGGTTGCCCATGTGGTGGCTTTTCCACATCTGCTCCCTGCCACTCTGTTCTCCAGGAGAATCCTGGGGAGTTGGACAGACCATGTTTTTTAACCAGAACTGATACCCCAGGTATCTTCCAAGTAGGTTTTGGGTTCTTGTATTTTCCAAACTTGCAGGGCTGCCTGGTTCTGTGTTGGGTTAAAATCTGCTGATGTCAGTCCAAGTGAGACAGAGCCTTCAACCCCTGTTACAGATCACTGGAGTTACTTGGTTCAGCCTGAGGTTTGTTCCCCTCTACCTCAGAGGTCAGCTGTGCATTGCAGACACCACTGATTCATTGGAAGTCACAGAATGTAGCTCTCCAGACTGTATTTTTTATTTCCTAAGTGTTCAGAACAATGTGTTAAAGGTCTCCCTCTTATTCTGTAATGTAGCAGTGCATGGTGTTGTCAGTCACCTTTTATCATGGCTAGATAGATTCTTCCCCTTAATTGCCATGACAAATTCATTTGCAAAACCTGTGAGGGGGATTGTTGACTTTTTACATTGGAAGGAAGGTGGCCTTTCTGAAGGTGGCCAATCTGAGACCACAAAATCTTGAGTGTTATTAGTGTCAAAGCCAGCTCTGTACTTGTCATAATATTGTGTTCTGTAATTCTATGCTTTGGGTAAATGGGTCACTAGATAAGATTGACAACAGCCTCAGCAATGAAAGGTTTTAAGCTAGAAACTGGATGAGAAAGCAGAGCAATTTCTTTCAAGAGAAATTACACTGATGTTATTTGTTATTGCTGCAGTTAGAGATCTGTCAGTGTTTCCAATTTAAAACCTTGCTTTCTAGAAGACTAAAAACATGGATTTCAAGGCAGAACTTTTAATGGAAAGACCTTTTTTTTTTTTTCCCCTGCCATCTCTCTTATGTGAAGGTTAGTCATAATTTCTTATTGCTCTGGGAGCAGCAGGAAAACATTGGTGGTAGATGGTCTTCCTATGTTCTCCAAAATGGAGAAACTGGTCTGGCCAGACTACACTGGTGTGGTGACATTCCTAATCCTTCCTGAATTGAGAGCCAGCCCATGGTCACTGATCAGCACAAGTCTCCTCCCTGTATCTGGTAAGAGCCTAAGTCATTTAAAAAACAAAAACCACCCCAGCTTCACACATACTCTGAAACTTCCTCTTGAAAGAACATGAAATTTCAACAAAATGTTTTTAAGAAAGGATAACCCAGTATTTCTTTCCATATACTACTCAACTCTGCTTGGAAGGGAAAAGGCACAGAATACTTTCTCGAGTATGTTTCTGTTCTAGGTATATGAGGCAGATACAAATATATGATATGTTCAAATTCAAGTACCTCTTTGGGGTATTTTGGTAGCTTCCTGCCAGGTGAAACTGGGCCCCCTTCCACATCTTTCCACTGCATGCTAGAGGCAGTCTCAAAGTCTTTATTGGTAATAATTTTTTAACAATTAAAAAATGCATATTGGAAGCATGGAAATGACGATTTTGAGGTGTGCTTTGTTTGCAGGGGTTAATTTATATTTGATTTCAGGCTGTTTGGTTTGTTAGGGCTTTTTTTTTTTCTGCTGTACTATTTTGCCAGGCTCCTCATGTGACAACCTGTCAGCTCAAGGATTGCAGTGTTAGTATGGGCTGATGTTTTGGACACAGTGAAGGGAACAAGACAAAACAGGGAGTGTACAGAAGAGATTGTAGCAGTGAGAGTCATGCTTTCAGCTTCCCCAGCCATCCAAGCTTATCTTGTTTGTCCTTGTGCATTTCTGATGAAGAATTGGGAATGAAGAAAGAGAATTTGGGCATCACTGTGTGGGTTTTTTGTTTTTTCTTTTTGAAGCTCTGACTGCAGCATGTGCCCTCCATAAGGACCAGTGTGAAAAATAAAAGCATCTGCAAAACAGGTTTGCTTTTAGCCCACAATGGTGTCATGGCTTGCACAATCTTGCAGAGCATGAACAAAATAAATTTCCTGAGTGCGAGTAAAGCCAGTAGTTGGAAAAAAGCCCTTTGTCAATTGTCTGCACATTCTCACCTTGCTGCTGCCTAAACCTGTTAGTGATGGTGAGTTTGGAGTATAAAACCAAAAAGCAGCTGGGAGCACTCTGTACAAATGTGTGGGTACAAATTCAGAGTTGGTGGTGTCACAGTGCTGGTACAGCAGTGAAAGGGTGCAGGGTTTGGTGCCTGTGGGACCTGCAGTGTTGGAGAGACTCTGTCACGGTGTGTGATGCCTCCCTCTGAAAGCTCTGCCCTGCAGAGGGGACACAGGTATGCCTGACTTAGGTTTCCATGGAGATTTCTTGTCCCTCATTATCATAGGTGGATTTTGCATAGTTTTTCTTTGCCTAACCTTCTCTAGTTCCTCTTTCTGTTTTGTTTGATTTTGTTTTGAGAAGGGGGTAAAAGGATGTTGTGGGGTTTTTTATTGTTCGGGGTTTGTTTCTTTGAGTTTGTTGTTAATTTTTTTTTTTTTTTTTTTTTTCTCCTTTTGGTGTTAACAAGTTGTGAGCTGTTTGGATTTTTTCCCTTTTTGGAGTGAAGGGAGAGGGAAGCAGCTGTTCTGCTGAGTGTTTGTGGGCAGAATGAGCTGTGGGTGTTGCACCAATGGCTTTTCCTACGAGCTCCATCCAACTTGTGTGCCAGCTGGTAACCCCAGGCAGGACAGGATTCACGCCCAATCTCCTTTTGAGGTGATGTCTCTGCTTCACTTCTCACAATGAAAACTGATGTGCACTTCCAGCTCTCAGCAAGCCAGTGCAACCCTGGCTGTACATGTTTGATGGGGAATGTGGTTTCCAGCAAACAGAATGAGTTGCTCAAGTGTTATTTTTAACTGTCTCCTGTCCCTTTAACTGCATTAGCAAGGATAACACTACACTACTTTTCCTTTCTTAAAATAGCAAAAGATGCATTTCTCGTTGCAGAAGGTGAACTAGGAGGGTTTTGGTTTGTTTTTTTTTTTTTTTTTTTTTAAATAAACAGCCTAATGGCCTGGGCTCCCTTTCCTACATGACTTCCTTCTCCCCCATCCAAGAAGAGGCATTGACCCACCTGACATTTGCAAAGTGACCATAAAGTGCTGCTTTTATGTGCTGTTATTGAATGTTAGTAAGCCTGAATGCATGAGGTATGAGGGTGTTTTAGGAAGTGGTGACCAAGCAGATGTGGATAATTTGGCTGTGCAATAAAAGGTTGTGTCCTTAGATGAGAGAACTGGTGTCTGCAGCAGTTTGGTTTGTGTGAGTTGGTAAAAGGAGGAGTGGAATGAAAGATAAGCTGTGAAGTGACGGGGTCACAGAACTAGAAGAGAGCAAATGATGCAAGAAGAAAAGTTCAATTTTAGATATGTCATCAAACTTGGATACATGTTTAAGTTTTAATGGCAGAGAGCTTTCTGTCTCTTTCAACAAATATTACATTAGGCTATTAGACTGTATACAGGCTAATGTTGATTTTGTTATTAAAGCTCATTTGATAACCTGAACCATGAATGTATTTCTTCTAACTTGGGCTTAATTTTCAAAAAGCCTTAATAAAAAATTGGAAAGTGTCGGTGACACCATATCTGAGGAACTAAAATCCTTATTTGCACACATGCATGGACAAAATGGGGAAATATGACATCATACTGCAGTAATTCTAACAAGGGAATAACAACACTGACAGCCAAGTGTCTGAGATTACTTAGCAGGCATAGTGAAGCTGGTGGTGCAGAATTTCTGAATTTTATCTTTTGTTCTGAACTGTGATCTACTCTCCCACTGTAGTCAGCCTGGATTAGAAATTCTTGACTGGTTTAGAAGAGCAGCAGTCCATCAGTGCTGAAGTGGCTGGATCTATTGCTGCTAACCACAACATTTAAGGAGTCATGTACTGAGAGTTTTGTTGAAATGTTTTTCTTCATGGCCTTGTGAGACTGGCAGTCATTGACTTTCTTGTACTTGCACACAAAATAACTTAGAAAAGTGAATTATCTTTAGGTAATTGCATATGGAAAGGGCAGAACTGGTACTATAGCAAAAAGCTTTGTTATCCTGAGCTCTTGGCTTCTCCTGCAAGTGTTTTGCTTTGTGTTTTAGAGTGTGAAGCAAAAATGGTGATAAAAATCAGACTTGAGATGGGGCTCATGCTTATGGAACTATGGTTTTAAGAATGGGCCTTTTTTATTTGTTTAAGAGTGGTAGTTTTACTCTCTAACATGACATGAATATTGAATGCAAGGTGGTACTCCTGACCTGAGCCTAACGAGGTGAAAATGTTATGTTCTATAAAAATGAAGGGTTTATGACCACCAAATTAGTTTGACATATCTGTGAAACAGCAGCTACCCAGGAAGGACCACACAATATTTGTGCTATTAAAGCTCAAAACAGTCTAATCAATTCCAAAAGTTCAATTTCTGTTCCTAAAGGCTGCTTCCATAATGAATGAGGGGAGGCATATCAAATGTAATAATGCATTGTTATGAAGGTTTCAGTAAACTTGCCAAATGTCAGGCTGCTGGTCCAGTCATGGTGCATTAACTGCTGTGATTAAAGCTGAGCTGTCCTCAGAGCTCACCTATCTTTGGGAATTGAGCTGCAATCTCCTGCCTGGGGCAGCAGGGAAGTGCACTAGAAAGGTTACACTGGGCAGGGAATATTCAAAATCCTAGATTTGTAACAGGTTTAGTTTCTCTGAAATGGAGCATTCAAATGCTCTGTAGTTTGGATTAGGAAGGCAATAAACTATTCTCTGTATTCAGAGAATCTGCTGCTCCCCCAGCTGCAGTGTGGCAGCTAAAAACTGCTTTTGGTAACTGTAAACACTGCATGGAATGGCTATTTTTGGGTGAGATTGGGAAAAAACCCTTTCATATTTGAAGTTCATTGTAAGAAATGGTAGTTCCTGCTCCTGGGTAGGCTCAGTTTAGAACTTGTACTGAACAGTAAGGTTAACACTTGGTAATTTATGGATAAGCTCCTGGTTCTTTTGTGTCACTCAGCACAAAGGAATGTTAATGCTGATCTTACCAGACACTGGTGGATTTCTCTAATGTCATTTTCAGAGGAATCATGTCTGGAATGAATGTGTGCATAGCTGAAATGTTAAGAAAACGTTTCAGGAGGGAAAGCTGAGTTCTTTTGCATAAACAGAACTTAGGAACTGTTCTGTGATCCCTAGCAGGAAATGATAGTTGTTTAATTAGGGGCAGGGGAACATGATCAATGTGGAGAACTTTATCTTCCAAAAAAACTAATCAGAACTGATAGAGAAATGCAGGAGTAGATTTGTAGACAGAGGTTGGGTTGTGATAGTTTCTAGGAAGAATCATATATTCATAGATCAGTTCTGCCCCAAATGATGCTGAAAGCACCTTGCAGGCTGAATGTAGAGGTCACATCAGCCATCCCTGGTTAACTGTGCCCAACAGAGCAGAGCAAAGCTGCCCAAGAGAGCAGGGTAAAAAATGATAAAGAATGATGGATCCAGCTGAAAAGGAGAGGTGAGATTCAGTGAGCAGACAGCAGCTGAAGCAAGTTGAAGTTTAGCCAGGACACCCAAACACTGCATGGCAGGGGAGGAACCATTCCCCTCATAAAGAAAATGAGTTTCAGGTAAATTGCTCCACATGCAAGAGCTTTGAAACCTGTTTTTGGATTGGAATATTTCCTTGTGGAGGCAAAGTGAACGAAGGCATTCAGGAGTGACAGGAAAAGTGTAATAATTAAATCTTGAGTTTGACTTGCAGAGGAAAAACCATTTGTGTACAATCAAGTGGGTGGTGTTTAGTTTTTCTCGAGACTGCAGAATGATGTGCAACAGCAAGTGGTGGAAGGCAGCACTTTCCCTGGATAGATGGTTTCTCATTATTCATGAAATGTTTATAGAAAATGCCTTGCATGCACGGCAGCAGTAGGGGGAGGATTGTGAGCAGGGAGAGAAGGACACAATGGAATGTCACTCCCTTCCTTGTAGTATAACATGACCTTTCCATTACATTAACATTGTGCTGTTTGCACAGAAGGAGAGCTAAGATAGAAAGTCATTTTAGGGGGCAACAGTCAAGTTAATTAGGCAGCTGTAACTTACTCTGTACATTAAGAGCTCAAAAGCAGGGTATGGGGAATGGGAGTTTAACATCACTTTGCATTTGTTCCATTTTGAAGGAGTTGCTTTGTGTTGATTGTGAAATCTGGGCTGTGATGTTGTTCCAAGGACTGTAGCCGGTCCTTTTTTTTCTGGTGTATTAAGAGGGAGGTTTTAACTTTAATTTTTCAATGACTTGCTGCTAAAAGGTTTAGGCACCCTCTCTGCTAATCTAATGGGCAGAAAGGACAGATTCCACAATCCTTCTTGGTGTGGAGGACCAAGATATTTCATACGCCTGTCCATCAGCCTCAGAGCAGTAATCATGGAGTAAGGCCCAGCCCTCCAAGAGAAACACTGATAGATTTTGGTCTGTGAGCATTTCACTTCATTCACACCTACTCAATTTCATTTAAGGGTCAAAAGATGCTTCATAATGCTGATATGAGATATTTAAATTTATAATGACTCATTCATACACTGCATCAATTACAAATCTTTCCTCTTGAAGAGTGACTGACTTTTTCCTAAGTTTCTTTACTAATAAAAGGCACACTATACTGTGTTACATCAGGCTGCAGATAGCAACCCATGTGTTTGAAATAAAGAGATTGCAAAGCTGTTAGGGTTATTTGTAATATTTTCTCTTCTGCAATTAAAGTCAGGTTCCAGAACCCACTGAAGCCAATTCTGGTCACTGTGTGCTCTCTGCTGTGTCTTTGGCCTCAAGCTAAGGCCTGTGGCACTGCTGGGAGGGTGAAATCATATCATTCTTCATCTGTTAGAGCAGCCCTTGGACTGCAGTCCTTCAGTCTGAAGTGTATTTACTTCAACAGTTTTGGCCTTGGTGGTTCATTTCTCCCTGCAGGTACAACAGCGATCAGAGAGCCTCATTTGTCTGCCATGCTGAGCATCCTCATCTGCCCAGGTGGCATCATTTAGTGCCAGTGTTTGTCAACATTTCCTTCCCAGTGCTTCAGGAATCCAGTGGTTTTGACTTCTGCTCGCAGTTGATTCCTCCCCCTTTCCCAAAGCTGTTCTTTAGTGCTTGTACTCCTTGAACCTGATAGTTCCTACCTCAGACAGAGGAAGATTTACAGCTTTAGTAGTGAGCTCAGGGCTCATTGTTTATCCTGCTTTTTGAGGAGCTATTTAATATAAGAATAAATGAAATTATCTCACAACTAGGGCCTAAAACTAAAAAACAAAGTTTTACCTTTATGATGGCAGAGTTAATAGCAGGAAATCCAACCTGTCCTGTCTGACACAGAATAAGATTTTACATGCAATTGTTGGTTGAATTGTGGATTAATTCAACTTGTGTATTTATGGGCCAGCAGTCTTCCTCTCCTGTCACCTCCTGCCTGGATACAGGGGAATAGGAGCCAGGAAAGGACCAGAGGTTGCTCACTGAGAGCCCTTAGGATCAGTACCTTCTTGCAGGTCACAACCTCAGCAGGCTCACTGGCTAGTGAAGAATGGTGTGACTGCCTTTTGTTCATCATGGCCAAGCATGACAACCTGAAGCCACAGCTCAGTGTCAATTTGCTAATGACAAAGATTTTTGCCCAAAACATGCTGGAATAGGTTTGTGATCCATCTGTAGCATAATGACAGTGTAACAGTAGGGCTGAATTTAACAAGAGTTTCTATTCCCTTCCCAAATGACTTTCCAAAGCCAGTATTTGCTGCTCTATTTGGTGCTGATCAGTTCAGCCAGAGCGAGAAATATTTATGGCTTTCATGCAGTGCACTTATCACATTAACAAGATAATTAAAGCTCTATAGCAACTGCCTTGTAATTAAACCCCAAACATATTCTAGCCCAATTCCATTGTGATGGAACTGATGTCCTTTTCCAGTGGGCAGAGAGTTGAAATAAAAGATCTATTCTTCCACTCAGGAAGCCTCTCACATACATAGGACCAACACAGCTTAGAACATATGGCTAAAATATTTTGTCCTTTCTGCTGCTTTACTTTGTTGATACTTTGCCTTGGGTAGGGTTATGTATTTATGTGCTCAAGAAATTGAAAGCTTTTGTGCTGTAACAGAAAATATTTAACTTTGCTGTCAACACTTGCAGCAGGTGATAGGTTATCTATGGATATCTACCACGCACTGCTTCCATTATTTTTTTTCTTTACTAGGTTACCCTGAAATGTTAGAAATTAATTCCTGGAGTCAGTGTCAGCTAAAGTGACAGCAGATCAAAGCTGTGAGACAAATTGCTCATCACAGTTCAGGGAGCTGACTCCTCTGTGCAGGCAGCTGTACATCACTGGAGGCTCCTCATCCCCCCCAGGCTGTGCTCCACAACTGCTGTCATTGCTAGGGAAGCTCATAGGTGGATTTCTGTAAAATAAGCTCATTCTAAACACATCAGAGGCATTTCTGCATCTTGGAATTGTTATTTGTTTGGTTGGGTTTGTTTCTTGTCATCCCATTTAGAGCCTGTGTCACTATGCAACAGCCTGAACTATATAAACAATGATGTTAATCCATGAAAAATGAGAAATTAAACCTTGGCAGGATCCTAGTGATCTCTGTCCAGGTTCATCAGATGAAAGGCCTGGTTTTAATTTTTTTTCTGACTTTTTCTAAAAGCTCAGAAGTACAAAATTCATTTAGCTTTGTTGTCTGACAGTCAGAAATCACTCTTGCTGATAGTGAGCTCTCTTAATCTCTTAGTGAAAGTAGATAAAAACATTTTTTTATAAAAATCCTAACCAAGCCACTAAAAACCTTTTCCAAACAGTCACTTTGCTGTTTCCATTAGCTCATCAGAAATGTTCGAATCCTTTCCTTTTGAGAAGCTGCTCTCAGTGAAATATTGTGTATGTAATTTTTTCCCTTCAGGTATTTCCACTTTGGGCTGTTCTCGTAAATGAATGTTCGTTTTGATTATCTGTGTGAGATCTGGGTTGGAGTGTGGTGAGTCAGAGCATGTTTGCTGTGTGAGCTGGAGGCTCTCAGCACCCCTGGCTTGTCAGAGAAAGTGGAGAGAATGCAAGTCTTTGTGCCTTTGCTCTGAGGTCAGCTGGGAGACACCACTGCTCAAAACCAGTGATTTAACAGCAATGTGACATCCAGCCTTAAAACTAATGGGACACAAACTAGGAAATCAAAACAAAGGCAATGCTCACAGAGAATGGGCCACAGATGCAAGGCAGGCTGTGTGTGCAGCTGGCAGGGCCATCACAAACTGCTGCTCAAAATAGCTGTCCTTCAGAAAGGCAAGCTTGACTGGGGCTTATTCCCTTATTTATGTGTCAGACCTTTAGCAGTTTGGGCTGAGCTTCACTTGTGAGAAGCATAGGGTAACACATTAATATTTTTTAAAGTCACAGATATGGCTTTGTTTGCAGTAAAACATATCTAGGCCAGAATGTTAACAAATATAAACTGATGTCCAGCCTGGATGTGTGTGCCTGAGTGCTAAAGTTTTAATATAAATTACAAACACATAATAAGAGAGGTCATTTTGAGTTCTGTATGTTACACTTATGTAGTGTTCTGTGTGTTACATTTAAAGCATGTTCTGTATGCACAGCTATAAAGGGTGATTTGGAGTTTGTACCAGGATTAAAGGATGCTCTGTAATCTTGCATAAAACGTAGCCACTAAGATCTTTTTCTTGACATGTTCATCTGTCTCATGTTTACTGTGGATGGAGCTGGTGCCAGCCAGGCTTTGGATACACACTCATTCTGCTGTTGCAATATGGATCATATTCATCCCTGTCAAAATGCATATTCAATCAGGATTTTTATTCCAGTACAGAATTTGACCCTTTGACAAAAATATGCTTGAGTGAAACTAAACAGTGGCTCAGAATTTGCTTATCTTTTTGTTTGCAAACTCTCTATTTTCAGTTTACTTAGAGAATGTGAATGTTTCTCCACAAAGTGTTATTGGAAAAATATTGTAATAAATAGTTAAGCATTTTAATATTCTTAGTCTTCAACTTAAAAATGTACATTTGTTTTAGGGAGGCAACAGGAGTGGATGAGTGGAAAAGAGTGGAACCATCAGTTCTGTATTGTGAAATGCATAAAAAAGATTACTTTTTTTAGGGCTGGCAGATGCACTCACTTTACAGGTCATTAAATTTCTCATTATACAAACTCAATCATCTGAGTTTTTGAAATAGGTTTAGAATCTCAAAAAGATTAGACAGTGTGAAAAATAAATGGAGAAGTTGAAGTTTTGATAGACAAAACATAATTTGATAAATTCCATAATGATCCTACTACATTATTCCTGTTGTCTAAGTTCTCCATATGGAGGGTTGCAGTCTGACCTTAGATATATCACTGCATGCAGAGTAACACAAAACAAATTTTGTATTTGCCCATCTGCTGAGAGATTCTGATTCATCTGCCTGTGTTCTTCAAGGAGAGAATCTGTAATTTGTGCATTAGGATATTGTCCATCTGGATTTGATGAGAAAACTGCATCCTTTTAAAAGGAAGTGTGTTCTGCTTACAGGGTTGGTTTTGTACCCCAAGTTCCTTCCAGAGGTGAATTTAACCATAATTAGTTGTTCATTCTACCAATAGTTTTTCTGCTCCTAAGCCAACTAAAAAGACTTTTCTTTGGATCAAGGGAGTTCTGAGATCTTGGTTTGAAATGATGTCTGTTACAAAGCACAGCCAGCTCTTTCTTCTATGTGAATCTGTCATACCTGGCCACTTGTTGTTTGAGAGAGTTATTCCAGGAAGCCTGTCATTGTGTCTTTTTAATATGTTTTTCTTTGTTGTTGGGGGTTAAAATGATTTTTAATTCTTATGAAAAATGCTCATTTCTGTTTGCAAAATGAGTTTTTCTATTTATGGACAAAACCAGTGGGGTGGTTGATGGTTGCTCCCAGGACCTCTCAGGGAATGCTTTTCTGTGGGAATGGGCTCAGTGATGACAATGGCTTTGGCCAGAAATCCATTTACTCGCTAAGTGGGATATAGCAGCTTACAGGAAAAAGGACTCCAAAGCCCCTTTCTTTCACCTCAGGCTACATAGTATGTCTCACTGCATTGTCTGCATTGTGTTGGCACTTGGATATTATTTTTTCCTATTGTATGTCAGACAGTGAAATAGGAAGTAGTTCATCTCTTTCTGAGGGGTTTTTTTCTGAGCCAGGGACGGTACTTGTAGTAGAAGTCAGCTCTGTTCCACTGAAAAATTAATAACATTTTAGGTATGTAGGTCAGTAAGACCTATGCAAAAATCATAAGATGTATACTCCCACGGGAAAAATTTGTCTTGTAATATCAAGTTTTCAATTATTTTGAAATTCTGGCTAATGTGACTGGGTTTTCACAGCAAAGATCCTCCATTTGCAGGTTTGATGTGTGAAGGACCTATAAAAGTCGATGCTCAGTTACAGGCCAGCTTGATGCTACTTTGTTGGTGCTGTAAAATTTTGTTTCTGCTAGAATTTCATGTTGCAGCTGTACTGTAAAGAAGATAAAGCAGATGATCAGTGTCACACACCTCGTGAGGAGCTGGTGAACAGATCAGCTGAGCCAGCTATCCCAGCATGCATGCTGTGAATATAGATGCAGGATTCTGGACATGGAAAATGACCACTATGCTTTCCTCCAAGAAAAAAAAATCCAAGCAAAGGTCACATCAGAGTGAAATTTCATTTACTCAGCCCATAAAAAGAACACATTTTCCTGCTTACATATAGGTGCCAAGATTTTTAAAGAAACTGTTTGAAACACTGAAGATCTTAAGGTCCCCCAGGAGCTGTGATAAGAAAGAGAAAAAGGCAGAGGGCGAGGTGTCGACAGCACATCTGAAATCTGCTTTAACCCCAGTGCCCAGCAGCCACAGGAAGAACAGCTGTGGAATGTTAAACTAAAACGTGGCTGAGGAGAGAGGAGGAGGTTCAGCAATTTGCCTCCTCACACGTTCCTCAGTGACAGTGACAAATGCTGGAACATTCAGTCAGGCTGTGTGAGGGTAGCCGGGGCTTCCATGCCGAGATGGAGGTTTTGGGTTCACTGCCCTGCTTGGAATAGCTGGGACAAGGCACTTGTCCTGTCCCACCCTCATTCTTCAGTGAGACAGAGGAGAATGCCACACTGCTGCTGTGGGGATTAATGTCTTAAAGGTGCTGAACTGCTAAACTGCTGTGGGAACGGGACCATGTATCATTAATTAATTATTAAAGACAGGCTGGGAGCCTTCACTGCTGGTGGATGCCAGTGCAGCCCCTGCAGCCTGTCCATCTGTGCCTTGCCAGAGGACTCTGTCGATCCAGCCCTGCTTAGCTACACACACATGACCTCTGGGTGTGAGTATTCCTGCTCAGACCTGGGAAACAAGCCAAGGGAGAGGTAAGATCTTGCTCTGGTTTATTAACACACTGACAAGAATAAGTGCTTGCCTTAAAACTCAAACAGTAAAGAGTTCCTACATTGGTGTTTGGTAAATAAAAGCCAGCATGGGAAAAGTAACGGAGATTCAGGAGGAAACAAGAGGTCTTGGGGATTCTTCTTTCTGATTCCTGAGTAATGATGGGATATTTTGGGAGTGGACAACATAGTAAAGAGTCTTCACAGTTGGGAACAATGAGAAGTAGCCAAAAACAACCATTAACTTCTGCATGCACTGTTTGCTCATCGAGCTAATACCCTTCACATTCTCCTTTCTCTTTTTTTAAATCTGGTAAGAGAAGTGCTCTGATTGTCCTTACCACAGCTGTGTTTTAGTTTTGTGTTACTTTTCAAGTTCGGTGTTCTTAGTTCTCTACCAGGTGGCAGCCATCATGCTCTTTATTCCATGCTTCTTATTGATTTGGTCAAAAGTAATTAAAGATAATTTGTTCTCAATTACATTTCCTTGAATTTCCTGAGGCTGGAAACTCTGCTCTCCAGCTGTGTCTTCCCCCAGTTCTTTTTCAAATTAACTTTGCTCTCACTCTGAAATAAAACAGAATAACATGTTCTTTTTTTGTTTGCTGCCTTTGGATTGAATAGAGAGTCTGTGCTGTAGCAGATATCGATCTGATAATTTTGTTAGGTACTCCTGCCTTGGTTCATGAACTCGTGTTTTTAGCATAACATTGCAATAAGAAATCCTGTGTTAGACTAGCAGAAGTAAGAAACCAATTTTTTTAAAGATGTTTATGGATGTTTCTGCTTTCTGAGTGTTCTTTGTGCCTGAAGGGCTCTTTTCAGCACTTTTGTAATCTATTTTGAACTCTAATAGCAAGGGGGAAGTGAGCAGTATTATGGTGCAGATGGGGTTTTCTTCTTTTCTGTTTAACAGTGATTGCATTAATTTCTAGTAGAATGGATTTTTGGCAATTGAAAATTGCTTTGGGACATTTGGTATTCCGGGAGATTTGGCAAGAACATTTGTAATTTTGACTTAAGTAGGGGGAAAATATCTAGAAAACATTAGCTAAGGCTGAGCAACATTGTCATTGCCAGTAAGCAACCAAAAATGTGCATAAAGGGCTTTGGGAGGGTTGCAAATACCTGATTATGGGCACAGTGTCCAAAGACCACATAAATGACAGAATCAGAAGACAAAGGTGATATAGAGAGATGTCACACCTAAGTGGAAATTTTTTTTTTTTCTTTCTTATTTGTATTGACTTCCAAGGACATATTTTAAATTTTTTAAATGATCTGAATGAAAAGAGTTTACAAAGACTATAAAGATGGCAGATCAATTTATATAGGTGCTTAAAGGTTCAAAGTTTACTGTAGGGTAAATGTGCTGATAGCAATAATATTGCAATCGTTATTAATGTGATCCAAGTATTTTATAAAACTTACCAACCTTGCCAGAACTAGTAAATAATCCTTGGAGACAAGAAAATAAAAACATTTCTCACAGGAGTACAAGAAATGGAAGCAAATGGATGGAATAAACAATACCAAGCTATTCAAGATGGTTTTGTTATGAAAACAGGGGTTTTCCTGTACAGGTGCTTTCCACCACCATAATATCAGAATGTTTTGTGGATGTTTAGGGAAGAGAAGTGTTTTATTTCCCATTCCAGGCACAGGAAGTGGAGGCACGATGAGCTGTGGAATTCACTGCAGTCAAGAAAAGGCCTCTGCCTGCTGGGATAAGGTGCTAAATGTTTTATTTAAGGTGTCAGAGGAAATTCCTGACAGAGATGAAATTGAATCTATTTATTCTGAGTTTCCTCCTCATGCTCTTACTAGCAGGCAACCTTTGTCTGACTTCTGAGCTGTCTCCTTCCATTTGGCTGATGTGTCTCCCCTGACAGTAACATGTTCATTGGAGTGCAGAGGGGCACCCAACAGGATTGGAACTGCTTTGCTCATTAAAGCTGCCATGGAACAACCAACAGTGGGATGAGGCTCCTTTCTGTGGGTGCCAGCACAGTTCTGACCAAGCTCCTGCAGCAGCTCTTACCAAGTGCTCCCCTTGGCAACTGAGATCCTCAACTGCAAAGTGCTTTGCATTATTAATATGGCACAGCACAGCCTTAACAAATCAGGTGTCTTGTCTTTGTTGAAGATTTAGTTGTGGCTTTTTTCCTTTTTTTTTTCACTAAGCACTAGAATAGTGTTGCTCTGAAAAAAATCTAAATGTTCTGCAGTCATGTCCTTTGTCTTGGAGCCTCTTGTGTTTAATTGAAAATTCTCTTTTGGTCCTGATGTCTGTTCTGTGTTCCCACTTTCTAGTGAGAGGGCAGGATGGGTCAGTATTGAGCAGCAGCAGTAAAAGAGGAAAGAGGGGGAAAAAAATCCTGAGTGCTTGGCTAGAATACTGTCTTTAAAATTCAACATTTAGAATCCTGCCTGCAGAATTGCAGCAGCCATCTCTGTGGTGCTTTTCAAAAGCTGCCTAAACATTTTCATAAAATCAAAAAATACATTTTTGAGGTTGATCTTGCACTTGGATGACTAAATGTTGGTTCATGATGAGGCTATGCTGATTTATTTTCATCAAAACACATTCAGTTTGCAAATGTTATCATAATACTCCTGGTTGAGTGATATATTACCAGGAAGAAGAGTTCAATAGGTGTGTCAATCTGCTAGTTTTGACACAACATATAAACTTAATGAGTTACCCAGAATGAAAAAACTTCCTTAATTCAGAGGGAACAGCTTAAACAAATTAAACAAACTTGGAAAAAATTGGAAAAAATCTCAAAACATATAGAATGACATCTGCAAAGATGGCAGGTGTGTGACATGGGGATAATGTTAACAAAAGGATGGCTTTGTCAGAATTGAGCAATTTTTAACCTCCAGAATAATCTAGAAGAGAAGTATATGAGAATTGTTAGGGGGAAATCTACAGAAGAGGGGGTTTGACTGAAATAAATAAAATTTTTTGCATCCAAAAATACTTCAGGAACCTGCAATTTTTTTTATTTTTAGAAGTGGGGAGGCCAGGGGGTTGTGGTTGCTTCCAGGTGCTTGGGAATGGAGTCCTGGAGCATCAGAGGGAACCTTCCTCCCCCTGGAGCCGCATCCCACTGTAATCATCCTCACAGACAGCTCTTCGATCATTTCCTTATGTAATCTCCCTATATAATGCATTACAATTTATTGTTTATTACATACGGAGTTTTACGAGCTTGCTCTTCTTTTTTTCTTTTTTTTTTTTTTTTTTCCCCATCATCATCAGGAAATGATCACTACATCAGGCTTAAAGCAAGTTAGATGAGCTATAATGAAAGTCTTCTGAAGTTGAAAACACTAAAAAAAAAAACAACTCACCGACACCCAAGCTGCAAAGACTGTTCAGACTGTCACAATAATGTATTGTAGAGTTTAACAGATGAGACGCTCCAGCACCGTTTTCTGCTTTTATAACCGCACGGCAAATTAAAAAGAGAGTTCTGCTGTTCTATAATTACGTCCCGGTTTAGGCTCGGCTTGCACCTTTCCAACACACGACGCTGTAATGACAGATAACGCTGCAGGAAAGGAAACTTTGCCTTCTGTTTCCTGAGGGGAAGGAATGGAGGCCTGAGGGGAGGGCATGGAGCGACCCCTCCCTGAGCAAGGCCGGGCCGGACTCAGCTCTTTCCCTTTCCCCAGAGGCAGGGGAAAAGGAAATGTTCTTGAGAGAACAGATTTTTAATCTCTGTGGCGTTAAACACTTTAAAGGATTGATGTTTAAATGATTGATAAATGCCTCCAGCCCGTGCCCGCGGTCACCGCGCCCGCGCGTTCCCGCCATTGCACCCTGAGGGCTCCGTCCCGCCCCTCAGAGGGGAGCGAGCCTGAAACGCTCTTAATTTGTTTAATTTGTGTTAATTGTGTCATCAGGGGACAGCTAATGGTACCTGGCTGCTGGCGACACTTAGCTGCTTCTGGAAAAAAAAAAAAAAAAAAAAAAAAAAAAAGAAATTAAAAGGCGTCATGAACAAAGCAGTTTGGAAATTCCCCGTTCCTGGAGTAGCCAAGGCAGGTTTCTTCTAATATTTTCTTTAAATACAATATGTGTGATTTTGAAAAAACCACACAAAATAACAAGTCCTGCCAGTGTCACTCTGTTCCATGAGAAAGCTGGCCCAAGTTCATGGCTTTTGGGAGTATTGTTATATTTTGTGCTGAGGACGTGGTGTTCCACATTACAGACATGCCAGGGATGACAGCCTTAAGGAAATGGTGACTGAAAAAGAGAAAAAAAGATCAAAAGCTCTTCAAATACTTAGGATTTATTGGATTTTTTTCAGTCCAATATGTCCCCTGATACAGGCTGAATATTGCCCAAAATATGAAAACTTCAGTTTTTAAAACCAATTTGCTTCTGAAGCAAATTCTTTGAAGGTGTTCCGCCTGCGAAGTCTGTTCCATCCATCTGGCACCTTTTTGTCTTCAAGAGTACTGTGAAATTTAGATGGGCTTATCAGAGGAAATAATTATTTGTCTTTTAGTATTATTTATGGATACATCAGTTGTGTTCTTGGGTGTACAGGAATGAAGCTACAAATATTTAAGATTTTATGCTGGAAATAATTTTTTTAAAGTGTTTTGTCTGGTAACTCATTTCTAAAATCCAGTCTACTTTTGAAAGCCTGTTTCCACAGGTGAAGACATTTAACATTCTAAACTTGCTTTTTATTACAAATTCTTACAATAAATAACTTTGATCTCTGGAAAAAGAATAAGATAGTGATTACTAAATTTATGTAATGACAAATAGTTAATTTTTTATTTTCCTTACAGTTCTGTGTAAGAAGTTCTCCATGCTGAATGTGTACAGTAATCTCTGGTTGGCATTTCCAGCAGGTGAAGGCTGAGTGCCCAAGTCACTGCTCCTTACATTTTAAACCTTTGTTCTGCTGAAATCTCAGATAGAAATACAAATTTTTTAAAGAGTTTTATGCCTTCTTAAGTCAAGATTCTAAAAAGCAAAATGTTATCCTCCAATTTTTTTTTTTTAAACTACCTGAATGTTCCTGGGCTTTGCTCTTTTGTGTAAAAGCTACACACAGAGCAAGTGTTCCAGCCTCAGCTCTGAGTCTGCTGGGCCCCCTTTTTTGTGCATTTGTTCTGCCTCGAGTTCATGGACACAAATTCTGAAGGCCTGGAGCTTTGGATTGCTTGGAATCAGTGAATGAGCCCTTTGATCTAAAACTTATGCAGGAAGGAATTACTCTTCTCATGTTCTTTTTAGCCTGAACTTCAGACACAGCTGAGTGATCTGAAGTCTTTTATTAATCTGCCTATATAATTTTTTTAATAGGCAGGAATGTGTCTTTTTTTTCCACTTGACTAAACTGATGGTTGAGGGAGTTCCAAAATTGTGCTTGTGTCTGACTTGAGGGCTTTTTATGGGTCTGTACCTTCCTTGGGGGTGAAAGCACAGACCCAGAATAGAGGTTTATGACAGAGTGTATCTTCAGGGAAAAGCAGCTACAAGTAAGTAATTTTCTATTCCTGGGTTTGGAAATTGGATATTCTTTTTATGTTAGACACAGTAGTCTATATAATAGTCTCCCAAGAGAAAAGTTACACTTCTTAAGCATTTAAGCATAACAATTTATAAAGCATGCATTTTGCACAGGTACTTCCTATGTGAAATCTATTTGTGCACCAAAGACACTTCCTGACATACAAAGTTTTTCTACACCAGAGTGGTGGAGACACTTTTGCTGTAGTTTGCATCTCAGTAGAAAAATCTATTTGCACTGCTTTATTTTGAAAGTTTGGTAGTTTGGTCATTAATCCATGAGCACTCACAGCAGCCATTCTTTAAGTCTAGGCCATTGAACAAGCTCTTCTCCCTGCCTGGTGTTTTAATGAAGGTCGTGGTTGCTCAATTTCCTGCAAGATCTCTGTCAAACTTGCACTCAGACTTGTTTCCATGTTTGTGAGATGACACAATGCTGTCACAGGTGATGACCAGCTCAGAAAATATTTGGTGATTGAAACTGAACCCTGAGAGTGCACATACCTTCTCTGTGCTGAGCTGTTCTTAATTAATGCTGTAATGTTTATTTTAGATTTGGTGACTTTTCAGTCTGGTCCACAGGAACCAGGGAAGATGCTTTTCCCCTTTAGAGAATTGGGAATGGATCTGAGTCAAGAGAAGGAACCCAAACACACAGGAACTTTAGTCAGGCAGGGCTGTACAATGTTGTACATTCTTTTCCTAGAAATCATCTTCTATTGCCACTAGACACAAGAAACTGCTGATCCAGCAGGACACTCCTTATGGTCTCATTTCAATAAATAAATAAACATTAGAAACCAAGCAAATGAAACAAAACATCCACGAAGGGAGGTCTATTGTGAGCAGGCTTTGGCAGAGTGCCCATTTAGGCACTTTTAATATCTAAAAATGTGTTGTCACCCAGGTGTCACCAGTGCCACCGCAGGTGGTGCTTAAGCTGACAGCACTGGGGCTTCACTCTGATTTTCTGTGGCACTCAAGTTCTGCTTTCACTCCAAACTTGTCTACAGAGACCACTCACTCTGTTTTCTCAGAATTACCTTGAACATTTGCTAAACTGCATAATAAGCCTAGCATTAGGTGACTCCAGGGTTTTCTAAATTTTTCTGGAAACTTCTGACTTCATTGATGGGCGTGTTAATCTAAGGGAAGAGATTCATTTGCAGTTGAACAGCAAAGAGTACAAAAAGATGATTTACATCTGGCAGGGTTTAGTTACAGCCTGCTGCAAATAAAACTGACAAATTACCCCTGCCAGCCCCAGCAGGGTACAAATTACACAAGTGTTCACAAGCTTCTGAGACTGAGTCTTTGAAGAGCATTCACTAGGGGAAAAAAGTTCATTTAAAGCAAGCAGCAATAAGACAGACATCTATATAAAGGCTTAATAATTAGGTTAAATCTGGGCAAATATGGCAGTCGAGACAACGTGGGACATTGTATCAGCATGTGTTGAAGGAAAATTAAGCTCTTGCATTGTTTGAGATTAACTGCATAAAAGTCAAGGAAGTTAAACCAGCTTCTTTTCATGTACTGCTGTAGAGTAACCAGAGCTTTACATTTCACAATAAAGTGAAATTTAAGTGGTTTAAATGTCCCCAAATTTTTATGTGAGCACAACTTCTAAATTTTATACTATTTATTTGTGAAAATTAGATTTCACATACTTCCCTTCTTATCCTTCTCTGCCCCCAATTATTTTTATTATTCACTTAGTCAACTGAATCAGTTTTAGTGGATTTTTCCTTGATAAACTTGACTGAAAATAGTAATAATCTGTAAACAAAATAATAAATCCTATGTATTTTGAAGGCTGAATAAGCCATTTTAGTAAAGCATGACTTGGTTTAGCCATAAATGCACTGTTAGTTATGTTTGCCTGCAATCATTATTCTCTGCTAAGTTTCAGAGGGATTGTCTCCTTGAGGTCAAGTTAAAGTTCTTTTGATGATAACCTGCCAAAGATCACTTTACTTCTTGATCTATGAGTTGCAGGTGCTTGGAGCTTCTAGTTGCTTTGCATTCTTTATTTTCAAATGAGCAGGAGGAGAAATAGCTGCAAGTGTTCTGTAGGATGCAAATTGCCTTCATTTAATTGGTATTAAAAGACTTGCTCAGTTTAAACAGTAACACATTGATTTGTAGGCATTCAGCTGAAGCAAGATGGACCACTCATTTCAATGCAAGTTACAGGTTTTTTACACACAGGTAATGTTTGTTCTTTCTATTTTAATTGAATTATTTATTTTTTAAAATACTTATTATCACTCTCTTTTACTTTTAGGAATACTGATCTGATAAGTCTTATAATGCCTAGTACTCAAGTATGTGCAAGCATTGTCCTGCTCATCTCTGCAGCACTGATAGGCATTAGGTGGATAAATATTGTTATTCTCAAGGCTTAATTATGAAAGTCAAATTTGGGATAGAAGATTAATGGTCACTTTTACAGCCACAATTGGAACTTTGGGTGTCCTGGGGAAGTAAACACCCTACTCACATTACTAATTCTTCTAGATTTCAGTGGTGCTTTTGCTTCTCTGATTTTATTTCTAGTTTCAAAGTTGACCTACTAAAATTAGAATCTCCAGGGAAAGACTTTTTGTGAGCTGCAGCCCATTACTCCAGGGGAGTGCAGTTGTTCTCTCTAACAGATGGACTGCCTAGCCTGGTTTTACTGAGGACATTTGTTTCCTGGGCCACATTATGGTAAATGCAGACTCACCTTCCACTGAATTTTTAATGGTAATGAAATTTGCAAAATTACATTAAATGTATATTTTTAATGATGTGAATAGATTTGATCTTAATGTGTTTTGATGTCATCTTTTTTCCTGAGTGATTAAACTCCCCGATTTTAGTCGTTCATCCCTGATCACCCTACAGCAGCCAGTGCTGCTAAAGGGACAGACATGATTTGGTTCTTTATGTACATTATCAGCACAATTGTCTATTCAGTCCTGACCACACTTGCCATCAACCCACAGAGGGCAGTGTTTTTTGTGAAACTATATAAAATTTGGGTTGCAGAATCCCTTTTATTCCTGATGCAGAAGATGGAAAGAACCCAATTTAATTTTAACATCCCAAGCAGGGTTTGAAGGGCTGGTCAGTAAGAAACCCTCTACCTGTTAAACATCCCTTGGCTGTCTTCTTCTAGTCCCAGGAATTGAACCCAATTGCATTCAAAACTGAGTTCATGTGATTTCCAGTGCCTGGGTGGAAACATTTTCACAATGAAAACATATTAGCCATTCACCTTAAGGGTTTGATACTTCAGCTAAATCTAGGGAAAAAAAAGAAATAGTAAGAGTGGCAAAGAAATCAAACCCCACAGATGTTTTAACCAAATATTGAAATAGGAAGTTGCAGGAGAAGATAATTTCAAATAAGAATGACTGTGCTGCTGGTTTGGATCAAAGGCAGTGTCAGCAATGCTTCTTGTAATAATTTCAGACATTAAAAAGGGGATATATTAGGAAAAAGAAGCAGAATGGAAAGTGCAAGAAAGAAAGAAGAAAACTCGAGTTTTCTTCTCCAGGGCAGCAACTTTTAATCTCAATTAAAGCAGTCAGGCTAGCAGAGCAGCATGCTAATACTACAGAGAGTCAGTGAATACAAATGACCTTTGTGGATTTGGTTTTTGCTGCTTTTCCTCCTGATTGAAAAGGACACCCAGCAGTTGTCTTAATTGGATGTTAATTGATACATATTCACAGGAAGTAGAGTCTGTGATCTTGCAGCTTGTTTGTATGAAAGAGTATAATGGAACCAAGTGTGAGGAAGTTTTTTTAATGATCACAGTGACATAGCAGAGTAGTAGGAATTTTAAAATTATCTCAGAAATGTCTGAGGAGTCATTGCCAGAACAGCCTTAGCTGCATTCATACAGCTTTAATATTCTGCCTTACACATTAAAAACATAATTAAACTAAAGATAAACCTTATAATTATGACCTAATACCTCCTGTCAGTAATTTTCTCTTACACTTTCTTGAGTCCTCATGATGATATAAGAGGGGATGATGAGACAGAATGCAAACTGCTAATCTTTCAAAACTATCTGTCTATCCCCAGGTATGAAGTGTTCCCTGATGAGCTGTGCTCAGTCACTCCAGGAGAACCCTGTCACCTCCTGGAGATCCTTTCCACATACAGCATGGAAACATGGGAAGGAATTTGCTTAGTATTCCCCAGTGTTGGATTCAGTGGGTGGAAAGGCACCACATTTGTCCTTGAGCATTCAAGTATCTGTGGCTTTCAGCTAAGAATTGTGTTTTCATTTCTATTGCTATCTTTACTAGAACTGAGTAAACTCAAGCAGCACAGTCCCTTCAAAATGACATTGAGCTCTGAGGGAGATCCTGTCTTATTGCTTTGTTCCAGTGACACCTGTAAATGGGATCCAGAAATAATGTTAAGTAATCCATGCTTGCATGAGGATATACTGTATGAGAACCAAGAAAGTACAAATCTTTATAATTCATAAATTGCAGAAGCATTAAGAAGAGTTACACAGCAGTAAAGATGACAAAAATATTGGAAATTTGTAGTTGCTAATTCATAAATAAAAGCAAGTGGCAATAAACCATTTCTGAGACTAACTCAGCCCACTAAGACCATGCAAGTGTACTGGACATACTCCTGTTCACAAAAAAAAAAAAAATTAAGCATATTGCTTCAAATGAGATTGGCTGAAAACACCTTTTTGATGTGTGTAAAAAGGAAGTATGAAAAATAATAGAAACTGGAAACTTTGCAAGGACAGTCATCTAAGCACAGGTGCCATGTAAAAATGACAAATTGTGGTCATCCTGAGTGTCTAGGAATTGACAGCTTTGAGCTGCAAGCCCAAAGGAGAGGTGTCTGTGCTATTCCATGATCCAGCCAAGGCCTTACCTGAAAAGGGCACACGGAACCTCTGCATGGAATTAGCCAGGGTTGGAGAGAAATGCCTCCTGTGCTCCTGTTTCCCTGGGCTGTGCAGGTCAGATAAAGCGAAATGTCAAACTGCTGGCAGTTCAACAGTGTTCAACCAGCTGCTTTTTCTGGTTTCAATTAGGAACTAGACTGCTCTTTGGAATGGTTTTAGTTTCCTGAAGGCAGATCTCGAAAAGTCACTCTGCCTGCAGAAAGCCCAGCCTTTCCTTATCCATCCTTCCTGCCTGGAACAGCAGACCCACTGTAACCTGAAGAGCAGTTTCTCCTGTGATAGTGGCTGTGGATCTCCCTTTTGTACAAAACCATTTCAATGTGATTGAAATGTACTGAAAGACTTTAATGTGTTAGTTTTGGAGTTCTGGTACAACCTTGTCTGTCCTTACCTGTGAATCTGTCCCAGTGCTACTCTAATACAAGCAGACAGAAGATGTTTAGTGTTTAGCAGTGATAAGCTGGCATCCCTTAGTGCATATATGTACTGGAAGGTACAGTGGAGTCTATAGGAACAGGCAGGAGGGGCAATGTAGAGTTAAGAAGCAAAGAGAGAACGAGGCAGTGCTGAGAAGGTGAAGTGTTTATCTGCCAATTTTAGTTTCCAGTGTATTTAATACTTTATAATGTCAGTTGCTTGGAAACCAGTGTTTTGTGCCCTTTTGCTGCTTGGCAGAAATCACTCTAATTGGCATGTTTCTAGCACTGTCACTGCTGGCAGTTTGCAGAATTTTTTTTTCTCCAGAAGCAAAATTTTTCTTTTACATGAATGATGGCTCACATTAATTAGACAGCAGTCATGGGGAAAGACAGCCATTTAAGTGTATGGATGTATGAACCATTATCTCTATCATCAATCACTGGGAAGACTGCTATTCCTATCAGCATTTCTGTCTTTCCAGAGGCTGTTTCTTTGAGTCTCAATTCCTTTCCTTTTAGGCAAAAATATTTGTTTATGTTTGAGATTTCTTAAGTGGAAATAGTTCCTCCTTATTAGATTTTACTACTTATCTAAACCCAACAGTGTAATCCCACATTTCTGGTACCCCAATGACACATTGTCACTGCATGTTTGAACAATGCTGACATGTAAAATGAGGTTTGCATTATTTAGCAGTAAAATGTCATTGCTCTGTAAATACCTTAATGTAGTAAAGCAAGACATTAAGTCATGAGAGTTGTTTTCTATTTTCACATGAAAATCTTGAACCAGCATTATTTCCTAGTGGAGGACAAGAGTCCTCACTGAAATTCCACTTAACAAGCAGTGAGTTTTATTGGTAATATAAATATAAATTCATTATTGTACATTCTTACAGCTAGAAAATGGAAACCCCAGAAACCTCCACAAGATTTTTTTTTTCTTTTGAAGTTTTGGTAATAGCTTACCCACAGCTTTTTGGAGAAAAATTTGAAGCAAATCTCTTAAATCTCACAGGTCTATTTTTCTGCCCTTCATCAGTACAAAACTGACTTTTTGGTGCTGCTCTGAAAGTACTTTTTCCCACTCATACTTTGTTTATGTATTCTTCCTGAGGCAGGTTTTTAGCTCCTAGTAGCCAAATGTGTTTGGGCTTCTCAGTGTTCGAGAGCCTCCTCATTTTCCATTGAGAGGTTCTGTCTCATTTCACAATGGAAGCAGCATCTGTGTTTTAACATCTTCGTAGTTAATTGAAAACCACTCTGAGACACTTTAAATATGCTGTTCTATGTGAGTGCATCTACCTGTGACATCTCCTACCACAGTGTGGGTGGTGTTTTGACTATTGAAGATCTTTATTTCCTGCCACACAACCTCCTGTGAATGTACCACAAATTTGCTCATGTCTGTCTTTAACTTGTTTCTTGACTTATTTCCTGGTCAGATTTCCATGGATCATGTGTATCTTCCCCATTATGCAAATCCTGGTTTTGTTTTTTAATCAGACATTTGAGTACAGAATATTGTACTCATTTGCAGGAGAATAAAATGGGAATCAACATCTGAAACAATGTGGGTATTCCAGATTGTTTGTGTGTCTTCAGCTGCTCAGACAGATGTTGATGAGGTGCTACTTGAGTTCCTTGGCAGAATCACCAGTGGTTCAGCCTGGTAAATGATCAGAGATGTCTGAGTTTCTGTGGGTTGGTACCTACGTTTAATAGATTTTTAATGTTGTTTTCATCTGGTCTTCACCAAATTAAAGAAAAGTGGGTGGATGAATGTTTGCCCATTTGGTTCTTAGTGTGTAATTATTCAAGCATTGAATGGGAGCAGTCACCACTGTGCTCCTGTTTCCTTGTGTGGGCATCTCTGACTTGGCTGTGAACACTACCAAACCAGATTTTATAATTAATCTGCATTAGTATCTACATTTGAGTGAGTAGGTGCAAGCTTTTTCTGTCCACGTGCTGAGCTTCTAGAGCATGACCCAAATGCAGAGCTCAACAGTAGGACTTGCTGGCTCAGACTCACCACCACATAAATTCAACTTCAGGACTTTTGGTAATTTCAGAAATAAATTTCAGGATAATGTGTGTGCCCTGTAACAACTCACTGAATAATTCTTAAATGAACAATGCCCTAATTCTCATTTACAATGAGACTGCCTTACATTGCTCAAGAAAGGTGATGGAACAGTCCTAATATAAATAGATTTGGGACACATTGGCATGGATATAAATTACAGTGCTGAATGTAAGGCCCTGTAGTGAAATGGTCAGCAGCTCCAGTATTTGCTGATAAGAGAATGGAACACTGGTGTAAATCAGTATCACTGCTGACAGTTTACAAGAAATGCAGAGTTTGCTCTCCTATTGTCCTGTGCATGTCTGTAAATAAGGAAAACACTCTGTACATATGGATTTTCTTTTATCTTGGCAATTCCTGCAGTTTCACAATTATTTGCTATTTAGCTGTTACAGCACCCTGTCAGAAAGTTAAGGGACATTGAAGAATTGTTTAAGCCATTAGAATGCAGCAAAAGCTCCAGTGAAGTCTGATGTGTTTTAAAGCAGATGCATTCAACATATATTTTGGAGGATTGGAAGGATTAAAAGTGTCCTACTAAAAGTGAAACAGCAGTGAGGGCAGTGGTATGTAATCAATTGAAATCTCATTAATGCAGTGTTAACACTTGTGCTCCTGCAGAGAATTGCCATAACATCCTGAATCCTTCAGCTTGTCAGAGTTTCCATTTTACTGTGTGTTCAAAAAGACCAGACCCTCCAGGGCCATGGTGCCCCCAAAACTACAGAAGGGTGCAGATTTCAAGTTTAACCCAAACAAAGTCAGCTTCCTGCTCTCCCTGCTTCCTTCACTGGATATTGCTTCAAAATCTTCAGCATCCAGATGCTCATTTTCCTCATCTGGGATTTGTAATGGGATCACAGCTCATGATGGCACAGCCGCAAATAGTGCAAAGTGCTCATTTAGAAGATTTGTAATGGGTTTTAATGCAGTTTTAGTCTGTTCAGGAAACAGTTCAGCTGTATTTGCTGTAGTTTCAAAGTTGTTGCCTCCTGCCTTTCTGGTTTATGAGAAAATGGATTGTTGTACTACATTTTCTGCCACAGAAAATACTTACTGGTTGAAGTTGCAGTGTAAATTAAATTGCACTTGTTTTTCACCTGTGAAGCCTTAGCTCCCCTTCAGTTTGCCACTCCTGCAGCAAGTCAGGCAGTGCCCAGCAGGTTCCTCCCAACACCCTGGTAGGGTCTGGCCTGGTGCCCAAAGAGGAGCTTTTATGGGTCTAGCAGGGAATTGCTGCAGATGTACATCGTAATTCTTTTAGGGGAATAAAGGAAATGGCCTCAGCCTGTGCTCACAGTGGCTTTCAGAGTAGTGACACACAGGTTTCCTTTATATTTCCATATATGTATGTATGTATTTATGCCTCTAGAAAAAGCTGGATTATGTCTAACAGTGTCCAGAGCATGAGAAGTTCTGTCATTAGCTTTACTGATATAAAGGCTGATTCCATTAAAGTATGAAAATTGAATAAGCCATTTTATGAAATGGTGGTTAACAATTGCCATGATCAGGGAAACATCTATGTATACATTGCTTGATAGATACCTAATTACTTTATTTACTGATTAAAGTATTTCATCACAAGGAATCTTCAGCCTTAGAGAGAGAACCAAGCTGGTATAAATTGTCTGCAACTCCACCCTCAGGGAACGGGGCAGAGGGAGAGGAGGAGAAAGAATTAATGAGGCTGAAGCACCTGGTCACACCACCCATAGCATCAAACAGTGGAGCAGCCAAGAACTTTGCAATTTTCTTCCCATTTTCCTGGCAAATCTGCTCAGGCTGGAGCCAAACCAGCTGAGCTGAGCAAGGGTTTGGCATCACATCAGCCCTTTAATAACCATCTCTCCCCTGAATTTGTTCTTGCACACGGTAGATCTGACATTATCAGCTATAAAATTTGATCTTCTGAGACAAATACAACCTTTGCTGTGATTCCTTTGAAGGCAGTGAAAATGACTTGGGGTACTCGAACAAGTAGAAACTATGTAAAAAAAACCCTGGTAAATATCTAGCTCATCCTTACTCTGATAAAAAAGTTTCTGACATTACTATCACAGTTTCCTAATGTTTTACTAGCACTTAAATCATAACTAAGACAAATTTAGGATTTCCTTTTATTTTTATGAGTCATTTCCTAGTTAAAGGCACCAAAAAACCCAAATCTTAGCAGTAAAAGTTCAATTTCCCAACAATTTAATGGCCAATTAACTGATGACCTTGAGTCTCTAAAGGATTTACAGAGTAATTTAGTAAGTGAATAGTTACACCAAGCACTGAAAATACATTTGCTACCAATTTTCTGTACGTGCTGGGTCACTCCTTTGTGCATGTCTTTGACCCTTATCTATAATAATATGTTCCTGCAGAGAAAACTGGAATTATTCCACAGTACATTATTACTGCTCAGAAAACTCTTTTAACGTTCATGCTGATGAAGATATTAATGTAGAAGAATTAGACATATCCTTTTGTCTGAACAGCACTTGAAAATCTGTGTTGTGACTACAGTTGACTGAAGCTCAATTACTTTAATAAACGTATTCCAAATTTCACCTTGATTACATTTGCATTTTAATGAACGATTCTCACCTACT
Source organism: Oenanthe melanoleuca (assembly GCF_029582105.1). Taxonomy (NCBI): domain Eukaryota; kingdom Metazoa; phylum Chordata; class Aves; order Passeriformes; family Muscicapidae; genus Oenanthe; species Oenanthe melanoleuca. The sequence continues at coordinate 9,992,009 of NC_079349.1, forward strand.
TGTCAAATAGGCAGCCCAGCTAAATTTATGAAGTTATTGTATAAACAGGGTATTGTGATGCCCAAATTTAAATGGAGAAATATTTTATGTCATATTCCAGCAGTATGTTGTAAATCTACAGTGTAGAAGAATGCATTGGTTATCTCTGTATTTTAATTTTGAGTTTATTTTAATGGGAGTTTTTTAAAGAGCCCATGAACCTTTAGGATCATTCACAAAAACCCCAAAAATATTAAATTATGGGTAGATATCTTTGTGTGTTTAAATCAGATGGTTATTACAGCTCTTTTACGTGCTGCATTGCTGTTAAACATTTTGTTATTGATTTCTTTTGCTGTAGTTGAGAAGGAAGGAGGGAGTAAATTGCTTCCCTTGAGAACTGGGGAATTTGGTGCCTGAAATTACAGAATCACAGAATGTGTAAGTTGGAAGGGACCCACAGGGATCACAGAGTCCAACTGCACAAAACCATCACCAAGAGTCTTATCTTATGCCTGAGAGTGATGAGCACCTTGTGGCCTTTGGGTGCTTTAACTCCTCTGGTAAGAAAATTATCACTTGTCAGTAAAACAGGTGAGGCCCAGCTTTTGAGCCTGGATTGTGTTTGAAAGAATCACTGCAGTCTGATGACACCTGATTCAAAAGCCAGCAGCACATTCACTGGCAGGGATGTGTCCTGTAGTGTGGGGTAAGATGTTCCTTGGACTTGGATCTGCTGCTACATCCTTACTAACATTTTATTCTGAGGCTGCAGAGTACCTGTGTGCCAAACCCCTTTCACTGCCATCACCTTTGCTTTTTCTACTTCTCTTTTTTTAACCTGTGTTGTTGTCCCATGGGCAGCACAGCATAGTCATTTCCTTATTTCCTTCTCCTGCAGCAATACCCTGCCTGTTCCCTCCAGCTCACTGTCAGGCTCCACTGGCACCTTCCCTTTTCCTCAAGAGTGCAGCCTTCCAAGAGCATGTGGAATTCAGCAATGAGCAGGCAGCGACAGCTGAGCTCACACAGTGAGTCCAGTAGTGCTAGAAATTAGAATTAGACAGGGTTTTTCTGAACCAAGTACTGGACAAAGTTATGCCAAGCTCAAGACATCCAATAATTTGGCTGTGTGATGCTAAAAGAGATAAGGGAAAATTCTCCCAGTTCATACTGGGAAATTGTTGTCCTTTATTATCCTATTGCAGAGGGAAATACTAATGTTGAACTCTTGAATACAGAAGAATGTGAAATCACCTTTAAAAATTAAGTTGGTGGGCAACAGAGAAATCAATCAATTTAATAGTGTGTGATCAAAACACCACTCAAGTTGTGGTCATTTTTGGCAGGCATTACCTCAGTTCTGTGAAGCAAGGTGGAGAATACTTTCATATTCTTGTCAAGGAATCACTGAAGAGCAAGAGCACACAGAAAGCAGCCCAGCAGGCTCAGGGCACATGAGAAAGAGCTGAGTTCCAGCCACCCAAATATTCCTCTGATGTGGAGGAGTCAAAGGAACATATAAACATGTAAGTCAGCTCAGAGGGCTTTGGCTGATCTGAGGGCAGTGGTTTTAAAAAGTGACAGTTTGCAGCTTCTGTCATTCCTTGCTATTGAGGTAGTTCCCTTGGATGGACTAGAAAGGGATGATGCTGAAAGTCTGGGTAAGTGAGCAGCTGTAAACTTGGCAAGCGTGGGGGGAAAAAGTGCTTGAAGTGGTTTTAAAAAGAGGACATTTAGAAGGCAGGAGGAAGGTGAGTGAACTCTGGAGAGGTTTCATAGCTACCTCAGAAATGAAAAAACCTGGTGAGCTTGTGCCATGCTTTTATTTCCCCAGTGTGGGACCCCACAGCACTAAGAATAAAATAGAATTATACTCAGCAGAAGTAGCTGGGTTTCTTTATGAATCCACACCTATTACTTACAACCTTCTTCGGGTTTTCTCTCCGTTTGATCACTGAATTTTCTTCAGTCCTGTGGCTCCCACTGCACCTCTAATGCCCATTGTAACACTGGAGTTGTCTTCCACCTGCCAGCCCTCGCTGGGTGATGATTAAATCCTTGCTCAGCAGGACAGGGGGACTCTTCTGGAGGTTTAGTGCATCAAAAGCTCCTCCATCTCCAGCAGTCATTTCTCATCACTTTGCTGTGGCATCTGTTGCTCCCAGGTACCACGTTCCTCTCATGAACTGACTCTCAACTTGGGAAACTCACTCTCCACAGTCATCAGAGATGTCATCATGCTCTAGTCATAAACTGAGACATCAATATGTAGCCATTAATAAAAATAAGAAATTGAATCTCTCCTGAGAGTACAAAAAAAAGCCAGATCAAAAACCCAACCAAGTAGTACAGACAGCCTGAGTAATTCTCAAAAGAAAAGTTTATTTACTAGAGTGACATTGAGTACCCAGCTTTCTAAAGAGTCCCTAACTGAACAGCTAGAAAAGGTGGAACAGGAACAAAGTATTCCTGAGAGACAGTGTGATAGAAGGAGAAAACAAGGTCAAAGAGACTGGTGGCAGTGAATGAGCAGCACCAGAGCCTGTAAAAAGCTCAGTTTTCTGTTACACTTGTTGGCCAACACTCTTCTCACTGGGGTGAATCTTTTCAACTTAACCTTTACTATTTCTGTGCCAACAATATGGTAACCCAAGAAAAACTGAACAGAATTTGAAGTACATCTTAAAGCTTTGGCCTCAGGTGTATAATCCTATCACCTCCAGTGGCATGATTCCAACAGAAAACAAATGAAAACCAGAATGGAATGCCATCAGTGTGTCAGCATTTCTTCTCAAACAAATCAGTCATATTATTTCCTCTGCCTTCAAATCTGATTTCTCATTAATGCTTAATTGCTAATAATAAGCAGTAGTATAAATATGTGAATACAAATAATACTGTATTTATAATTTATAAAGTACTGTAAGCATAGCAGAAATAAATGAAAATTATATATCCTGGTAAACACAGAACTATCCAACTTTCAATATTAATAAATGCTAATAAGTGCAGTCATTAACAATTTAGAAATACATCTAAGTATCTTTTAAAAGCTAAGAAGAGAAGGAAGTGTGATGAAAACAATACAGTTTTATTAGCTCTACCTTCATTTCACATACTACTTTTTTAACTTCAGTCTTTCTTCTTTCCCACAGGAGGCAGCTACATGAGGAAAGAAGAAAAAAAGATGACCTTACAGTCATTTATTACTGCTTATGCCAGTGTCTGGATTCCAAACTACCCTAGAGCAAAAAGGCAAGTTTGAAGGAAGATTCATGTCCTGCCCTCCATGGTAGGACATGAGTGAAGCTCACAGCAGCACAGACCCATTACAGGTACACCAGAGCTGCTGAAATTGTATTTTGAGAATTTCAGGAGTTGGTGGAGCTACAGTCTGTCTTTACTGATAGCAATCATTAAATTTTAACATTAAATTATTGAATTCTGAAGAACACCTTGTATTTGCACATGTGCAGAAGCACAATCACGTCATTTGCCTTGCTGATATTCACTTAGCAAGTTCTAAACTGCATTAAATGTTTTATGTGGTGTAGCTTTCAGGATTAGGCTCATTTTAAGGAAAGGCTGTGAAAATTAAAATTTAATCAGACAAGGTAAGAGTGGGCCTGTGAAAGAGAGAGGGAGAAGGCAGTGCTTGTACCATGTTTTTTCTCTGTAGTTTGGATTAGTCACTAACACACAGAGTCTGGTCTGTTCTAAGTTCATTAACCCAATTCCTCAGCAAATGTCTTTATATATACTTACATGGAACAAGATGAATGTCAAAGATAATCTTGATTTGGAAAAAAATGAGTTCAACATTTTCAACTTGCACGCTGTTTTTACTTAAATGCAAAACTTAGAAGCTCCTGTAGAATCCAAACCCCCAAGAATCCACACCATAATGGGATAAATGTCAGAATTCTCCTAGGTTTGAAAGCACTGGGCACATCATCAAGATAAGCCCATTGGAAATTTCACATCCAAAAATATTCTTTGAGGACACAGAGTTATGTATCAATACTAGAAAAACCTTGAGAGGTGTCTAGAACCCACTGGGACAATTAAAAGCTCCTGCTACAGAAATAATTGGACATGTCTGTTAGAGCCCACACAGTGCCAGCTGGGCTTTTTCCCTGATTTTTCCCTGTTGGTTTCTCCTCTTTCCAGTGAATTTCCAACAGCTCTGTGCCACACACTGGCTTTTGGAAGCTTTGGCTCTCAAATCCAACAGTTCAACCCATTCCATACTGACCTGGAATCCAAGAGGAGGGAGTGAGGTGTTGGGGATCTTGTTTATCTTCTTTTAAGAAATAACCATTTCAGTGGGATGTTATTAATTTGATGCCATGCACCATAAACAAATCCTGGATTGACTTTGTCCCTGTGCAGTTCAGCAGGGAGTGGTACAGTCAGAACAGCAGCACAGCATCCTCCTCTCTTATTGCAGCTTGCAGAGCCAGGAGAAAATACTGAGGTCCTAGCCAAATCTGTATTTTCTTCCCTTTTTGTCTTTTGGCTAATAAATATGCAAATTAAATACATTTAGTAATAGATGTATTTCTATTCCCACAGCCTTCCCTAGAAGGGTTATCCCACTGAACTCAACAGGAATTCCATATACATTATCATTACAGAACAAAGCCAGCTATTAAGTGATATTTAGTAGCTGATTTTATTCTATCAATTATGTATGACATTGATGGGTATTTTGTAAAAGATCTCTTGCTTCTGAACTTTTATACTGCCAAAAGTAAATAGTAATTTAGGTTTTCAACAATTTTTTTAGTCCATATAATAATGTTGACATAACGTGTATTTAAATTATTCATGAGTGGTTGGTAAGAACAGTGAACAGTTTATGCTCTGACTTGCAGGGTAAAGCTCTCCAAAGCTGTTGTGTTTTCTGTCTGTGCTCTCAGTCAAGACAAACTGTGTCTATGTATAACATATGTATATGTATAACTATGTATATATAGTATGTATATATGTATATATAGTATAAACTATGTATAAATAGCATTATATAGAACTAGCTTGATTAATTGGAGGAGAGAAGCCGTCCTGGTGTTTGTGGTGAGTGGTTTTTCACCCCTTTACATATGGGCACCAGCCAATAGACTGGGATAAAGGAGAGTTTGTCAGCAAGTCTCCCAGGTGCAGGCTGGCAGCACAGTATAAATGCACAGAGCTCTGGATTTTTCCAGGTTTTCCAGTTCTCCAGCTTCTGGTTGCAAACTTCCCTGTGCCTCTGACCACTTGATAGACCTGACAATTTTTATCTGTTGGCTCTGCAATACAGTTCACTACAAAAACAGGTGATCTTAAATATTTTTTTTCCTTCCAAGCCAAACTGGACCAGAAAGGCACATTTACCATTTAGTACTACTAATTACTTTTTAATTGATATTTATATTATCATTATTAGGCTGACAGCATGCTCTACTACACTCTAAATTACCACTCAGGAAGGAGCTATTTGGGGAGAGTTCTGGGACTGCTCAGAAGCAGTCAAAAAGGCAGAAAGACCCTAAGAATGAAGAGGAAGCTAAAAACGAAAATATATTATGGAAAAATATAAATATTTTAGAAGTGCTTTATCAGTTCCTGCCCTTCCCATTCACCCAATCTGGTTTCACAAGCAGTAAAGTTTGATTGAAAAAAAAAGTGGTGAGGTATGGTAGAGATCTGAAATGACTTCCACATGAGAACCAATTAAACAGACTGAGGCTCTTCAGGGCAGGAGAGAAATGGCTGGAGACAAGGTTATGACAGATCTCTCCAACGTCATGGAGTGCTTGGAAAAAAGTGATTAGTGGTTATTCACAAGTTTCCTTGACACCAGATTTCTTGTGCAACAAATTGAATTATCTGGCAGAAAATTTAAAGCAATGGGAAGTGTTTTCAAGCATGATTAAATTTAGGAACTCATTGCTACCATATATTGCTGGAAGTATATCCAAGTACAAACACAATTTAACAGAGTAGAAGGGAAAACAATTAATGGATTAAAAGTACAGCTGCCTTGTAGCCTCATACCCCAAATTCACAAATCTTCATGTAACTCATACTGACATGATTTTGAGAGCACACACAACCCTAACCCACATATGCACAAATTTCTATTTCAAAGCTGGGAAAGAGATTCTATAGCAGGCAGATAATATGTAGTTACAGCTAAGCATGACTGTAATAGAAAAATTGTTTTTAAGAATTCATGACTCAATACAAAGCCTTTTGTCCAATGGTACCTTTGCCTATACAAATTGGATTTTTCAGTGCTTGCTGGCTGAGTGAGGAGCTGCATTAGTGCAAAGGTTTAAATGTTACATCATGCTGACAGAGGTAAATGTTGAAGCTGCAGTGGTGGCAGCTGTGGTAGAACAACAGGTCACTGCTGAGGAAGTATCATTTATCACTCAGTCCCCACTCAATCAGTCAAAGGTTTTACAAAGCAGATTAGAGTTCTAAGATTGCTTTCTTCACCCCATTCTAAGAAAAATTTAAAATCTCGTTTTCCACAGACAGGGAGTATATGATCCAAATGTACAAAATGCAAGCCTAATTTTTCATGGTTCCTATGTAATGAGCAATGTGTGTGTGCAGACCCGTTCAGATGGCACACATTTTCTTCACAATGCAAAGGAAAATGTGGGATTTGTATGAGAGATTAAACACTAACTGGATCTTTTCCCCCAAAGCTTTCCAGACAGCAGTTTAGCTTTGACTTCTCAGTAAAGAAAAATGTATTTTTTAAAAGAAGCTATAAGTATTTGTGCAAAGGATCTCCCTTATAAAATTTATTCCTGAATTTGGGGCTTTTCTTTGTGGTTGAATGCCTCTTCAACTGATTTATCACTGTTAGATCTCTGCAGAACAGGTAAATATAGTATCCCATTTCACAGATGATTAACTAAGGCATAGAAATCAAAGTCAGGTGAAATTACTAAATCCTTCTTTGCTTTTTTTCTCTTTTCTAATTAATGTCTGACTAGCTCACAGCTATGGAGGTTAATATTTCAAAAATATTATTATTAATACAGACAAGCTTGATTATTTGTCTTCAGTTTCTCCTGGTGGAGATGAATGAAAGGACTGGGCACTTCCAAGCAAGATAAAAGTCTTTGAGGACTTTTACCATGTAGAAATAGCTTTGTGCTGCTATTTAACACAGCCACTTCCTCTTCTGTGTGCAGTGCTTCTCAAAAGATAGGAAAAGGACCTTCTGAATTTGGGGATTACAACTTCAAGGTGTTGCATGCTCAGGGAAATGTCACTTATTACCATGTGGGACACACCAAGCACCTCGGAGGATGATTTAGGATTTGACAGCTAACTCTGGGATTTTTGCCAAGGAGTCTGACAGGTGTTTTACTGCATGAGTGATGGGAGGGAATAACACAGAGAAAATGGGTGTGTCTGCCTCTCCAGGGGATTGGCACCAAAGCAGGAGTGAAACAGCAGTAGGAAGGACAGCAAAGATGTTAATTTGAAGGAAAACAGTGAGTTAAATTGACTTTGCAAGTGTTCCAGGGAGTGGAGAGGAAAAGCATTCACCTTGCAGTGGGAGGCAGAAAGAGGAAAGGGTATTTTTGGAGAGAGGTCTGCTCAAAGAGGGGGAGTCTGGAAACTGCAGCCAGTGAAGGGTTGCTTGAGGGTGTCTGGAGTGGTGGTGGATGCTGATAAGGAGACACAGAGATGTAATTAGATACCTGATGTTAAATGCATTAAATTCCACATGACATTTAAAAGAAGAATGGCAAAGTGATACAGTAGGTTTAGGAATTCACCAGACTTGACAGTATGCCACTATCACAGAATGGCACTGAAAACAGACTTTGTTCACAGTTTGTTCAAATCTATCTTATTTTCTAATACACTATTTTTATAAGCATCTAATGTAAAAAATATTTAGTGTCTTCTACTTAGAGGCTGGGGTTTTTCACAGCTGAAAGAACAAAGCTTATCTTTCCAACAATGATTAATTGCTTGGATGCATTTGTATTTGGGTACCTATCTTGAAACCTCTCTAAAGTTCTGCTTTTCTTTGAAGAAACTTTAATTTTCAGAAATATTAAGTAGCAGGTTTCATTAGGATATTCAGGCCAGCATATGTGGCGTCCTCTCTGGAAGGGAGAGAGCAATCACTACTGAGTTGGCAAGATTTTACAGAATATTTTTGTCATCCCTACAGGTAAAATATGAAGAGGTGTCAAAAGATGTCCATAAACAAAAAGGTGGCTGAGAAGGCTGGACTGCAGGTATGTTACCTGGTGGGTTTCTGAACAACAAGGGAAAGCAGCTCACCAGAACAGACTTTATGCCTTATTTTTTTTTTCTTTCTTTCTTTTTATTCTTTTTTTTTTCCCCCCCAAACAACCTAATTCAGCATTCAGTAAATTCAGAAAATATGTGCACTTTTTTTTGCATGGGTGGCAGAATAACCATTTTGCTGCTGTGCAAGCAGTGTGTACTTTCTGGAAAATACTCCATAAATCTTGCCTTTGCAAACTGAAGAGATCCTGTGCTCCAGCAGCTTTGCAGAAAAGGAAATGTTCTATCTTATCTGTGGAATTGTTTCTATTTCCACCAGTGATTTTTTCTGTAGTGTCTCTATAACATTTCCAGGTAACATGAGATGTGTTCCCTCATCACTGAGCTCTGTGGTGGCTTCCACAGCTTTAATATCAACATGACAAACCATTCTTACAAACAGACTTTGCTGGAGCATTTTTTTTCCCTTGAGGTCAAGAGAAATAAATTTTATACCTGGATATCCCCATCAAGAGTGTAATATGAAGTGTTTTATCAGCACCTGTAGAATATCTCACATCCTGGGGAAGGCACAGTGAACACTATTTTAAAGGTGGTTATGTCCTATGGTTTGCTGCCAGAACTGCAGAGTGAACTTGCCATTCATTAAGGACCATGAGAGGGTAATACCAAGGAAGCAAAGGCCCAGAAGGCAGGGTAAGGGCACAGAGCTGGTTCTGAAGCACATGATGTGCTGCACAAACTCAGCCCTCTCCATGCAAAGCACTTGGCATGCAAATGTCAGGGAGCATTTTCTGACACGAGAGCAGCACAGGCCACAGAAACCTTGCAGCACTTTTAGTGCATCCCAATGCAATGTGAGGGCACTTCCCTGCCAGGATGTGACTGGAGTGAAAGATGATAACAATCCAAACTCAATATCATTTACCATTTTTAAAAATATATCAAATTATTTCCTAAATTTGTGTTTCAAAATCCCTGCCTGTACATTATATTAAATTTAGATTTTTAGTGAGAATAAGAGGTCTTGCTGTATGTTCTGAGCAACACTGGTGCTTACCACAAAATGTTCACCACAGGATGTCAGTTCTAGTTTTCTGTCTTGTTTTAGCTGCCCTGAAAGCTCTTCCATTAGAAGCAAATCCATCTCATGGCCAATATGAGGCAGAAGATCATGAAGAAGCAGTTTGAGCCTTACATGTGACCTCAGTGAGCCTTGGGAGGTAGGAAGAAGCTGCCTTTTGTAACTCTTGTAACACAACTTGCTTTTGATCAGAGTTTGTTTTCAGGCCTTTTAAAGATGAAGTTATGTGATTTGACATTAAAATAAAAATATAGGATTGATGATGGACAGATTTATGACTGTGTACAAAAAGTAGATTACAGGTTAAATATTTAGAGCAGTGTTTTGGGATTATTTCTGAATTACTTTTCTGGGCATATCCATTGGATATATTTACTCTGGACATTGTAATCCTTTTCACACAAAAATTGAATTATAAATTCAGCCCACACACAGTCTGCAGTTAGACTCTGAAGATTTTCTTACCTACAGCCTAAAGTTGATATAAAATGTAAACACTTTTAATATATTTGTAAAATAGGGATGTATACAGGATACTGCAAAAGCAAAAACTGGTATTAATGCCCACAGGCTAACATAAAATATGTTCTTCACATTGTTTTCTGCCTTCCTTAGTGTTCCAGTTAACTCTGCAGCAGCATAATCATGTTTAAAACACAGCTTTAAATTTTAAATTGGTTGGTTAGGTTGGTTTGGTTTTTTGCAGCAGACAGGAAGGGTGATATTGTCAGGAGTACCAGGCTCTGAAACAAAGGGAGATTAAGACAGCTGGGCATGAGAACTGAAAGGGAGCTTGATGAAGATGGACAAAACTGATGAGGAGGCACCGAACCCCGGGGTAGCTGTGACTTTGCCAGCACAGAGCAGACGTGTTCAGCTCTCTGTGCCAGCCCTGCCCTGCCAAGGGCTGCCTGGGAGCACTGAAATCTCGGTTTCTGCTCCCACAGGGCTGCTCACCCCTCTGGTGGAGACACAGAGCCATGGCAGAGGCGTTGCTTTCCCCAGGCCCTTGTCTCGTTTACAATGGGGCTGGTTTTTCCATGCTCTGCCTGCCAAGGAAGCTGAATCACAGAGGAACACTTGACTGCTGCGTGCTGCTTGTCTTGGCTCCCTCATGAAGTGAGAAAAACAAACAAATATGAGCAGTGTAGTGTAAGAATGCACTGAGCAGAACTTCCCTTCTCAAAATAGTGTGTGGAGGGGATATTGCAGGGCTGTGTGTGACATGTTTCCAGTTACCTGGGTAATCCAGCCAGGGATAATAAGGATTTGGCTGTACATCCACACCAGCAGGACACTACTGTGTGTAGAACTGGCCCTCCTGAAGCTGAGAACCATGAGTTTCCTTTTTGATGAGGAAATTTCTCACCCCTTTCCTCCTGTCCCAGTAACATGTATGCTAAACTGGTGGGAGGCAACTCTTCTTTCCAAATCCTCAGCCTTTGCAATGGAAGCCACAGCCCAGTCATGCACAGACTAGAAAGGTTTGGAACATCAGTCTTCAGGACTGTCAAAGCAGCACTGCAGAATTTAGACAGAACATTTAAAAATGGCAGTCTTTTCACAAGAGTTTTATTTTTATTGTAAGGTGTAATTCTCCTCCCGTATCTCTGCATTCAGAGTGAAATGGTAAAGGCTGCGTGTTGCAGAGCACTTACATCAGTGAGATTTATGTCAGCACATAGAGAGAGGAGAATGATGATAGCACAGGGAAAAAGAATGGTAAAGACAATCAGAAAGTGTGTCAGAACAGGCACTGATTGCACTGAAATTCCACAGAGGCCAAACAAAATAAATAGAGAAAAGATGAAGAGGACAAATCCATAGCAAAATGAAAGCATTTGTTGGGATTTTATTATTTCCTTTCATACCCAAGTTTGTCATCCAGAATTTGATGAACAATGAAGAAGCCCTGATTTCAATGCCCAGCAAAGGGAATTGGTGCTCAAGTCCAATAAAGTAAAGCTGTTTCACATTATTTGCTTTAAAGGTGCCTTGCAACCCAAAACATTCTATGATTCATTCAGAATTACACTGAGTGGTGCATTCCCCAATGAGCCATTTTTTCTGAGGAAGTTATGGAGGCTGTGAAGTGGCAGAAATGCCAGGCAAACTCAGAGTTATTAATCAGGCATGCATTTGTTCCCAAAAGCTTCTCTTTTATTGCTGTTCTTTCTGCTAAAGGTTTCTTGCATTGCTTGCCAGACTCCCAGAGTGTGTGAAGGGTAACCATTATGTATAGAAAAAACTGGAAAAATATGGAAGAATCCTGGTTTGAAAATTCACACAGACACCTTTTTCAGGTTCTGGCTGCTCTGCAGGTGTGTTCTCCAGAACTGCTGCAGCTGTGGAGGTGAGAGGAGGTAAGAGGTGAGAGGAGGTAAGAGGTGAGAGGAGCCCAGTTCTTGATCCCTCGTGTGATGAGGGTGAGGAGAGCAGGCACCTGTGGGTGAAATCCCTGCACTGAAAATTTACCAGATGAAATCTCATTAAATTCATTCATTTTTTACAGTACACTTTGAACTCTTCAGGGAAAAGATGTTATGACAATTGGCTTAATAATCAGTATAATTTGATTATTATGTCATTGTTGATTTATTTACCACCTCAGTGTAAATGGCATCCATCATAAACTGTTAGGACACTCGAGGAGAATCATTAACTTGTGTTCTGAAAAGGGGGGTTGTTCCCAGTTGTTGGGCTAATCAGGTTTTGTAAATCTTCACGGATCCTGGAATTCTGCAGATGCCTGTAGCAAAACTGCTTCAGCAACGCTGAAAAAACCAACAGCTCCTTCTCAAGATCTTAAGCTGGACTCAGCTCTTGTAGTTCTGGAAGTTACTGGCCAGCGAGGGAGGACATGAGGAAGGGAAGAGCACATTTACAGCGTTTATTCTGTGCAGTGTAACCAGGTACCTCTGACCAAAATGGCAACGATGCCACCTGGTGTTTTGTGTTCTCATCACAGCTGCTCCCCTGACTGCGGGACCGAGAGAAACCTCTCCGAGGCAGCAGTTTGTTCTGCATTTTACACATATTGAGCGTTATCATGCCTTACAAAAGCAGAGTTTTAGCACCCAGCACATCCAGATCAGACTCTCTGTATTGTCTTGATGTTTTATAACATTTCTCTAACAGTATAGGGAGCATCTACTCAGTGCAGGTACACTGATTTCCATAGCTAAACAGCATTGTCTCTATCTGCTCTTCTGTTTTGCTCTCCTTCATACAAAAATAGCCAAACACAGGGTAGTTGCAAGATTTAAGGCAACTTTTTTTGCATTAATTATTTTATTTTTGTTAGTCATATGGGGGGAGGAGGGGAGTTTGGCATTGAGTTTATTCTGTAGTTATTTCCTGATTATGGATTAATACTTGCCTTATTAACATCAGTATTGAAAAGCCAAGCACCATTAGGTGCATTTCCCAGCTTTCCAGCTGAAGGTACATTTTACATTTTCCCCTGATTACCTCAGCATATGTTTGCCATCACTTTGCAGGGAAAGGCATGACACCCCTGAACTTGTAGACAATGATAAATATGTGATATTTGTGAACCTGTCTGGGCTCAAATGTGTATTTCCTGTTGGGTCACAGTTGCTGGATGATGGAATTGGTGACCCAGTGACTTTCTTAGCTGATGATTTTAATGAGCTGCTTCCCTGCCTGTCAAAGCTTCCTGAGGGCCCACTGGGGAAAAATTCTTTTTATCCTTCAGCCACAATAAGGGGAAACAAGGCCAGGTGAGCACAGTGACCACTGATGTGTAATATTTTTACTGATTAATGGCCTTATTCTGGCCCCCCTCATTATCAAGAGGTAATTGTTTCTCAGGGAAAAGAACCAAGAACAGAGATTTCTTTGGCTTACAGATATTAAAGAAAGGTAAGTTCTAAAAGTTCTGGTGTGCTCCTGCTTTTCTCATTCTATATGTGGCAGTGTTAAACGAGCATTTGTATAGGTAAAGAAGTCATATTTTCCCCTTTCCATGCTTTTGTTTTCCTTCATCTCAAAATCCAGTGGAAAAACTTCCCTTCAAAAACTCTGTAGGATTGATCTGGTGCTCAGAAAACTCAGTGATCCTGGCAGATCAGGTCTCCTGATCTCTGAAACCTCAATTCCACCAATTGCTTCTGTTTCTTTTACCTTTCTTGCAGCCCTCAAGAGTTTTTGAGAGCCCCCAGTTCTGCTGTTCTGGGATCATTTCACCATAGTCTGGGTCAAGTTTCATGGTCAGGGCTGTTGTGTTACCCTGTAGCCAACAAAAAGAAATCTTAATTTAGCAGCTTGGAAGCTCCTGTTTGAACTGTGGTCACGGAGGGTGGAACCTTCATCTTGATCCCTCCTCACTGTATGGAACTGCAGGCAGAGTTTGTGAAATTTCATTAATAAATTAAATTTATTTATGTATCATATATTTTAAAAAATGGAAACAAAGGGGCTTGTCCTCAGCTGGAGGGCACGAGCCACGCTGCCAAAATCCAAACTCTATACCAGCTAAGGAGACGACCTAATGTGTCTGCCTGCATGTAAGATGAGAGGATTGTGCCAAATGTAATTAGCTAATGTCTGAGCAGCTCTGTGAGCTCCCACAGCAGGATGCCAGTGTGAATGGTAGGAGTCTCTAATGGTCTTGCATCTTATGTATGCTTTTGTTTGATGATGGCTCTTCTCTCTTCTATTGACACCAGGTTTCTCCTCTAAAAAGAAAGCAGATTGTCTTTTTTCTTGCTTCTCCAGCATCAGCATAATGAAAAATTTTCTGCTTCTTTTACTTCGGGGTGGCAAAGAGCTCCTCTGGAGCAAAAAAGCAGCTTTCCTTTTGCTACTTCCTGAAAAGCTTTGTTTCCTCATGCAGGATCCTCAGCTCTACTCAAGTCTTTACCTGCCAATTTAAAGGACTGAAATAGAACACTAAGAGGTCCATACCCAGATAAATGAGAATTTGGGCTTTGTAAACTTCTGAGAGTGTTTTCTTGCAGATATCTTGGATTCTCCAAATACTTCCATGAACAATCTCACAGTTTTGGACACTTAATTTCAGCAGATCCTTGCAAGGGTGGTTCAAAGTAACCCATTTATCACCTGCAGATGCACCAGGAGTCCAAGCAGCTTGCTAAAGGTCACCAGAGTGTGTGGTGGAACTGCTCAGATCAGTGTTCTGTCCCATCCTGTTCTGACCCTCTACAGTTTCAGCTGATGGAGCAGTCACTAACAAATTCCATTAGCCAAAACAAGCCATGATAGCTTGGGTTGCTCACTTGCTTGGAGGGGATTCAGACAATGAACTGTTTCCTGCTGTCCATTCCCATACCCCTTCCTCCTCAGGTTTCACCTGTGACACTGAAATAGGAACATTTCCCTGGGTGTCACTGGGCAGAAAGCTCTGGTTGCATGAGAATTTCCTGGATTTTGGGCTGGCAAGTGCTAAAGGAAAACTCAATAATTTAAAAAATCATTCCTCTTTCAACATTCCCTTCTGCTTCTCAAGGGTTCTGAAACTGTCACCTCTAGTCTCTTTTCCTAGGAAAGATTTCACCATGGTAGAAAAGAAGTCAACTATCCTATTCTATCAACAATAGTCCCTCAATGTTTTATAGTGGACATAAAAAGCAGCATTTTATAAACAGGGATTATAAAATAAACATCTCTGTCTTTCTTGGAGATAGGCTGTTTTATTGGAAAGAAATGTCACTGGAGGGGGTATTCAGGGGGTATTCTGGGGTGCATCTTCCTAATGAGAATTTCAGATTTATATATCACCTCTCTGTTCTGCTGTCTTGTAAATTAATGATACCACACCAGCACATTAAAGAGATGGAATTATATTTAGCCTGGCACACTAATAACAACAATTCTTTCTGCTAAGTTTCAATAAATATCACTGTTGCAGCATTGCAGAGGATAAAAACTCAAGCATAAAAACTCCAGGATATTTGGGATCAGCTCCAGCTCCTGTTAAGATGAGTGGAGAGATTCTTGTTGACCCTGATGAGTGTTGATGACTGTAAAATCAGAATAAATTAATATTACAAGTGCCATGGCTGATCTCATAACCAGCAGTTTGATCTGGTAGCTGGGTCTGTGTAGCCACAATCCTACATACAGAATACATTTCCCAGTAGGAAAACTGACCCACTACAACAAGAAAGTAATCAAAGACAGACAAAGATGGGACCAAATACAGCTGGGAAGAATTCTCAGGTGCCCAGAGCTTAGTTTTCTTGATTTTGAATCACAAACAGCTGATCATGAGAAGCTGGGAGGAGGTACCAGGGCCTGGAGCAGCCTGAAATCCTCTTGCTTATACTCTTCTTAATCATCTGTCACTGGACATCAAAAAGGGGCTGTAGATGCATTTTGATCTATCTGATGTAGTGTAAGTCACATCCTTTATTATTCTGCAGTCAAAAAGGGAAATGAAGGGTGTATTCCACCAGAAGGGAGAAACTCACTCTTGCACAAAGTACAGCAACCTTGAAGCTCTTTCCCTCATAATGTGCCTCCCCAAGGAGCTGGAATGCCCCAGCCACACAAACCTCCTGCAGCCTTTGGGCTGATGGCTGCAGCCCCACACAATAGCATTATTTTTTAGTGGTGTCAGTCCTGATTAACAATGTCCATTTTCAAGATTCTGATTTTCCACTCTTGATCCAGACTTCTGCAATGCACTTCACAGGGGCAAGATTAGACCCTGAAGTAAGGGAAGGCTGGAAAGAAATCTTTTTGTTGACATTTTTTTTCCTCTGACAAATGGTTCTTTCTTTCCCATATGATTTACCATATGATTTATATGTCTTGTTATTATGGTGGCTGTATTTTAGTAGATTACATTGTAAATTACATCAACCATTGTATGACAGATTTGGTCATTGTGCCATAAATTGTAGCAGATTTTTAAAAGAACTCGTTGTGGTTGACCACTCCAGCATCCAATTTATTTCTAGGACCAGGTTACTGTAACAGTCATCAAAACATTGAACACAGAGAGTTCATTAGAACCTTTCTCAGAATATTCCAGCAAATCCTTGCCTTTCAGAGGCTGCTGTTCCTTACCTGTGCCTCTTCAGACCATCCTTACAGAGGAGGGCAGGCTGAAGCTAAGGGAAATACACATATTCTGTAATGCAAACTTTGCATTAAAAGTAAGAAGGGACAAATGCAATGTCCAGCTGTTCCCATTTCTTGAAGGAAAAGAAAACTGTGACACACATAATCTAAGTGGTTGAGAGAAAAACACCAGAAAATCAAGTTTTTGCTCCTGTGAAAAAACCAGACTTGATTACTGCAGGCTTCTAAAAAGAATCCAGGGCATGAGCAAGGGCTGAAAGTTGTTCAACTTTTTTGGAAGCCCTTTACAAATTCCACAAGAGAGTTACCAGATTTTCTCACACATGTAATATAAAAGGAAGATACTGAAATTATTAAACAAGAAAACCATTGAGCATGGAAGCTCTGTGGGGATGAGAAGTGAGCAGTCAGACTCCTCAGTCATGGGCAAGGGGCTGTTAACCTTTCTCCACAATTACAATTTATGTAGCTGAAGGGGAGCAAAATCTCCTCATCCTCACAGAAATCCTGAAGTTCCTATACCCTCTGAGTAGCCCTCCAAGGAGCTTTTGCCCTGGGACAACAGCACACCTGGATTTTTGACAGCCATGGAGCATAGCATGGCAGTTCTGTCCCAAACCAGGATATTTTGGGATATTACTTATCAATCTGATGTGCTGGTGTCTGTACTGCAACTTGTCTTGGTATCAAAGGTAAGCATTGAATTCATGCATTTGAATTTTTTTTTTTAATTGTGATAAATGCATTGTATAAATTAGGAAAAATAACAAGGTCCCATTTATGTTTACAAGCAGGTTATTTCCTGGTGGATTCCTATCCCACAAAGTGTCTCACTTGCTTTTTCCTCATTAAATGATCTCTGATACAATAATTACCTGGCCATGTTCACCAGTGCACCCAAGGCCACTGCAATTACACTGAAATAAAGCTGGAGTGGCGTTGATCAGTCAGATGCAAATTGGATGACTGTTCTAATTACTGTATTTGGGAGCCCTTAATGAAAGAAGAGTACGGGTGTGTATGTGTGAGAGGAGGAAAGATGCCTCCTTTGGGATGCTACACACTGGGAAAGTGCTAGGTATATTAAATATTTATGGAACAATTAGTATTCAGCTCCTCCCACAAGTTCAGATGTGAGTCCAGATCCAAACTTTTCCTAATGGGAGTATTCAGCCTTTTGTTCAAGAGTTATCCTGCTTGTAACATAACTGTTCACAGCCCTGCCTGTGTTTTCCTGTTGCTTGTGTTGAGTAAAGCTGGAGCTGACCCAGAGAAGTCCATGAAAAGATTCCAGGCCGACTGTGGAGTGGGAACTAATTAAATTAACTGTCTGTGTCAATTAATGGAATATGAAATAATATTAAACAGCCCCAAAACATTTCCATAAACTCTTGAATTTGTGAAAAGTATTCAAAAGAGGAGTCTTCCAATATTTGCCTCTACAAATCCCTTTGTAGTTTCTATAATAATACAAATACCACTCAAGTTAGCAAAATTGTTCAAATTCTTGAACTAACAAGTTTGTTAGAAATGTTTTTTATGAACTCATAGACAATAAATGGTCAGTAATATCTCCAAAAGGCTGAATTCACAGCACTGCATTGCACAGCCACTTCTGAAATGAATCCTCATAGCAGGAAATCTGAAATATTAGGTGTCTGATTTTAAAAAAGCATATTAATTCGAAGGTCTCTGCTATTAAAGTCCCTTGTAATTACTCTTCACATGGATTCTGAAGGAAATTTGGCTGAGCTGAGCTTTGATGCTCTGTTTTCAGAGCAATAAAGTGAGGTGAGATAGAATCCTGCCCTTTCAGTGCTACAACAGACTGTCTTGCCAGTCACAAGGAGAAAAACTTCCAAGAACATGAACTGGTTTGCAGGGAAGTGGAGCACTGAGATGAAACCAGGGCTCCTCCAGCACTGCACAGGTCACCCACGGCACTGAGCAGATGCCCAGCTCTGTCTGAGCTGCTGGAACAAATCCTCTGATGTTGGTATCTGACAGGTCAGAACCCAGGAGACAGAATGGAAAAGGGCAGATCATGGAAAACACCCAAAGACATCTTCACATGTGTTTGAGCTCTTACAGGCTTGCACAGTCAATTTATTGACTTCAAATTGTGATAGCATTCCAAAAGGTTATCACTGAATGAAAAAGCAATCTCACACTGTGAAGGAAACTCTCATTTTTATCTGAACATTTCACTGGTCACATATTTATTTACCTTGAATAATTTACCAAAGTTAACAGCTCATCACAAATCTTTGGTGTTCCCAAAGCCACAGCTCTCAGCTGTGGCCCATGATGAAAAAATGGGAATCTGCAGCTGCAAGGGTAAAACTGCAAAGTTTAGTTTAATACCTGTTACAGCATCAGTGTAGAGAGTAGACCCCCACAGCCACTGCTGACTCAGTAACATTCACAGAAATACAACAGTAAAACCAGTCCTAATCCATATTTTTTAAGGAAGGGAATGTGCATCCTTGCAGTCATTGCAGTTTCCACTGTTTAATGTGCCACATATTAAACTCTGTCCACTTCAAAAGCAAGAAAAATGAGCTGTTTCTTCTGTATGGTGTTGACAAGTAATTTGAATCATATATTTATTTGGAATTACCAAATGAGAAGTAGTTTAAGCAGCTTCCCAAATCTCTCCCTTTTCATTTCTTCTCATGCTTAAGTTTAGAGCTCTCAACATGTCTGAACAAAATGCTTCTATCTACAAGCTTCACTTTACAAACAGTATCATCACCTCAAGAGCAGCTAAAATATGCCAAAACATCTAAAACCAAAAGCATAATGGCTATTTTCCAAAGGCTGTCAGTAAACATAACTTTTAAAATCCAAATTTTGAAGGTATTTAATACCTCAGGGAAACGCAGCTCTGGCTCTGTTCCTTCCCAGCCACAGCCCCTGAGTTTGGGAAGTGTTACTGAGGGCTCTGGCAATCCTGGGGATGGGGACCAGCAGAGAAGGGAGGTTCCCACACACTTGGCCAGACCAGAATGACCAGATAGAATTGTCTTTGGAAAGAGAAGCATGGATGAGTTTTCTCCTGCTCCCCTGCAGAATATTTCTGTACAAGGACTTATTAAACCAATCCAAAATACTACTTTTCAGAATATGGGAGGCCTCCATCCAACCTCTTGTGTCCCATCTCCAGGTGATCCCCCTTTTTTTGGGTAAGGGGAAGAGTTATATTGAGCTATGTGACAGAAGTAACAGCCCTGCTGTGTATGCATAATTCAAACCCCATGGGCTTTCCTCTAAAACAGGGATGGATTCTACTATCATGAGATATTGTCATGAAGTATAGAAGAACTTTAAATTACTGTGCAATGGATTCAGTATGAGAATTTTAGGCACCAAATTACTTCATTTCCAGTTTATATTTTTTTTCTTCCCTTAGAAGGTTCTCTCAGAAAAGACAAAGCATGGCTAAATGTTGGAAGATGGTGAGAATACTTTTTTTCAGATAAGCAGAACTCAGCTTGGGGCCTGATTTGCCCTTTGACTGTTACAGTTTCATGTCTGGGCATAAATGTTAGCACCAAAGAACCTCTGGGCATTAAACTGCCATTTTTGGTCTTTATGTGGACTTGTGTGCCAACACTGGAACTTCTTTCCAGGACCACTGTGAACTGTGAACATGCCTTTGAGGAGAGTCCTACCAGCCAGGAATACAGCAAAATGTGGTGGAGACACCATATTCCATCCTACAAGGAATCCTGCTGGCAAGCCATAGCATCTGAAATCTTTCAAAAGATTTCAAAAGAGAAGACCTTTAAAAAAAAAAAAAAAAAAAAAAAAAAAAAAAAAAAAGTAATTTGCAACTGTCATGTCTCTGCTCCATCTGCTTTGCCCATCGTGATAAGCAATTTATCCATGATCTTGCCTTACTCATGGAAAAATCGCTGCTCTCTGCAGAGTGATCAGTTTTTCTTTCAAGCTTCAGCATGAAGTGCAAGGCTGTAAGCAGCAGTATTGGGCACTCTGACTCATTCCCTTGGAAGGCTATTTTTATGATTGTTCATGAAACTATATCTTAAAACTCTCAGTCCACGTTCTTAAATCACTTTCACAACTTTCTGCTGAGCCGTCTCGGCGCGATTCTTCCGTCTGAGGTTACAACCTCTCCGAGGTTCTCGGGGCTGTCGCTGCCCTTCCTCCCTCCCTGCGAACCCAAACCATTGCCTCAGGACCTCCTTCCTTTTCCCCATCTCAATAAGTGGCTACAAGTCAGTGCCGTTTAAAAATTAATCACTCTTGTCCCAACAGGACATAGTTCTTGGATTTTAACCCATCTTCTACACAAACCACTAAATTCAGCCACACTAACTGCCTCCTGACAGAACCTTTATCTCAAGAACCTCTTAATGAGCTCTCATTAGCACAAATTGGCCCTGAATATCTCACCACTTCCTATCTCCTGCTTTCTCTGCAATCCATTAGCATCTGTTAGAGCCTCGTTTGAACAATTAAACTTTACGGTTTCTAGAAACACACAAGAAGCGCCAGGTTCTACTATTATCTGTGTCTTTGAGAGACCTGGGGAGGGATTCACACGACCCAGCTTAACAGAGCCCGAATTCTACCTGCACTTCATTGTCTTCAGAGAAAGATTTAACACAGGTTGTTGATGTCACTGGTAACTCTGCCCGTCTCTGGATCACTCTCTTGGAGGTTCCCTGGGAAAGCACTAAAACTCAATGTCTGATGTTAAACAGGAAGAATCTACATCCCTTCCTCTCAGCCTGGCTGATCTCTGCACACAACTTTGCCTTCTATTCAGAGCTGATTTTTCACAGCTTTTTGTTATCCTTGTTCATGTCCACCTTGGATGGCTCAAACTGCCCTAAGCAGCTGGATTTTCTCACCCATGAGCCTGATAACAGGTTCTTATTTAATAACAGCTATTTAACTGTATTTCAACCACCAGAAGGCAAACTCAAACTCGAAGCCATTACAATGGGTCCTGAAAGTGTCCTCGTGTGTTGGGGTCAGTGAGTCAGGAGTCTGTCTGAATTTTTCAGAGAGAAATCAGAGTGCAGGGATTGAATTAAAGCTTTTAGATTAATTAAAGTATATTAAGCCACGTACACATAAAGTAGACATTTAAGTAGAAGTGAGTTAGTAAGTTTTAAGTTGAGTTCTAATGCTTTTAGTAAGTGAAAGGTTTCAAATGCCAGAGTAGCAATACGAGTTCTAATGAAGGTTGAAAACATACTGATATCTTCATCAAGAAGCTCCAAGTCCACAGTTGTACACAGGACTTAGACATAATAAAACTATAGTAAAAATATTGCTTACATTTTTTAGATAGAACAAGATAAATTGTATGCGTAGTTTTATACGTAGCTTGGTGAGCTAAGAAACTAGAATTCTAAGAAGTTAAAAAGTAGTAATCCGAGTTTGTGTCTTAACTTGTTGAAAAAATCCTATATAAAAGTATGTATTGGGGAGAGTTGTTGCTTTTAGCCATTCAGCTTTTAGCCACTTCTCGTGGATCAAAGTTTTGAGGGGCCCTGGAAGATGCTGATCCCGTGCAGAGGATACGGACTCTATCCCTGCTGAAATCAGCCCCAACAGTAATCGTGTGGTGTGATGTGAACTGTTTTCCCTGCACTTGTCTGGTGACTGTGTTTAAAGTCCCCTGAGAGCAAACAGATCAGAGATTTTACAGCTGCACAGAGCTTGTGCCTGAACATTAATGGCTGCATTGGCAAGCAGATGGAAGCTGGTCTTTCTTACTCTTTCCTAAAGATGTACAATCTTTTCTTTTGACATTTTGTAAGATCAGCAGATTCTCACTCCATGTTATTGTCCAGACATGCAGTTGAGAGAGGATTAATGTCTGTGAAAGTAAAAATACTGCACCTTTATTCATTATAAAAGTCTTTACTGTGTCACATCTTGTAGAATAACATCCAGAACAGGGAAATGGTGGCTCCATTCAAGCCTGTTGCAAAACTCCCAGGGATAGAAGTGTCTCATTCATAAAGCTGTAAGCACACCTTACTATTTTTGTGACTTTAATTAATGAAATGCTCTCAGGATGAGCCAGTGAGAGCAAAATCTCAACTTCAGCCTTCATCTGACCAAAACTCTCTATTTTGCTGATACAGGTGTGAAGGTTTTTCTAATATCACATAGCAGAAACTGCTGCTTTCTCAGTGTAGGCTGCCCTATTGAAAAACATTATGGAAGTAGATCTTTATTTACTTGTGGTTGTTCGGGGTGTTTTCCCCCATATCTTAGGTTTTGGATATAATATTTATTTCCTTGCACCCCCCAAAGTGGGTTTCACTTTACAGATGTCATGTTCAGTAAGGACTGAGTCGTTTGCTAAAAATTTGACCAAAATTCGTTAAATTCGTTAGTTTCTGCTGCTCTTCAATGCTTTTGCTAAGTTCAGCAAGAGCCTGGGGTTAGGAGATGGCAGCCCAGATGAGAGGAACTGGCTTTGCGGGCTGTACCCCCCTTGCAGAGCAGCTCGGACACGTGGAACGGCGAGCTCCAGAGCGCAGCTCAGCTCTCCCGGGGGCTGTGCAAACTCGCCTGAACTCCTTTCTCTGCAGGCGCTGCACAAGTTCCGACGAGGCCGGAGCAGCTCCGCGCTCCGGGGGCGCTCCCGGGGCCGGGCAGCAGCAGCGCGGGGACCCGCGGCGCTGCAGCCTCGGCGGGGCTCGCTGCCTTTCCCACCGCCGTCCCCGGAGGCAGCCCCGGCCGAGCCCCCCCGCCCCGCCCGGCGCAGCCCGGCCCGGCCCGGGGCGGCTCCCTCGGCTCCCTCGGCTCGGTGCCGCCCGCCCGGAGCGCCGCGCTTTCCGCGCCGCCCGCCCGCCGCAGCGCAGCCCCATGTCCGCGCTCCCCGCCGGCGCCGACATCAAGCGGGCTCTGGACAACAGCCCCGAGACCAACATCGAGGATGAGCTGCCCGACGGGCCGCCGCAGCCGCGGCCCAAGGGATACCTGCTCCTCAGCATCCTCTCCTGCTTCTGTCCCGCCTATCCCATCAACATCGTCGCCTTCGTGTTCGCCGTCATGGTGAGTAGCGCCTCCGGCTCGGGCTCCGAGGGGCCGCCGGCAGGGAAAGGAGCGTGCAGCCGCCTTCCAGCCGCTCGTCCCGGGAGCCTGCGGGCACTGCGTGAGGCAGCGAGCCGGGGAGCATCAGCAGCCCCCGAGCTATCCCAGCAGCGATGGAAAACGCGGAGTGAAAGGCGCTTTGCAACAAGTTTTCACTGTCAGGCTGTCAGATTTATTGCAGTTAACGGGGTTTGCTACATCAACTAAGTCGCACGCTGAACTGGACACGGTGTCTGTGTGGAAGTGTCAGCAGAACAGAACTCAGATTTGGTTTCTGCTTTAGCTAATCAAATATAATAGGAGTGCCTTTTTTCCAGTAAACAGGCTCTTCGGTACTATTTATTACAATAATACAGACAATGATAGTGATTGTAGGTTGTTGGCAATTGCCCATGTAAATTGAGTATCAAACACAGTGAGAGAACAGCCTTACTCCTACAATCTGTAATTGATACACATTGTCCTTAATAACCCAGCAATCCCCTTAACTTCCAATGGATTGCTGGAACAGAATCACCTTCTCTGAGTTAAAAGTTGCAGAGTCAGAGCCAGAGTTTTCTAGTCATATAAATGATCAGTGTTATCAGTAACACTGCAATGTATTTCTATTGTTTAGGAGCTGAAAAAGGTTTAAAACATGTTGTGTATTTTCATCCTTTTCTCTGACAGCCAGGCTGAGAAGGTAAGTAAAAATGTAGTTATTTCTTTTTGCAATTAAGTATATGAATAGCTAACTATGTCTAAAATATCCCAAAACACACTCTTGTAAAGTGTGATGAGTAGAGACTGATGAGAAATCACATTGCTAAAGTTTGAAAACTACTATTCCAAAGCCATTGTTCAAGTCTTTTCAGTATTTTTTTTAAAAAAGTATTAGCTGTCTTCTTTGTTTTGTTTTTTTCTTCTTCCCTTCTCTGTTTATTTTCTTTGTTGTTAGCTATACAATGCTCTTTTCCTTATTTTGGGAAGATTTGGTTCTGCTGGTACTCAGCATCCCTTCTGTCCATGGACACTGAGGGTGCTATATAAAGTAATGGGAGCTGATGATCTGGGGCTGGGAGCGTCTGTTCACTGTGACACTGCTTTCATCAAGGTGCTGGGGCTGTACAGAAGTTAACTGTCAAGGACAGAATTTGGCCTCTAAAGATTTTTGCACCCCATATGGAGAAATCTCCGCCCACAGCCTGGTTGAAGTTCATGCAGGCTTCTGGAGTCAGGCATCAGTAACTGTTAGCAGGGGATACAAAGGAACCAGGGTGGGAAGAGCACTTCCTGAACGCTGAACAGCCTGTGCAGATTTCAGCTGCCCACTCCCTTACAGGGGGAAACAAAAACCAGACCAATAACCTCCCCTGTCTGGGAATAGCTTCTGTTTCAACAGCACCCTACCTAAAACCTCTCCTATTCTATAAAAATAACACATCCAACTTCTTTTCCACAGCCTGGCCCCCTGCCTTTCCAAGCTGCAACCTGTAACTGCTGCATTATCCTCAGCTGCAGGTTCTGCATTTTAGCCTGTGCTGGTTTTATTTCCATTTCTGCTGGGATCTGCATCTTCCCTCTCTTCCTCAGCTGGAGTTGCTAAGAGTTAATACTAAGATACAAGAGTGGGTTATTTTCTTTTCTTGCAGAAGACACCTTTACAGTTTGCAGAGCTTACCTGAGATCTTGGGTCAGACTTAAAGACCCCTACAAGTGGTTTCTCTACAAATTTCCACTTAAAATGGGCCTAAAAGGAAAGGTCCTATTGGCTTCTAGAGGGGGCATGGTTCAGCACCCTGTGTACCTGTGTCATGTCCTCCTTAACTGCTCTAAATTCAGACCATGTTTTCACTCTAAAAGTAGAGTCTGGGCTCTGACACACCCCCAAAATAAATGACAGATTTGTCTTCAGTCTCTTCTGTCTCTTCTGCTGCCCCATTTACAGCTCCAGCACTGGCTTCCTCACTTCTTTCTCACCTTTGCAGGCTCAGACCTCACCGTTACAGACCTTACCTCCTTTACTTTATTTTTAGAATAAACCTTTCACAAGTCCTCCTTACTGCAATAATAACCTTTCCTTGTTCCTTACCTGTCTGTTTCTCATGGCAGGGCTCAGAGGAGAGCTGGTACAAAGAACTTTAATAACATCACTGTGTTGCCATATTGGCATTACAAGAGCCCCCCTCCAACGACCCATTGGCCACTGTCAGCAGTGGGCATTGCTCAGCATTTTTGGCAAATGAAGTTCTGTTTTCCCCAGGACTCCTGGCTGTAGGAACACTGTTCTCAATACCCTCCTGCAGCCCCTGCCAGATCAGTTCTGCTCCTTGTTGCTTCCAGCAGCTGGATCACTGTGAGCAGCTGTGTCATGCTGTTGTGCCATCAGCTCACTCAGCCTCCCTCAGATTTGCCCTATTCTTTCTCATACAGGTGTGATCCCAGGCATCAGGGACAAGAGTCTGGGGGCAGGTAGCAGGTCAGGAGGCTTCTGTGGCACAG